>NC_139037.1:39623577-40223577 GCF_964662115.1 Mustela nivalis | reverse complement strand
GACAGGTGCGGGCAGAGCCACTGTAGGAGGCTTGGGATGAAACTGAAATGCTCTTCTCCTTTGTACTTTTGAGTCATGAGAACATATCGTCCATTCTGAAGAAGTAAATGGAAAAGAATAAAGGGGTGGCACTTGTATTTCCAGACAGAAGATATGCTTACAAGGTCAGAGTAATTAAAACAGGGTAGACAGACAGAACAGTATCAAATGGCTAAGAAACCAGAGAAGAGCAGCGCTCAGGTGGCTCAGCTGGTTAAGCATCTGCCTTTGTCTCGGGTCATGATCCCGGAGTCCTGGGATCGAGCCCTATGTTGGGCTCCTTGCACAGCAGGAAGTCTGCTTCTCCCTCTCCCTCTGCTCCTCCCCCTGTTCACGCTCTCTCTCGTTCTCTTTCTCAAATAAGTAAATAAAGTTTAAAAAAGAAAAAATGAAACCAGAGTAGGGAATGGAGCAGGCCTGCACAGGGACTGAGTACCTGACCAAGATACTCTTCCTTTAATGAGCTGGTTCATCGTGTAGCGCTGACATGGCCAGGGCTCACTCGTGCCCCTCCCCCTTAACCCTGAGCCCGAAGCTGGACTTCTCCTGCCCAGCCCCATGGTGGCCAGGCCATGTGGCAGTGAAGGCTACGACATCCAGGCAGAACCACCACCACCCCCAGCGCCACCCTCCACCCATTCCCTCCTAGGAGGGCTATGCACTGAAGCAGAACAAGCTGGGGTCCTGAGTACCTTTCTTGGTTTTCTTTTATTAATTATTAATCTCTTTTCTTTTTTATTTTAAGTACTCTCTACACCCAGTGCAGCTCCCAGTGAGCTCAAACATACAACCCTGAGATCAAGAGTCATACACTCTTAAGCCAGCTGGGTGCCCCCCTGGTTTTCCTTACCCTCTATTGTGCCTCTGGGATGCCAGAATTCTTCCTCATTGGCGCTAGTTCACTCTCCTGACTAATACAACTAGCTAGCCATTTGGGGAAAGGGAACCTAGATGCCTACTTTACTCTGGTCACCAAAAAAAAAAAAAAAAAAAAAAAAAAATCCAAACAGATTAAACAAAAACAAAACTATAAAAGCCGGAGACTAGCTTACATACATATGTAACATCCTGGGTTAGGGGAGGCCTTTAGGAGACAAAAATATGAAACATAACCCCCACCACCACAAACATCAGTAAAACTGAGGGCACCAAAAATTAGAGCTTCTGTACAACAAAGACAGTTAAAATCCACATGACAGGGGCGTCTGGGTGGCTCAGTGGGTTAAGCCGCTGCCTTCGGCTCAGGTCATGATCTCAGGGTCCTGGGATCGAGTCCCGCATCGGGCTCTCTGCTCAGCAGGGAGCCTGCTTCCTTCTCTCTCTCTCTCTGCCTGCCTCTCAGTGTACTTGTAATTTCTCTCTGTCAAATAAATAAATAAATAAATAAATCTTAAAAAAAAAAAAAAAATCCACATGACAGGTAACACACTAAAACACAGGTGGTTCATATCCAGAATTATTCTTTCTTAATTCCTAAAAATCAGTAAAATAGTACCTTACTTGACTGACACAAGTAAAACAAACAATGTAACAGAAAACACAACACTGTGCGAAGAATGTGAGCAAGTTACTCCCAAGACAGCATATGGGTAAAGGCTGTCTGTCCTCCAGCCACTCAACCCCCAGAAACACTACCCCCAGAAACACAAATTAGAAGTCAGATGCCATTCTTCGCCCATCGTGCTGGCAAACATTTCTGAACTGTTTGTAACTGATGTAGTAACAAGATGAAGTGGATTCAGCCACTTCCGGAAGTAATCTGGCAGTATTTCTTCATTCCGCATGTTCATACTTGGTTGATTTACACTAGATAAAATTGTATTACTTATTTTAAAAATGCACAGCAACAAAACATGTGTGTATGTATGGTATGTGTGAGTGTGTGTGTATGTGTGTGAAACACTTAACAAAAAAGTCTTGAAGGAAGACTGATGGCAGGAAGCTGATGACAGAGGCTTCTGGAGAGAGAGGTTTGAAGAACTGCTCAAGAACCACTTGAAGGGGGTGCCTGGGTGGCTCAGTGGGTTGAGCCTCTGCCTTCGGCTTGGTTCATGATCTCAGGGTCCTGGGATCGAGCCCCGCATTGGGCTCTCTGCTCAGCAGGAAGCCTGCTTCCCTTCCTCTCTTTCTGCCTGCCTCTCTGCCTACTTCTGATCTCTGTCTGTCAAATAAATAAATAAAATCTTTAGGAAAAAAAAGAACCACTTGAAGCTTTATCTGTAAGGTCTGAATTTTCACAGTGGTAATACATCACGATTCCAACAAGCCTCCAGAAGGTTTCTGAAGACCACCGTCCCGCACTGCCTACCTTCTCAGCAGCTCCTGCGGTGACAGGTCTGTAGGCCCCTCCCCATCGCTCTGGCTGTCGGTGCTGTCCGTACTCTCAGAACTACTACTCTTCTCTGACTTTTTATTCTTTTGCTTGCCTTTGTGTTTGTGCTTCCGGTGCTTCTTTTTCTGAAAAAGAACAGCGAGGCAGGGGTAGGTGTGGGGAGGACACATGGGTGTTTCTCAGCCAATTCCTACGGATAGGCTAAGGAGGCATTTGGTTGCTGGAGTCATTCAAGAGCAAAGACAGAACACCTCATCAGGAGTGAGCCTCCTATGGGACAGCTTGGGACACAGGGCTGTGCGCACTCTCCAGGGCTCGCACACATTCGTAACTGGTCCTCTGGTGCAGACACAGCAGAACCAGGCAGATGCGGGCAGCACGCCATCTTGCCACTTAGCCGCCATCTTATCTCAGGTGACCCTGCCACCTTCCCATGACCTCACTGGTCCATGTCTGTAGGCATCTTGTGATCAACTACATATCAGAACAACAAGCATGGTGGAAAAGCACAAAGAAGAAACCAGTATAAGGTCAGAGAAGTGCAGATACACTGGTAAGAAACAAATGACTTTGGTTTTCAACCCAACAGCACCAGTTTTGTTTTGTTGTTTTTTTTTTTTTTCCTGTCACTACAAAAGATCTTCCATCATCTTCCATGCTCAGGAATGCTTTCTGTCGGGTAGCCAATCATGGAGCTGTTTGTCCTCCATTCCACCACTGCCCAGAGCACTCTGGGACCCAACACTCACATTAACCAAATTAAAAGCCGGTGCCATCACTGAAACACACAGATCACAGGGGCAGAGGTGTCAGGGGAAAGCACATCCCTCCTTCAAGTTCCCCTTACCTCAAATAGCAAGCTATGGACCCAAATCTCTGTTTGTAATGATGACAAAGTCGTGGAGAAAAAAATGTTCCAAATAATATCCTCATTTAATATTGAATGAATGACTAATTAATGCTATTCTATTAATATTCAACCCTTACTCTAAAGTATTCAAATATCTTTTTCACAATGTTCGCAATAAACTGTTCTGAGTGCAACTGAATAATTAAAATACTCTGTCTAAAAGAAAAACAAAGCTCTTGAAAATCGAAGCATTACATTTCTGCCAAGGTGTGCAGAGGTCTGCCTGCCCCAATCTGGCCAGGAGATATGCAGGCCAGATGGGGGGGCGGGGCGGAGCTTGTCTCCAGGACAGAAGCAGGCACAGCAGAGCCTACATCCAGTCCCAGGACCCCAGAAGGTACTCACCTTCTCTTTCCTCCGTCTGTGCTCTTTCTTGGTCTTGTGTTTTTCTTTGTTCTTTTTATGTTTCTCTTTTTGAGGTGCCTCAAGGGTCTGACGGACATCTGAAACGCAAATGTAACATACCCATGATCTGCTGGGGGAAATGAAGACTGACTTACTGAACTGGGAAGGTGACCTAGGTAAATGTTTAACATGAAGGTGGAACTCCTGCCCCACCTCAATGATAAACAAACGAATTAGCATGTCTACCTGGTGGCTCTATATTTAGAAACCGCCAGAAACCTCAGTACTCCACCGGTGTCAAACCAGTCCCTGGCCACAGCCTTATCTGCTGGATGAGTCAGATGGACCAGACTGCACAAGTCTTTCTCTTTAACATCCTTGGGCAAGCTCAGAGACACACCAGAGTCTGAACCTCAGCTCGAGGTTGCCAGCCGCAGCTTTGTGACCTTCCGTTCATTGGTCAACTTCTCCAAGCCTCAGTCTCCCCAGCTATGAATAGAGACGGTAAGAATCCCCGCTCTCTCAACAGAGGGTTGGATGGAACCAGGCCCATGAAACCAAGAGCCTAGAATTAGGCACATAAATGTCAGCTCCTCTCACATCGTCCTCCCTTATGAAAGCACATTATATATGAATTTGTCTTATAAGCTTGAACACTAGAAAACAAGCATCAAAAGAACACAATGTATGTAGTCATCAAAAATGACCAATCGGGGCACCTGGGTGGCTCAGTGGTTAGAGCCTCTACCTTCGGCTCAGGTCATGATCTCAGGGTCCTGGGATTGAGCCCCACATCGGGCTCTCTGCTCAGCAGGGAGCCTGCTTCCCTCCCTGCCTGCCCCGACCACCACCTTTCTGCCTACTTCTCTGCCTACTTGTGATTTTGTCAAATAAATAAAATCTGTTTTTTAAAAATGACCAATCAAGTGGCATAGGACTCAATTCTCCACCCCCAAATGCTGAACAAAATGTTTTCATAGGGCATTAATTTCCAGGGAACCAAATCAGCAGAAATTAACAACTGTGGAAACAGTGTAGATCATTAAATCACCTAAAGGAAAGGTGTTTCAGAAGTATGGATATTTTCCAAACCCAGATAACAAGTGCCTATAACTCTCTAGTCCCATCATTTGGTCAGATATTTTAAAATCTGACCTCCCAGGCACCTGGGTGGCTCAGTGGGTTAAAGCCTCTGCCTTCGGCTCGGGTCATGATCTCAGGGTCCTTGGATGGAGCCCCGCATCGGGCTCTCTGCTTGGCGGGGAACCTGCTTCCCTTCCTCTCTCTCTCTGCCTGCCTCTCTGCCTACTTGTGATCTTTGTCTGTCAAATAAATAAATAAAATCTTTTAAATAATTAAAAAAAAAATCTGACCTCCCCAACCTTTTTTTTTAATGCTAATTTTTAAAAACCATTTCCCCTTGATAACCCATAAACAAAATCAAGTTATTAACTGTTACAAGGCTCTCAAGGGTGGTCCGGAAATGGGCATAAGTAACAGCTTTAGATGTTGAAGCACTTATTTTAAGCTGAAGATCTGAACAACTAAAGCATATCAGAAATACATTCACCGCAGCTGTTCAAAACCTCACATTTTTTTTTAATCACCTCTTTGAAGGCTAGCTTCATAAATCAGTATTTATATGTGGGTGCTATAGGAAGCTATAAAGTAAATAACAGAAATATATCATCTATATTCCTGGGCTGGGTTATCAGATGTTTGCTAAGCTGGCCTTCAAGGAGAGGATAAGCCAGTCTAAATATTTTAACAAGATGTCGATTCAAGACGTTGCTGACTGATCCTGGGGGAGGAGGATGGGCAGGGTTTACTTCTGACAGAATTACTTTTACTGTATTTGCTACATTAGCCAAACTAAAAAAAAAAAGCCTCCGAAAACGCTTCTCCCTGAAATTCCTCACCTACCTTTGTGTCCTAGATTTTTACTGTTTTTATTTCTCAAAGTGACATCTGAGACGCTCAGGATGCTACTGTACTTATCTAGGTGTTAGAAAGAAAAAAACCTGAAAGGTTTCTGAGGCTATAAAGCAAGAGCTATCATTTAGGCACTCGGGGGAAGCAATGAGATTCAAAATGTGGCTGAGAACAAAGAAACCAGAAACATATGTGTGGATTATTTTCGATAAGCTCAGTACTACACAGGTATTTTCTCTCCTTATGATTTTCTTAACATTTTCTTTTCTCTAGCTTACTTTACTGTAAGAATACAGAATATAATACATATGAAATACATAAGAAGTGTTAACCAATCGTGTGTGTGATTGGTAAGGCTTCCAGTCCACAGTAGGCTATCAGTAGTTAAGTTTTAGGGGGAGTCAAAAGTTATATGGCAGATTGCCGGCTGTGCGTGGTGTTGGCGCCCCTAAATCCCGCCTTGCTCAAAGGTCAACTGTATGTGCGTGGTTGACCTTGTGTTGGATTAGACGGGTAGAGATTATAATAACATGGTTAGAGTTGTCGCAGGTCAGGGGAGACACAGGTGCCGACGCAAACGGGTGAACCAAGGAGCTCTCAACTCACTGGGGCAGAAGACGGGAGGCAGCCGCGGGCCGAAGGCTTCTCTTTCATCTATCTGCAGCTTTTGTATTGGGAAGGAAGGTGTGGGCTGCTGGGGTGCCGGCTCGCTAGCTGGAAAACACCAGGGTATTAATTTTGTCTATTTATATTAACAGTAAATACTATTATACTAATACTAATGTGTTTGATTCTTCAATTAATACCTGTTGCCACCAGATAATGTGTGCTTTTTTTCACCACTTTGCTTAACTAGCTCACGCCAGGCCCTGAGGATACAGCTGTGAGCATGCGAACCTGACCGCAAACCTCGTGGACATCTGAGCTGGGAAGTCAGTGTACCAAGTGCACCAGCGGCTGCAACACAGGGGTCTGCACAGCACATGCTCGGGACCACCTCACTGACACCTGAAGGGTTAAAAGATGGCCTCAAGGAAAGATGTCGTCTGAGGATAACAAAAACTTACAAACAGGGATCTAAGACTATGTCCCAGCTCAGAAAGTTTAACTTCACTCAAAATAAATTATCAAAGAGGGGAAAAGCTGAATACAAATAAATTACCATATTCATAGTAATAATCTCTTTTTTTTTTTTTGAGAACTGTTTTCAGATAGTGGAAAGAAAAACACAAAAGTACAGAAAAATACACATCAAAGTAGGGACGCCTGGGTGGCTCAGTTGGTTAAGCAGCTGCCTTCGGCTCAGGTCATGATCCCAGCGTCCTGGGATCGAGTCCCACATCGGGCTCCTTGCTCGGCAGGGAGCCTGCTTCTCCCTCTGCCTCTGCCTGCCATTCTGTCTGCCTGTGCTTGCTCTCTCCCCATCTCTCTCTGATAAATAAATAAAATCTTTAAAAAAAAAATAAAAAAAAAAAAAGAAATAGCGTTTAAAAAAAAGAAATACACATCAAAGTATTAACAATGTTTATCTCCGGGAAGTAGGATTCCAAGGGACTTAAGCTTTCTCTGTTTATATATTTTTAAGCTTTTACAATTTAAGCGTAAATCATTTTGAAATAAAAACTAAGTTGGGTGGCTTTTTCCCCCACAGAAATGTGAAACAGGTGTTTGCAAATCACATAATAAACAGTATTTAATACCTCTCCGTAACTTTTTGGTTAAAGGCACTAAAAAAATTACACCCAAGTCCACCACAGACTGACAGGCAAGCAGGCCACCCAAAGGCTGAGACGCTCTTGTTCACCCACCCAAGCATCTGGAAAGTCTCTCACACTTGCAAGCACCAAATAGTCTCCTTTTCTGTGTCAAAACTCCCGGCACGGGGAAGAGCCCTTGTATACCTCAGACCCAAATGTTGCCCATAATCCTAGTATCTCATCATCAAACAGGTAAAAAATAATAATAATAATAATAATCTATTTCTTAAACAAAAATTTTACTAGTTTTAAATTCTTCTCAACTAGGGTAAAAAGGAAAATCAGTATTATCAAACACGGCTACTCTAAAAATACACCAGAAATTTATATCTGATGTCACCATTAAAAATGTGAAAGATTTGGGGCACCTGGGTGGCTCAGTGGGTTAAGCCTCTGACTTCAGCTCAGGTCATGATCCCAGGGTCCTGGGATCGAGCCCTACATCGGGCTCTCTGCTCATCGGGGAGCCTGCTTCCCCCTCCCCCTCTGCCTGTCTCTCTGCCTACTTGTGATCTCTCTCTCTGGCAAATAAATAAATAAAATCTTTTTTTAAAAATGTGAAAGATTAAAACACCATTGTTTGCTAATTATCCTGGGTTATAACTACACACTAATGTGATGTGATGAGCACTGGGTATTTTACCTAACTGATAAATTGTTGAACGCTACCTCTGAGACTAATGATGTACTATATGTTGGCTAATTGAATTTAAATTAATAAGACAAAAAAAAGAACTCTACACCAAACAAAGAGGCATCTTCTCTAGAGACATCATTTGCTTATTTCGATCCCCAAAGCTGAAGTATCCACGCACCGCGTGCCGCAGATGAGGTTTCCACTGAGTCAGTCTCGTGGGAGCTTTTGAAGTCGCCATCCCCAGGACCTGCCTGATCATCCTCGCTGTTGTCCTGCTCATCATCAGAGGATGAGGACTTCTCATCAGACGAGCTGGCAAAGATGGCCTTAAATAAGTCCATGGATGGGCGGCTCCCTTCTCCTTCAGTCTGTGAATCCACACCTTTGCTGATATTCTGTATTAACAATGAAATAAGAGTCAGAAATGAAGTAAAGGTGAGGGGAGCCAGACCTTCTGGGTGGACAGAAACACAGTCAGACAGACACACACACGTTTATGTTCAGGTACGTGGGTTCTACACCCACGCTCTGCCTAACTAAACGATGACTGCTCATGTGTCATTTATTTTTGTGATGTTTCTGATGCAGCCACTATAGAACAAGCCGACCGGTAGGAGCAGCTGAAGACTTTCCTCGACATCAGTCATGCATCAGAGAGGCAAAGGACCCACAAAAAGCAGGGCGGACTAACACAGTGCCTCTGGCCTGCTTACAAGAGTCAATCAAGCCTTCAGAGGCCCAAGATGAGAGGTTCATGAAGGCCGTCTACTCAGAAAAAATGCTGGCGAGAAAACGGGAAGGGCACTGGGAGCATGTGGCTACCATGGACATAGAACTTCCCTCTGCAATCACATGTGGCCATTCCTACAACGAAGCCCAGCTGTGGACAATCAGATTTGCCAGAGACACAAGCAGTGACTTGGGACAAACTCAATTAAATCAACAAGGAGCAAAGGCATAAAGAAGACACGACCCCTCCCCACCAACAGCTTCTCCCCAGACAGGCGTGGGGTAATCCAATGTGCTAAGTGCCAATAGCAGTGACCAGACAGAGAGCCCCGGGTCTCAGAATCCACTCCAGTCCTTCCACTGTGCCCTCTCAAGAACCCAGGCCAGACAAGGGTTGACACAAGGACACACTCATAGTGCAAATGCGTGCTGGGGCAGTGGGTCTGGACTCTCTCACCTGGTTCTCTTCACTCAGCGGGGTCACTCCCCGTACCCGGTCACCTCCAGTTTCTGGAGCAGAGTTACAAATACCCGCAGGAGGAAAACTGGTACCAGACAGTGATGTTTGGAGTCTTAGAGTAAACTCTCTTCCCAGAAAAAAAATTAAAGAAGAGAAGTATACCAATCCCCACTAAAAATAACCAGACCACCTTGGAGAAAGGACTGATTCCAGAGCTGGATTTGAGAAACAACACAAAGATGAGCCCAGACATCACTGTGCCCAGACAGCAAAGACAAACTCACGGAGTAAGAGGGACATCCCGAAAACACACAGAAGCCAACCTAAAGGAGCTCCAGTCGGCCAAACTAAGACCATCTGAGCACTGAAATAAGTAAGGAGGGTACTGAGTTAGCCCTTAAATAAAACAGGAAACCATGGGCCCACAGTTTGATGAGGAACAGGATATGTATATATTTCAATATTCCTTGATGGTCATTAAAATAAGTTAGTAAAAATTAGGAAGGAATGAATGCATAAAAGTACTTCCTAAGTACAGAGGGGGGAAATTAATTAACTTTACCATGGAGAAGACTGGCAGACACCACCTTACTCAAGTGACCAAAGCGAGCCCCAGCAACGGGACAAGTTGACGCCAGACACCACCTGACTGGAGGCAGTGCGAGCCCAGCCTTGGCCCCTCTGAGGTAGTCCCCCGCTAAAGGGCAGAACCTGAATCCAATCCCTAGGAAACATCAGAGAGGCCCAAACTGAGGACACTCTACAGAATCCGGGCCTGTCATCTTTTAAGCCTCAAGTTCCTGCAAGACCGAGGAACTGTACCAGGCGGAATGAGATTAAAGGAGCGTGACAGTGACACTAAATGCTACAAGTGACCCCAAGCTGCACTTTCTGCCATAAAGGACATTATTAGGACAGGTGGTGGAACATGAATGGGTCCGAGGATTAGACACAGCAGGAATACATGGGCACCGATTCCAGACCCTGATGGACGAGGTACTGTGGTTCTATAGGGAATGCCCTGTCTTGAAGGAAACACAGCAGAGCCTGGCACCTGGTTGGCAACCTATGCTCATGGTTTGGGGACGAAAGTACCTAAATTATGTTTAAACTTCTGAGACTGCTTTAAAATTGTTCAAAATTATATTAAGAAGTCAGGAGAGAGAGGCTGACAGAGAAGCCCAGGGACTGACGGCAACAATTCCCCAGGAAAGCCAGGAATCTGCGGTCTTTCTGGCAGATGTGAGCGTCACGTGAGCAGGCTGGAACTGAACGCCAGCTGGCATATACCCGTGTTCACAGACAGTTCTGGCCCTTTATGCTACACCAACTCAGAAAGAGTTTTCGAAGAAAGAAATTAAATAACCCAGAGAATGGAAGCCGGATTCCTAAGGTCATCTGGCTAATAAGTGAAAAAGCAAGAACCAAGACTTTTTTCAGGCAAACTTATCTAAAGACTATCTCAACACGATTTCTGGGAAAATCTAGAAGGCTTTCTCACCTAACCAACACAGCACAGGGCCAGAATCCCTTAGTAAGGTTTTATGCCATTTAAAAAATAACAGTCAAGGGGCACCTGGGTGGCTCAGTGGGTTAAAGCCTCTGCCTTCGGATCAGGTCATGATCTCAGGGTCCTGGGATCGAGCCCCGCATTGGGCTCTCTCCTCAGCGGGAAGCCTGCTTCCCCCTCCACCTCTGCCTGCCTCTCTGCCTACTTGTGATCTCTGTCAAATAAATAAATAAATAAAATTTTTAAAAAATCTAAAAATGTAATAAGTGAATTAAAACCGTAGACTAATAATTATTCAAGTAATATAAAAGAAGGTAAGAAAGGAGAAAGAGAGCAACAAAAAAGAGTGGGAACAGACAGGAAACAAAACTGTAGACCCAAATCCAAATATAACAACAAATTGCATTAAATGCCAATGGCTAAACCACACAAAGTAAAACATACAGATTATCTAAATGTATTATTAAAAAAGGACACACGGACAATGACGTACTCTTTACCAAAAACCCACTTTAAACACAATGAAATAAATAGGCTAAAAGTAAAAAGATGAAAAAATACATACTGGAAATTGCCAAAAATAAAGAGTAATATTACATAATGATAAAAGATTTAATTCAGCAAAAAGATAAAATAATACTAAATGTGTATGCACCTAACAGGAGAGTTTCATATACACAAAGCAAGAACTTTGGTATAAAGTTTGGCAGTTTCTTTCTTTCTTTTTTTCTTTTTTTTTTTGGCAGTTTCTTATAAAGTGAAATCTACATGTATACATTACCCAGCAATCCCACTACTGGTTATTTAACCTAGAGAAATGGAAACTTATAGTCACACAAAACTCTGCACATGAATGCCAAAAGCAGCTTTACTTACAAGAGCCAAAAGCTGGAAACAACCCTACGTCCTTAAAGGGTGAATGACCAAAAACCGTGGCTCACCCACACAACAGAGTAGCAATAAAAAGGAACGAACTATTGATATTACACTACTGATGAATCTCAAAGATATTGATATTGAGTGGAAGAACCCAGTCTCAAAAGGTTATATATGTATATTGTCTGATTCCATTTAAATAATATTTTGGAAAGAACAATACTAGAGAGACAGAGAAGAGATCGGTGATTGGCAGGCGTTTGCAGAGAGGGGAGGGTATGACAGGAGGGAGTTTTTTGGGGTCATAGTACCAATCTGCTTCCTGATTGTGGTGATGGTTCCACAGTTTTTTTTAAAGATTATTTATTTGAGGGGCACCTGGGTGGCTCAGGGGGTTAAGCCTCCGCCTTAGGCTCAAGTCCTGATCTCAGGGTCCTGGGATTAAGCCCCACATCGGGCTCTCTGCTCAGTGGGAAGCCTGCTTCCCCCTCTCTCTCTGCCTGCCTCTCTACCTACTTGTGACCCCTCTGTCAAATAAATAAATAAAATCTTAAAAAAAAAAAAAGATTACTTATTTGACAAAGAGAGAACACACAAGCAGTGAAACGGCAAGCAGAGGGAGGGAAAAGCAGGCTCCCCACTGAGCAGGGAGTCCAATGTGGCCTTGATCTCAGCCCCCAGGATCATGACCTGAGCCAAAGGCAGACGCTTGGCTGAATGAGCTACCCAGGCGCTCCTCTATAAATCCGTATGTTTATAAAATCTCACTGAACTATACTTTTTTTTTTAAAAGATTTTATTTATTTATTTGACACAGAGAGATCACAAGTAGGCAGAGAGGCAGGCAGAGAGAGAGAGAGGAGGAAGCAGGCTCCCTGCTGAGCAGAGAGCCCGACGCGGGACTCGATCCCAGCACCTTGAGATCATGACCCGAGCCGAAGGCAGCGGCTTAACCCACTGAGCCACCCAGGCACCCCTGAACTATACTTTTTAATGCATGTTCATTTAAAAAATAAAATAATAATTTTAAATGAGGCTATTAGAAATGAAACTTTTTGTTAAATTCAACTTGTAACTATTAAAGCAGTAATTTTAAAAAAAAAAAAAAAGCCCAATGGATATTTCCTTTATATTCTCCACAAAAGAAAATATATTGAATTTTATTTCAGTGGTTGATGCTGAGTGAAAACCATTCTTGGCAGAGAAGTTTATAATCTTTCCTCATGATCAAAGATATGACTGAAACTACTGTAATGTAGAGCAGGTGCTGGCAATTACAGCCTATGGGTCAAATCCAACCCACTGTCAGCTGTGTAAATAAAGTTTTATTGGAACATAGGTGAACCCAATCTTTTTCACATTTCCTATAATTTATTTCACATTCAACAGCAGAGTGGAGTGATTGTGACAGACACGATATGGTCCACAAAGCCTAAAATATTTAATATCTGGCCCTTCACAGAAAGTTTGCAGACCCCTCTTATCCAAGGATGATACCACAGAGAAGGACAAATACCACAATCAGCCTGGAAATAGAACCTGGGACCCCCCCCACCCCCCGATACCTTATCTGAGAGTGATTCCATCAAACGTTCTTCCTCTTTGATTACTAACGGACTGGACTCTTGTTTAGGCGGACCAACTTTTGATCTAGCCAAACTTAAAAATTCACTAATGGAATCTTCTTTCTTTTCTTGTTTAGATGTATCCCATCTGGATGGTTTTCTTGATTCTGAAAGGTAGGACACAGATGTAATATCAGAATTAGCAAGCAAAGGGTGCCTGGGTGGCTCAGTGGGTTCAAGCCTCTGCCTTTGGCTCAGGTCATGATCTCAGAGTCCTGGGATCGAGTCCCGCATCAGGCTCTCTGCTTAGCAGGGAGCCTGCTTCCTCCTCTCTCTCTGTTTGCCTCTCTGCCTACTTGTGATCTCTGTCAGGTGAATAGATGAAATCTTAAATAAAAAAAAAAAAAAAAAGAATTAGCAAGCAAAAGGAAAGCTCTCCATGATGGCTTTATCCAAGAACATCAGCAAACCTGTAGGTGTTGGGAAGGTGGCAGATGCTGAGGCAGTGCCCCGACCTCAAACAGTAGATACCTGAACTCCTACAACCTGAGCTAATGTATTCACATGAACAAGTCTCTTAATTGAGAGACAGCTTGCACTATGTGTACCCTTAAGACTTTACTTCTGTTTTCCCAATGGGATAGGGGTTGAGAACATGGTCAGCACATGGAACCAAGGAAGCCCCACTCACTGTCGGGGCCTTGGTGTTTTGGTACTTTTTCACTCGATGCTTGAGTTGTAGGCAAGGATGCTGTCTCTGGGAGCGTCAGAAAGTTGAAAACTGAGTATTTGTCACGTTTTACTCTTGGTAAGCCAACCAAAGTTGAACTGTGGGTTGAAGAGAAAACATACATACATAAATTTAGTAACAACTCATGTTATGAAATAACATCTCACGTTTTTCACCACTAGCTCTTCTACCTGCTAAGAGGTCCCTGAAGGTTATTTTGCTTCTCAAAGCAGTATAAGAATTTTGTTGACTGACCTTAGGGCCAATGAGGTTTTCCCTAGTAAGAACCCTCAGTTTTTTTCCTGTAAGATCTAGAATTTAACTTTGAAAATGTATTTCCAGAGTGCCTGGGTGGCTCAGTCAGTTAGGTATCTCACTCTTGATCTCAGCTCAGTTCCTGATTTTAGGGCTGTGAGTTCAAGCCCCGCACTTAAAAAAAAAAAAAAAAAGGAAAAGCTGCACTGCTAAAAATATACTTAAATGTTCAGACAAAACCTCTGATTCAATTTTATACGCTTTTTGGTAGTGTTTATAATCAAATAAGTATCAAACTTTTATATAGAATTAGCATAAGTGGGACGCCTGGGTGGCTCAGTGGGTTAAAGCCTCTGCCTTCGGCTCAGGTCATGATCCCAGAGTCCTGGGATCCAGTCTTGCATCGGGCTCTCTGCTCAGCAGGGAGCCTACTTCCTCCTCTCTCTCTGCCTGCCTCTCTGCCTACTTGTGATCTCTGTCTGTCAAATAAATAAATAAAAATCTTTAAAAAAAAAAAATTAGCATAAGTAACCTTTTAAATGTAAACTCTATGTACATCATTAAAAAGGCAGCAAATTAGACATACCTGAGTTTTGTGTCTTCAGTATAGAATAAAGTTTGCTTCCTCGATGTTTGCTTATTTTTTTAGTAACAAACCAACAGTAGTTAAATCTACAAAATTTGCAACTCTAAGCATTTACAAGTAAATTCCTCTAGAAAAGGGGAATTTACCTGAGTTGGTGAGAGGGAAAGAGAGCTTTAATACGGGAGAGTGAATACTGATGTAAGGGCAGATTTCCTCACTTACTCTGGATAAGGGTCAGGGACGTTAAACCTCTTACAAAGAAGCTTGTCAGGGTGCCACTCAAATATGTCTCGGGTAAGCTTCCCGAACATCTTCATTTTCACAGCCGACTGCTTGTCGTTGACATCATTCTGAGAAAAGACATTTATTCTTTTTCATCAAGTGGTCACGCCATTAATCTGACTGCTCTTCCACTGAAAGTTTTCAAGCAATCTTTCAAAATTACAAAACAGCTCTTATGCTACAACGTTTTTTTGCTAAACTATATTGAAAGCTAAAAGCAGAAAATCAGTTCTTATTCTATAATGCTGTGTATATTGTGATCATTCCACCGAGGGACCAGAAATACTTGTTTTAATTTTAAAATTCAAGGAGGATGCCTGGGTGGCTCAGTTAGTTAAGCATCTGCCTTCAGCTGAGGTCATGATCCCTGGGTCCTGGGATCGAACCCCGAGTCGGGCTCCCTGCTTCTCCCTCTCCCACTCTCCCTGCTTGTGTTCCCCCTCTCACTGTATCTCTGTCAAATAAATAAATAAAATCTTAAAAAATAATAAAATGCAATAAAATTCATCAGGTAGGGACATGATGGCAACAGACCTCTTGGTCTCGAGGGACTTCCACCTGATCTGAATCCTCCTCCTCCTTGGCATGCGTGAACCTGGAGGATAAGGTCGAATGGGAAGACACGTAGAGTAGAGCCGCCCGAGCAAACTCATCCCGCTCGCGGCCTCGCTCCCATTCTGTCATGCTGGGGTCCAGACAACGTTCCAGGGCATCTGTGGAACAAGAAACAAGAAATTGCTTCACTCTCAGGAAGAACATAGGACTCAAAGGAGAATATCCAATGGGTCCCACTGTATCCCTATAGATTTTATCCAGAAGGGACACCAATCCTTACCCTGGTTTCTGAGAGCATGGTAGGGAGTACTCGTCACGTAATAGTGCTCTCCCCCTCAGCATGATTCTTTTGTTGAATTCTGTCTACCTCACAGAACAGAGAAAAACAGCTGGGGCCTAATGCTTGTTAAATCTTCGAAGCCAGGAACTTGGTACCATTCCCAGACAGTGAAAAGTTCATCCCAAGTATCTTCCTAGGTTTTGGCAGAAAAACACTCCTTTTTCTAACTTTTTTTTTTTTTTTTTAATTTAACAATTAACATCAGTGAGTGGGTTCTTAGCAGGCAGTGAAGACATAATAGACCGCCATCTGCTTTTGAAAACTGATGTCTCAGGGACACCTGGGTGGCTCAGTCAGTTAAGTGTCTGCCTTTGGCTCAGGTCATGATGTCAGGATCCTGGGATCTAGCCCCATGGTGGGCTTCCTGCTCAGCAGGGAGTCTGTTCCTCTGTCTCTCTCTCCCTCTGCCCCTCCCCACCACTTGTTGTCTCTCTCTCAAATAAAATCTTTAACAAAAATAAAAAGTAAGGAAGGAAACCGATGCCTCACATTTGCTGACGACTCTTCCAACCACTACTGGGAATGACAGCAAACCCTCTCCTCACTCTGCCCAAATTTACCCCGTAGACTGGAGAGTGATTTTTTCCCCCCTCGTAAGGATTTAACAGCCAGCTACCTTTTTAAATAAAATTTTAGACCATGATTTAGGGCTGGCTAATTAGGATTTTAAGATAAAGTGGGAGATGACCTTGTTCTCTTGGTGTAAAATGCAACACTTAGAGAAGGCAAGCATTTGCAAACAGTACACGGTCTGTGTTTCAGCACTAGCCATGGCCAAGGCGTGTTCTCTACTTAAGACAGCTATCTTTGGGACCTGAGATATGGAGAAACACAAGCTACTTGTTCTTACTTTCTAAGGTCAAGAGCCAGGGACTACAATCTATGCACTGTTTGCACCGGACAAAGCCAAACACTGGCAGAGTGGGGGATGCTGCAACTTCAAATCCAGGACTGGGGCAGGAAGAGCAAGAGTGCTTCCCCCAGCCAAAAGGTGGGGGGACCCAGACCTAGCACCCACCTTTCTGACCCCGTTTCATATTTACTAAAAACTCTTCATATCGTTTTTGCTTTTCTGGATCTTTTGCGAAAGGTTTGAAGTTGCTGGCTCTCGTGGAGGCTGTCCCACCACTCAGGGCCAACTGCCACGAGCAGTGTCCGACGTCTGGCGAGGAGGGCTGGGGTCTGCTGCGTGAGGCATTCTGGGCCAGACTCCTGGCCTTGAGTTGAGCTGCTTTCAGGTCAGTTGCCTGCTTCATTTCTTTGATTCTCTCTTTGTCTTTTTGGGACAGAAACTCCAACACTGAAGTAGTCGAACCTAACAAAAATAGTAACAGGAAGAGAAACCAAGTATCCTAAGACAGCTATATTGACATATCATGGTACAGACGAGTTCAATGTCACAAAGGTATGTCGCTGGCGTATTTTACAGGGAGTTTCTCATCTGTATTCCTATCATCCCTGTGAACTAGACAGTGATGAAGTAACAAGACCCATGTTTCACTGCGAACAAAAGTGCAGGCCAATGTGTTTATGGATATTTATGGAGTGAGAGAGTGGTCCTAGAATGCAGGAGCTGACACCCTGGGCTCTAGATGCCAGCGAGAGCAGCCACTACCTGACAGTCCCACCTGGCACAAGCCCCGGTTCAGAGCCAGCTGTCCCTGCAGTGTTCAGTCCTGTCACAGCGCCCCCAGAGCACTAGCCTGGGCTGTGAGGACACCACAGACAGGGCCCCGCTGTCACTAGCTGGTGGCGTGGGCCTCAGAGAAGCCCAAAGTCAACCCCGGAGGATGGCTACGAGAGGAGGACCATAAAGGAAACAGGGTGACACCACCAAAGGAGACTTAGAGACAAGGGCTGGGACTGGGGCATGAGGAATCACTAGCACGTGTAGGGCAGGGAAGGCCTGGAAGTTTCCTCCAAAGAGATCATAGTTGTGGTGAGTTAAGTAAAAGAAAGAGCTGAAGTTTGAGGGAAGAGCAGAGGCAGAAGAGACAGTGAACGTCAAGGCCCCAGTGACTGGCACGTCATGGTAGGTGGGGTCAGATGGCAGAAAGCAGGGTCACAAGACTGTACCTCATGGGGTTATGGGAGAGGGGGACATGACATGGCCTGAAAAGGAGGCAGAGCTGGATCACACAGCCTTGGGCAGGGACAGGGGTAGGGGGATGGTGTCTGGATTTGTCTTCAGTGTGAGAAGGACTGGAATGTTTTAAGAGGGGCAGTGACAATGATTCAGTCCATCCTGCTGCCAGTCAGGGGAACAGACTGCAGAGAGGAAGGCAGGGAAGTAAGGAGACCAATAATGAGGCCCCACAATGGTCCAGGTGAGGGAGGATGGGCGCTCACTCCTGGATGGAAGCAGCGGAAATGCAGACACGGGGGGGTCCCCCACACGTTCGGGGCAGCGCTGAGAGGACATGCTGGTGGACTTGGGGTGGGGGCAGGAATTAGGATTCCGACATTCTGGTCTAAGCAGTAAGTCACTAACAATGGGAAGATCGGGGGAAGAGCAAGTCTGGAATAGGAAGTGGGGAACCACAACTTCTGCTCTGGTCTATTATATTTGAGATACCTATCAGGTTCCCAATTGCCAAGTCCAAGTTCACCTCTCAGGTGGGTCTTTCTGTGACAACCTGCAAGAGATTCTCCACACTTGTATGCACTTTCAGACTCACTTGTTCCTTTTTTAGGCATTCAGGAAAGAGCTACAGTATCCTTTCTCCTGAGGAAAAAAATCACACGTTCCCAGGCTCTGTAGGGACAGGGAAGGCACCCATGTCCTAGTCTGTACCACATTCCTGGCAATTATTCCCAGTCTGAAAACTGCTGAGCTTAAGACCAGGGTTGAGATCTCAAAAGCACACCCAACTTATGTTAGAGAACAAGTCTCAAGAAATATGAGATACGGGGGCACCAGGGTGGCTCAGTCGGTTAAGCATCTGCCCTCAGCTCAGGCCATGATCTCAGGGTCCTGGGATTGAGCCCTGAGTCTGGCTTTCTGCTTAGTGGAGAGTCTGCTTCTCCCTCTCTCTCTGCCTGCCACTCCCCATGCTTATGCTGCGAGCATGCGCGTGTGCTCTTTCTCAAATAAATAAATTCTTTCAAAAAGTAAGGGATACGTACACTGCTATCTGTGCCATTCATAATACACAATTTCGTTCTCTCCATGTGGGAATACTAAACCACCTAAAACCACCTAAAAGGCTGGTCATTGAGAAAACAACTGTCCATTTTGATTTTGGTAACTCCAGTCCCTATAAATGTAAATGTAATGCTCTTCAACTTCTTCACGGCACCTACCTTGAACAGGTGTTTCTCCCAGCAACTCCCCTCTCTTGGAGGCATTCAGTTGGTGCCTACTGCAGGTCCCCGGGTCAGGCACTGGCTTTCCAGCTGACTCGGATGATACCTGGAGTAAGTGGGAGTTCTCTGAGGTTGCAGCTATCACAGGTCTGAAGTAATGTACTGGTCGATAGTCTCTTGGCAATTCAGGTGGTGGGTAAGTCTTTAAAAAAAAAAAACCAAAAACAAAAAAACAAGAAACAAACCTCAGAAAAGACAGGCTGTGAGATGACCATGTTTGACTTAACCAAGAAAACCCATAACCTGTGAGTGTTGTTAAGCCTGCCCTCGCCGGCCTAGCCTGCACCAGGGAGGCCACACTGGGTAGAGCCCCTCCAGGTGTCCAGCCAACATCCATTCTGGATCTGGAGAGCCACTGGGAAATGCATCTTTGTAATGGCCACACATTTCTAATGCTACCCCTGCCCACTTCTACAGAGAAATGCCAATATGCTCGTTCTATGTGATAAGAAAGATGACAAGAGTTAGCACAATGTACTGGCTCACACGCAGAACTGGCTGACTGTAAATCAGAATGTAATTGAGAAAAGTATGATTCGAGACTTAGGGGAAAAAAATAATAACTTTAAATAAGTTGCTTTTCAATTCAGAATTGTTTTTCTAATTATATTTCAGTTCCAAATTAGAGCTTGGGGACTTATTTTTTGATCTGAGGTAGTTTTAATTCAAAAGCTGAAACTGAAATGTATTTGAGGAATTCGGGCACTGATGAGGACAGAACAGATACATTACAAGAAAAGTATCGGGCACTTTTAAATCACTGTGCTGAACGGTCTTCCCTGCACCAAGTCTAACAAACATATTTACAGACAGTCTTACATAAGCCATTTTCTAGAGTTTCCAGCTATCTGAAACCCTGACCTCTGTAACCAGGGCCGCACCAAACGCTCTCTGGCTGCAATTCTGGGGCCCAGCTGCACACAGGGCTCCCCTAAGGGTTTAAAGACACTGATGCCACGTCCCACCTCAAGAGCTGGTGCCCAGCGGGGTCCCCAGGTGGCTGAAAGATGCAGTTGGGGTAAGCACCTGGGACCATGACAGCCCACGGAAGAGAGCTGGCATCTCTGCCAGGAGATCTCATTTCTTTATCATCTCAGCTTGGCCACCTTCTCGGAATGCGTGGACTCCCATAGCAGCTGGCAAACCCTCTGTTACGGCCGTGACACAAAAATCCAGAGGGGCTGGGCAGCAAGTGTGCAGCCCGGCTCTTCTTAATACCCTCCGGGGAGATTCAAAGCATCACCCCCCACCCCCCGCCCCGCTCTGCTCGGTCTCTGCTGTTTGGCCTCTGGATGCAGAGGCTGGGCTTCTGGCCACGGTGTAGAAAACTGGCCTGTCTGTGAAAGGCTAGGTGAACAGAGCCCTTCTCTGAATCGCTCCCGCCCAAAGCACTACTCCGGCAAGCAGTGCTTTAGGAACCACCCATGCCTGTCACCCTGGTCATGAACCTGGGCCTCCCTAGAGTGAATTCATGCTTCGGGCGCCCTCCCTGGGGGAAGGCTGCACTTGGGGGCCAGGAGTTGGTCCTACTGAGCCCTGGGTCAAGCAAGTACTTCTCAGCCTTTTTCCTGTTCTCCTTTTAGACACTTAAAAAAAAAAATCTCCCTTAATGTTACTTGACATTTCTGGCAAGAACAGCGGCTTACGACGGGCCCGACACTGTTCCGATTATGTTCTGCTCATTGTTACAACACACCATCACAGCTAAACAAATCAGAGCCACTGTAACCCGGAATGTGGTTCTTGAGGCTGCGCTGCCCCTGGTCTCCCCTGTTCTGAAAATCCACAGGCCAAGTCACAGGGGTACTAAACAAATGTTTGCTGAATTCAGAAACAAAGAGCAAATTAAAGTATGGAACCATCTAAAACTGGGTTGCCAGGGGTTCCTGGGTGGCTCAGTCATTAAGCGTCTGCCTTCGACTCCGGTTATAATCCTGGGGTACTGGAATCGAGCCTTGGGCACCCTGCTCGGTGGGAAGCCTGCTTCTCCCTCTCCCACTCTTCCTGCTTGTATTCCCTCTCGCTGTTTCTCTCTGTCAAATAAATAACATCTTTTTAAAAAATTAAAAATTAAAAAATGAAATGGGAGGCCAACAAGGCAAATGGCCAGGAGCCCCACCTGAGCCCCCAGCACCCGTCACCCCATGATGCCTGCCAGTGAGCACGGGGCTCCTGTGGGCAGGGAGAGTACTACTCGGCCTAAGCTGTACAACAATCTCACAAAACAGGACTCTCTCTGGAAACGTGTGAGGAGCTCTCCATGGGGCTTGGCCTGCAGGCACGTGGCCTCTCTCCCTTCTGTTTGCCTAGACGAGGAGTCCAGGGAACCCTGTCCACACTAGCCAACACTCTTCATGGCATTCAGGAGGAGGCAGGATGGGGGCATTTGATGACTTCTTGAAATTTTCTACGTTTCCTTAAGTTACACTGCCCTTGGAATTATATCAATTCCATTTCCCCCTCCCCCCCAGTTTGTAATATAATTATAACCATTTACTTGGAGCTTGGATTAAAAAAACTAGCAACTTAAAAAAATAAAAGATCAGCAATTAGATAATTTGGATGCAATGTGATTACTGACTGATATTTCTTATGCAGAATATGTTTACCTAGATACCTGGACAATCACTAGTCATTATATTATTGCTTTTTAAAAACAGAATTTATTTATTCTTCAATCATTAATACAATAGCTCAGATTATATAGCAGCAAATGTTTTAAGAACTAAATCAGTAAAATAAAGAAATAAATAAATGTTTTCCTTACTTTCTTGGAAGATAAAGGTTTAGAAGCCAAGGAAAATCCATCCAAAATTTTGCCAATGTATCGAAGATCTTTCTCTGATTCTACAAAATGATGTCATTGATTAACTTCAGAAACAAAGAAGATTACAGTAAGACCAAAGACGTCAGTTTTTTATCTCCAAGAACACAAATACTACGAGTCACACATGATTAACTTGCAGAGATAAAAGTCAAGGGGAGAGAAGAATGGTACGTCAAGCCCTCACACCTCTGTTGACTCAGTGACTGGCAGTTTGGCCACAGCAATTAGGCTGATTAGGTGTCCCCGGATGTGAGGCCATGGCTCTCTCAGACAAGTATCTCAACACAGTTTCTAGAAAAAGTACCTTAGGTCCTAAGCTAAGCCTAGGGGCACCAAAGAATAGACTCAGGAGTAAAAGATCTCAAGAAAGGGGGGCGTGGGTGGCTCAGTGGGTTAAGCCTCTGCCTTCCGGGGATCAAGTCCGCATCTCTGCTCAGCAGGGGGCCTGCTTCCCCCTCCTGTCTCTGCCTGCCTCTCTGCCTACCTGTGATCTCTGTCTGTCAAATAAATAAATAAAATCTTTAAAAAAAAAAATCTCAAGAAAAACCATGAAGAGGACAAGTATGGTTTAAAATAAAATCATAACCATCAAAGAGCCATTTCTAAAACCAGGTGAAGAACCAGGGGGAGACTCCCCCCTCATTTCCTTAGCAACTATTCAAATAAAGCCACAGAAGACAATACAACCAGGTTAGCCAGTAATCTAATCCCAACTCAGATTAAAATGTGCTTTTATTTTTTTACCAGACGAAAATCTAACAAGAGATAAAGATCACCAAAGATCACTCAGGAAACAGAATGACCAATCCCCTCTTGACCTGGAGCCAGGGATCAGCCATTGGTTATGGAGACAATCTCATGGATGGGGCTCTTTGATTTTCAAAGATTTCCAGAGCACAGTGGTTATGTCAAAAACCCATATGCAGGGGTGCCTAGGTGGGCTCAGTCAGTTAAACATCTGCCTGTGGCTAAGGTCATGATCCCAGGATCCTGGGACTGAGTCTCGCACAGGGCTCCCTGCTCAGTAAGGAGCCTACTTCTCCCTCTCCCTCTGCTGCCTACCTCCCCCGACCCCTGGCTTGTGCTCTCTGTCAAATAAATAAATAATATCTTAAAAAAAAAAAGAAAGAAAGAAAGAAGAAACAAATGTGCATAAAGACAGAGCTACAGAATATTCAGAATATTTATTATAGCCATAGGGACCGTGAAAAAAAAATAAGTAGTTTAAAAATCAACCATGAAGGTACCTGGGTGGCTCAGTTGAAGCCTCTGCCCTCAGCTCAGGTCATGATCTCAGGGTCCTGGGATCAAGCCCCACATCAGGCTCTTTGCTCAGCAGGAAGCCTGCTTCCCCTCTTTCTCCGCCTGCCTCTCTGCCTATTTATGAACTCTCTTTAAAATCTTTAAAAAAAAATTAGAAGTTAAAAAAAATAAAAATCAACCATGAAGATTGGCTAAATTTAGATTCACTCAATGAAAAATCTTAAGGTTAAAACTATAGTTGTGCCCGGGGTGGAAGAGGAGAGGGGGCTATAGCAGAGAGGGGATAAGAGGAGCCTGGGGAAGTTGGGGAAAGTCACCAGCTCAGGCTTGACGAGGGGGCTTGATGAGGGGAAGGGTGGAATTCAGTCAATAGGCACAAAGGTGTTGTATAAAGGAAAAACCAAGGATTTGCCCCAGGAGGCAGATTTCAATATGCATATCTATTACAGATTCATAATTATTATGTAATCAATACACAATGATATCTGTATTACATAATTAATACATATTAATATATTATGATGGAGTGTAATGTTACTATATTAACATAATCAATATACATAATTAACATGTTAGTATAATCTATAATACTAATATATTTTTTCTTTTCCTTTTCCTTTTTTTTTTTTTTTTTTCCAAGAGGGGGCTGGGGAAGAGCACAGGGAGAGGGAGAGAGAGACATAAGCTGGCTCCACGCCTAGCACAGGGCCTGATACAGGGCTCCATCCCATGACCCTGAGATCATGACCTGAGCTGAAATCAAGAGTCAGACGCATAACCAACTGAGCCACCCAGGAGCCCCACACATTTTCTTCCAAGTTATAAAAATACATAGTCTTAGTAGCAAATTTTGAAAATAGAGGTAATGAAAAGGAAGGGGTAACACCAACTAACATTCGGGTGCATGTTCTCCCAGCATCTTGTGTAAAACCCTAGATTCTTTTTTGGTGATGAGGACAGAGGTCACTGACACTTACAGAGGCGCCCAGCATGTCTTAAGCCTTTTCTGTTCGTTACCAGCCCCATGGGTGTGCCCTGGTCATGCCCACTGTCTAGGCAAGGACACTGGGGCAGAGGGAGATGAAGAAGCCTGCCCGAGGCCACAGCTGAGAACAGGGCAGAGCCTGGGCTGGAGCGGAGGTGGTCTGTCTTCAGAACATGTGTTCACAGCCATTAAGCAAACTACCTCTAAAAACTGTTTTGAGCCTTTTTGTCTTCCAGACACACAAAATGGGTATCCTTTCGGGAAGTTACGCTTGGCTCACTTAGATTATTCCAACATATATGTTTCAGATGTATTTTACAGGAGTTCGATCAGATTTGATGGGAGGACAGCTAGAAGATGGTCTATCTCAGCAGTCGCCTCCTTATCTCACTTAGGTGCTTCTTACTATTCTATTCTTACTATTCTATTCTAACCAAAGAAGAGTGGGTGCTCTTTATTCAGTCCTTGGCCAGGTACTATGCCCAGCATGGAGTTATGCCACTTAACCCTCACAATGACCCTCAGAGTGGATGTGATCGTCACTTTACAAATGATGCCCAGAGAGGTTATGAGCCTCACCCAAGGTTCCTCTCACCCCTGCCATCCAAATCCAGTCACATGACACCAATTTGCATGTTACTCATACCGGCCCCACGCTGTCTCCTCCCTACACCTTTTCTGGAAAGAAACACTGAACTACTACTTAGAACTATACGATCCAAATCCCGACAGACTCTGACTTGAAATCTAAGTTGCGATGAGAGGTGTCCGCTTCATAGCCCAATGAGAGCCTCCTAAGAGCCAGGGACTCAAGTGGCAAGACAGGCTGGGCGCCATGATCCCCTTGCTGTAGGCCCCCATGTCCAGCCTCTGACCTGCTGCCTGAGCTGGCCTACCTTGGCCCACTGCCCAGGTCCTCCAGCTTCCCTCTGACCCCATGCTACCTCTACCCCACAGCACGAGCACCTGCCCTCATACTCCCTCCTTCCCTGATTCCAGACCTCTTCCCCCTCCCAAACTCAGCCTCGTCTCAACAGCTGGCTCTGGCTTCCCCCCAACCCCACCCCTGGTTTACATCTAGCTTCTGCCTTACCCCCTGCACTGGGCCTCTCTTCTCCCCATCTTGTTTCTCACCCAGCATCTTTTACCCACAACTCCCAACTCCACAGAGGCTGACACTCCAGCATCAATGCTGCAACCCCTTCTTCCTATAATACCCTGACATGTGGTCCTACCACCAGTTGTGAGTCTGTGGAATTACCTTTCTGACTTTTATATTGCCTAGGTGCTGTCCAGCCATACAGTCCATCTCCAGGCTCCTCATCCTTCAAAATGGTGTCATATTTGGATAAAGTTTCTGTGGCATAGATGTCATCGTCTTCCTCTTCCAGGGCACCAACACCAAAAGCCTTCAAAAAAAAGGTTCTGAACTGAGCAATTACAGGTTTTAGGGTGTGTCTCCGTGGAAGGATAAAGCTACTTTAAGGATGTAACTGAATAGACCACATTAGCACCCCAAGATCACCAACAGACAAGGGAAGTGGGAGACTAGACTGACACACAGAATCAAGTTATCTTGGAAACAACGGCCAGAAGTGAATGCCAGGCCTCCAGCAGTGGGGCTGTTCTCTGGGCCCAGCGGCAGCTACCCATCTGGGTCCTAACACAGGAAGGTGTGGAGAACACATCCAAGCAGCAATGCAGGAGAAGAGGGCCTCCAAAAGAAGAAAGGTAGAATATTCATCTACTGTTCAGTGTAGCCAGGGCTGGAGAGCAAGATCTAAAGGCTACCACTACTGAAACAGCTATTGTAAGAACTCCTAATCATCGTGGGACACAGCCTTCAACAAGCATCACTTCTTGTTTAAAAAAACTGGGAGAAAACATGTATAGGAAAGAAAAGGCAATGACAAAATCTGCTAAATATAATTTAAGAAAAGCCTCTAAATTAATGTGAGAGCACAGACCATCAAGGAAAGCTCTCCATTTCCTCAAAGGTAAAAAGCAAGTCTCCCAAGTGAAATATACACTCATGTTCCCAGTGTGGGGTTGGAGACACTAGGAAACAGTCTGAGAGGTAGTAAAACTTGGACTTGAACTTGGAGAGACAGATTGCAATTCGACTATTAATTAAATCAAAGGGGGAAGTGTGTTTTTTCTGCTCAGCCCCACATGGGTGTGGGAAAGCAGTCCTCAGTCCTGGGAACACACAACTCCATCAAGAACATTAGGTCACAGGATGTCAGCAGTAAAATCAGGAAGGTATGCTTTACATGTCTTCATAAAAGACTGTACAGAAAACAGAACTACTTCTAAGTCTTCCTGCTAGTCAATGAATAATGAGTGACTACCGTATATATAATATGATATGGAAAGCATTCTCACTGTTGACATTTCCATGTTCATGAAACAGAAACTTCTACCTGGCCTGAGATTCCCAGTTTTCTTCCTTTATTCACTCCAATCTCTCCTAGAAGATTGCTGGTCCCCGGGGGTCCCCCACCGAAAAGATTAAAATGTTCTCCCGAAGTTCCAAACAATGCTTGGTGGGGATCCAGGCCCTTGTAAGCCAGTCCATGCACATTATCTTTAGGTGTGAAATCCACAGGTGTGACATCTTTGGGGGCAAAGGTCACATTTTCAGGCACATAGTCATCATCTTCCTCCTGCTCACAGTGACGAAAAAATGCAATGACGGTGACTCACTGACTGGTACAAAGTTCTGTAAAATACTATTTTCAAATTATTAATTCCAAACAGAACACTGACCGAACTTTCTTTTCCTCTATCACAAATCACTAAATCAAGTTCTTGATACTAACACAATCAGTGCCATTTTAACAATCTGAACAGAGTTGGGTATGTACGGTGCTGGCATGTTGCTGAATGCATTCTCTGACGTGAAGATAGTTTCAGGGTGGGGGTATTTCACTGTTTGGGGATCCAACTGATTTCTAAAATTATTTCCAACACTAAAATTTCATGTTCATGAGGAAACAGATGTTTCTATACCAAATTCAAGGTCAGTCATCCCATATAATACCTCAGATCCCTCAGAGCCTCCAGGGGGTAAGGCACAGCCATAGATTTTTACTCCAGGATCTACAAAAGAGATTTCAGATACATTGGTTGCAAGCAATTGAAAATAAAGAAACCGGAATTACTGACGCTGTTTAGAGGTCCACGGAAGCCCTTATAAAAGCTGCTCTGGCTCTAGGGTCAGAGACAAATCACTCAGGAATTGTGTGCCACCCACGCTCCATGACTCACCACTACTGCCCCAGCACCACGGAGAACCTGAAGGAAGCTATTTCTGTCATCTGGCTGGGGAGACCAAGGGCAAGAAATCAACAGAAAATCACCCTGTCAAACTGTGACACAATTTTGACAAGAATAGGAAACGGTTTCACTTGGTGCTAGCAGGAATACAAACTGGTACAATGCTTCCAGAAGGCTGTTACACATGACACACAGAAAGCCTCAAAATACCGTTAACTTCTTGGGAATATAAACTGGTAGAGCTACTGTGGAAAACAGTATGGAGGTTCCTCAAAAAATTAAAAACAGAAACACCGGGGTGTGTGGGTGGCTCAGTGGGTTAAGCCTCTGCCTTTAACTCAGGTCATGATCTCAGGGTCCCGGGATCGAGCCCCACATCAGGCTCTCTGCTTGGCAGGGAGCCTGCTTCTCCCCCTCTCTCTGCCTACTGCTCTACCTACTTGTGGTCTCTCTCTCTCTCTCTGTCAAATAAATAAATAAAATCTTTTTAAAAATAAATTAAAAATAAAAATAAAAACAGAAACACCATGTGATCCAGTATTTCCTCTATTGGGTATTTACCCAAAAAACAAAAAAACACTACTTTGAAAGGATACAGGCACCCCTATGTTTATTGCAACATTATTTACAACAGCCAAGATACAGAAGCAGCCTAAGCATCCATCTACAAACAAATGGATAAGAAAGATGGGGTACATCAAAGTATGCAATGGGATACTACACAGCCATAAAAAAGGATGAGATCATGCCTTCTGTGACATGGACACACCTTAAGGGTATTATGCTAAGTGAGGTAAGTCAGACTGAGAAAGATAAGTATCGTATGACTTCACCATATGTGGAATCCAAAAACAAACAAACAAACAAATAGCAGAATCAGATTTATAAATACAGAGAAAAAATTGATGATTGTTAGAGGGAAGGAAGCAAAATGGGTGAAGGCAAGTGGGCGATATAGGCCTCCAGTTATGGAATGAGTAAGTCACGGGACTAAAAGGCCCAGCACAAGAAACAGAGTCAATTATATTATAATAGCATTGTGTGGTGACAGATGTAGCTACGCTGGTGGTGAGCACAGCAAAACGTTTAGACTTGTCAGATCACTAGGATGTACACACCTGAAACCAATGTAACACTATGTGTCAACTGTACTCAAATTTAAAAAATTTTTAAAATACAGTTGATATTTGAACAACAGAAGTTTGAACTGCACAGGTCCATTTATACACAGAATTTTTACAGTACAGTTAATGTAACTATATTTTCTCTTCCTTCTAATTTCCTTAATAATTTTTTTTTCTATAGCTCACTTTATTCTAAGAATAAAGTATAGAATACATAAAACATACAAAATACATGCTAGTCGACTATGTTATCAGTAAGGTTCCTGGTCAACGTAGGCTATTAGCAGTTAAGTTTTTGGGGAGTGAAAAGAAATATGTGGAAATATAGCACTGTATGTTAGTAAGACTCAAAAAAAAACAAATGAACAAACAAATAAACATTATATGTGGATTTCCGACCACCCACAGGGTGCCTCTAACCCACTTGTTCAACAATCAATAGTATAGGCATACAACTTGACCCAGCAATTTTATTTCTAGAAACATGGAGCCATTAAAAAGTATGCTACAGGGGTGCCTGGATGGCTCAGTGGGTTGAGCCGCTGCCTTCGGCTCGGGTCATGATCTCAGGGTCCTGGGATCGAGTCCCGCATCGGGCTCTCTGCTCGGCGGGGAGCCTGCTTCCTCTTCTCTCTCTCTCTCTCTCTGCCTGCCTCTCTGCCTACTTGTGATCTCTCTCTGTCAAATAAATTAAAAAAAAAAAAAAAAAAGTATGCTACAGGAACGCCTGGGTGGCTCAGTGAGTTAAAGCCTCTGCCTTCGGCTCAGGTCATGATCCCAGGGTCCTGGAATCAAGTCCACATCGGGCTCTCTGCTCAGTAGGGAACCTGCTTCCCCCCCTCTCTCTGCCTGCCTCTCTGCCTACTTGTGATCTCTGTCTGTCAAATAAATAAATAAAATCTTCTAAAAAAAAAGTATGCTACAGGGGCACCTGATGGCTTAGTCAGTTAAGTGGCTGACTCTGGCCCAGGCCATGACTTCAGGGTTTGCAGATGGAGCCCTGCGTCAGATGCCCTGCTCAGCAGGGAGTCTGCTTCTCCCTCTGCCTCTGCCACACCTCACCCCCCCCACCCCTCCACATCCGCTCATGTTCCCTCTCTCACTCTCACTCTCTCAAAAAAACAACAAGAAGAAACTATGCTACAAAATGAATGGAAATCAATATACATACCAGGTTTCTGTCGGCGTGGTTTTCTCTTTACTCGAGGTCCAACTCCTTGTCCTTCTTTCCAACCCATTTTTCTCAGCAATTCAAAACCTATAGATAATCTAGGATATCAAGGTACTGAATGTGAACTTCCTTTTATGATACTAGAGGACAGTAGGAAATAAGCAGCCTTTCAGTCCCTGTCTAGCTCACACCCTTGTTGTGTCTGAGCCCTTTAAACACAGCCCAACCCACCTCCACATAAGCCCCACAAGGCCATGCTGTGCCAGCCACAGCTGACCAGATTTGGGTGCACGCCCAACCTGGGGAAGTTGAACGGAAGCCCCCTCTGCTGGGCCTTTGGAATGGACACCTGGTCCTTGTCAAGTCTGTGGCCTGGGAAACCATGCATCTGAGGCAGACACATCAGGCCACACGCCTAAGAGCAGAATAAGGAGATACGCAAAAAGAGCAGGTAGGATGAAGCAGACAGGAGAGAGCCCTCGAGGCTTCTGAGAGAGAGGAAGGGAAGGCACCCCAGTTCCTAACAGCACACCAGCCTCCCTAAACCCCAGCAGCACAGCTACTCACTGGAGCTCTAGAACACACTACGTGCAATAAAAATGTAAAGATCCTCTTGGCAAAACCCCGTTAGGCACTCAAGCTAGGCTTCTCCCACTTGTAACCAAACTACTCCTAATTAGGATCATTATACATATGCCAAGATCAGAAAAGTTAGAATTAAATTCTTCTCACTTTGCTGGTGTTATGAGGTCATCAAGCAGAGTAGCTCCAGGAATGGGGGCAGTAGCAGCTGCTAACTGCCTGGCCTTTTCTCGTATTCTATCTTTGGTTTTGGAAGCAAAATCATCCGTGGTAACAATCGCTTTAGGTGCTATCCCAAATTCACTAAGATCCTTAAAAAAAAAAAAATTTTTTTTCAGACAGAATTACTTACATCATTTGGTAAGTGATTAACCGTAATACATTAGATGCCTTTATTTCTTAAAAGAAAAAAAATATTAAAACTACACAACTGATGGGTCACCTGGCTGGCTCAGTCAGAAAAGCACAGGACTCTTGATCTCAGGGTCATGAGTTCGAGCCCCATGTTGGGTGTAGAGATTACATAAATGAGTAAATAAAAACTTCAACAAATAAACAAACACACAAACAGAAACTGCACAGCTGCATTGACGATCAGTGGAGCAGCTGACTTTACATCTGCTTTGGCACCCTTGCCTAAGCTAAGGACAGTGGCAGAGGACAGGGCATGACAATGGTCACTCAGTGAGCCCACAAGAGGCACAGCCAAGCTAGGAAGACAGGAAGTAATTAAAATACACTAATTACTTTTACAGTAAGTAAGTGTGTTCCTCTTGGACAATATTTCAAAGGTCAGAGTGCAGAGGGCAAATAGAGCCACAGCCAGCAAGCATTCCTCAGCACACCTACATGCTACTTTGAAGTGTTTTTGCATTTTCCTGTTGGCTGCCTTTCCACTAGTCTATGCCTCTCCTGCATTCCTCACAGAGCTTTGAAGTGTGCAGGTGCCTGCCTTCCTCTCTGCCACCATGCACTCCCCGAGTGGTGTGCCGGTACATGTGCTGGGACCAGAGGAAGGCTAGCCAGTGGGGGGTTCATATCTTTTCTAAGCCTGTCTTTGGAGCCCAATTCCTTTGCCAAGAATGAGCAGGTAAGGGGCGCCTGGGTGGCTCAGTGGGTTGAGCCTCTGCCTTCAGCTCAGATCATGATCTCAGGGTCCTGGGATTGAGTCCCGCATCGGGCTCTCTGCTTGGCAGGGAGCCTGCTTCCTCCTCTCTCTGCCTGCCTCTCTGCCTACTTGTGATCTCTGTCTGTCAAATAAATTAAAAATTTAAAAAATATTAAAAAAAAAAAAGAAGAATGAGCAGGTAAACCTGCCCGGGGCACCTGGGGGGGGGGGTGCTCAGTTGGCATCTGACTCTTGGTTTGGGCTCAGGTCATGATCTCAGGGTCAGGAGATGGAGCCCCACATTGGGCTCCCACTCAGCGGGGAGTCTGCTCAAGATTTCCTCTCTTCCTCTCTTCCCTCCTCAACCCTGTGTGCTCTCTCACCTTCTCTAAAAATAAATAAATCTTTAAAAACAAAACAAAACAAAACAGAAGAGAACCACAATCTGCCCAAGCAGACAGGAGGGAAAATCCACGGCAAGACTCATGTGAATGGTTTCCTTGCTCTCAAGAAAAGATAACCAAGGAAAACGTCCTCCTTCCAGTGGATATTGGCATCCTGGATGTGCCATCTGGAACTCTTGCTGCCACGGTGGCACCACAGGGAGGGCTAGTATGAGGACAAGCTGACTTGCAGAATATGGCTGAGAAGAGAGAACCTGGGAGCTCTTTGACATCTAGACGTCTTGTTGCATGAGTCATGCTTCCTTATAGATTATGCTAGTCAAATAGGAAGGGGACCTCGGCTTGCCTCTTACCTGCAGCCTAAAGCATGTTAATAGTGTTTGATCTAATCTTCATCACAAATGAATCCACAACTAGGTTTTAAGGCAACAGAGGTTTAATTTTAAAACAAACTGGAACCCATCCCGCAGGCCAGTAGGACACCTCCCCCTCACCAGCCCCAATTTAACCCTAAGAAGGTGGCAGTCATCATTGCTTTAATGATGGGCCCAGATGCCTGCATGTGGCTCCTTTCGCTCCTTGCTGGTCTAGTGGCTCCTGGTTCCTTCAACTGCAACATGCCCAGAAGCTGCGTGGGTGCTGCACTGAGGGGGCTATTGGGGCCTTTTCAAGGAAGTTAGCCTATAAACGACTTTCCTCTCCACTCTTTTTTTTTTTTAACAGGTTTATTTGTTTATTTTATTTATTTATTTATTTATTTATTTGACAGACAGAGATCACAAGTAGTCAGAGAGGCAGGCAGAGAGAGAGAGGGGAAGCTGTTCCCTGCTGAGCAGAGATTCCTGACGTAGGGCTTGATCCCAGGACCCCGAGATCAAGGCAGAGGTTCAATCCACTGAGCCACCCAGGTGCCCCCCTCTCCACTCTTAACTTTAGAAACTGGCCCCAGTGGGGGTGCCTGGGTGGCTCAGTGGGTTAAAGCCTCTGCCTTCGGCTCGGGTCGTGATCCCAGGGTCCTGGGATCGAGCCCCGCATTGGGCTCTCTGCTCCGCGGAGAGCCTGCTTCCTCCTCTCTCTCTCTGCCTGCCTCTCTGCCTACTTGTGATCTCTGTCTGACAAATAAAATCTTTAAAAAAAAAAAAAAGAAACTGGCCCCAGCGTAAGATGTTCTCCCAGTAAACACAAATCCATTGATATACAGAGCACGCTAGTCCAAATACGTAAAAAATAAAGCCTCGGGGCGCCTGGGTGGCTCAGTTGGTTGAGCAACTGCCTTCAGCTCAGGTCACGGTCCTGGAGTCCTGGGATTGAGTCCCGCATCGGGCTCCCAACTCCGTGGGGAGTCTGCTTCTCCCTCTGACCTTCTCGCCTCTCATGTTCTCTCTCACTGTTTCTTTCTCAAATAAATAGATAAAATCTTTAAAAAAAAAAAAAAAGAAAGAAAGCCTCGCAAACAAAGAAGGCATTGTCCACTGAACGTTCTGGGGAGAGCATAGGTGCTACAACAGGCAAATGTACACATCCCACTGGCTAAGTGGTCATGAAAGTTCTGCATACCCACCTCTTCATCCATAAAATCTTCTGGACCAAGAACAGCTTTGTCTGCCCTGTTCTGTCGTGAAGACACGAAAGAAGAGGGTGTCCATCCTTGGAAGAAAAGCATTTAGAATATTACAATTTTGGTTTATAACTAAATTATTCAATAACACTGCAATTACGGGCTGGAGACCCCCTGACCTATAAACTCTTAGCTCCTTCCCATCTCCCTGCTCCTACGGACATAATTACATAATAATCAAATTATTACAGTGAATGTGGCAATCTTTTTACAAGTAGATGTGAGTAAAAAGGTGCAAGGTCACCTTAAAAGGCAGGACTACTCTGAGACCAGCATGATAGCAACAGATACCAACTTATTTAGCATATTGCCAAAATACTATGTCAGGGTACCTGAGTCAGCAATGAAAGGGTAGCTAGAACCAGAGTCAGAGAAGCAACACAGGGACTCAACCTGGCTAGTCTAAGGGCAGCTGTGCCCACCCAAGGCCCCCAGTTCAGTCCCAGTCCCGAGTCCTGTAACACCACTCCTGCTCCCTGTCCACAGTCACCAAGCATGTGCCATGCTTACACAATGAGAACGGTCTGGAGGTCAAAGGTGTCTGGATTCTTTTCGTTTTCTCTACAACTGACACACCTCCTCTCTAATTTCCTATTAGAGTCTTATGGACCTAAGGAGTATGGGGCAGACCCCCTGTTGGTCAGTGGGCAGAGCAGGTTTCTGGGCAGGCATGGGAGACACCCCCAGCTACCCAGGAATGGGGATCAGCTTTCCCAGGCTACTGCCTTCCTCCAATTTGGAGTTCTGTAGTCTCTGCCTGATTTCTTCACAGTCCTCAGGGTAGAGATACTGCAGAGTATTAACCTATTACAGTCTACCCGACGATCACTTGAGCTGGTCTTACTACAGCGGACAGCACGGCTATAACTGCAACAGTCAGCAGTGTATCTGAGTCCTTCTTCCTTCACAAACCCTACCGCCATTTTTTACATTTTAATGTTAAAAATAAGTACGCTAATTTAATAGTTCCTTAGTCACTTACCTTGGCCTTTCCTAACAGTAAGACTGACTATTCCATAGCTTTTCTAGCATTTCTGGAGTAGACTGGTCAAATACCTTGATCATTTGCTCACTGAACTTCTCTTTCTGGATGCTGAACTTGAAACCACCTTATCGACCCCAACTATTTTCCTCACGTGGCTTGTTCTTGCTTTCCTACACTGCTTTTTTCATCTTTATTGTACTGTTGTTCTATACAAGTTATTGTACATATCTATAAAAGAACTGCTCTATCTTCTTCTTAACAACTGCTACAGAATTACTCGGTTCATCCAACCCTTGTATTGGACATAAAAAAGCCATTTTCTTCCAGTTCCTATATGAGAACATTTTTTAAAAAACACGCATTTCTTTAAACAAGGCAGAGCTTATTAACTACTGTGTAATGTGAAAATTGTAACTGATTTTTTCTTCAGGTGGAGAGCAGGCACTGACAAGTGCTGCTGTGGTCCCCAGGGTTAGGAGGGAGCATCTCTGACCCTCAGTGGCCTCATCCACACAGCAACTCTGACACCTGTCCTCCTCAGTCACTGAGTCATGTGAGATGAAGGTTACCTAAGTGAATGTATGTGAAAGCAACTTCGTGTGTTGCCGGCAGGATGGGACAGACAATGGAAGTCATGATCATCACTTAAACATCTGGTTAGAATGCATCTTTTTTCTTTCCTTTAAGTGAAGGAAAACTTTCCCTCTTGGATTATAATGAACGACACACCAGTGGACTCTTGCAAACATGCCAAAGGCTGAAAGAACACAAAAATCTATGGTGTGTGTATATTAAAGTGTTTAAGGAAGGTTTTTTTGTTTGTTAGTTTTTGTTTTTAAAGGGAGAGGTGGAAGAGGGGGAGAAACTTATGCTATTTCAGTCATTTGCTTCAACAATTTTAGAGCTCCAAGCAGGAAAATCATACCTTCCTTTGAGCCAACAGTGTTGAAGTACCCAGCAGAGAAACCTCCACTAAACGCTCCATGAAATCGTTTATATCTTCCTTTTTCATCTCTAACAGTCTGATCCTGAAGAGGAATTGGTTTCTTTGGTCTTTCACCTGAAAAAAATATTTCGGGTGAGAGAAGGGGATGGCGGATTAGAAAAACTTCAGACAAAATGTCATTTCTTAAACATAATGACCTGTTCACTTCTTGTAATTTCAAATATAACAATTTTTTTAAAAGAGTTATTTATTTATTTGAGAGAGAGTGGTGGGGAGGGACAGTAGGAGAGGGAGAGAGAATCTGAACCTGACCCCACACTGAGCACAGAGCCCGATGCAGGGCTGGATCCCACCACCCTGAGATCACAACCTGAGCTGAAAGCAAGAGTGCTCAACCAACTGAGCCATCCGGGCGCCCCCCAAGTATAATAATGTTAACTAAGTTTTTTATTCCTAGACTTTACCTGCTTATATAGTTTAGGAAGTAACACATGGTATCAAGCTTCTTCAGAGTTCTAAGGCAAATACAGATATTTCTTATCAGCATCAGATAAACATTTTAGCAAGAACGGCCTGATTCCCACAAAATTCCAACATGTAAACTGAATTACATGCTGGTTGATGGGGAGGTTCCAACAGATGGAGGTAAACTCCACAGGCAGCGCTGGAGACAAGTCACTGGGCTGACACTTGGGCACACAGAGCTTTGGGACAGAAGGAACCCTTCTGTATCTCTTCTAGAACTTCACAGCATCCCGAGTCCAGATTTTTTCCTTTGATATTGCCTGTTCTCCCCAAATCTTAAGAGTTTCCTTATTTCTGGCAATCTCCTGATTCCATAGTTACTACTCTTTAGACTTAATCCTTTCCTGCTCTCCTGAACAGGGATGGGTTGCTACAACACACAAGCAGAAAGGAACTCAGTAAAGTCTAAAAGTTCCTTAAGTTTAAACTTTTAGGCCCTATGACATACATTACGGCCTCATTTTATCAACTGCAATTATGAATTCTGAATCTATTTAAAATAAAAAGTAACGATCAAGTTACTTTCAAACATTCAGCACAGGGGCACCTGGGTAGCTCAGTGGGTTAAAGCCTCTGCCTTCGGCTCAGGTCATGATCTCAGGGTCCTGGGATCGAGCCCCACATCAGGCTCTCTGCTCAGCAGGGAGCCTGCTTCCTCCTCTTTCTCTCTCTCTCTGCCTGGATCTCTGCCTACTTGTGATCTCTGTCTGCCAAATAAATAAATAAAATATTAAAAAAAAAAAAACATTCAGCACAGAAAGCAAGTAAGAGAGCAGTTAAAGGCGGGGAGTTGAGAGCAACAGCGCTCTCACCCAACCTTCCCAGCACCAGGACTTCTATCATCTTGACTTCTCTTTGCCCCCTGACATGAATAGTAATAGCTATTTCATAGAGTTGTTATGCAAACGGAGGATAATGCCTATAAACTGCTTAGCAAGAAGAGATACACAGGGGCGCCTGGGTGGCTCAGTGGGTTGGGCCGCTGCCTTCGGTTCAGGTCATGATCTCGGGGTCCTGGGATCGAGCCCCACATCGGGCTTTCTGCTCAGCAGGTAGCCTGCTTCCCTTCCTCTCTCTCTGCCCGCCTCTCTGCCTACTTGTGATCTCTCACTGTCAAATAAATAAATAAAATATTTAAAAAAAAAAAAAGAAGAGATACACAATAAACACTTTTAAAATACTAGCTGCCATTATTATTATTATTATTATTACTATTATTATGATGATGATATACAGTAGGAAAGCCCATGTGTACCTGTTATTTCAATAATTAAGCCAGTTACTCCTTCTGGAAGGTGGAACAAAAAGTAGAGGAACTTATAGCCTTAGAGTCCTAAATTCTTCCTAGTAACTTTTGAGGTCTTTAAGTCATTTCTGGAGTAATAACCCATAGCAGGGCAGTCAAAAGCTCAGGTTCTGAAGACCAGGAGATCTGGATTCAAATCCCCCTCTCTTATTACTGCCAGCTTGGTGAACTTGGGCAAGTAACTCGAGCTCTTTAAATCTCACCCTCCACAACTGTAAAAGTAGGGAAGGGGGCAGGGGTTGGGGGATGAGGTAGCTGAGTGATGGGTACTGAGGAGGGCAAGTGCTATCATGAGCACTGGGTTACATGCAACTAATGAATCACTGACCACGTCAACAAAAACTAAACTGTTCAGTTAACAGTGGTTAACTGAACATAATAAAAAATAAATAAATAAGAAATAGAAGTAGGGTGAAAAACAGAACCTTACCTGGTCGGCTGGCGCACATGCAGAGGCCTGAGCACAATGTCTAGTCATAGCGAAGCTCGGTCAATATCAGCTACAATTTCATTTCATTTTAAAGAGCTAAATTACAACTGGGGCCCCCTAATCCAAGATTGTCACTGTTGCTTAGAAATGCGTTTCACACGATCCACTACCACGCCTGCCCCTGGCATGATTCCTGGCTAAGGCAAGGTTTCTCAACTTCAGTGCTATTGGCAGTCAGCACTGGCTGATTCTTTGTGGTAGGACAGTCCCGTGCACCGTGGGATGGTCAGCAGCATCCCTGACTTGGAACACCAGACCCCAGCCAGGAAGCATGGCTCCCCCCGCCCGGCTTGACAACAAAAATGTCTTCAGGCTTTGCCAAATGTCCTCCGAGAGGCAAAATCAGCCCCGACTGAGAACCACTGGGCAGGGCCTGCCAATGCGAGGTGCTATTCTTACTCAGTTCTCAAGGTGCTCTTAATCAGGAGGGGGGATAAGATCTGCAGACAACTAGGTGGAACCTATGGCAGCAGATCCTAAGGGCCAACCAGCATGGCAGGCAGGAGCCCCACAGGGAGACGCCACCTCTAATCACATCAGCAAAGAACTCTGGGGAGGAGGTGACATTTTAGCCAGGCCCTCTTATAATTACTGCTACTAATAACAACTAATCCCTTCTTTTCACACATATTATCTCACTCATCGTACCCGATAAGGGCGCTCTGATTCAGTAACTGCCCCCATGTCCATAGCTAATAAGCACAAAGTTGCAATCAGATCTCAATTCTGCTTCCAAGCCAGGGACATCACCTGGACTATCTTTCACCATGGAAGCAGCCCTGTACTAGGCTCTGGGTGTGGAAAACCAACCACAACTCTGTCCCTGTTTTCAGGGCCCTCAGAGCCCAGCAGAGGAGACCTGAATATACAGGAACTCTTCCCATGATGTTCAAGAACCACTTCATAGTCTCCCTCCTGAGCAGGATCTGATAACTACTGATAGAGACACAATTCCCAATAGAAGCATTAACTGCATCGGTAAACAGGAAGTCTACAAAGATAACATCAGATGTTTTGAAAAAGTCGACCAGTCTGACTGGAAGGCAGGCAAGGAGCAGAAGATGGAACTAGAAGGGCAGATAGTGCAGAAGGCCTCAAACTCAGTGCTTCAGGGTCTGTGGTATGTCCTGGCAGTGGGGGGAAAACCACAGATAGTCTTAAGTGGGAGAGCTATAACGTCAAGGAGGAAAATTGTCCTTAAGTTAATCTGAGTACAGGATGAACCAGAGATGAGGAGAACTCCAGAGGCAACTAATGAGGTATCTAATGAGAGAGGTAAGTACTGGTGCCCTCTTCCCTCCAGGCCAGAGAGCCTATGTGTCTATGGGTCTGTGTGTGACAGAGGGTTTGGCTGCTGTCTCTTAACCAGTAAAACTTCCTCTCAGTAGCAGCAACTTTAATTAAGTAGTAGAGTCCCTCCCCTACCAATGTTTATCTAACCTGTCACTAAAACTTCAAAGCAGAAGGAAAAGTGATTATTGGTCTAGTATGTTATACCCTAAAATGCACTCAGAGTGCATTTACACATCAAAGTGCATAGGAAACAATGACTCTATCTTCAAAACTACCAATGCTGAGAAGTTAAAGAATGATCTTAGGCTGGGGGCATAAAGGGTCTACAAATCCAATGCCCCTTCCTTCCATTTCAAAAGCGTGATTAGGTCATTAGACTTCATTTCAGATTCTGTGTATCATCAAAGAGGAAGAATTAGAAGAATGTAGGTCAAATAGTTGATGTCACTCACAAGGAAACAAGTGTGAACCAGAAATACAGAAATGTATTAACAGCTGCCCAGCCTGGCTGTAATAACCTTCACCCATGCATGTTTAACTCCTGCCCTCTTTCTGAATAGCGAGATCTACCAGTTTTCAAGGAATCCCATCCTGCTGTCTCAGGGTTCTCTGCCAGCTTGTGTAGGCTATTTACTGTCTATATCATATAAGATAGCACTTACAAAACTCCTACTTTTGTTTCAACTAGATTTAAAACTTCCAATACAGGATCTCTGTCAACAAATTCTTTGAGAGCATGAGGTGATGTGTTTGCCAGTAAAGTTAATGTAATGCCTGTGTTAAAAACTACAGTCTAGGGCACCTGCGTGGCTCAGTCAGGTAAGTAACTGGCTTCAGCTCAGGTCATGATCCCAGGGTCCTAAAATCAAGCCCCGCATTGGACTCCCTGCTCAATGGGGAGTCTGCACTCCCTCTCCCTCTGCCTGAGGCTCCCCCCTGCTTGTGCTCTCTCTCTCTCTGTCAAATAAAATCTTTAAAAAATAATAAAAATTAAAAATAAAGAAGTACAGTCTAGAATGAAGAACATACCAATGGTAGCCCTGCTCCACCCACACTCTGGTCTCATACTTAGAGAAAGGCTCTGACAAATTGGTGTTTCCAGGGCTTTAAACTGAATATGTTGGGGTTCAGGGGTGGCTCAGTCATTAAGTCTCTGCATTTGGCTCAGGTCATGATCCCAGGGTCCTGAGATTGAGCCCCACATTGGGCACCCTACTCAGTGGGAAGCCTGATTCTCCCTCCACTTCCCCTGCTTCTGCTCCCTCTCTCACTGTACCTGTCAAAAAAATAAATAAAAACTTAAAAAAAATAAACTGAATATATTAAAGGGTGTTGAGTGCAGTACAGAGATGTCTTAGAGGAAATCCAAGAGCTGTCTTCAAACACATAAGAAGCCTTCAGAAGACTAGTGTCCCTCTGTCTTTTGTAAGCAGAGAATAGAAGTAGGGTTAGCGTCCAGTAAAATTTTCTAATGATTGGAACTGCTTGTAGGAAACAAAAGGGTAATCAGTGGAAAGTACAGAAGTACAACTAACCTGGTAAAATGTAATCAGGGTGGAGAATAAGATCCCACCAACAGAAGGCTTGCAAGTAACTCCTAGCCAACATGCTTCCTTGGTCCTTCCCACAGGACTAGAACTGCCATCAGTCCTTACTGGGCACTCATTGCTGAACAAATCGAGTCATTAATGGATCAGCCCGGAAACTTGGGAGAGAACCTTATCTCACCTTTCCCTCACCTCTATATTTTAGCAGCAAGTCTGGTCTGCCTTCAACCTACACCTCTACCCAGACCATTACTTATCCCCTCCACTGCTAACACCCCAGTCCAAGCCATCATCATCTCAAGACCTCTTTTTCTTTCTGCTAATCTCCCTCAATCAGTTTTGCCCACCACTCCCCAGCCCACCTATTCTCAAAATCGAGGGCTAAATGATCTTAAAAATATACATTTCTCCCTTGTGTAAAACCCCGCAATGACTCTTCAACACTTAGTATAAAACCCAAACATCCTTAAAAACTAAGTAGATGCAGCCCCTGCCTCCCCCTCTGACATCATCTCTACCAGTCTCCCACTGGTGTCGTCGGCTCCACCCACACCAGTCCTGCCTGTCCCTCAATTTGTCAAACTGGCTCCGACTTCAGAAATTTTGCACCCGCTGCTCTCTTTGATTGAAATGTTCTTCTACCCAAATCTTCATATGGTTGGTTCCTTCCTCTGTTTCAAGTCTGAGCTCAAACGTCCTCTCCTAGGGAAGACAATGCCCGACCACCCACCCCGGTTCTCACACGAGCCCGTTTCGTCATCTTTCTGTTTCCCACCCCTCAGAGTCTCTTAACCATCCCTCCAGAACGTGAGCACCCCAAAGCACGCCGCACGTCTCTCTCTTCTCTGTTCCCAACACCAGTAGCGAGAGAGCCTTGCCCACGGGGCCACCCGAGACCCGGCACAGGGTTGAGCGGTTTTGCCCGGAATTCTGGACCTGTTTCTCACAGACCCCAGCGACCAATCTGGCTCGCACCTTCTTCCAGCGGCTCCAGGCCGGTCCCATAGCTGACTAAGTCCTCATCGCTGTCACTGTCCAGCGCCGCCATGCTGCTCCCTTCCGGGCCCCGCCCCCTCGCTACGGATGCCTCGAAGGACCTAAAGCCTTCAGCCCTTTCTCCGCGAACCTAAACGAAGCTGTGAGTGCAGGTGCAGGAACGTGTCCGCAGATCTGCCTCTCGCCCCGCGCTTGGTAGTTCTCCACCCCGTCTTAACCAGAGCCGGACGCCGCAGGAGTTGCCTCGCGGACTCTGGCAGCCACGACATCCCATCCTAGCTCCGCATTGAGCCGGTCAGGAGGAGGCGCTTGGGAGAAGCTGGAAGCCCCCCAGAAGTCCCGCCGCGGGGCTGGTGCCCGGTGTTGTATGCCCGCCCCCACCCGCTGGCCCCCGACCCCCCTCCCCCACCTCCCTGCCCGCAACCTCGGGTCCCACCTTCACTCCCACCCCCACCCCGCCACCTGCTGGGAAAGTGCCAGTCCTTCCAGATACGCACACGCGCTTTGTGTATATCACTCTTAGGTTTGCATAGGTGGAGTCCCCTTCCAAACCTCCGGAAGGATACCCAAACTCTGGAACTCCGATGTCCGTGGTTAAGGGAACTCGGGAGAAAGAGAGAAAGAGAGAGTGTGTGTGAGAGAGGAAGGAGGAAGAGAAGGAAAAAGGAAAAGAAAAAAGGGAAGAATATTAAAAAGAGAAAGAAGACGAGAAAAGGGAAACAAAAAGCCAACAGACCTGTAAAAGACTGCTGTGAGGGGCAGTAGGGACCCTCAGGACGTCCCTATGGAACCTAAAGAAAGAGCCATCTCTCAAATGGGGTGCTGTCATCCCAAACCCCCAAACTCCTTTTTACAGGGGGGAAAGAGGAAACTCAACTAGTAAGGGGTGAGGTTGAGAGATGAAAACCAGATCTGGAAGCCCAGGTTTTCAAAATGAGGGTCAGGAGCTGGCATGAGTCAGAAACACCAGGGTGTTGTTAAAATTCCCTTTATCCATCCCCCAGGGCTTCCAAAGCAGAATCTCTGGGACTGGGGCTGTTGCTTGAGTACTCACTCTAAGCACCCTCTGATCTCAAAGCCTTTGCGTTCACTCTTCTCTCGGCTTGGAATGTCCTTCCCCCAGATGCCACATGACTCATTCCCTCACCTTCTTCAGTTATCTGCTCAAAGGTTACTTTCTCAGGGAAATCTTCTATGACCCTATTTTAAAAACAACCCCTATTTTCTCTGTGCTCAGTGGGGAGTCTGCTTCTCCCTTTCCCTCAGCCCCTCCCCCATCCCTAGTGCAGGAGAATGTGTGCCCGCTCACGTTCTCTCTCTCTCTCAAATAAACAAAATCTTTTAGAAATAAATAAAAACAACTCCCATTTTGCAACACTATCCCACCTTACCCCACTTTACATTTTTCCACAGCACTTCTCACCTTTAATACTCTGTATAATTTGATATACTTATTTATTATGTCTATTGTCTTTCTGTCTCCATCCAAACTATAAGCTCCACAAGAACATTGATTTGGATCGGTTTTTCTCATTTTCTTTGCTGTATCCTCAGAGCTTAGAACAGTGCTTGGCCCATAGTAAGCACTGAATAAATAATTTTGAAAAAGAAAAGGGATGAATAACTAGCCATGAACCATAAATCATGGTTATGGTACATGACTTTAAAAAACAAAAGATGTTTTAAAGCGAGTTTTAAAAATAGCCACGGAATTGTTTGACCCATCCCACTGAGAATAGAGTCTATGTCCCCTTTCCTTGAATTTAGGCTCCATAACTGCTTAACCGAAAGATTGCAGTGAAAGTCGTGACAGTACCTCTCCTATACCCAATCTTTAAGGAAATTTGCAGATTCAGTTTGGGATCATGGCCCTGGAATCCAGTCTCCCCACTGTGAGGAAGCTCAGGCCACAAGGAGAGGCTTTGTGTAGGTCTGTGACCTAGCCTGGCCCCAGTTAACCATCAGCATCTATGGCCAGATGTTTCTGTGAGGGAGATTCCAAAATGACTCCAGTTCCAGCAGGAGCTGCATGCGTGTCTACAGCTGCATCCAAGACCTCGTGGCTGAGTTCAGTCACCTCTGGGAACCCTGAGAAATAACAGTAAGCTAACTGTATTTTAAGCTATTATAATTTTGGAGTAATTTGCTGACAGCCATAGGTAACTAGAATAACCCATGCGCTGGAATGGTCTAAGTCATTAAAATAAAATGCTGGTGAGGCATGATCTCCAACATTTGCTGTTAAATGAGCAAAACAAGGGCTGAGACAGAGTACACAGGTGCTGCCAGTAATAGTGAAAGAAAACACAAATAGCCAAATTTATTGTGGCTACTATATCCACAGTGTGGGTACATCCACATGCGTACTACGATATGCATAGCGTATCTCTAGTAAACTCCCTGAAGAAACTAGCAACAATGGTGGCCACAGATCAAAGGAAACCAGAATAGAAGGGATGCATGTATACAACATTGTGCCATTTGAGTTTTTGCTTTTGGCTACATCTCTGGGTTGTTTTTTGTTTCCCCAAAACATTTTTATGTCAGTGGCTCGGTTTTGAGTCTAAAAGTATGTATTAGTGTGTACCAATGTACTAAGGGAAAGGCATCTTTTTGTTTCCTGAACCTGGAGGGCTCCAGGGTCATCGGCCCATCAACTGTTATTATGAGTCTAAATGTAGATATTGACAGTAAAGAAGATTGGCAACTAATCCATACACCCTCACAAATAATGAAGGTCCATGATTTTATTTCTAAATTACTCAAACCTATTTTCTTACAGTTTATAGCTTTTAATGAGGCAAGAAAAAACCAATAAAGTCATTATTGAGAGTTTTACTCAACTGGATCCCTGACAATCATTAGCATTTGGTAAAATGATAAGAACCACTCTCTGATTCCTGATTGCTAAGGTTCAGAGGAACAAGGGCCGTTCAGAGTCCCTGTATCTTCCTCAAAGAGTGGCTCTCAGTTGTCTCCTGGGTATTTTTAGGTGACTGGATGCTCCATCTGTGACCCTGGTCCCTTACAGCCTCATATTCCTGATTCTCAGCAGGGGGAACCTAAAGGCAACATGGTTTTATACAAGCTGTAGTAGCCCAAATGCCCCAGACCCTTCCTTTCTTACTTAAACATGCAGAAAGGAACAAATCTCAGGATCTTTTTTTTTTTTAATATTTTATTTATTTATTTGACAGAGAGAGAGATCACAAGTAGGCAGAGAGCGAGGAGGAAACAGGCTCCCTACCGAGCAGAGAGCCCGATGTGGGGCTCGATCCCAGGACCCTGGGATCATGACCCGAGCCGAAGGCAGAGGCTTCAACCCACTGAGCCACTCAGGTGCCCCCAAATCTCAGGATCTTATCAGAAAACTGCAGATAGGAAGATGTGCTCAATCACCTAGGTATGGAGTAATTTCTTCCTCGTGGTCCATACATCAGTGCTGGTGGTGGGATGGTCATTTGTGACAAAGAGGAAACCTGCTTTACATACTTTGGAACCAATGTCATTCATTTTCCTGCATTGAGTTTTCTTTTCTTTTCTTTTCTTTTAAGATTTTATTTATTTACTTGACAGAGAAAGGGAGAGGACAAGCAGAGGCGCTGTAGGCAGAGGGAGAAGGAGAAGCAGGCTCCCTCGCTGAGCATGGAGCCCTACAAGGGGCTCCATCCCAGGACCCTGGAATCATGACCTGATCCAAAGGCAGACACTTAATGACTGAGCCACCCAGGTGCCCTTGCATTCGGTTTTCTTATTGAACTATCACATATAGGGCTGCCTGGGTGGCTCAGTTAAGTGTCGGATTCTTGGTTTCAGCTCAGGCTATGATCACATGGGTCATGGGATGGAGCCCCACGGAGGGCTCCATGCTCAGCGGGGAGTCTGCGTGAAGCTTCTTGCCCTCTGTCCCTCCCCCCATTCGTGCACACTCATGCGTGTGCATGTGTGTACATGCTCTCTCTCTCAAATCACTAAAAAAAGAAATATCACCTATATAGAGAAAAGTGTACAAATCATAAGCACACGGTTCTACTCATTTTCCCAAAGTAAACATATTCATGTAACAATAGGCAGATCAAGAAATGCAAATTTTCCTGAGTCCCGGAAGCAGAAAGTCCCAGAATAGACTAATTTTTTTTTTTGCCTGCTTTATACATTATATAAAATAGAATCATACAGTATTTTCTGACTTCTTTTGCTCAGTGATATCTCTGTGGGCAAAATATGTTGTTCACAACAGATTTATTGTGTTCATTTTCATTGTGTAAAATTTTTCATTATGTGAGTATGCCACAATTACTCATTTTACCATTGGGTTGATGGGCATGTAAGTATTTTCTAGGTAAGGGCTATTTTGCAAAGGACAGGGTGCCTGGGAAGCACAGTCGGTTGAGCACCTGCTTTCAGCTCAGGTCGTGATCCCAGGGGCCTGGGATTGAGTCCCACATGGAGCTCCCTTTGCCTCTCTCTCTGTCTCTCATGAATAAATAAACAAAAGTTAAAAGAAAGAAAAGTGCAGCTGTGAACATTCTTGGACATGTTTTATTGTGAACACAACCCAGGCAGGCATTTCTATGAGTTATCTACCTAGAGTTGGAAATGCTGGATCACAAGCCAGTTTTCCAAAGTGATCCTAAGGATTTATACTCCCACGATGCATGAGATTCTGGTTGCTCCACATTGTCACCAATACTTGGCTTTTTTTTGCCACCTGTCACTCATTTGTCACTCCTTAATCACTTCTCAGTATGCCAAAGTAGACTTCCTTTTAAATCACAGGAACAGTGTAATGTAGAATTGTGTATGATACAGCACCAGACAGTCTAGCTTATCAGGCTGATGACCTCTGAGCCTCAGCTTCTTCCTCTGTGAAATGGGCATGCTAAGTACCCATTTCTAGGGTTGTGGGAGGATCAACTGAGATAATGCACACAAAGGGCATGGCACAGTGCCTGGCATAGAGTAAGTATGCAGCAAACGGCTGCGTGTAAGACCATAGTTTATAGGGATGCCTGGGTGGCTCAGATGGTTAAGCATCTGTCTTTGGCTCACATCATGATCCTGGGGTCCCAGAATCCAGTCCAGCATCGGGTTCCCTGTGGAGCCTGCTTCTCCCTCTGCCTCTCTCTCTCTGTGTGTCTCTCATGAATAAACAAATAAAATCTTTAAAGAACTGGGTGGCTCAGTTGGTTAAAGGACTGCCTTCAGCTCAGGTCATGATCCCAGAGTCCTGGAATCAAGACCCCAGATAAGGCTCCCTGCTCAGTGAGGACTCTGCTTCTCCCTCTGACCCTCTCCTCTCTCACGTTCTCTCTCTCTCTCAAATAAATAAATAAAATCTTTAAAAATAAATAAATAAAAATTATATATATATAAAATAAAGACCATAGTTTATAGCTAGGGAAACTGAAGCCACAGGGGGTTAAAGGATCTGGCCAAGGTGACTCAGTGGCAGAGCTTGCCAAGCCTGAGGTGGCCTCTGTCATTGGCATACTTCCACGGCACCATATGGCTTCAGTTCCTAAGAATTTTTTTAAAAGACTATTTATTTATTTGACAGAGAGAGAAAGAAATTAGAAAGAGGCAGAGAGGCCGGCAGAGAGAGGGGAGGAAGCAGGTTCCCTGCTGAGCAGAAAGCCAGATGTGGGGCTTGATCCTAGGACCCTGAGACCATGACCTGAGCTGAAGGCAGAGGCTTAACCCACGGAGCCACCCAGGTGCCCCAGTTCCCAAGAATTTTTAAATAAGAATTGCAATATCTGGTCTATAATTTACAATGAATTTTAGTCATGTAAGTATTACCTTGTAATTTCTGCTTTTAATTTGGCAAATTTCACAGGATTCTCCCAGAGGAGATGTACATCAGAGAAGCCAATGTTCCTTTTGTCAAAGAGCAGGTATTAGGTGGTGGGATTTGCATTTTACTTGGAGGAACTGGGTCCCTAGACAGTCAAGCACTGGCCTCAGTCAGAGGGTAAGATGAGGACTTGACAAAAATTGTTGTTTGTAGTTCAGATTTTAACCTTATGCCTACCTCAGAAATTCTCACTCCAGCTTTTTTGTTATGAACACAGGGGCTCCTTGGCGGGTCTTGTGACACATACCACCAGCAGGGGTGACAAATTGAAGACTAGATGTTACTCTCCTGCTGGGTCAGCAACAACAGTTCTCATTTCCTGATCATAGTGGGATCAGGGATATGGGGTTCAGACCATGGGACCCCCCGCATGAGCCCTGAGAATACTAGAGATATCTGATCACGCATAACCCCAAGGGGTGACTCTTAGGTGGCTAGTGTGGCCTTTTGGGCCTCATAGAAAAGTGCTCCTTTTCCTCTGAGGACACCTAGGAGACAGCATGAATGTGGGCTGGTGTGTTTTTAACATTATGCCTCTTTCTCTTGTTTTTCCTTTTTAATCAAAAAAGCAGCTCAGGAAGGCAATGGTGTCAGGCTATACTAAATAACGGATTATGGGTTTTGCTGTATTCATTTTTTTTTTTTTTTAAATAGAGAGAGTACATGCCTGAGAGGGGAGAGGGGAAGGGCAGAGGGAGAGGGAGAATCCCAAGGAGGCTCCTCCTCAGCGAGTAACCCCACGCAGGGCTCATTCCCATGACCTTGTGGATCATGGATCATGACCTGAGTGGGGGGGGGGGATCATGACCTGAGTGGAAACCAAGGGTTCAATGCTTAACTGATTGAGCCACCCACACATCCCTGTATTCACTTTTTAAAACAAGATCTTATTTATTTATTTGAGAAAGAGAGCATGTGAGCAGGGGAAGGGAAAGGCACAGAGGGAGAAGCAGACTTCCTGCTGAGCGCAGAGGCCCACATGGGGCTCCATCCCAGCACCCTGAGATCATGAACCTGAGCGGAAAGTCAGACACTCCACAATGGAGCCACCCAGTCGCCCCCCTCCCCGTTCAGTTTTATGTGTTATCTCCCCATAGGGCAAGATACCCCTGGTTTCCCACTTATGGTTATGACATAGTTGTGTTTTCAAATCAAGTCTGTTTAAATAAAGTGAGTAAATTTTAAGGAGACTATTAAGTCAGTAATAGCGCAAGTGACACATATATGTGACATATTGTAAAGGCAATTGGGGCTTCAAAGTGGTAGGAGATGACAAAAAACTGAAGGTGATAGGGAATGACTGAAGTCATTGAACCAAAACCGATCTTACCCACTAACAGGGAGTGTGCCCTTGCCCACTTCACTCTGCTGAGTCTTGGTCTTCTCCTGGGTCAAATGAAGATTATTTAATCCTTTTATTGCCAAAGGGTCATGAGAATGAAACATAATCTCTGTGAACTTTCAATGAGTACAGCAGAGGTTCTGTTATTAACTTTATTATTGGTAGTAGTAATAGTACAGATGTAAGAGAAAGTGATCTGCTTCCCTAGGATCCTTGAAACAGAAGAAACTGGCTTTTTTTTTTTTTTAAGATTTTATTTATTTATTTGGCAGACAGAGATCATAAGTAGGCAGAAAGGCTGGCAGAGAGAGATGAGGAAGCATGCTCCCCTCTCAGCAGAGAGCTCGATGTGGGGTTCAATCCCAGGACCCTGGGACCATGACCTGAGCCTAAGGCAGAGGCTTTAACCCACTGAGCCACCGTGTTTTTAAATTCGCAGCAGCACGTGATGCGTTTCCAAGGCAATGGACTTATTACAGGATGACCGACATATGCTGACATTAGGTTAATACTCATTTCTGACCTTAAGAGAGACGGAGAGTTTTTGCATCAGTCAGAGTTTCCTGAACACCTGTGCTAGCCCTGAGCTGGTTAAGACTCTTCAGGTGCCTAGAATTAAAATAGTCCTTTCTGGAAATGCCTTTTCTTGCGCTGCATCTCAGAGTTCTGCAGGCAGTGTTGAGGAGGGTTTTTTTTTTTTTTTGTTTTAGGGTTCTTTTGTTTTTTGTTTTACATTCACTCGATCGTTTGTCCTTGGTTGTTGCCACTATTTGCTTTAAAACTCTTGGGCAATCCCTGATGCACACACTTCGCCCCCCTTCCCCTCCGCCACCCACCTCCTCCCCCCGGTTTTTTTGAAGAGAAGGAAATGGTTGGCTTGTTTTGAAAGTAGATTGTGTTCTGTTCTACCTGCGGCATCCAAGGCGACCGCCAAACACAGCAGCAACTGCGCAAAAGTGTCCCTCGGTTGGGGGAGGGAGGGTTAGGGATTGCAAGACCCCTGTGCGGGGAAGCGTGGCCCCGCGAGCGATGGGGGGGCTTCCAGCTGTTCGCCAGGCATCTGCTCCCGGAGTCCATGGGTCAACGCGGGGTGGTGGGTGGGTGAGAGGGTGGTGTGAACCCAGGGGCCCCCCTTTCACTCCTAAGCTAGGCGCGTCCTAGACCCCAGCCTAAGGGGTGCACTTTCGTCTCAATACTTTCGGCCAGTTCGAGAGAGAGCACGATCTGATCCCATTTTGCAGCTGAGAAAACTGAGGCTTGAAGTGGTAGGTAAAGGAACTCAAGGACATCCGCCCAGTCTCGCGTCACAAGATACTTTCTGTGCACCCACCCCCCCGCCCCCCAGCGCGGTCCGCGACCCCCAGTGGATCTGCCTAGTCTCTGCAGCGAGGGTGGGGGAAGAGTAGGGTTGACCACCACGCCAAAAGGTCTGAGTCACCGAGTAAGGCCCGCAGGGGCGCAGCCAACTGTCCCTCAGGGTCTCCGACTCGGGTCCGGGTCCCCCCGAGCCGGAAGCTGTTCCTGGCCGCTCGGCCTAGGGTCCAGCACTCCCGCCGCGCCTTCTACGTGGCGTTGGGTTTGATCGCAGACCCCGCGGCGTCCGTGCTCCTTCAGGGCGGGGCCGCGACTCCATCCCGGAGCTCCGCGTTTACCCCCGGGGCTCCAGACAAGGGGCCGGGTCCCTAGCTCCGGCCTTGCTGCGGCCTCGGAGACCCCGGGCCCGCCTCTGCGCCACAGGGCTGACACAGCATCGAAGCCCAGATTAGAAATCGAGCGAGGTGCCCAGGGGCTCCAGCTCTCCCCGCCGCAAGCCTGGGACCCGGGGCGCGGCTTCGCCCCGCCAATCCGGAGCCGGGGCGGGGCAGGGGGCGTGGTCTCCGCGGACCCCGCGGGGTCTCCAGAGCTGCTAGCCTGCCCTGGGGCGGGGCTGAAGGGGTGGCCACGCGGGCGGGGCGGGACCGGGCGGATCCCAGAGCCCTCCCGGGCCGACGCGCGGCGGAGCCTCGCTCAGTTCGCCCTCCGCGCCCCTACTGCAAGCATGACCGACGCTCTGCTGCCCGCGGCCCCCCAGGCGCTGGAAAAGGAGAGCGACAGCTACTTTCGGAAGGTGGGCGGCTGCGGGTGGGCGGGGAGCCTACCGAGAGCTCTATATCTGCTGCAGCCAGGCTGTGGAGGGGGTTGCGGGAGCGCGCGGCCGGGGTCGACCAGGCCGGGAGGGGGAGGGGGCGCACTGGCTTGGGGAGGGCGGGGCAGAGGCTCCCGGTGTGGGCTCGGGCGGCAGTGTACCCGGCGGCACAGTGCAGGTGGCTTCCGGGGCTGGGGGCGGGGAGGGGTGCCTGGGGCAGCCCCACGCAGGTGGCGGCGGAGGCTGGGGGCCGGGAGGGGTGCTTGTGGCCGCCCCGGCGGGCAGTCCTACACGACTGGGGAAGGGATCAGTGCCTAGTTTGGGGGACGCCGGTGGCCTTGCGGTGCGTTGGAACCGGAGCCCATCTTTAATCCAAGCTTTTGGCGGGGCGCGGGTGGAGATAGAGGGATCCTCCTCCCCAAGTGGCTTGGCGTTCTCCTTTTGCCTCCAGGACGCTTCCAGTGTACGTTTCTTCCGACTTTTAGAAGGCAGGGGAGATTTTTCGGTGGGAGGTGACCTCCAGCGTTGCCCCCTTTTCTGCCCCAATCGCCTGGGAGGGAGTGCGCGCAGCAGAAGTGAGGGCGCGGCGTCGCCCCTGCTTATTTTATGCCTGAGCCGATTTACCTGATTGTTGGAGAGACCCTCCGTGAGCGCAGGCTCCACGGGAGATTTGTACGCCCTTGCGACCGTCCGCACACCGCCAGCCACCGGCCCTGGGATAACAGCCCGACCACCCAGTCTCCCCAAAACGACCCCAACTCGCAGGATGGGGGCGCTGAGATGCCTGCAGGTGGCCAGGCCTGCTGTACAAAAGATGCTTTCGACCCTGGAGGCACGGTGACACTTTTCCACCCTGCCTCCTTGGAGGTTCTAGCGATTCTAAAAATAGCTTTTGGAGGTTGGCCAGCTTTGACTGGGTAGGTTGAAAGATTGTTGTGTGTGTGTGTGTGTTTTTAATATATAACTCATAGGACAGAAGACTGGAGTTCGTAATTATGAATAGGGAAGTGAAACTGTTTCCCACAGGACAATCAATTCTTAATTGTTAAAAGCCTAATGATCCAGTCGGTAAATGAACTTGGAATCTTTCCTTCTTCCACGTGACACAGCCTTTGGGCTTTTGCTCTTGGGTGAGGAGCAGTAGCCCCAGGGGATGGGCAGGACAGGAGGGGAACTAGAAACAGGTGAGGTTAGAGTGGGGGAAAATTCTTTTTGGTTCAATTGCTTTTAGCATTAAAAAAAAAAAAGTAGTTTTAAGGTATATTTAAGTTCAAAGATGTCATCATGGAATTACAGGATTATAACTTCTAATTATGGGTGGCATTTGGGACAGAGGATCACAGGCCATGGAATTGCAGAAGGAGGTGGGGCCTGGGAATCCCTAGATCTTGGTCCTAAGGCCCCAGAACCTTTCTGTCACCCTGACAAAATTCCCGTGTTGCTTTCAGCAAGTTGCTTTCTCTTCCCGGGACTTCATTGCCTCCCCAAATCGTTTGTTCTGTCAACAGGTGGAAGTCTGGAGCCACAGGAGCATTTGGGGGAAGTGACAGAGGGAGGGGAAGGACAGTGAGGGTTATATCCCCATGTCTTCTGGAACAGGTTTTCCAGGAGATGATGTGCTACGGGAAAGAGAGAGGATGGCCCTGCGGACGGGGGAGCTGAGACAGGTTGCAAGGTTGGGTGTTTCTAGGTGCACTTTCTCTGGTGGTCAGTGGGAGAGAATCGTGGGTGCCAAATACGATGAAACACTGGCTGGTGATTAGAAACATCTCTCTTTTTTTTTCTTTTTAAGATTTTATTTATCCATTTGACAGACAGAGATGACAAGCAGACAGAAAGGCAGGCAGAGAGAGGAAGGGAAGCAGGCTCCCCGCTGACCAGGACCCTGGGACCATGACCCGAGCGGAGCCGAAGGTAGAGGCTTTAACCCACTGAGCCACCCAGGGGCCCCAGAAACATCTCTTTTGAAAAGGAGATCTTATAAGGATCGTTGTGCTGCATCCTACCAGCCCAAAGAGTGTTCTTTGTACCAGAATATTAAAAGGTGTTGACGTTGCACCTTTTCTCAATTGGTGATCTGAGCCAGTTTGACCTGAATGAAAGGTAGATGTGACACAGGTGAAAAGGGGAGGAAGAGCACGTCAGGTAGAGGGAACAGCATGGGTTGAAGGCATGAATCATGAGCACTTGTGAGGGAATCCTCTAGGATGTGGAGCCGTAAGTGGGAACGAGGCTGTTCCAGGCCATGTGTCCTGCTCAGGAAAACAGGGAACCTCAGGGATCCGTTCAGGTGTTTTAAGAAGGACCAGATGTGAAAGGTTCATGTCCGGGAAAGCTGAGTCATCTGTGAGTGGGGGTTAGGGGAGAGGCCCCGGGAGGAGTCGGGGGTTTGGCTCCCTGAAATTTTGGTCATTTCTACCTTGCCTACTCCGATACCATTGATGACTTCTCAGTCAGTTATAATAAAGTGCTGGGTAAACACAGCCTCACCGCCCATCCTAACCGCCAGCCTACACCCCTGACTCAAACCAGGGGTCTAGGCAAGGGATCCCAGTGAGGAGGTAAGAATGCTGAGCGACAGCAGTGGCCGTGGGGGATGGGAAGAGCTAAGGGATGAGATGTGGCGGGGGAAGGTGCTGATGACCCGATGTCTGGCGGATGTCTGGCATAGGTCTCTGGGTGAAAGGGCAGCACCTCCCTGAGGTGGGGGAGCCTGGAGACTGGTGTAGGGCAGGTGGATTTGGGGCCTCCCATGACATATCCAAGTGGTGGTCTCCGGGGGAGTCCACTCTACAGACCTGACACACGTGAGAGCGTGGCTGGAGATGCAGCTTTGTGGCGGTGGGGGCGGGGGGGTGGGTACACACCAGTATGGGAGGCAGTTGGGGTGCTGTGAGAGAGCCCAAGGGAATAATCCTTCCACTTAAGGGACAAGCAAAGGAATGGGAGGCAAGCCAGAAAGGCTGCAGTGTGAAGGAAGCCTAGACAAGAGTCTTTTTTGTGGAGAGGTAGAGTTGACAAATCAGAGAAACACTGGAAGATACTGGATTTAGTTCTCTGGGGGCTTGTTAGCTAATGAGTGGGTAGAGTCAGGGGCAAAAGCCAGTGGGGGGGGGGCAGAGGGGTGAAGGTCAGAGAAGGTGATAGTCAGGGTGGGGGATTAGAGGAGAGGGAAGGAGAGAGGTTCATTTCAGAGTGAGGATGTCTAGAGCCTTTTTAAAGCATGTGGGTAAAGAAGTTCGGGGCCGAGGGCAAGTTGAAGATGTGGAGGAGGAAGGGAACAAGCTATGGAGGGGTCCCAGGAGGTGAGGGGCAGGGCAGGGCAGGGCAGCTGGGAAACAGCTGCTTTGCATCCTGGGTGGGCCCCTGAGACTGGAGATGCCCCCAGGGTGGGCTTCTCCATCCTGTCCTTGGGCTTGGGAGATTTGGGGCACATTCAGAGGATCCAATTAATTGCTACTGAAATCAGGCTTCTCTCTTATCCTATTCTTTATCTTGTCTTTTTTCTCTTCCCTTTTTTCTCAAAAATGCCATTCTGCCCCATTCATTCAGAAAGCATTTCTGGAGTGACAGCTCTGAGCCTGACCCCTGTCAGATGCTGGGGCCGACTCTACTCTCCCTCAGTCTGGCTTCTGTGGCCGTTCGCAATGGGCCTCTTTTCCTGGGGTGCGAGCAGTGCCGGGAGTCAGTGCTTCCTTTGCCCAGATAGCTCCGGCCATGCCTGAATAGGAATCAGCTTCCTTTCTTTACAACAGAGAGCAAAAAGTGTGTTTGGTGGTGGTGGGGTGGGGTGGGGTCCGTGTCCATATTCAGAGCTTCAACTCTGTCATGTGTGACTTGCATACAAAATGCAAACAAATTGCCCAAAAGGTCACTTTGCCAGCAGGGCCCAGACCCCCCTATGTACAAGGCGATCACTGGCAGAGAGGGTGCCTAGTAAATCAGGGTCTTCTTGGGGTTTTGTAGTACTTGGCTGTACAGAGCCTGAGGACATGGACACAGCTTGGCCCCAGGCCACCAGTATAGACTCTGGCCTTCTGGGGCTGGCAGCTGTGGTGGGTGGGAAGGGGGGGTTTTTGACTTAAAAAGAAACAAAACCCACAGAAAACTTTCTGGTCTATGGCAGTGTGTTTCCCTCCTGTCTGGCTTCTTACTGGTTTTTCTTTTTTTCCTTTACATCAATATGTTTACATAGATGTATAAGCTCTATTTACTGTACATTATTTTCTTTTTTTTTAAGATTATATTTATTTATTTGACAGATCACAAGTAGGCAGAAAGGCAAGGAGAGAGGGGGAAGCAGGCTCCCTGCTGAGCAGAGAGCCCAATGCAAGGCTCGATCCCAAGACCCCGAGATCATGACCTGAGCTGAAGGCAGAGGCTTAACCCCCTGAGCCACCCAGGCACCCCTATACATTACTTTCTTAAAAGAGATACCAGTGGAATTGGAGCTTCTTTTTCTCAAACAGATTTTCATGCTTATCTTAATGAAAGTGTGTGGGAGAATAGAAGAAGGCTTGTTCTGGCCTCTAGTTAATGCAGAGAAATCTGAGTTTCCGGGGTTCCGCATCCTGACAGCAGGTCCTGTTTCCGGAAAGTTCTGGGTGCTGTTGTCCTATAACCCGCAGGAAATCCTGTCCGTGGCCAAGAGAAAACCAGCTGGAGAAAACCTTGAGAAAGCTCTTCCCCAGGGCTGTGAAAAGGCCCTAGATGAAAGGTCTTAGCTGCTGTGTGGAAGGAGAGAATCAGGACAAAGTGCAGTATTGTCTGTCCTTATCTCTGCCTCTTCATCCTTTGGGAACACTAATGACCCGAAATGAATTTAGTTCCATTGTTTTCACCCCCGAGCTGGAGGAGAAGTTGTTTCTTGTCCACAGAAACCTCTAGGCTGGACAGGGCCCCAAGGTCCATCATGTCCTGGTTTATGGTCTCTGTTTTCTCTGGGCTTCCTCGAGGCTCAAGGCTCCAGCAGAGAAAGAATTTTTTTTTTCTTTTTTTCCTCACTTTTACCCAGAAACTCCTCCTAGTTCCTGCTCTGCACCATTCATCTTAGTGAAGTGTAATTCTGTGTTAGACACATGTGCACATATAATTATGAGCACACTTGTGTGTGGGGAAGCTTTCTGGGTCTGCAGAGCACATCGGGGTCATGAGGACTCATCAGCTCCACTTTTACTGGGTTGCGAGAACGTTCCTTCAGATGTCTGGATCCATCCCCTTGGAGCCTTGAATCCTTTTCCAGATGGGGAGGCAAGAGGGGTCTGAAAGTTGGTGGTACGGCCCCCTTCCTCCCTCCAACCCCCCCCCCCCCGTGATCTGAGCCAGGTCCTCAAGGCCAGGCTGGCTCCAGGTTCATCGTGGCCTTGGTGAGCGTCTGCCTAGCTTCATAGGTGCACATCAGCAATGCAGATGCTGCGTATGACAACACCTCTTGGGCACCTGGGTGGCTCAGTGGGTTAAGGCTTCTGCCTTCGGCTCAGGTCATGGTCCCAGGGTCCTGGTATCAAGCCCCGCATCGGGAAGCTCAGCAGGAAGCCTGCTTCCTCCTCTCTCTCTGCCTGTCTCTGCTTACTTGCGATCTCTGTCAAATAAATAAATAAAATCTTTAAAAAGAAAAAAAAAAACACCTCTTCACACTGCGGGATCCTGGCCGAAGCGGAATTTCCAGGGTGACTCAGAGAAGAGTCAGCGTGATGGGCTAGCTGTGACACTGTAAATGTCCCTTGTTTCCTGGGGCTATTTGGATGAATCCCAAGACACCACCTGTTGATACCAGGTATTGGCCTTAGCCTTGTCACCACTTCCTTCTCTGGCTCACGTGTGCCAGAATCTTGTGACAGAAAGGCTGCATTGGAGGTGGCCTCAGGGGACATTTGGACAGCAGGTGCAGCCCAGCCATAGGATGGGGTGTCTGGCAGAGTGGTTAGCAAGGGGTACTGGCCGGGAGTGAGATATGCCTGCAGCACCAGGGACAGGGGGAGAGATGATGAGTCCTTCTGGTCTTTCCAGTCAGACCCACATACTTCACTGTGGCCATGTGCCCTTAGCAAGTCCCAGGTTTTGTTGTTGTTTTTTTTTCTCCAAAGATTTTATTTATTTATTTGACAGACAGAGATCACAAGTAGGCAAGGAGGGGTAGGGGGAGTAGGCTTCCTGCCAAGCAGAGAACCCGATGCAGGGCTTGATTCCAGGACCCCGGGATCATGACCTGAGCCGAAGGCAGAGGCTTTAACCCACTGAGCCACCAGGCACCCCAAGTCCCAGGTTTTGATTGAGTCATAAGAGAAAAGGGCAGGTGATCAAGAACTGCAGAAGAAATTTCTTTGTCTCCAGTATTATTTGTGTTATAAAAGTAACATGAATTATTATAATTACAGAAAAAAATAATTATACAGGCACCTGCCTGGCTCAGTTGGAGGAACAAACGACTCTTGATCTTGGGGTTGTGAGTTTGAGCCTCATGTTGGGTGTAGCAATTACTTAAAATAAGTAGACTTTTTTTTTTTTTTAAAGGCAATTACAGAAGTGTACTAATTCACAGACATATACCAGCCCTTACTCCATGCAGACGCACTCCGTAGATAAACGCGGTTGTTTCTGAGTGCATCCTACCGGCTGAAATAAGCAGGTCATTTTTTAGTTGGGACTGAAAATATATTTGATTCGTGGAAATTCTGGTGTTTGTAAAAGCTTTGTTATTCATTGGACTTGTTGAAAAACAACTGTGAGTGGTACACAGGAGGTGCTGGGGAAGATTCATAGAAGAGACTGAAAGCAGCCTTTATTAAAGATTCCGGCAAAGTGTTGATTTCATATTGCGCCCCGCCCCCCACCGCCCAGCCCATGGGAATGGTTGGGGATGCCTCAGAAAAGCAGGTGCTCCTCAATGTGTAGCCCCGACACCCAGCAGAGATCCTGGAAGGGCAGGAAGGCTTTTGAAAAATGCCAGACTTAGGTTTTAATTTTTATGGATATGAAAAATTTGGGTTCTGTTCCTCCAGCCTGCCCTGAATCTCTAGCATGATGAAAAGTTAAATTAGACGTGTGTGTGTGTGTGTCTGTATGTGTGTGTGTGTGTGTGTGTCCTGCTCTTTCGGTGCTTTCTGGTTGACAGCCTCTGGCTAACTCACAAACAATTCTGTTTTCCAGAGTTGGGTGGTTGAGTGGGGAATTGCGTAACTGGGAAGGAGTGAGAAAGGCAGAGAAAATGTCTTTGTGCTGTAGGAGTAGCAAAAAGCACCCTCTTCTACCTAGGAGACCTTGCCCCCAGTCTTATGCCTGACCTGGAGATCCCAGGTTTCATGCTGTGCCTTCAGTTTGCTGCAGAAACATCTCCACATGGAAGCTTTCTCTTTGCCTGGGTGGAAGGACAGCCTGTGCTGGTTTTCTGGGGCGAGGGAAGCCAGGCGCCAGGCACTAACCTGAGCCTGGGTGCGGGGGTGCGTGCGGGAAAAGAAAGACCGTGCTCTGTTCCCTCTGCGTCTGCTACCTGGGTGGCCTGGCCTTTTCTGCCTTCTTCGGGTCCATCTCTGCAGGTGTAGGCTGAGTAGCTTTTCCTTCCTGGCAAATTAAGTGCCTCCAGTTTGCACCTGGGTATGGCTTTTATTTTATTTTTTAAGATTTTATTTATTTATTTGACAGACAGAGATCACAGGTAGGCAGAGAGAGAAGGGGAAGCAGGCTCCCCGCTGAGCAGAGAGACCGATGCAGGATTTGATTCTAGGACCCCGAGATCATGACCCGAGCCAAAGGCAGAGAGGCCTTAACCCACTGAGCCACCCAGGCACCCCTGGGTATTGCTTTTAAATACTTGTTTCCCTGCTGAGCGATGGGACTAGACGCAAAGGGCACTGTCAGGGGGATGTTGACAAAGGGAGTTGTCACTTGAGGTGGATGTATTCTAATTAGGACTCATGAAAGAATTAGTTGCAGATGCCAGAAAAATCCGGTCCAAAATAACACATAAACACACTGTGGTGATCCCTACAATGGAATTCTAGCAATGAGAAGGGGCAGGCCGATGATGAGTGCAGCCATATGGGTGGATCTCAAAGCATGATATTCAGCACGAAGCCGGACACGGAGGAGTCTGTAGTATGTGATTCCATTTATCTGAAGTTCTAGAACAAGCAGAAGACTGTGGTGAGGGAAACCATGGTATTGGTGGCCCTGAGGGGTGATGAAAAAAAAATTTTTTTTTTTTTAATTTATTTGACAGACAGAGATCACAAGTAGGCAGAGAGGCAGGCAGAAAAAGAGAGAGTGGAAGCAGGCTTGCCGCTGAGCAGAGAGCCCGATGCGGGACTCGATCCCAGGACCCTGAGATCATGACGTGAGCTGAAGGCAGACCCACTGAGGTACCCAGGTGCCCCGAAAATGTTCTTTTTGATTGGAGTAGTAGTTACAGAGCTTATATGTTTGTCCAAACTCATTGAACTGTGTATTTAGAATCTATGTGTTTTACTATGTGTAATTTATACCTCAATTTAAAAAGTAGCTAGGGCACGAAAGGGAATGCATTGGCTCCTGTAACTGAGCACTCCAGAGAGAGGAATGTTTCAGGTCTGGCTTGATCTAGGGCTCAAATGTTGCTACTAGACACTCCCCATTGGTGGAAAAGGTCAGTGGGTCCTGATTACCCTTTGTCAGGTGCCCACTGAGTCAATTGCAGGGACCAGGGGCCTTCAGTTTCCAACTGACTAGACATGAGGTCAGTGTTCTTCCTCTTGTAAATGAGTTGGGGGAAGCACTGAGTTACCACCCTTGACTGTCAAGGGCTATGGGGTGGGAGAGTGGGTGTGGGGGGTGGGACCAGGTCACTGTTCCCAAAGGATGCTGAGTGATGCTGGAAGCCACTCAGCAGGGAAGCACCGGAATGGTATCAGGGGTTGGGGGATTGCAGCCAAGCTGTCCTGGCACCCCCCCGTGAATTCCTGCTGCTGGCTGCTTCCTGGCCCATCTTAGTGTGGCAGCAAGCAGGGACATGGGCTTCAGTCCTGCCCACCCCACGTCCCCCCCCCCCCCCCACACCCGTAGACTCTTGAGTAGCTCAGTTAACCTGCAGGCCTCAGAACTGTGGGGTCTCGGCTGCTGTCCCAGCGTCCACACCGGCAGTCTGACTTCTGGGACAAGCCATGTGATGAAGCTGAGGCTTCACTTAGCACACTTGTTTTTCTGGTTGTTGGCTGTGGGACCATCCTTCCAGCATCTTAACACTGGTGCAAAAGCCCACACCTTAGTTGGGAAGGGAACCAGCAGACTCTGGCGGAAAGACTCACTTCCCTGTAGGACTGTGACCCTGCACCTGCCGTTCTCAGTTCCCATGCTAAGCAGGTGTGACAGGTGCTGCCTGGAACTCTGGCACAACCCCTCCAGTTTGCATTTGCTCAATATGCTGTTATTAACCCACCAAGGAGGGAGGCACGGGTGAGGACTATGGGTCCCCACCAGCAGAGAAACGCTGGCTGGAGCCACTGGATAGCTCGCAGCCTCTAGAGATACCAGGGATTCTTTATGGCAGTCTTGCCCAGATTTGCCTCCTGGGGCTCCCTGAAGCTTCCACGTAGTCTTGTGGGTTCCTAGTGTTTCCAGCTGGCCCAGCATTCCTACCTGTCAGTAAGAGGTAATGTCGTTTTGGTTCCAATTACTCAGTCATATCTAATCCTAAGCATTCCTCGGTCTTATCTGGAAACTGACTCCGCATCTGTGGGCCAGCCAGAAATTGGGTAAAGGATAGTGAGCTGGAATGGCTGCTTATCTTAGGTCTGGGAATGTACATAAAGGAATTCGTTATTAAAGCGTCTCTGTAAAATGGAACACAGCTTGGGTGGAGTGTGTGATTTTGAGTTAGATCAGACCATCCCTTCACAGTAATTTTGGAAAGCGTAGAGGAAAGAGGGGAGGCATTATTTTAGAACTTTAATATTCGATTGGCTTCATGTGAAAAGACGTGTCATCTTTTGTCTGCAAAAAGATAGTTTCCCGGTAGTTGTTTTTTTTTTTTAAGATTTATTTATTTATTTGAAAGACAGAGATCACAAGTAGGCAGAGAGAGAGAGAGGAGGAAGCAGGCTCCCTCCTGAGGAGAGAGACTGATGTGGGGCTTAATCCCAGGACCCTGGGATCATGACCTGAGCCAAAGGCAGAGGTTTTAACCCACTGAGCCACCCAGGTGCCCCCTGGTTTTTATTTTAAATCAGAGATCATTGAATGGTTTGAGAGATGTTAGCTGTAAGACCAGTCTAACTCAGATTCTGAATATATGTGTAATTTGAACTTGGGGGTGCTGCCTGGGGGCAGGTGGGCGGTGACTTGCTGACAAGTAAGAATGAGGAATCTTTCTGGAAGGAGGAACATGACTCGTTTCTGATCCTCTGGTCCAAAGGCCACTGATACGGGGAATCCCTGAGAAGATTAGGGCTCTGAATAATTTCTCCCTCCTTGGGGTGGAGGCCACAGGCATGGCTTGGGCAGAGCTGGGGCAGAGTTGAATGGCAGCCGCAGAGAAAGGGCATCTTTAAAACGGAGTGCTGCCTGGCAGCCACCCCGGGGGGTAACCGCAGCCCCCCTCCTTGGGCAGAACCTAGAGATAAGCTTCACAAAGGAATGGAGCCCTCACTCAGATCCTAGGGCTTTTTACCTCCTGGACTGGGAAGCACACTATTAAGTTAAAATGAAACTTTCATTCTGATCTTAAACTTTTTAGAATGGAACATTGCAGTCCAAATACTCTAGGAATAATGAACAGATGACACAGGACAGTGCACTGAAAAAACAACTCATGTGATCAATAATATATGAAAAAAGTTTACCAATAGTAAACGCACATTGGGAGAATAGGATGCTTGTTTTTTGTTGTTGTTGTTGTTGTTGTTGTTTTGTTTTTTTAAAGATTTTATTTATTTATTTGACAGACGGAGGTCACAAGTAGGCAGAGAAGCAGGCAGAGAGAGAGGAGGAAGCAGGCTCCCTGCTGAGCAGAGAGCCCGATGCGGGACCGATGCGGGACCGATGCGGGACCTGATCGCAGGACCCCCGAGATCATGACCTGAGCCGAAGGCAGAGGCTTTAACCTACTGAGCCACCCAGGTGCCCCAGGATGCCTGTTTTTGCATATCAACTTGGCAAAGATTAAAATAATACTTTTCAGGGCCTGCCGAGGTGACGCAGTGGGTTAAGTGCTGACTCTTGGTTTCAGCTCAGGTCGTGATCTTAGGGTCGTGAGATGGAGCCCCACATGGAGCTACATACTCAGCACAGAGTTGGCTTGGGTTTCTCTCTCCGTCTGTCTCTCACCCCCACTCTCTTTCTGTAAAATAAATGAAAAGGATACTTTTCAATTCAAAAATAGAGAGACAACCCCGTTTAAAATGAGCCAGTATCCGAATCTGTATTTCTCCACGGAAGATATACAAGTGGCCGATAAGCACTTGAAAGGACGTTAAACATCATGAACCATCTGGGAAATGCAAATCCAAACCATATAGAGATCTCACACACACTAGGTTGTCTATTAAAAAAATAATAATAACTAGTACTGTTGAGGATATGGATAAATTGGAAACCTCACATACTGTTGGTGGGAATGTAAAATCATATAGCCACTTCGGAAAATAGTTGGAGAGTTCCCCGAATGGTTAGACCCAGCATTAATCTTATGGCATAACAGTTCCACTCCTCGATGTATAGCCAAGAGAAAGGAAAACAAAAATACCCACATAAAAATGTGTACATAGATAAGCAGCCCTATTCATAATAGCCAAAAAGTGAAAATATTCCCAAATGTCTATCAGCTGATGAATGGATAAATTAATGTGGTACATTCTTTTAATGGGGTATTAGTCAGGGACAAACAGGATTAGGGTACTGATACATGGATAAACCTTAAAAAATCATGCTAAGTGAAGGAAGCCCATCTCAAAAGACCATATTTTGTATAATTCCATTTGTATGAAAATGTCCAGAATAAGCAAATCTATAAAGACAGAAAGTAGAGGGGCACCTGGGTGGCTCAGTGGGTTCAGTCTCTGCCTTTGGCTTAGGTCACGATCTCAGGGTCCTGGGATCAAGCCTCGCATCGGGCTCTCTGCTCAGTGGGAAGCCTGCTTCCCCCTACTCTCTCTGCCTGCTGTTCTGTCTACTTGTGATCTCTCTCTCTCTGTGTCAGATAAATAAATAAAATCTTTAAAAAAACAAACAAAAAAGCCAGAAAGTAGATTTGTGGTTGCCTAAGGCTAAGGGGGAAAGGGAGTGCCTTTCTTTCTTGGAGGGTAATTAGGCTGGTGCACCTGAGGTCTTAAAGAAGTTTCTAGGTCTGTACTTTTGCCCAGGAAATATACCTTAAAGAATAAAGTAGAGGGGCTCCTGGGTGGCTCAGTGGGTTAAAGCCTCTGTCTTCAGCTCAGGTCATGATCCCAGGGTTCTGGGATGGAGCCCCGCGTTGGGCTCTCCGCTTGGCAGGAGTTCTGCTTCCTCCTCTCTCTTCTCTCTCTCTCTCTCTCTCTCTCTCTCTCTCTGCCTGCCTCTCTGCCTAATTGTGGTCTCTGTCTGTTAAATAAATAAATAAATAAAATTAAAAAAAAAATAAAGTAAAAAAAAAAAAGAATAAAGTAGAGGTTTATAAAGATTCATCCTTACATATATTGATCAAATAATTATATATAATAGCAGATACATGGGGGCTCCTGGGTGGCTCAGTCAGTTAAGCAGCTGTCTTCAGTTCAGGTAAAGATCTTGGGGTCCTGGGATCGAGCCCCACATCTAGCTCCCTGCTCAGCAGGGAGCCTACTTCTCCCTTTGCCTCTCCCCCTGCTTGTCCTCTCTCTCAAATAAATAAAAAAAATATTTTTTTTTAAAAAAGCAGATAACCTGATAAAAGCAGATAATCTGAATGTCCTACTATAAGGAAATGGTCAGTCTTTTTTTTTTTTAAAGGACCATATTACTCAATCATCAAAGTCTTGGTTTTGAGAAACATTTCATAATAAAGGAAAGTTTCATGCTTTCCTTTCATGTGAGAAATTTAGATAAACGGTACATACCACTGTCAGAAAAGGGTTAATATAGTAGGCTTGAGGCTGTTGTTCTTGGAAGGCCTTCTTGGGAAGGTTGGCCCCTCTCTGGCATCTGGGAACCTGACTCTCCCATTGTTCCCTCCATCCCCTAACTGATAAGGTTTGGCTCACCTCCCCTAGGCCAATGGCACAAACCACATGGGTTAGGAGGAATACCTGCTTTCCTCCTGGGAGTCTAGAATTTGGGTACATTCTAGGCAAGGGTGCTTTTGTGATCAGGCCCCTGTAAAACCACTGGGTGTTGATTTTCTAATGGGCCAACCTGGGTGATGACACACGTTCATGCATTTTTTTTTTTTTTAAGATTTTTTTTATTTATTTGAAAGAGATCACAAGAAGGCAGAAAGGCAGCCCGAGAGAGAGGAGGAAGCAGGCTCCCTGCTGAGCAGAGAGCCCGACATGGGGCTCCATCCCAGGACCCTGGGTTCATGACCTGAGCCGAAGGCAGAGGCTTTAACCCACTGAGCCACCCAGGCGCCCCAATTTTTATTTTCTTTTGATACTTTCCAATATTTTGTGTTCTCCTGTTTTGATGTTACTCTTATTTTCAGAACAGGTTCATTTTTAAAACATTTCTGTTACATTCAGTGTTGTCATTGTCATGTTTAGAGTGGCTGACGTCTGAAGGGTCATCTCTCATTTTTCCTTAGGGTTGCAATCCCCTTGCACAAACTGGCCGGAGCCGACTGCAGAATCAGAGGGCTGCCTTGAACCAGCAGATCCTGAAAGCCGTGCGGATGAGAACAGGAGCAGAAAACCTCCTGAAGTGAGTGACTGCTGGCTTCACTGCCTTGTCAGGGAGCCAGCCTCTCCTGGGACCTAGTCTTCCTGAAACTCTCAGGCTTTCCCAGTTTTCTCTCTAATTCTTGTGTGTGTGTGTGTTTTGTTTTTTTTTTAAACTTTGGGGTCCCCTGCTTGTTGCTGGTGCCTGGAGCCAGCCCCTTCCTTACCTAGAGCTTGATTTTATTCAAGACAAGTATTTTACCCAGCCTGTTTGTGTGATTGGGGGATGGGGGAAGCCAGTGATCACATTCTTTTGTTTTCCCTGCTTTGTATGGGATGTATCTGTCTGTTTTCTCTATTGCCTAGTAGAGAAACGATGCCTCGTCTAGAATCACTGCTTGGTAACTGTCTGCTAGATGTATAAAGGAGAAGAAGGCAGGAGGGAGGGAGTGGAACATTTCTGTTGCCAGTGTCCATCCCTCTAAGGAGAGGCAGGCCCCCATGCAGCCCCATGGCCTTGGAGCTCTGAAGGGAAAATAATTACTTATCAACTTTCGAGCTCAGTGAAAATTCACCTGTGTCCTAGGCAGCTGCAAGCTCCCCCCACATCCTTCAGTGTCAGGCCAGACAGTGTGCCAGCTTCCTCTTGTTTCAAAAGAGGAGAAAAGCCTTTCTTCTTCCTCCAGAGTTCTGGGGGTAACTCTTGTCAGCCCCATGCCGCCTTCTGCACTAGGTGGCCAGCACCGTGCCTGCTGCCTGGCCACGTGAGACAATGCCTCCTATAGCCTCAGAAAGAGATGGGGGGCTCTTTCAGGGACCTGGTACCTACAAACCCAGAGGGAACCTGGAAACCTGGCAGGATATGAATCCTGGGTGTTCCCAGTGGGTCAGCTGGGCCACTGGAAGCCTGTGAGCAAGCACCCAGAGGCTGCTCAGAGACTGTTGGGAAAAACAAATACACCAAACCAGGCTTCCCCTGCTTGTGCCATCTCTCTCTCTTTCTTTCTGGCAGATAAATAAATAAGATCTTTAAAAAAAAATCAAATAAACTTAGGGTAAATTCATTTCTGAATCTTTCTGTATCTGTTCCCTAGGAAAGATGTCTGAGATATAAGTGGGCTAACAGGAAGGTGCAGGACAGTTTGCCTTGCTTTTGTGTTTACAGGATTGGTATGTTTGTTTGTTTTTGAAGATTGAGTTATTTATTTGACAGAGAGAGACAAAGTAAGAGAGGGAGCACAAGCAAGGGGAGTGGGAGAGGGAGAAGCAGGCTTCCCGCTGAGCAAGGAGTCTGATTCAGGCTTGATCCCAAGACCCCAGGATCATGACCTGAGCCAAAGGCAGATGCTTAACCGACTGAGCCATCCAGGCGCCCAGGATTGGTATGTTTGCTTTTGTGCACACAGAGACTTTTTCCAGAAAAGACGAAGGAAGAAGCTCTTCGAGTCAGCTCTTGGGAGCAAGACCAGGAATGGGCATGGAGGTGCCTCTTGTCATGTCCCTCTCTCCAGTGTTTGGATGTTCTTTTACAAAGTGCAGAAATTACTTCTACCCATTTTTATAGTGAGATCCTGCCAGTGCCTGGAGGATAACATCACCAACCACCTAAACCTACCACCAGCTCCCGAACAACCATGCCGTGCCTTGTGTAGGCATCAATACATGTAGGCTAGCAGAGTAATAAGCAAGTCCCGGCGTGGTCAGGGATCTGGAAACCTCTTCTCCAGCTACTTCTGTAACAGGGTAGAAGCTAGGCTGTGACTGGAGGAGACTGTGAACTATTAGGATATTAGGACATTTCACCCTTTTTTTTTTTAAGTTTATTTACTTACTTTTTTTTTTTTTTTTTAAGATTTTATTCATTATTTGACAGACAGAGATTACAAGTAGGCAGAGGGGCAGGCAGAGAGAGGGAGGAAGCAGGCTCCCCGCAGAGTAGAGAGCCCGAAGCAGGGCTTGATCCCAGGACCCTGAGATCATGACCCGAGCCGAAGGCAGAGGATTAACCCACTGAGCCACCCAGGCACCTCTACTTACTTATTTTTAAGTAATTTCTACACCCAACTTGGGCCTCCGACCTACAACCCTGATGATCAAGAGTCACATGCTCCACCGCCTGAGCCAGCCAGGTGCCCCACAACATTTCACCTTTTAAAATGTCTGGTAGGGCACCTGAGTGGCTCAGTTGGTTGAGCAACTGCCTTCAGCTCGGGTCATGATCCCAGAGTCTCAGGATCGAGTCCCGCATCGGGCTCCCAGCTCCACAGGGAGTCTACTTCTCCCTCTGACCTTCTCCCCTCTCATAGCCTCATTCACTCTCACTCTCTCAAATGGATAAATAAAGTCTTTAAATAAAATAAAACGTCTGGCAGTGTCCTTGTCCCCAGAGAAGCCTGGAGCTGGGGACGGTCTGGTGTAGCTTGAGAGAGGCTCCCAGTTTTTAGGAGTGGCAGCCTGGGGCCAGCCGGGCTTGCTGTGCTGGGAAGGCTGCAGATGCGTTCCCCTCTCCCGCGCCAACCCCCTCCATCCTCTCTGGTGTGATTTGTGGTGGCCGGTTTTTGGTTGAGACTTTGATGTGGCTAAGGAGGCAGGCGGACAACCTTGCCTCAGGGACTCCCCAAGAGTGGGATTGCCGTGGATTGCGAGGTTCGTTCAGCCCCTGAATGAATTTGCTGAGCACCTAGGAAGTGGCAGGCCTTGTTTGTGGTGCAAGAGGAGAAGGCTACAGGCCGTGCTTTCACGATGCCTGATCTCCTGTGGGGGGACCTAATCCACAGCAGACAAGTCCAGTCATGTCAGAGGTGATGTTTTCTAGGGCGTCGATGAAAGGGAGATGTGACCGCGTGGCGTAGCCTTAGAAACGGGTCAGTCAGGGGGGGCTCCTCTCTGACCAGGGGCCTTGGCATTTCTAAGGCAGGAACCGGGGTGGTTTGGTCTGTCTTGCTCTTTTAAGGACAGCGGCAAACCCCCTCAGAGCCCCGGTGTTCAAGCTCTTTGTCAGGCTGGCCGTTGTAATTAAGCTGGGAGCGTGGGGGTGGGGTGGGGTTGTTAATGATTTTCGCAGTGACCTCAAAGTTCAAAGTGGTCCTTTCTGGAGAATGTTGTGAGAGAGAACCCTAGAGGTATTTATTAATCTCACTCTGGCAGCACCAACGGTTTCCCGAAAACAAATAAAGTGTTCAGCCAAGACCGGCTCTGGGCCTGTGGTTGTTGCTGGGCGGCTGATTACGTGGCTGTCCCTGCTGCCAGGAGGTAGTTTCTGTCATAAATTGGGTGCTGCTGTCCTGTGTGTGCACCTGTCGGCCTTCAGGTTCTTAGGTGTCCCTCCATGGCCCTCAGATAAAGATAGAGCGTTTTGGAGGGGGGGCACTTGGGTGACTCAGTTGGTTCAGTATCGGACTCTTGGTTTTTTTTTTTTAAGATTTTATTTATTTATTTGATAGAGAGAGATCACAAGTAGATGGAGAGGCAGGCAGAGAGAGAGAGAGAGATGGAAGCAGGCTCCCTGCTGAGCAGAGAGCCTGATGGCGGGGCTCGATCCCAGGACCCTGAGATCTGCTCCCAGTGTACCCCTTTGTACCCCTCCTCTGAGCCGGATCTGCCAAGAGTCCATGAGCTTCCTGGAGTTTGACAGGAAAGAGATCTGATATTTTTTAAACGTACTTTTCTAGGCTAAGCAAGGACATTATTCTCTCTCTTTTCCCAGCACCCTGCCCTCCCTTGAGTAAAGCTGGGGTGGAAATGTGATGCTGTTTCTCTGAAACAGAGATGGTCTTTGTGAGATTTAAAGGATGTTGCCACGATGTTCCATTTTAACTAACTGGCCCTTTGCATAAGGGCCGGCCATTCAGTGTCTCTGGGCTCAGGTTCCCCTCTTGTACTGGTACCTTCTGGGCTGGAGCAGGGCTGGCCCACCGTGAGGCTTACAGGGGCTGAGTGGGCTTGGGAAAGACCGGAGGGGCTGGGCCTAGTGCTATGAGGCAATAGAGAGTGGTGGGGACAGTGGCCAAGTGCAGAGCATGTGCTTTCTCTGCAGGGGCCGCCCGCCGTGTGCCTCAAATGGAGGGGAGGACTGAGTTTCCTAGGGCTGCAGATTTTTATTTTTGTTTTTGTTTTTGCAGAAGAGAAAGATCTGACCTTTTTCTTCCTTTTTTTTTTTTTTTTTTGAATGTTCCAATAGTTAAATTTTAAATATTGGTGCATAGTTCAATGGGAGGTGGGGGGTTGGGAATAACACCCTGAGGACCAAGTGCACAAGCTTTCCCTTGACCTCGAGTTTGTATCCCCTGGGCCAGAGGGTCATGAAGCTCTGGGCCAGGGGCGACAGGGATAGTGTCAGCTGTAGTAAGAGTGACTTGAGGTTAGTGGCTGCTCACATGGTCAGTTCTTACAGAGGCTGGTGTATGTCTATGCTGTGAGGTATGGGAGTCCCCTTGGCCTTTGGGGCCCATAGTAACCTTGAGGCCTGCCTTCCTACCCTGGCTACACTGGGATCAGATGTCCTGACAGATCGGCTGATCTGCTGCCCTCGCTGGTGGCCACAGGAGGCCACCAGGTGGTACTTGCAGGATTTGGGGTCAGATGGATTAAGGTCAAACTGTTCCAGTAAGGTCTATGAAGCTGGTACAAGTCTTTGATGCTTGTCAGTGTGGCTGTTAAAGGTGTGGGGGCAAGGGGGGAGGGACAGCTCTTTTACTGGAAGGCTTGGGAAAAAAAGTTACACTAAAGCAGATGGAGTTATATGGGTCAGCATTCAAAATTCACCTGTATCTTTAAAAGAAAAGACAGACATTAAAGAAATTTTGGACTTGAAGCAAAGAAGCAAGCCATAGTCACATAGAAGCTAATTTTTTTTTTTTTAATAAAGGTTTTGTTTATTTTTTGAAGAAAGAGAAAAATCACAAGTAGGCAGAGAGGTAGGCAGAGATAGAGAGGAAGGGAAGCAGGCTCTCCAGTGAGCAGAGAGCCTGAGGCGGGGCTTGATCCCAGGACCCTGGGATCATGACCTGAGCTGAAGGCAGAGGCTTTAACCCACTGAGCCACCCAGGCGCCCATGTAGGAGCTCATACTTCAGGTGGAAAAGGTCTTAGCAGCTCCAAATTCAGGGAAAGAAGGTGTGGGTGTAGCAGTACCCTCGGGAAATAATTGAATGTAGCTTTCTGTCCCTGTTCACGCTTGTTGGGCTGATCACTCATAGAGTCAGTGGGACGCCTTCTCATTCTTGACTTTCTGCAAGTGTGTGCATTCTCTTTATGAAAAACCCAAAGGAAGAGGCCTTTCCTTGGAGGTCCAGGCCAGAGGGAGGCCATGAAGAACGTAGGTTGGAGACTTGGCTGAAACACCCTTCTGCTTCTTCCTGCTTGGCCTTAAGGACTGTTTTGGCTCTATCCTCAGTTACTGGGCCATAAGGTTCTCGGAGGAGGTTTGCAGTCAAGGGGAAGGTGAGAAGAAAGCCATGTTCTTCCAAGGAGGCCCAAAGAAGAGATTTGTTGTCATCTGCAAAGGCCACCCAGATGCAGAGCATCAGTATTGAGGAGACAGAGGCTCTGGTTTTAATTCCTAATTTGGGCCAGCTGATTCTGTTTTCATATGTTACCCTGGGCTCTTCCCTCCGCTTGGACACATACGTCATACTCAATTGATTGACCTTATTTGAGAAGTCCTGTCCCCTTTCACCAGCGAGTCTTTGAAAAATCATTCTCTGTGCTAGAAGCAGCTTACACTCTGGGGTTGGTTTCCCATTCGTCCTCATACCCAAAGGTTAGCATTGTGGAGACTGACCCTTAAGCCCACTCTGCGCTTTCCTTCCCCAGCCACAACTTTTTCCAGAGTGACCCACCCAGAGGTCCATGTCCAAAGAGCAGCTCGCTGATTTGTTGCAAATCCTAAATCTCAAATTGCCAAGTGAAGAGGGAAGAGAAGTGGCAAATAGGTATATAGAAGTGGAGAAAATCCAATTGGCCTGTTTAGAGGCTCTGCAGATATTTGGGCAAGGGTCTTAGGGTGTAAATTGTTACAGTTAAGTTGGATCTACTCTGTTGCTGAGAACCAGAACCCCCCACCCCCACCATTGCTTCTAGAGAAGTGGTCTTTACTCTATTTGTTTTTCATCAACTGAAATTTGTTGAGCCCCCACCATGTGGAAAAGTCAATGCCAGTTCCCAGGAGAAAGAATGAAATAGAAGGCAAAGTTCTTGCTCTCCATCATAACTTCTGTATCCTTTGTTAGTCACAGGCTGCAGTTTGTCTGGGAGCTTCCTGGTAGGCCCTATGAAGAAGGGACTGTGACTTACACATATCAGATCCATCGGTTCCACCAAAGGCAGACCAGTTGCAAAGAAGAAGCTCTTCCCAGTTTCTTTCCTCATGTCCTTGTGGACGTGACCGGCTAGTGTATCAGTCACATTCTCAGAAACACCTGAGAATTTTACAGATTTGTGCAGATTTTACAAGCAACAGATTGTGACCGTTAGTGTGTAACGAAATCAATTCATGGGGTTGCTGTGGTGTAATAAAAAATAAATATCTGTGGGGTCCCTGGCTGGCTCAGTCGGTAGAATGTGAGACTCGATCTCCGGATTGCGAGTTCGAGCCCTGTGTTGGGCATATTGTATTTCAAAATAAATGAAGACTCTGCCTGGTTCCTCGCACAGAGCTCCTAGAACCCTTGGAACCTCATGTCTTCTGTGTGCTAAAGGGGGAACAGGACCTTCAAAATGGAGCTTTTATTTTTATTTATTTATTTTTTTAAAAAAAGATTTTATTTATTTATTTGACAGAGATCACAAGTAGACAGAGAGGAGGAAGCAGGCTCCCCATTGAGCAGAGAGCCTGAGGCGGGGCTTGATCCCAGGACCTTGGGATCATGATCCGAGCCGAAGGCAGAGGCTTAACCCACTGAACCACCCAGGTGACCCTATTTAATTTTTTTTTTTTAAGATTTTATTTATTTATTTGACAGAGAGAGATCACAAGTAGGCAGAGAGGCAGGCAGAGAGAGAGAGGAGGAAACAGGCTCCCTGCCGAGCAGAGAGCCCGATGTGGGACTCGATCCCAGGACCCTGAGATCATGACCCGAGCCGAAGGCAGCGGCTTAACCCACTGAGCCACCCAGGCGCCCATTTTTTTAAGATTTTATTTGTTTAGGGGCGCCTGGGTGGCTCAGTGGGTTAAAGCCTCTGCCTGTCAAATAAATAAATAAAATCTTTAAAAAAAAAAAGATTTTATTTGTTTATTTGACAGATCACAAGTAGGCAGAGAGGCAGGCGGGCGGCTGCTGAGCAGAGAGCCTGATGCGGAGCTCCATCCCAGGATCCTGGGATCATGACCTGAGCCAACTGCAGAGGCTTTAACCCACTGAGCCACCCAGGCACCCCCAAAATGGGTCTTTTAACCAGGTAGACCAAACCTGGTGAGAGAATTGTAATTTATAGCACCACCCCTAGACTTTTGGGGAGGGGGCTGAAGATGGAGTTCAGTTGCCAATGGCCAGTGATTTTATCGATTGGGCCCACATAGTGAAACAGGGCAGCCTGCCTGCAGCCCCTCACAATGAGCTTTGGGAGCTTCCATGTTGGTGAAGACATGGAGGTGTTGGGGGCGTGGCATGTCTGGAGAGAACAGGGAAGCCACTCCCCCTTCTCAGCCTGTGGGTCTGTTTCAGCTGACTGCTCTTTAAGTTGTGTCCTTTAAATAAACCACAGTAAAAGTAAGTGAAGTGATCTCCTGAGTGTTCTGAGTCTTTCTGGCAAATTACCATAGAAGGGTGTTGGGAGAATTTTGATTTGTAGCTGGTTGGTTGCAAGTAGAGGTGCTTCCCCCCAGCCTTGTGACTGGCCCCTGACATGGGGGGAGTCTTGGAGGTACTGAGTCTTTAACCTGTGGGAATTGAGTTTAATTGAATTGAATTGCTGGGCACCCAGTTGGTGTTAGAGAATCAGAATAGGAGAGTTGCGAATATTACTCTTTTAAAAAAAGCTATTAGAAAAAAAAGAGGGGGATGCTTGGGTGGCTCAGTTGATTGAACATCTGCCTTCGGCTCAGGTCATGATTCTAGGGTCCTGGGATCGAGTCCTACTTCGGGCTCCTTGCTCAGCAGGGAGCCTGCTTCTCCCTCTCCCTCTGCCTGCCACACCCCCCGCTTGTGCTCATGTTCTCTCTCTGACAAATAAAGAGAATCTTTTAAAAAATAAAAAATAAGCCATTAGAATGGAATCAAATATGTTGGGATATATTGTATGCATGGCCAAGTTTGGTTTGTGTGACTTTTGTTTTAGGAGTATGTATGTGTATGTGTATACTGTGTTGTAATATAAAATATATTTGTTATGGGTAATCATGCTACCTCCCCTCCCCACCAAAATCCCCAAACCAGTGATATTTGCCAGACTGAGCTTCTAATATCTCATTTCTCTGCTGGGAAGCCCAGATGTGTGAAGACATACCGAGTAGTAAAAGGGCAAGTATCTTTCTATTTGCAGCCAGGATCAAGCATGGCTTTTTCTGAGGAGGCGTAGCCTAAGTTTGTAGGTCAAGGAGAAGGAGTTCAGTGATGGGCCGGGGAGAGCAAAAAGAGGGAGTATACCTATAAACACATCATGGGGAGAAATTGATGAGCTCAGATATGTGGCAAGGCCAGGAGAGCCCCGGCGCAGAGGGCGGACTGTAGGGGAAGTGTTTTAGTATTTTGCTTTCTGGGGAGAAGGTGAATAGGTGGTGAGCAAAGTGAGCCCATGACAGGTGACAGGATTTTCATCAGCTGGCGTGGAGAATGTGATCAGGTACTGTTTCTCTGGCTGGCTGGAGCTCTTGGCTGATGACCCTCAGATGTCCTCATCCATGAAAGGAGGAAGTTCTAGTAGCTGGTCCGAGGAATGACTGAGGAACTGACAGGATGGTTCATGGGCTTGTGCCCTCAAGGCCTGGCTCAGGACTTGGTTATTCTTTTTTCTTTTCTTTTAGATTTTATTTATTTGAGAGAGAGAGCATGAGAAGGGGGAGGGTCAGAGGGAGAAGCAGATTCTCCGCCGAGCAGGGAGCCTGATGCAGGACTCAGTCTCGGGACTCTAGGATCATGACCTGAGCCTAAGGCAGTTGCTTAACCAACTGAGCCACCCAGGCGCCCTATAGACTTGGTTATTCTTGCCAGTGTTACTTTTGCGTTTATTCCTAATCCGTAAAGTGAGGGGGCACCTGGAAAGTCTTCCAGCAGGTGTCTGAACTTCCGCTTTGAGGATTTGGGTGAAGTTCATACCTTCATATTGCTTACACCATTCAATTCCAGGGATCTCATTTTACTAATCCAATTTGCCAGTTAATGGATATCTGGATTTTTCCCACTTTTTGTGTCTTCTACGAGTCATGCTACTTTAAACATCACCTACACGTCTTTGTTGGGATGTAAGTTTTCATTCCTCTCACAGATTCCTAGGAGTAGATGACTCAGTTGTATGATAATATTTGTAACATTTTTATTAATTTTTTTTTAAAAAGATTATTTATTTGAGAGAGAGTGAGCGAGTGATAGGAGCGGCGGAGGGAGAGGGAGAATCTCAAGCAGACTCCCCACTGAGCGCAGACTCCAACACAGGGCTCAATCCCATGACCCTGAGGTCATGACCTTAGCTGAAATCAGGAGTTGGACCTTTAACCAACAGTCACCGAGGTGCCCCAGATAGTTAACATTTTTAGAAACTACCCAACTGTTTTCCAAAGTGCTGTGTCATTTACATTCAGCAGTGTGTGAATTCCAGTTTCTCTACATCCTCCTCAATACCTGCTATTGTTTCTTTTTTATTACTAGTATTACTAGCATTGCTAGTACTAGTCTAATCTCATTTTGGTTTTATTTATTTATTTGCCTTTTTTTTTTTTTTAAGATTTTATTTATTTATTTACAGACAGAGATCACAAGTAGGCAGAAAGGCAGGCAGAGAGAGAGGAGGGGAAGCAGGCTCCCTGCCCAGCAGAGAGCCTGATATGGGGCTTGATCCCAGGACCCTGAGATCATGACCTGAGCCGAAGGCAGAGGTTGAACCCACTGAGCCACCCAGGTGCCCCTTGTTGAGAATTTTTATCATGAATCTATGTTGGACTTTATCCCACGTTTCTTTTGTATCTGTTGAGAGGACTATGTGTTTTTTTATCCTGTATCCTATTAATAAAGTATGTTACAGTAATTGATTTTCGGATATTAAACCAACCTTGCAGTCCTGGGATAAGTCCCACTTGGTTGTGGTATGTAATCCGAGTTATGTTAAATGTTGCTGGTTTCCTCTTGCTAATATTTTGTTGAGGATTTTTGCATATATATTCATGAAGAATGTCAGTTTATTGTTTTGCTTTCTTGTGATGTCCTCCTCTGGTCTGGGTCAGGGTAAGACTAGAGCTCATAGAATGAGCTGGGAGCATTATCTCCTCCTCCGTTTTCTTACCCATTTCCTTTCAAGGGGATAATTGATGGTCTTTTTGGGGTGGCTGGGAGCAGTTCCCTCTTTTCTTAAAGCTAATTCTTTGTAGGGGTGTCTTAAGATTCATGTCTGGCAGCTCAGTGTATCACCGACATCCCAGGTCCCTTTACTGGTAGGCGTGGCTCAAGATGGGCCTGTTGCTGAGCATTTTGGAGATACCAGGTCACCTCTGGTCCTCATACCTGCAAGGGAACCCTCAGAACTTCCTTATGGGGCCTGAGAGGTCTGCTCCCCCGGCAGCTGGGCAGCTTGGCTGAAGGCACTTTTCTCCCCCTTCTCTTTTAACAGAGTAGCTACAAACCAGAAGGTTCGAGAGCAGGTGCGCCTGGAACTGAGCTTCGTGAACTCAGACCTGCAGATGCTCAAGGAGGAGCTGGAGGGGCTCAACATCTCAGTGGGAGTCTACCAGAACACAGAGTAAGTGGGGGCAGTGCTTTGGGATGAGAGGGATGGACCAGTTTGAGGACTGAGTATGGCATAAGAGTCAAGGGGCGAACAGATGGAGTTTGTTGGAAATACTTGGGAAGTTGGATGATAAGGCATCCAATTGTCCTTGGACCCACCTTGTGACATAGTTTTTGGAAAAAGTTGTGTGACTGGGTCCGGATGAAGAGATGGCGTCTCTCACGTAGCTTTGCCATGAAGCTGCCTTTGTGGTTGGATCTGAGAGTCAGCCTCCTGGGTGGGGGGGCCTGTACTGCCTGCCCTTCTTCCCTGTCAGTTTCATCACCGTGCCTAGGGCTTGGCCTGGGTCGTTCTGAGGATAGGACACAAAAAACACACCAACTGCTTGACAGGGATCCTTGACATCAAAGATTAAGGGGACCCAGGTGAGTTCCCTGAAGAGACACTTCAGAAATGGGCCCCAGTACATCTTTGAGAAACAAATACAGTAACTCAGAAGCCTCTCCTGGGGAGTGTTTGTGCCAGAACGATATTGAGGCGGGGACTTCAGAAAAGCTCAGAAAGTCTTCCCAAGGGGAGCTACCTCTGAAAGGGAGGTGAAATCACTTCGAGAAGCTCTTTGCGGGGAAGTGAGATTTCTCAAAAGGTAGGTGAGCGCCAGGGGAAACTCAGTAAACAGTCCTGTGGATTCACAGAAGGACGACATTTGGGAACCCAGAGTCCCCTTTGGAATGTGCTTTTCCTGATTGCCTCCAAGCCTCTGCATGGTCCGTGGGGTGTTTTTCAGGGCTGGAGGGAAAGTGTCAGCATGTGAAACCTCTGCTCTTCCTTCTATGACGTCCAGGTGTCCTGGCTCGCTCACCCATGGGCTCCCAGTGTGGTTTTGAACACTGAATCAGAACACCCAGTAAGAGGCTTCTCCCAGTCTCCTCTGTGGTATTAAATGCCATTGTTCTGCCCCGAGGTCGAAGTTCCTTGAGTAAGCGAGTCAGGGCCCAACTTTGCTGATAAACGTAGGACATTTCATATTTCCACTTGCTGTCCTGGATTGCTGGGAGCCCCACCTGCAGAGACGGGCACGAAGGGCCCCGCATGATTTCAGCGTGGCCCTCACTGCCCGGGGGCATCGGGGAGAGGGGTGAGAGAGATGTGCAGGTTCGTACTGATGCCTTGGGTTCGCCTCTGCCCTCTTCCTATTTTCAGAACAGATGGTTTCTTTCTAAGCACGGTGGATCTTTAAACATTACTGTGAGGCAGGCCTGGAAGAAGAGGTCGGGCGGGGCAGATGAGAAAACACGAGGCTGGAGGTCATGGAGTTTTGTTAGTGTGGGGTTGGGGCTGGGGTGCCCTGGGTGCTCTCCTCAGTCACGGGGAGAACAGGCCTTGTCTCCACCCCCAGTGGGGTGAGGGCAGGGGGGTGCTGGGGCCCAGAGGAGAGAGGCACGGTCCCTCCTCTCTCCTTCCAGTAGCACCCAGCTTCCCCTGCAGGCTTTGGGGAAGCCATGCACACCCAGGGTTGGATCGTGCCTGCTTTTAGAGCAGCCCGTGGTTTTCCCTTCGGCCGCAGAGACCGTTTCGGCTTACAGCTGCATTGTCCACTCCCCCTGCCCAGCATTCCTGGCCTTCTCCCTGGCTGGGCTGAGCAGCCCCAGGAGGTCTCCTATTACAGGTCAGGGAGCTAAATCTCTGTTTGCAAAACACACAGCCTGAGCCCCCTTTACTTCCTGTTAGCCCTGCCCCTGCCCCTAAGAATGTAGACTCAGGGTGATCTCTGGGAGAACTGAGTGGTCAGTTGGGGTGGGAGCTGTGTGTGGGGGCAAGTAGCTGGCCGGGGTGTGACCCTGGGCTGGAGCTAGGGGCATTTAGGTGTTAGGAGGAGCCCTGGCCCTCAAGCTCTTCTCCTTGCAGGTGCTGGGGCACCAAAGGGGATAACCCCCCATCAGAGGAGGCCTTGCGAGGGCTCAGGTTGGAGGGCGCAGGAGAGGTGGGACCTGCCCTGGTGGGGAAGGGGGAAGGAGGGTGGGGTTGGGAGGTGATGAAGGAGGTCCCCTGGCAGGGTGGTACGCCCAGGTCGGGGAGCAGTACGCACCCCAGACCCAGACCCTGCCCCATGGTTGGTCTTCAGTGAAGTCAAAGAATGGTGGAAATTGAGACCTGGGTCAAGGTGGTAGGCCTCCTGTGTTAGGCTCTGTAGTCCAGAAGTCACAGGGCCCTGGGATTGGGCTTAGAACAGAGACAGGCATGTGACCAGTGGCATCTTTATGGAACCTGAAGTGGTGTGTGCAGGATTGGCGTCTGGAGGTGGGGGGTGCTCTGAGCGGGGCTGCTGGGTGCAGAGCGGCTGGGATCCCAGTGTTCACATACCTTGCTGTGTTCCTTATAGGGAGGCATTTACGGTCCCGCTGATTCCTCTTGGCCTGAAGGAGACCAAGGATGTTGACTTCTCTGTCATTCTCAAGGTAAATCTCAAAGCACTGGACACTAGATTCACTGTTTAAAAAGACAAACTAGGAATTGTGTATCCCTTGCATGTGGCCTTAGGCTCAGTGGGGCGAGTGTCAGTTGAGTTCCGTAAGCTAGACAGTTTGTCTTCCTGTGACCTCACACCGTCTTTGGTCCCTACAAGGTGCAGGCCCCAGAAGGCAAGTTAGAAACCTGGGTCTTCCTTCCCCAGGAGGCCAAGCCAGAGATGGTGCGTGGAGGACATGCTTTGGAATTTTAAAATTTCACTCTATTTTAATTTTTTCTTAAATTTGGTGACCAGTGTAGGCCATGTTTATGGTAGAATTGCTAATTCTTTCCCCTGACATTTTATTATGAAAATTTCTTTTCTTTTCTTTTTTTTTTTTTTTAAAGATTTTATTTATTTATCAGAGAGAGAGAGAGAGAGAGCGAGCACAGGCAGACAGAATGGCAGGCAGAGGCAGAGGGAGAAGCAGGCTCCCTGCCGAGCAAGGAGCACGATGTGGGACTCGATCCCAGGACGCTGGGATCATGACCTGAGCCGAAGGCAGCTGCTTAACCAACTGAGCCACCCAGGCGTCGCTATGAAAATTTCTAAACTTCAAGAAAAACTGAGAGGATTTTGCGGTGAATCCCTATATACTCAGTACCTAGATTCTGCTGGGAACATTTTATTAGTTATCTTTTTATCTGTCTGTGCATTCCTGTATTGATAGACCAATCCATTCTGCTTTTTGATATATTTCCCAATAAATCAAACATGTTGGTTAACTATCTTTAAATACTTGAAAAGCTGGAAATTATGAGTTTGTTTGTTTGTTTTTTTTTTCCTCCATGAATTCCTGGAGATCCAGCCTCTTTTCTCTCTCTCCCGCCGTCCTCCCCTCCCTTCTCTTTCTGGTTTTTTTTCCTCTCTTCTTTTTAAAAAATTCAGGGGTTTTTTTTTTGTTTTTTTTTTTAAGATTTTATTCATTTATATGAGAGAGAAGAAAGTGCAAGTGAGAGCACAAGCAGGGAGGAAGGTCAGAGGGAGAAGCAGGCTCCCTGCTGAGTGGGAAGCCCCATGTGGGGGCTCGATCCCAGGACCCTGGGATCATGACCTGAGCTGGAGGGAGACGCTTCACCATCTGAGCCACCCAGGCGCCCTATCATTCTGAGTTTTAGTGAATCACCTCTAGCGTCCAATTAGGAAGAGAAAGGGGATATGGGGTCGGAGGTAGCCCCTGCCTGAGCCTTCCAGCATGGGTACGATGGATGACAGTTAACCCCAGTGTCCTGAAAAATGCTTCCAAGTATTATGTTTCTTTTCATAGCGGTCCTGTTAGTTGACTCATCTTGGACTACTTCTAGTTTAGAGAAGAAAAAAAATTATGCACGTTGGGTGCTATAAAATCTGTCCTTGGGGTGCCTGGGTGGCTCAGTGGGTTAAGCCTCTGCCTTTGGCTCAGGTCATGATCTCAGGGTCCTGGGATCAAGCCCCGAATAGGGCTCTCTGCTCAGTGGGGAGCCTGCTTCCCCCTCTCTCTCTGCCTATTTGTGATATCTCTCTCTGTTCAATAAATAAATTAAATCTTAAAAAAAAAAAATCTGTCCTTTTAAAAGCAGTCAATTCGTGCGTGAAAGCTTGCTGCCCTTGACCTGCCTTCTGGAGCTGAGACTATGAGTGTGGGCAGAAGAAGCTCTTTCACTTGGGGACTGCTGCCTTGTTTACATCTAGGTCCCTGTCCCTGTCAATTTGGGGTTTATTTTGGAGTTTGAGAAGGGACATTGGTAGTCTCACAGGACTTGGGATCACACGAGATTTGATTTTCTGGGTAGAAAACAACCCAGTTGCTGCAGCTTTGTGCCAGCTGTTTCCAGGCTGCCAGAACTGTGAGACTCAAGACAGCCCTTGTGACTGTGGAGATGTCTTTAGGTGCTTTTGTGAAATGGCTTCTTTCTTTCTTTCTTTCTTTCTTTCTTTCTTTCTTTCTTTCTTTCTTTCTTTCTTTCTTTCTTTCTTTCTTTCGATTTTATTTATTTGTCAGAGAGAGAGAGAGCACGAGCAGGGGAACAGCAGGCAGAGGGAGGGGGAGCAGCAGACGCCCCACTGAGCAGGGAGCCCTATGTGGGACTTGATCCTGCGACTCCAGGGTCATGACCTGACCACCAACTGGGTCCCCCAGGTGTCCCTGTTGAGTGGTTTCTTTACGATTCCATTTGTTGCTTGGCACCAAGCCTGCAAGAATGCAGGCGTGTTAAGGGAGACTTAGAGCAACTTGGAGCTTTCTGGGCATCTGCAAGGATCCGAACGAGTCATGTGCTGGATTCCACATTAAACTCAGTGGGGGAAAAAAAAAAAAAAAAATCACATGTTGTGGGCACGGCCAAGTGCTCTTTAACTGAGGCTTCCAACCATGTCATTTTAGCCTAAAAGGGACTCTTCAAATGTCAGTCATAGGAAAATGAGCACATCTGGGGACATTCTGGTCCTCCCCCCCCCCCCCCCCCCCCCGCCGGCCTCGTGTGTGCTGGAGAGTTCCAGGCAGGTGCTGCTGGAGTTGCTCGGCCTGAGCACAGCTCCAGGTGCGGCTTGTCTTGCTCGCCACCATGTGTATCTGTGTGACACTTCATGGTCAGCAAAGCTTCCCGCTGTGATTTGGTTCTATTTTTAAATAAATGAGCTTTCCAATGACCTCATTAAAAGACACAGTCAGGAGGCACCTGGGTGGCTCAGTCGGTTAAGCCACCTGCCTTTGGCTCATGTCATGATCTTTTGGGCCTAGGATCCAGCCCCAGGACCCCATTCTCTGCTGCCTGCTCAGCGGGGAGCCTGCTTCTCCTTCCCTCCTATCCCCTCCTCCTTCAAATACAGCTTCATTTATTTTTTTAGATTAAGAACAGGATTGAAAAACATTTGGAAAAATGCCAAGACAGGGAAAGCTCTCTCCCAGCCCCACCCACCTCCCCCTGAGCTCAGTGACCTGCTCAGCGCTTAATCTTTTGACACTGGGGCTCCTTCTCTATCAGGGACCTGACTTATGAGGCTGTGTGGCTCTTCCCCTCCTCCCCTCCTTAGGGCTTCGTGAGGTGTCTGCTTGCAGTAGGTGCTGAACCACGTGGCTATTAATCTCATTCTTGTTTTTGTTTTTTTTTAAAGAGTTATTTATTTATTTGACAGAGAGATCACAAGTAGGCAGAGAGGCAGGCGGGCGGGGGGGGGGGGCAGGGGTGGGAAGCAGGCTCCCTGCTGAGCAGAGACTCCCTCCCCCCCATGTGGGGCTTGATCCCAAGACCCTGAGATCATGACCTGAGCCAAAGGCAGAGGCTTAACGCACTGAGCCACCCAGGCTGTCTCAGTCTTTCAGCAGCTTCCAGATGCTTGCTGTTGTCCCCAGCCCACCAGTGAACATCTGCACACTCCGCCCAGCATTCTCTTTGGATCAGTTTCTAGATGTGGATTTGGTGGGTGGAAGATAGACACAACCTACTTACCACCAGAAGGAATCCTGCCTTCTTTCCTAGCCGCTGTGTGTGACTGTTTACCTTCCCGCACCTTGTGTTACCCTGGCTTTCATTCCTTATTTGGATGTTTTAATGAGATCTTTCTGATTTTTGTAAAATCAGGCAAGATAATCGCCTACTATGTTTTGCATTTCTCTGATCAGTACTAGAGTTGGATACATTCTTGTGTATGTTTCTTGGCCTTCTACCGCTTTTGCCTGATTTTGAAATGACTTTCTGCCCTCTGTCTGCTTTTCCAGAGTTTTGCTCTTACTTCTTACAGGATTTCGTTTACATATGAAGGATAATAACCCTTGGTTCCTTGGTTATATATATCGCAAATATTTCTCTCAGTGCATTCTCCCTCTAATTTAACTTGTTACATAAGCACTTTAAAAGTTATCAGATATATATTTTTATATATTTATATATGATACCATATATATTTTCATATATTTATATATATCATATATATATATATATATATATATATATAATATATATATTTTTGCCACTAAGATATTTTGTTGTTGAATCTACTGGTCCATCCCTTTATAGTTGTGTCTCGAGGACATGTTCAGAAAGGCACCCTGCACACCAAGATGGCATAAATATTTTGCTACTGTTTCTCCCAGTTGTCTTGTTTCATATGTTTTTGCCTCAGATCTTTAATCTATCTGGAATTACTTTTGGGGGTAAACAATGAGGTATAAGGCCATCACTTTTTATTTTCACCAAATGGGTGGCCAGTTCCCCGTGAGCTCCGTGTAAAGAAGCCATTGTGGTGCTGGCTGGTGTCCACTTCCCTCTGTGACCCCTGTGCCCCTACCCCCAGCCCCCCTCCTCCATCCTGCTCTATGCCATGGAGGCCACCACAGGCTGGAGGGGCTAGGAGGACGGGAGGTTGGGACATCTACTCTGCAGGTGGCTCAGCTGGCTTCCGTTTGCATTCCTGAGGAAAGGGCCTGGTGGCTTCAGTGCCCACCTCAGGTAGCCCTCTCTCCGGATTTTCAAAGCTCATTTCCTTCTTGACCTGGGATTCTAATGGCCCTGGAGGGGCCTGCACCATCCCTGTGGTTTCCCTTAACCCTGCCCATACCACTGTGTTAGCCCTTTGTGGAATTTAAGAAACAAGACAAATGAAAGAAAGAAAAAAGAGACAAGCCAAAAAACCAGACTCTTAACTATAGAGAACAAACTGCGGGTTCCTGGGGTGGGGTGGGGTGGGGTGGAGTTGGTGGGGTGTGAATGAAACAGGTGAGGGGGATTAAGAGCACACTCACTCGTGAGCACTGAGTAACGCATAAAGTTGTCGAATCACTATATTGTACACCTGAAGCTAATATAACACTGTATGTTGACTATACTTGAAATTATTAAAAAATGCCTTAGCGCATACATGAAAGAATGAAATAACTTAAGTCTTTCCGTAAAGTTCAATACCTAACTGCTTAGTGAATTCAATTAATTTTATCCCTTGGCATATTATACTTTTGTTGAGGGGGTACAATTGGGAAATTATTGTTTCCCTGTTATATTTTTCTAACTGGTTATGGCTTATATAGGAAGGGAGGACTGTTGGGACACCTGGGTGGCTCAGTTGTTACGCGTCTGCCTTCAGCTTAGGTCATGATCCCAGTTACGCGTCTGCCTTCAGCTTGGGTCATGATCCCAGGGTCCCGGGATCAAGCCCTGCATTGGGCTCCCTGCTCCTCGGGAGGCCTGCTTCTCCCTCTCCTGTTCCCCCTGCTTGAGTTCCCTCTCTGGCTGTGTTTGTCTGTCAAGTAAATAAAATCTTAAAAAAAAAAAAAGAAATTAAAAAGAAACAAAGACTGTTGACTTATATCTATTAACTTTGTGGCCATTTCACTGAATTTCTATTATTTTAGTAGTTTTTCAGTCGATGCTCTGGGTTTTGTAAATACGCCATTATTTTGTAATATATGTATATGTATATATATATATATTTACACATATATATTATTTTTGCTTCTTTCTAATATTTGTCTTAATTTGTTGGCTAGAGAACTTCAGAATTATGTCATATAATAGAATTATATTATGTAGTCCTTGTCTTATCCTTGATGTTTATAGTAGGTTTCAGCTAGATTTTTTTTTTAAAGATTTTATTTATTTATTTGACAGACAGAGATCACAAGTAGTTAGAGAGGCAGGCAGATAGAGAGAGGGGGAAGCAGGCTCCCTGCTGAATAGAGAGCCCAATGTGGGACTTGATCCCAGGACTCTGGGATCAATGATCTGAGCCGAAGGCAGACGCTTTAACCCACTGAGCCAGCCAGGCGTCCTCAGCTAGGTATTTTTTATTGTACTACTTAGTAGGATAACATATTTAATATTTAAACATATTTATGTTTAATCTAGCCTAGGAATGTATTCAGAATTTAGGAAAATTCTCTTTGACTTTTATGAGGTTAACATAAAGTTTTTTTTAAACTTACTTTGAGTGTAATATGTCTCCTGATTTTAAGAAAATTTTGGCCAGTGTCCACAGCAGGAGTTCACAGAACAATGTGCTGTCCTGGAAAGGAGGCAGTTTCTCTCATCCCTGTGCATCTCTTGAGTGGTGACCCCTAACACTGCTTTCGGGGATGTCATCATAGATGCCTTAGACGAACTTTGCCCTCCAGATCATTTTCACTGGGATTTAACCTCACTAATACAATTACAGTGGAAGATCGTTTCAGATTTTACAGATGGTCCTTATATTTGTAGAGGAGCTGATTCCAAACATTAGCACTTTAAAGTCGTAAAGAAAATCTGTGATAGCATCATAAAATTGAAAGGAAAAATTGGGTAAAAATGACCAAATTGAAAAATAGAAGGAACTTTGCATATCCTGGGGCCCAGTGAGTCCTCTCAAAATGTGTGCTGAGGAGGTAAACAGAGGTGTCCATGTGGCGGACTGTCGTCATTTTATCTCTGATCCCAGAAACATACAAGTGACTTCAGTATCTAGCAAGAAGAGGTTAAGAATATCATGGTACAGGGCACCTGGGTGGCTCAGTTGGTTGAGCAACTGCCTTCAGCTCAGGTCATGATCCCGGACTTCCAGGATCGAGTCCTGCATTGGGCTCCCAGCTCCTTGGGGAGTCTGCTTCTCCTTCTGACCACCTCCTCTCTCATGCTCTCTCTCCCTCACTCTCCCTCAAATAAATAAATAAAATATTTTTTTTAAAAAAAAAGAATATCATGGTACATATTAGCTGGCAGAAAGTGGGCGCTCAATGTATTTGTTTAGTAAATGAGTTGTACACGCATTACATTGGAGGATTACATAATCGTTAAAAGTCACGTTATAGAGCAGAGGTTGGTTAAGCGTCAGTTGGTTAAGCGTCTGACTCTTGAATTTGGCTCAGGTGGTGGGACTGAGCCCCGGGTCGGGCTCTGCACTCAGTGGGGAGTCTGCTGGAGAGTCTCCCTCTCCCTTGCACCTTCCCCTCCCTGCTTGTGCACTCTCTCTTTTTCTCTAAAATAAATCTTTTTAAAAAGTTTTCTTAAAGTTATGTTTTATTTTGTGACATAAGAAAATGTTTGCTACATTGCAAATTCAAAAAGAAAAACACAGTAAAGGGCACCTCGGTGGCTCAGTCGGTTTAGCGTCTGCCTTCGGCTAAGGTCATAGTCCCAGGGTCCTGGGATTGAGCCCTACATCAGGCTCCCTACTTGGCAGGAAGCCTGCTTCTCTCTCTCCCACTCCCCCTGCTTGTGTTCTCTCTCTCGCTGTGTCTCTCTGTCAAATAAATAAAATCTTAAAAAAAGAAGCTCAGCAAATGTATATATTCAATAGAACCCCGTTTTTATAAGATGAGGGTATATGAGCATGTATGCGTGTGTGTGTGTGTATGCACTGAACATACAAAAAGCAGGAGGGGTTTTAGTGTAGAAAACATGTAATGAGAATCTTCTAACAGACCCCTGAGAAAACAGTTGAACACGTCTGTCCTCCACTTTCTGGTAGCCAGGGAGAGCCAGCATGTAAGGCAGATGCTAGCCAAGAAGCCACTCGATGCCCCTTATATATTTTTATTTTTGTTTTTTCCCCCGTCATACTTGACATTTTCTAGTATATGATGTAATTTTCTTATTTTTTAAAAATACTTATTTTTGTAAAGTTTTATTTATTTATTTTTTTATTTGAAAGAGACAGAGCAGGAGCAGTGGGAGAAGCAGGCCTCCCCGCCGAGCAGGGAGCCCAACGTGGGGCTCCATCCCAGGACCCTGAGATCATGACCTAAGCCCAAGGCAGGTGCTTAGTGGCTGAGCCACCCAAGCACCCCTAATTTACTTATTTGTTGTGCCTATCACTTAACTTTCTGAGCCGCCTTGTGAGAATAGAAGCTCCATGGGGGGAAAACTTTGTTTTGTTCACTGATGGAGCCCAGGCTCTACGAACAGTGCCCGGACATGGCAAGTGTGTGCCGTATGCCTGAATGAGCTCATTGAGTCGTCAAACGCTGGACTGGGGACCCAGTTAGGGGGTCTCATTCAGGTGCTTCCTTTGTGGAAATGCCCAAAGCTGCTCTCACAAAGGTTCTCATCGCAGACCCTGAGGGAAGTAGCCATACAACAGTCTCCAAACATGGGTTTCCTTTTCCGGGAAGGCCCTGTGCCCAGGTACTGAAGGCAGCCCATAGGGTGAACGTCAGCGCCCCGGAGCGTCTGGGATGTTTGCCAGAATTGTTCAACGTATTGTCACTTACAGTCACTTGGGTGTGACGTAAAGACATTGTATTTTATTTATTTATTTAAGAAATTTTATTTATTTGAAAGAGCACAAGTAAGCAGAGCAGCAGGCAGAGGGAGAAGCAGGTTTCCTGCCAAGCAGGGTGCTCGATGTGGCGCTCCATCCCAGGACCCTGAGATCATGACTGGAGCCGAAGGCAGACACTTAAATCGACTGAGCTACCCATGCACCCCTATTTTATTTATTTACTTATAAGTAGGCTCCATGCCCAAAATGGGGCTTGAACTCATGACCCCAAGATCAAGGTTGGGTGCTCCACCAATTGAGCCAGTCACGCCCCCCCACAATCGTGTTTTAAAATAAGAACAAAACAACTTCCGCTTTCCTTTTAACTGAAGCAACAAAAGGAACATTTTTAAATGTGCATGTGGTTCAGAAAATAAATCCCACCACCCAGAAAGTCACTGTAGCATGTAATCTCCTGGTTGTATGAATTCTACATGTATTTTTAAATCAGGGAAGGGGGGGCACATTAGACATTCCTGTTTGACCTGTTTATGGTTTGCACTGACGCCTTATAGGATCTCATCTCTTTTTGCTTGCAGGATTTTATCCTGGAGCATTACAGTGAGGACAGCTACCTATATGAAGACGAAATAGCAGATTTGATGGATCTGAGACAGGTGAGGTGTTGTGTGCAGTGGGGAGGGGAGGGGAGTGGAAGGGAGGGGAGGGTGGCCGCCAGAGTTTGCTGGGACTTCAGAAAGTCCTGTTACAGAATCACAGGTGGTTGGAGGTGATAGGGAGGCACTTTCAAACCATCCTTAAAACCTGGCCACCATGGGGGGTGGGGGGGTGAGGTGGGGACAGACATGCCCTCGGCACATCTGGGGCTGCATTCTGGGACTCCTGAGCCTGCCCTAGCCCCTTCCAACCATGCCTCATGCTCAGGGTAGCAGCAGCAGGGGCCCAGGCTCTGTAGGCATAGTGCGTGTGACACCTGGGGTGGCCGTGTGCTGGGTCCTCATCCGCCCTCCCCACCCCCATTCCCTTTCCCTCCAGGCTTGCCGGACGCCCAGCCGGGATGAGGCTGGGGTCGAACTGCTCATGAGCTATTTCATCCAGCTGGGGTTTGTGGAGAGCCGGTTCTTCCCACCCACCCGACAGATGGGGATCTTGTTTACATGGTAGGTGACCCAGGCCGCCCCCCCCCTCCACTGCCCTCCTCTGCATCCTGCGCCCTCTCTTTCAAGCGGTCCCGTTTCTCCAGGAGAGCCTAGATCAACGCGTGTTTACGCATGACGGGGATCCAAGGGGAGAAGTCTCCAACAGACTGTGGCTTCTTGCTTCTCGGATCAAGGGAGCCGAGGAGAAGAGGCAGTTTTTTTGTGTGTGCTCACTTCATTGTTGGGGAAACACGGGGGCTCTGAGGTGGAATTAACAAGAACAAAGATTCTTGTCCCAGATGGAACGGGTCAGGGGTGGGGGCGGTGGGAGTTGGGTTTTGTCCCAGTGACAAAGGCAGCAAACAAGTAGATGTTAAGCAGAGCATTTGATTCTTCTCCAGAGTTGGTATTTTCGAAGGTTAGTGTTCTTTAAATGCTTTGGAGATGCCGTACCTCTTCCCTGAGGGTCCTTAGCACAGGAGAAAGGAGAGTCAAATCCAAGAGCCTTGGGTCGTATTCAAGCTGCATTACATCACTGCTGGTAGCTATGAATGCTGTCCTTTTGAAAGAATAGGTACATGACTTTTGCTATAGATGCCTTAGCTGCCTACTCAGAGCGAAAGGGTAAAGGTGGTTTTTCCTTAGTGTCGAATTAGGATGAATCTCCACGTCTGCCTTCTGGTTGATGGGTGAACTTTAAAACAGATCCTGAGTCTTTTAGACTTGAGGAAGAACAGTGGGGGGTTCCTATTTGCTGTGTTTCATTTAGGGGAGGACATACACACACACACACACACACACACACACGTATTTTGGAGTGGGAGAGTGGGGTGGAGGGCAGAGGGAGAAAGGGAATCTTAAGCAGGTTCCACCTCTAGCAGGGAGCCTGGCTTGGGGCTCGATCTCACAACCCGAAGATCATGACCCAAGTTGAAATCAAGAATCAGACACTTTTTTTTTTTTTTTAAGATTTTATTTATTTATTTGTCAGAGATCGAGAGAGAGCGAGAGGGCACAAGCAAGGAAAACAGCAAGCAGAGGGAGAAGCAGGCTCCCCACCAAGCATGGAGCCCAATGCAGGGCCCGATCCCAGGTCTCTAGGATCATGACCTGAAGCTGAAGGTAGACGTTCAACGGACTGAACCACGCAGGCACCTAAGAAGACATATTTCTAATACACCTTATTTTTTAGAACAGTTTTAGGCTCACAGCAAAATTAATAGATTTCCCATATACCCAAAGTCCATAGTTGACGCTGGGTCTCACTCCTGGTGGTAGGCACTTCCTGGGTTTTTTTTTTTTTTTTTTAAGAATGTATTTATTTAGGGGCGCCTGGGTGGCTCAGTGGGTTAAGCCGCTGCCTTCGGCTCAGGTCATGATCTCGGGGTCCTGGGATCGAGTCCCGCATCGGGCTCTCTGCTCTGCAGGGAGCCTGCTTCCTCCTCTCTCTCTGTCTGCCTCTCTGCCTACTTGTGATCTCTCTCTGTCAAATAAATAAATAAAATCTTTAAAAAAAAAAAAAAAGATTGTATTTATTTATTTGACAGAGAGAGATCACAAGTAGGCAGAGAGGCAGGCAGAGAGAGAGAGGAGGAAGCAGGCTCCCCGCTGAGCAGAGAGCCCGATGCGGGACTCGATCCCAGGACTCTGGGATCATGACCTGAGCCGAAGGCAGTGGCTTAACCCAATGAGCCACCCAGGTGCCCCACTTCCTGGGTTTTGACCATGTGTAGGGACACATTTCCATGTTACAGGATCACATGGGGGAGTCTCACTGCCCTACAGTCCTCCGCTCTGCCTCTTCATCCCTCCCCCGCCCCTCAACCCTGGCATCTACTGATTCTTTGTGTCTCCATTGTTTTGCCTTTTCCAGAATGCCAGATAGTTGGAATCATAAAGTATGTAGACTTTTTCAGATTGGCTTCCTTCACTGAGATATTCCATGCATTTAAGTTTCCTGCATGTCTTCTCACAGCTCGATAATTCATTTCTTTTTATTGCTACATGGTATTTCACTGTATGGTTTTGCTGCAGTTTGTTTGTCCATTCACTTTTGGAAGGACGTGTTGGTTGAGAAGCCTTCCTTTAGCATGAGGTGGTGATAAGCCCATTGGCTTGCTTGGAAATGAAAGCTTCATTGCATGTGTACCCTTGCCTTTTATCATTCAGGAAATGAATTTTGTCTGCTTTCTCCCCAAAGTGGCCTTCACCAGCCAAATAATTCATGTTCTCAAAACCTATTTCCTTTAAATAGGTACGACTCGTTCACCGGGGTTCCGGTTAGCCAGCAGAACCTGCTACTGGAGAAGGCCAGCATTCTGTTTAATATTGGAGCCCTCTACACTCAGATCGGGACCCGGTGCAATCGGCGGACCCAGGCTGGTCTAGAGGGTGCAGTGGACGCCTTTCAGAGAGCCGCAGGTGTGTCTCCAGGAAGGCTGCCGGGATAGCATCCTGGCCCCACCAGGGGGGTTCTGGGTACTGCAGCGGAAGAGGGTCTGTGGGTCTTCCCCAAGGTCCCGGCTTCCCCAAGACCCAAGTCCTGTAAGGGCCAGGCGGGTTTCAAGTGCTGGTGTATCTTACCACCGAGAGAATTGCTTAAGGGCTCAAGCCCTGATGCTTTGGTCTGGGTGTGGCTGAGGGACCCTGCACTTTAGGGTTTGTGTGTTTCTGTTGTGCTCGTGCAAACTTGCCTGCCTGAAGCTCTCCGCCCAGCCTTTTGTCAAGTGACACTTAGCAGCAACCTATGAGAGGACTGGAGGCCGCCCCCCCCGCCCCCCCCCCCAGCCCCGGGCTGGGTGTAGTGGTGTGTATGGCTCTGGGGTATCTGAGATCTGAGGGTCCTGCATTGTTCTCCTGCAGCAGGGCCTGTGGCTGGCAGAGTTGCTGTGAGGAGTGGTGGGGGAAAGCGGGCACATGGCACAAACCACAGGACAATACCCCTAGTGGACTTCACACTGCATTCCCTTCTGTGCCGGTTCTCATCTCTCTGCTCTGCAAGGCCATGAAGAACCCTAGCTGTGTCATTTTGACTGATCGTGAAATCGCTTGTGTTAAAATGACTGATTCTTGGGGGGTTGCGCCTGGGGGGCTCAGTCTGGTAAGCCTCCGCCTTCGGCTCAGGTCATGATCCCAGAGTCCTGGGATTGAGTCCCGCATCGGACTCCCTGCTCAGCAGAGAGCCTGCTTCTCCCTCTGCTTTCTGCTCCCCTCTCTCTCTCTCTCTCTCTGACAAATAGAGAAATAAAATCTTAAAAAAAAAAAAAAGATCCCTTGGAATAAAGCAGCATGCTAAGATCCCATGTGGCAGTGGATTTCTTTCACTGTACATTCTTTTTCTTCCCGAGGAACCTAAAGCAAGTGTGTTTGGAGACCCATCTCTAAGATGACAGCAGCACAGACAACATGAAGCATAAGAGCAGTGGGGGGAGCAAACCCCAGAGGGGGAGCAAATAGCCCGCAGCCACTGCCATCTGTCCATGGGGCATCTGGGGCTTTGCAACAAAACCAGAGGAACCAGTCAGATGGGATTCATGTTAGAGATTTTATTTCAGCCTCTGGTTGATCGTCAGCCCTGTGACAGTTACTTTCCTAACATATAAAGAAGTCAGCTAAGGGGCACAGCAGGAAAATTTCCACTGGAGTGGCTGGGTTGGTCTTCCCTGAGGGCCTGGGGGAAAGCCCTGAATTCCATCCTGACTCAGGTGTTAGGTGGGAACGTGTCCCTCGTGTCCCTCGGAGAGCCCTTCCCTCACCCTGCCTGCTTCCTGCTCTCACCTCCATTAAATGCCTGGTCATGTACGGAAGGCCTCACAGGGGCCCAGGTGAGACGGCAGTAAATAGGGAGCAGGCTGATTTTCTCACTTGATACGGAGGTAAATATTTTAGAAAAGAATCTTTTTTTTTTTTTAATTTTGTTAAAATGCACGAAAGAAAATGACCGTCTGTAACCGATTTCAAATGTTCACTTTACTGGGATTAAGAACATTCACGGTGCTGGGCAATTCTCTATCACCCGGACTTTGTCATCTGCCCGGACTGAGACTGTGGGGGTCCCTGGGGGGGCATGGTGGGTTGAGCGTCCGACTCTTCATATCAGCTCAGGGTCATGGGATCGAGCCCCGTGTTGGGCTCTGTGCTCAGTGTGGAGTCTGAGATTCTCTCCCTCTGCTTCTCGACCTCCTACGCACTCACGCGCTCTCTCTTTCTTGCCCCTTGTTTCAAATAAATAACTAAATACGATCTTCAGACTGAAACTCTGTACCCATGAAACACTATATTCCTTCCTTCCCCCTGCCCCTGGCAACTACCATGCTCCTTTATCATCTCCTTGAATTTGACTCTCGTCTCCCAGAATCATACATTTGCCCATGTGACTGGTATATTTCACTTTGCGTAACCTCCGCGTCCATGTTTTAGCATGTGTCAGAATCTCCTTCCTTAAGCCTGAAAAATATTCTGTTGTATGTACGCAACACATTTTGTTTAAGCGTACGTTGATGGACATTTGGGTTGGCTTCTACCTTTTGGCTGTTATGACTCATGCTGTCGTGAATGTGGGTGTACGAGTATCGGTTTCCATCATTTCCATCTGCTTTCAGTTCTTCGGGGAGTATACCCAAGAAGGGAATTGTTGGATCTTACGGTAACTGAGAATCAGATTTTTCACAACGTTCCAGAACACGTTCTTTATTTTTCTGTCTCTCCTTCTTGCTTTTGAGCAGCATGGTGAAATCGATACGACCCCTGTCTAATGTGAAAAAAAAAATTTCCGATTGTAGGGGTTTTAAATTACCTGAAAGAGACATTCACTCATACTCCGAGTTACGACATGAGTCCTGCCATGCTCAGCGTGCTGGTCAAAATGATGCTTGCACAAGCCCAAGAAAATGTGTTTGAGAAAATCTGCCTTCCTGGGATCCGGAATGAGTTCTTCGTGCTGGTGAAGGTGGCTCAGGAGGCTGCCAAGGTGAGCCCTCCGAGGTCCCGTGACTTCCAGGGGGTGGGCGGGATGTGTCGATGTGGGCCCCTGGAAGCAGTGGGGGCTCCCTATGGCAGTTTGCCCGTGTTCCCTATGGCAGTTTGCCCGTGACCTGGGCAGCGTGCCTGCCCTGGACCGAGCGTGAGCCTGCATTTTCTTGGCAAACTGTGGCGTTTCCGATAACGGATCACTGATTCCATCTGCAGCTTAGCCGAAAATCCAGTATCGTGACAGTTGCCTGAGCTTCCTGTGAATTCTGATGCTGGAAGAACTAGGAAGCGTTGGAGCTGCTCCCAGATTCTGGAGCAGGCACCTGCAGGGCCCCTCCATAGAAGAAAGGGCTCTTTTTCTGCAGCCTGGGTGCATGAGCACCCCTGGGGCAGGCTCCCCCTTCCCAGCATTCCTTCCGTTGCAGGTAGGGGAGGTCTATCAGCAGCTGCACACCGCCATGAGCCAGGCACCGGTGAAGGAGAACATCCCCTATTCCTGGGCCAGCTTGGCCTGCGTGAAGGCACACCACTACGGAGCCCTAGCCCACTACTTTGCGGCCACACTTCTCATCGACCACCAGTGTAAGGCTTGTGGGCCTGGAGGCGCTGGGGCTTTGGTCAGGGTCATGCTTCTAGAACATTCTATGCTGAATGAGCACTGTCTTAACCTGGAGATGCTTACATGATTTAGGGGTTCTCCATTCCTGCTGTGGAGGAAGAAGGGGAGTGTAATTCTGCCCAGGTTGGAGCAAACAGCTCCTGGCGTTAAGACCAGGGCTTGGACCAGGGTCAGAAGTTGTGAGGTATTCACCTAGGCACTGAATCTAAGGGGATGCCCCCAAACTCAGCATTCAAGATAACGTTTGGATATATTTAAAATGAATCAAAACTAAACAAACAAACAAACAAAAAAAAATCCATGGTGCTCCAAATTTTAAATAAAGACCACAGATCAGTAGCAGTGCTGTGCGGGCCCACATTGGAGCCTGAAGCAAAGGAGAATTTTGATGTCTGTTCATCATGCATCTTTTAAGCTTACCTTTTGGTATTTAGAAAATTGTATTAAACTATCCTGTCTCCTGACTGCTGAGTGTTTGGTGCTCTTAAATTTTCAGCCCGAGGTGAGGATCTTGTTCTCCTCACCCTAGTCTTGGTTCTGATCTGAGGTCAGGTGGGACTCTTGTCGTGAGCTCTAATCGAGGTCATCCCACAGTAATGAAATGGGCAAGTTCCGGAGCCACACTACCTGGGTTCATAACACAGCTCTGCCATTTACTAGCTGTGTGATCTCGGGCAAGTTACCTAATTTTCTGGGCCTTGGTTTTCTCATCTATCAAATGGGGGCATGAAGAGAACCCATCTCATAGGGCTCTTGTGAAAATTACATGTCTGTATGCAAAGCTAAATAGCGCCTTGTATCTTGTGGGCTTCCAGAAAGTGGTAGATGCCTACTGCTAGTATTACTGCATAGTCTGATATACGGGACAAGTCACATAAACCACTTGGCAATTACGGTAACAACACACATGGGACAGCAGTTGGACTCCTTTGGTGTAGTCACGGAAGGCTTCTCAGAGGCGGTGACATTTGAGTTGGACCTTGAAGTCTGAGGAGCACTTTTGCAGCTGAACAAGGAGGAAAAGGACAGCCAGAGCAAACACATGTCCCGTGTGCCAGGGAGGATAGGTGCAGGCATGGAGGCCACCAGAGGCTTGAGGCTGGGCTGTGCTAGGAGGTTCCGTGAGGTGGGTAAGTTGGAAGAGGTAGAATGGGGGCTTAGAGCCAAAGCAGGAGCCTCTAGGGTGCGCCTGTCCCTGAGTGCCAAGACTTATGAGCTAGATGGCCAGGGGTGTGTCCAGGGGCTAAAAGGAGACCTAGTATCCCAAGTGCCTTATAAAAGTGGAGAAGGAAGGTAACTAGAGGAGGTTGAAAGAGACTTCTCTGAGGGTCCGCAGCACCATCTCGAGTCTGTGGTCATATCCACAAGAAGGGATTTACCATGTGGCTCTCACTGCAGTGAAGCCGGGAGCTGATGAGGACCATCAGGAGAAGTGCCTGTCCCAGCTCTATGACCACATGCCGGAAGGACTGACACCCTTGGCTACGTTGAAGAACATCCACCAGCGCCGACAGCTGGGTACGCCTGGGCTGTTCTGCTCCTTCCCTCTGTGGGCCCCATTCCATGCCCAGCTGGTCCTGCTCACAGACCGCCCCAGACAGGTCCCCAGGGCAGGGCCCGGAGAGCAGGGCATCCTGGGTCATCCAACCATTCTGGATCAGAAACCGTGGGGCATGGTCTGCAGCCTCGGCAGGCCCCTGGGTCTGTGTTCTCGCAGGTTCTCTGAGGGCCTGGGCCTCCCAGAGTGGAGCCAGAGCTATGGCAGCCTTCCCATGCCCTCATGGTTCAGGGAATGGCCCTTGGTCATCCAAACGTGGAAGGGCACGTTCGTTAATTTTCTTCTGTCACACCTAAGAACTGGTGATGGGTAGTTTGGTTTCTGCCAGGGTCAGAGAGAGTATCTCTTCCCATGTATGAGTCTAAATTCCTCTACTAACCAGACCTGCTCCCTAACCCCCATGCACTTCCCCTTCTCACTGATGGCAACTCCAGCCTAGGGGTGTATAGGCCAGGAGCCCAGGAGTCTCCAGCCTTCAGCCTTCTTTCTCACCCCACACGTGATGGGCAAATCCTGTTGACTCTACCTAGACAACACGTCCCATATCCAACTACTACTTACCTACCTCCTGGACTAAGCCACATGCACGCAGTGCTTACCTAACACATGTTGACTGCCTCAGTCTCACACAACCCTATGAGATACACATAATATGATCCCCATTTTGCAGTTAAGGAAACAGGCCCAGAGTGGTCACACGGCTCGTAACTGGTCCCCTGCTTTCCTCTTTATTCCTTCCTACTCAGTTCCCATGGGTCATGTCACATCAGTCTTCTGCTCACATCTTAATGGGCTCCCATCTCACCCAAAGTAGGGACAGAAGCTGTCACCCTACATTTGTAAGGTGGATGACATGTCTGGCTCCTGCTCTTCTCTGGCCTCATTCCAGGCCTCACTCCCTCTGGCTCCAGCCCCAAGCTCCTTGTAACCCTGGAATGTACAAGCATACTCCTGCCCCGGGGCCTTTGCACTTGCTGTTCCATCTTTCAGGAGTGCCCTTCTGTCAGATATCCTTGTGACTGCTCCCTTACCTCCTTCAGGGCTCTGCTCAAAAGTTAACTTCAAGAAGTCCTTCCTGGATCGCCCATCATTAAAAGAGCAACTTTCTGTTCCTAGTCTTCTTTTGCTAGATCTGCTACCTGCCCTGCTTTATTTCTCTCCCAATCTTACACCCTGATCCATGACCGATTTCTTAGCTTGTTAATGATCTGTCTTCAACACCAGCACATAAACTCCCTGGCGACAGAGGCTAGTTTTTGTTCATTGCTTCACCTCTAGTGCCCAGAACACTGGGTAACTATTTGCCGAATGAACGCTTTATAGACCTGAGTGAGCCTGTCTCACATGGATTTAAGAGGGACTTAGACTGTTCAGGCAGATCCTTTGGGAAGGAGAGGGTCCACCCCTCTGGGCTGGTCCTTGGGCACCTGGGCTCACCCCGAGGGACTCGCGCTGCCCGAGATGGGGGCACCGTGTCACGTAGGGTTCGTTTTCTGGGGGCAGGCAAGTCGCACGTGCGCCGAGCTGTGGCACTTCACGAGGAGTCCGTGAGGGAGGCCAGCCTGTGTAAGAAGCTTCGTAACATCGAGGTGCTGCAGGAGGTGCTGTCCGCCGCGCACCGGCGCTCCCAGCTTAAGGATGTGCAGCTCCGGGAGGACGATGACCTGCTGGACTTGATCGAAGCTCCTGACATCGTCTGTGAGTGACCTGGGAGCCTGTGGCGGGTGCAGAGGACGTCCCCGTTACTCTGGGGGCGCAGCCTTGGTCCGCTCCTCTGGGAAGGCTTGGCCAGACCCTGAGTTACCTCTCTGCTCACTCGGTGCAGGGATTTCTTTATGGTCTTTGTTCTTGGTGACCTCCTGGTAGCCTGTGACCGACCCCCTGTGTCAGGGTGCTCTGCTGCCTTGTTTCTGTCCCCGCCTCCCTCAGCACCCTCTTTGCTGACTGTTGTTGCTCCTGGCGTTGTCGGAGGTCTACTTTTGCTGGTTTGCCTCCTCCTAGATGCCCTTCCTTAAAGTCTCATAACCTCCCTGGGGCTCTGGCCGTCACCTCTAGTCAGGAGACCTCAGAAGCTACCTTGGCCTTGATGCTTTTGCTATGCCCCCCCCCCCCCCCCCCACGGATTGTGTCTGCCTCTGGGAATGTGTTCTGCTGTGTCAGCCTTCCCCCTCTCCATTCCCGCCCCCACTCCCCCCCACACCCTCCCACCAACACCCCCCCCCCGTGGTTTTAGAGCCAAACACTTCCTTATCCCTTCCCCTATGTCTGCCCTTTCCCATTCTCTCCTTCCTTCAGCACCAACATTTCCCTTCTTTCTTTTTTTAGGACAAACCTTACTTTTAATATGAAATGAAAAGTCAATTTTCCACGGAGAGAGTGGAACTGGGGGAACTTGGCAGTGAGAATCCTTCAAACCCGTGTTTATCATGTGTGCGTGTGTGTGGCGAGAACACTTGAGATCTGTCCTCTTGGCAATTTCAAATAGACAATATAGTATTGTTAACTGTAGTCACTGTGCTGTGTGTTGGATCTCTAGAACTCCTTCATCTTGCACAACTGAACCTTTGTACCTTTGACCAACATTGCCTCATTTCCTACCCCCATTGTCACTACACCATTCTGCTGTCTGCTTCTATGAGCTTGACTGTCTCACATTTCACATGTAAGTGACATCATGCACCACCAGCTCTTTCTAGGCATTTCCAAGACGTTAATTATGTCCTGGCTTTGGGAAGATGGAGGTGAACAGGATTGGGGAGGGGACTGCGGGTTCTGTCCCAGGAGGCAGGAGTTGAGGGGCCTCTCTGAGAGGCGACTTCACAGTTAAGGAATGACTAGGGAAGGGGGGGTGGCCCAATCAAGGTAACCCCCTTTGTCCATAGCTCCTTCCACCCCACTTCCTACACCTCTGTCTCTGAAGTTCCACCTCAGTTTCCAGGGACTAGAGACAGCCCTGCTCCAGATGGCGCCCTGGGCTTATCTGTGGTAATGCTGGCTGATACCTACTGAGCATTTGAGGTCTGCCAGGCACAATAGTAAGCAACCTATGTATACAGAATCTCATTCAACTCTCACTCCAGTTCTATAGGGGACTAGGATTGCCCTCATCTTAAAGATGACACAGTAAAGGTTTAGGGAATCCATATTCTTTGCACCGGGTGACCAAGCTGGTAAGTGAAGGCAGAAATGGCACTCCGTGATCCCCTTTCATGGATACTGGCCCTCTCCTTGGCCCCTTTGCCCATACAGTGTGCTCTGTGGCCACGAGGTGAGACACGACCTCCATAGAGGAGGGGAATGTGGCTCCTGATGAGGCTGTCCAGACCACTCTGGTAATGGATGGGCACCTGGTTTGCGCCTAACACTGTCAGGCAGCTTGTAAGAAGCCACAGGGCTCCTGTAAGTAGAGAGCTGTGTTCTACCTTGTCAGAACCAGGCTTCTTCCTCAGATTTTCTTTTTATACTGCTCTTCTTGTATACTTAGCTTGCTTGGGGATCCTATGTTAGGAGCTGACTAGCCTCGTGGTAAGGGTGGGCTTGAGCCTCCCGTGAATAGGATCGTGGAGATTAAAGCTCTCAGTGGACACAACTTGGCAAACTGACATCCTGCTAAAATCCTCATGTCACACATGAATGATAAGATGGGAAGCTCATCTTACCCAGGACGGTGTGCTGAGTGAGAGACACGATACTTCCTCCTGTGATAGCCACACTTGAAATGTAGATGACTTTTCAGTTGGGTTTCATGAGTGCCAAAGAAAGTCCGCTAGAATATACATACTCTCCTTGAAGGCGGGGGCTGTGTCTGATTGTCACTACTCTGTCCCAGCCCCAGAGCAAGGTACGGCTCATGGTAGGTGCCCAGATGGAACGTACAGGTGACCCTGGGCCAGGGGGTTGACCAGCAGTCCATCTTCTATACTACTTGTCTATACCAAGAGGAAGGCCAAGAGACCAGGAGAAAGGTCTTCTCTTCCCTTCAGCAAGAAGCCCTAGACCTGGGTTTTCAAGGATCACTTTCAGTTACAGAAACATTTACCCTCTCCCTTTTAATATTTTTTTCCAGCTAAAACTGAGCAAGAGGTTGAAATCATATTGCCGCAGTTCTCCAAGGTGACAGTGACAGACTTCTTCCAGAAGCTGGTATGTTGAGTGCTTATTTCCTAGTGACCCAAGGGGATATCTCATATAAATTGCAAGTATATAAAAGGCTATTTTTAGATTTTTAAAAAAGATTTTATTTATTTATTTGACAGAGAGAGATCACAAATAGGCACAGAGGCAGACGGAGAGAGAGAGAGGAGGAGGAAGCAGGTTTCCCACTGAGCCGAGAGCCCGATGTGGGACTTGATTCCAGGACCCTGAGATCATGACCTGAGCCAAAGGCAGAGGCCATTCTAGATTTTTATTTTTTTTAAAGTAGGCTCCATGCCCATTGTGGAGCCCAACACATGATTTTGAGATCAAGACCTGAGCCAAGAGATGAAGAGTCAGACTGAGTCACTCTGGTGCCCCGATAACATTAGACTTTTTAAATTAGAGACTTTATACAATTTTCATTGAGATGATTTTTCAAAAGATTTTATTTATTTATTTATTTATGTATTTATTTGAGAGGGCAAGAGAGCACAAACAGGGGGAGCCACAGAGGGAGAAGGTGAAGCAGGCTCACCGCCAAGCAGGGAGCTCGATGTGGGGCTCAATCCCAAGACGCTGAGATCATGACCTGAGCCACCCATGCGCCCCAAGGTTTTATTCATTCGAGAGAGAAGAGAGAGTGTATGCATAGGAGCAGGGAGAGAAATAGAGGGAGAGGGATAAACAGACCCATGGTGAGTGTAGAGCCTGACAAGGGACTCAATCCCAGGACCGTGAGCTCATGACCTGAGCTGAAATCAAGAGTTGAACACTCAACCAACTGAGCCACCCAGACGCCCCTAAGATGATTTTTTTAAAGAACATTTTCTTGGGGCACCCAGGTGGCTCAGTGGGTTAAGTGTCTGCCTTCAGCTCAGGTCATGATCCCAGGGTCCTGGGATTGAGCCCAGAGTTGTGCTCTCCACCCAATGGAGAGCCTGCTTCTCCCTCTCCCACTCTTTCTGCTTTTGCTCTCTCTCTCGTCAAATAAATAAAAATATGTTTTTTAAAACAAACATTTTCTAGAAAATATATTGACTATTTTAGAGAAAATGGCAGTTAATATCCTTGGATGACTGCTGTAGCACGTATTATCCCTGATGATGTCACTGGTCTCTGAACAAGGCCGAGTGACATCTGGGAGGATGACAGGGTGACATTTCCGATAGCTTTCTAGTGCCCGATTCAGCCTTCACTTACCTAATGATGCTCTTTTCCAAAGGGCCCCCTGTCAGTGTTTTCAGCTAACAAGAGATGGACACCTCCTCGAAGCATTCACTTCACTGCAGAAGAAGGGGATTTGGGGTTCACCTTGAGAGGAAACTCCCCCGTTCAAGTCCACTTCCTGGATCCTCACTGCTCAGCTGCGGTAAGCGTGCGCCTCTCTAGACTGGGAGCAGAGCTCGCGGGTCAGACCAGTCACATGCCAAGAGTGCTGGCCAACCCAGTCTAGCTGGGTGTGTGAATGGATTTAGGGTTTCTTTGTGTGAAAGGTCTGACTATGTGAAAGGCCTCTCGCATGTGCTACCTGTTTAGAGAGCAAAGGATTCATGCACGCTGTGGATTTTGTTTGTGTACTTGGGAACTGATCCAGGGATGAGAATGAACGGAACACTGACCTTCCTGTAAATCCTCCGTTTGTAGCTGGCAGGGGCCAAGGAAGGGGATTATATCGTTTCCATTCAAGACGTGGATTGCAAGTGGCTGACAGTGAGCGAGGTCATGAGGCTGCTGAAGGCCTGTGGCCAGGATGGCGTGGACATGAAGGTCGTGAGCCTGCTGGACTTCACCTCCTCTATGGTGAGTGCTGATATCCTGGTGGGAAAAACAGCCATGCAGGGCGAGGCTGGCCTGAGCCCAGCCCCAGGGGTGTGCTTGGCCCTGCGCCTCCTACCTGTGTTGGTGATCTGACCACTGGACTCCTGACACTGGGCCAGGGGGTTGACCAGCAGTCCATTTTCTATACTACTTGTCTAGACCAAGAGGAAGGTGACAGTGTCCTTGTTGGAACGTGCTCATGTTAGCCCAGAGATCATTGAAAAACTTTGTAAAAAATGCTGTAGATGAAGGAACCAGCTGATTTATTTTTCTGATTGTTTTTTTTAAAATATTTTATTTATTTATTAAAAAAGACTTGATTTGAGAAAGTGAAAGAGAGAACGCGCACACAAGCATGGGCATGGGGGAGGGGCAGAGGGAGAAGCAGACTGCCTGCTGAACAGGGAGCCCGATGCAGGACCCCAGGACCCCAGGATCATGACCTGAACTGAAGGCAGACGCTTAACCCACTGAGCCACTCAGGCACCCCTAAAGATTGATTTATTTGAGAGAGGGAGAGCGTGTGTGAGGGAGAGGTAGAGAATCTCAAGCAGACTCCCCACTGAGCATGAGCCAGATGCGGGGCTTGATCTCCTGACCCTGGGATCATGACCTGAGTGAAAACCAAGAGTCAGATACTCAACCAACTGACACACCCAGGCACTGCCTGATTAAGTTCTTTTTTTTATTGCAAAAGTCATACGTACTCACAGTCCAAAAAGAAAAAAAAATTAAAAATACTGAAGTGGTAGAGATGGGCTTGAGATGACATGCGGAAGCCCCTGTCCACACAGCAGAGATAGCGTTAGCTGTTCCCTGGGAGATCTCGGGAAGTGCCTGGTGCCTGTGCAAGTTCATGTGCACAGTTAGACCCTTTTTTCTCCCCAGGCGGGATGATCATTTTGCATGTCCCCTTCCACACTTGGTCGCGGTCCCTTATGGACCTTAGACACTTCCCTTCATGACAGTAGTCATTCAGCAGATAGTGACAGAGCATCCCATGTGTGTCAGGCCCTCCCTTGGGGTCAGCGCTATGGCCGAGCTGGTTGGATGCTGTCCCTGCCAGTCGTGATTCTGAAAATACAGCATGCCATGTGACAGAATGTCCAGAGGTAGGAAAGGCTCCTCTAGAGAGGGCTTGTGCCGAGACACAGGTGATAGGGACCATCCCGCCATCTAAGGAGGCACTCTGGGGAGCATCCTGGGGTGGGGGGGAGTGGAGACCAACGGGTGCAAAGAGTCCCTGGAGCAGGAAGAAGCTTCTGCCGGAGGATCTGAAAGAGTCCTTTGAGCTGGAACAGGGCGACAGGGAGGGAGCGGCAGGAAATGCAGTGGGAGGGAGGCAGGGCCTCGCTGGCAGCCGTGGGAGCTCTGGGAGCTCGGAAGCCGTGGAGCCTCTGGAGAAGGGGATGCTTGGTTCAGAAGGATGTCTCACGTGTTGCCTGGTGAGGCTGGCTGGATGGTGGCAGCGGGAGCTGGATAGAGCAGGTGTCCCGGCCAGTGAGCTTAGCAGCTTCCATTAGGGTGGGTGACGGCCAAGGTAGAGAGGGGTCTACAGGGATTTCTAGATGATTTGTGTAAAAAACACAGTGGAGAGAAAAATGACTCCCCAAGCTTGGGCTTGAACCAAGGCACCATTTTTCGTAATGACGGGGAAGAGGCCAGGAGCGAGGGAGGGAGAGGAGAGAGGAAACGCTTGTACCATGAGTATCTTAAGTGATGCTAGAGACATCTAGATGTGGTGTGCAGTAGGCAGCTGGATGTCCACATCTTCAGTTCAAGGGAGAAGTCAGAGCTAGAAATAAATATCAGAGACTCACCAACACAGAGATGCTATTTAAAACTGTGAAGAGAGTAAATGATGTTACCCACAAGGGGCTGAAGGTCAAGGACTCAACCTTGAGACACCACAAGCATCTGGAGGTAAGTTGGAGGAGAAATAGGCACAAAGGAAGTTGCGGAGTGGCATTCAGAGAGAGGGGATAGAAAGAAGCTTCTGGAATCGAGAGAAGAAAATCCTGCCGAGGGAAAATGGTTGGTTGTGTAGAGTACAGTTAAGAGGTGGAGTTGAGTTCGTTGTATTTGGCAGCAGGACAAAAAGACACTTTTCATGGAGAGATGGAATCAGAACTCTGATGAGAGAGGGAATGGATCGTATGAGTGCTTTGATAAGAAATGTCCAGAACAGGCTAATACACAGAAGCACAACGTAGAGTAGTGGTTGCCAGGGGCTGGGGGTCAGGGAATTGGGGGGGGGGGGTCACTGCTGATGAGTTCAGGGTTTGTTTTTGGAGGGGAAGGAACTGTTTTGAAATTAGGTGGTGGTGGTGTTTGCACAACTCAGAATAGACTCAAAACCACGGAGTAGTATTAAGGTGGTGAATTTTAAGGTATGTGAATTTTAGCTCCATTGAAAAGCTAAAGAAGATGAAGTTGGACTCCCGGAGCATCTAGGCGGAAGGGATCATTGAGAAATGGAATTCTTAGGGCCAGAATGTATGGAATTGGTGGGCAGGGGATCAGGGTTCCAACCAAAAACAAAAGAAATTTGTCCAAAGGCAGGATAAGTAAAAGAGCTGGACTCAGCACTAGAGGGCTGTGTGTGTGTGTGTGTGTGTGTGTGTGTGTGTGTGTGTTGCCCAGCACACAAGGTGTGGCTTTACAAGGAGAAAACCTTATTCTATCTTGTAATAACTGTGAGCCAGGCCTGTGAAGGAGCTGAGGTAGGGGTAGAAAGCAAGACTTTCTAGACTCAGACTGCCTGGAAAGGAATCCTGGCTTTACTATCCATGGTGACCTTGGGTGTCAGGGACTGGCTCTGAGCCGCAGGAAGATGGGAAGGGGGTGCCTACCATGGGATGTGTCCTTCAGGAGAGGTGTAACAATAACCATGATAAGGTTGTTTTCATCCAGCGAGGTCTTAGACTGTGGCAGCTGAGCAGTATTTTAACTGCTGGACCTTTGCTGCAAACGAAACTGAGAATAAAGCCCAGGGTCCTGGCTGAATGGCTTATCTGCTACTCCACACTTTGGATTGCGGTGGGTACTCCTCCATGGAGCACATTTGGAATTCTGCTGATATAACTGAGAGACCCCAGGCTGAGAATTGGGCCCTGCCTTCTGGGAACTAAGCTGTGTGTTCTTCAGCAAGTTAATACCCTCCCTAGTAGAATTGTTTCCTCGTTTGTACAAAATGGGAAGAGAGCCGGGCTCCCTATCGCAGTGAGTCGGAGGAGTGCCTCAGGAATATTTGGAGAATGGGTAGTGGGGAGCATGGTGCTTGAGGACAAGAAAAAAAGGGAATGGCAGGAAGGGGACAGACACGGGAGTGTGAGCTGGGAGGGGGACATAGGGAAAGTAGAGCACAGTGCTATCAGGAGGACATGTGTGGGGCTTCGAGAGACATCCAGGAGAGAAGGAATGGATTTACTAGGATAACATTAGGAGTGCCAGGTAGAGAGGTGCCTGATACAGATTTGGGGTCGGGGTTGGAGTTCCGAGGGAGGCCAGTCGGCTTGGCAAATATCCCCCAGTAACGTGCAGCCCTTTGGGTGCGGGCCTGGTGGGAGGCAGAGGGTGGAGTTTTAATTAGACTTGGCATGGGCTGGTTGAAATACGGGAGAGGATCGAGGGTATTTGTAAGGAAGTGCTCATAAAGATGCATAATGGACTTTGAGCAGGTGAAGATTGAAAGATGTTTGCAAGCGTGAAATCTACACTCAGGACCGTTTATTATTGTTTTTAATGGGAGTGCACATGCCTGTCCTGTAGAGTATGGTGGGAGTAAATGGCGGTTTTATAGAAAAGGAAGGGGCATCTTCATCCAAAGGAGCCAGCCTCCAAAGGGACAATTTAGAGTGAATACACCTTCTTTATTGTCCCACCTCTCGAATTCCTTGATTTCTATTACGAATATCGTCCCCTGCCACTTTAGATACGTGGTACGTATATTTAAAGGACTGGTTTTGGTGCCTGGAACATAATAGATGTTCGGTAAACATTTGGTGAACAAAGCAATTCCAGTGTTAGGCAAACATTGGAAGCTGGGGATAACTCACATGGAAGGTTCCAGAAAAAAAGGATCTCCAGGTTTCCTATTTGAACCCCCCACAATCTTTTAAAAGTTAATAATAGTGCTTACTGGGCACAGAGTTTCAGCTGGGGAAGATGAGAAAGTTCTGAACAGAAATCATGGTTACTTCAGGGGAAAGGTCTGAAAATCAAGGTACAAGGGACACCTACTGTTCAGTATATGTATTTTCATATTCTTGAGCATGAATGTTACTTTTACAAATAGAATTATTACCTTAAAAAGTGAGTAGTGGTCCCTAGCCTAAAATGAGCCTATTCCCTAAAAGCTTTGTTTTTAAGAACCTAATTATTATTCTTTTTTAAAAGTTTTATTTATTTATTTATTTATTTATTTGACAGAGATCACAAGTAGGCAGAGAGGCAGGCAGAGAGAGAGAGGAAAGCAGGCTCCCTGCTGAGCAGAGAGCCCGATATAGGGCTCGATCCCAGGACCTTGGGATCATGATCTGAGCCGAAGGCAGAGGCTTTAACCCACTGAGCCACACAGCTGCCCCAAGAACCTAATTCTATGTAAGCATTACATCACCTGAGTTCCAGAATTTTATCAACTTTATTTTTAAAAGGATGTCGTAAGTGGAGAATGCGAGCCTCAGACCTTGCAATCACTTACCAATGATCCTGAGGACTTCTAACACCATTTTTCTTCTTTCCCATGTGCAGCATAGTAAATGTGCAACATACTCTGTGGGAATGCAGAAAACTTACTCCATGATCTGCCTGGCCATAGATGATGATGATAAAACTGATAAAACCAAGAAAATCTCGAAGAAGCTTTCTTTTTTGAGTTGGGGCACCAACAAGAACAGACAGAAGTCGGCCAGCACCTTGTGCCTCCCGTCAGTTGGGGTTGCGAGGCCTCAAGTCAAGAAGAAGCTCCCCTCTCCCTTCAGCCTTCTCAACTCCGACAGTTCTTTGTACTAATGTGAGGAAACAAAAAACGTCCAGGCCCCAGATGTCTCCGGTGCTGACCAGGCCTTCATATTTGTGCCACGATGGGAAATTTCTCAACATTCGCAAATCCCATTTTCTCACTGGGTAAACTCACGATTGGTAGGTCTTCGTGAACGAAAGTAATAAGAAACCTCGAGAAATCCGGGGAGTGTCACCATGTTGCTGCAAGTTATTTATTATATAAAGTATTGTAAATAGGATGGTGTTTAAAATAGGGCTATTTTTAACGGCTACAGTAACAATTTGTAGTTACTATCAGAATTAAATAGGGTTACCTCTGTTGGTCCTACTTATAATCATTTCTAGCCTTGGGTAATAGATCATTCCTTAATTCAGAATTCATGACCCCCAATTAAGACAGCTCAAGAGACTGTAACGATTTAGTTATATTAAGTTAGTATTACTAAGAAATGTTCCGAAGAGCTACTTTCTAAGGGGAATTCATGAACCTAAAAGGTTAAGATTTTATGATTATTTCTACATAACATGAATACTATTTCCAGATAAAGTCTAGTGCCAAATTTGTCAGAACTTACCAGATGAAAACAAAACAAAACAAAAAAACCACACACAATTTAGGAGCCGTGTTGCTTCTAGTCTGATGTCATTTACAAGTTGCTAACACAGTGGCAGTGTTAGATGAGGACACTATCTACAAGGTAGACGATATGCTGTTTGATACTCAAAACGTTTTTGTTTCAAGTAGAAAATACGTAATTATATATCTTAAGAGTCTTTAAGATGAGTTAGAAACATTTTATAAGGTAAGATATAAATGATTCTAGTTTAAAGCTCTATTTGACTTTTTAAACTGACTTTCTTACCTGTCAATTTCTCTTGCCATAAGTTGGATGATGCTGTGATTCTAGTAAGATTCACAGTTGACATAGTACAAGTTACATAGCTTAAAAAAAAAAAAAAAAAAAAGCATTGTACTCTATTTTTGAGAATTAACAAGAACATAAATATTTTCTAGTGTGCAATATCAAAAGGGAAGCAACCACATTTGGGGAAAGTGTATCCACTGCTCTTAGGGACATTTTTGTATAAATATTTAAATAAACATTCATTTGCCTGTGTTGATGTTCTGTTTTTGTTTTTGTTTTACTTATTTGCACTTATTTCACTCCTCTTTCAAATTGTTTCTACCCTAATGCACAAAATGTTCTAATGCTTTGGTTTTTATGACTAACATTTCACAAAACAGGACTTATAGAAGTTTTAAGTTATCTTAGTATCTTTGAAAATGTGGCATCTTTAAGTGCATTTGTTTTTAATTTAAATTCAGTTAATTAACATGTAATGTATTAGTTTCAGAGGTAAAGGTCAGGGATTCCTCAGTCTTCTAGGATACCCAGTGCTCGTTACATCACATGCCCTTGGGGTCTATCACCCCATCCCTCCACCCCCTCTCCTCCAGCAACCCTGTTTCCTATGATTAAGAGTCTGTTATGGTTTGTCTCCCTATTTGATTTTTTTTTTCCTCTTCCTCTGTGATCCTGTTTTGTTTCTTAAATTCCACACACTAATGAGATCATACAATTCTCTGATTGACATATTTCACTTAGCATAATACTCTAGTTCTATCTATGTTGTTGTAAATGGCAAGATTTCATTTTTTTAATGGCTGAGTAGTATTCCATTATGTATATATACCTCCTCTTTTTTTTTTTTTTATATACCTCCTCTTCTTTATCCATTCATCTGTTGATAGACATCTGGGGTCTTTCCATAGTTTGGCGATTGTGGACGTTGCTGCTATAAACATTGGGGTACAGGTGCCCCTTCGGATCACTACATTTGTATCTTTGGGGTAAATGCCCAGTAGTGCAATTGCTGGGTAGCTCTATTTTCAACTTGTTGAGGAACCTCCATTCTGCTGCTCAGAGTGGCTAAGTGCATGTCTTTTTTGAGCAGCCGATTGTACCCTTTCATCCCCACCCTGGGCTCTCCTCTGTGGATGCGTCTGCCCTGCCATTTTCCTACAGATCTGCCTCCTGTTGGGCTATATGCTGCCAAACACATTCTTTTCCTCCTGCGTATACGCTGGCTTTTTACCTTTAAAAGGGAACTCCAAACTCCAGGCTGTGTTCAGAAGGCATGCTCAGTGACTAAGAACAAACTGTGCAGCTACCAGGAAGGGAGGGAAGGAGGCAGGAAGGAAGAAAAGGCAGTACAATTGTTTATTTACACTGGCAACACCCTTAAAACAGCAAGCAATATTAAGACCATGTTGGAAGAACACTGGCTCTGCCACCAGGAACAAGGAGTTTATGGTACACAGCACAGCACTTCATTGTAGGTCTGTTTCCTTTAGAAGGTCACATCTACCTCCTGATCTGATTAGACCTTTCCATGATAGACACTAGTCAATCTGCCCAGGCCAGCTTTTTGCTGAATTTGAGAGTCCATTAGTAAACTCTCTCAGGAAGATCCCCATGGGCTCATTCTCTCTCTCTCTTAAAGACTTTGTTTTTGTTTTTAGATTTATTTATCTATTTTGAGAGAAAGGGAGAGGGAGAATCCCAAGCGGACTCCATGCTGAACATGGAGCCCAGTGAGGGGCTCAAGCTTGAGATCATGAGCTGAGTCGAAACCAAGAATTGGACACTCAACCAATTGCATCACCCTGGGGTCCCTGTTTTTGTGTGTGTGTGGTTTTTTTTTTTTTTAAGATTGTGGTTTTTCTTTAAGTAATTGGTACCCCCAAAGTGGGGCTCACAACCCCAAGATCAAGAGTCACATGCTCAGTAGAGCCGACCAGGCGTGCCCTCCACGCCTCCTCTTCCACTAGCAGCATGAGGGCCGTGCTATCTGGAGCCCACCAACTTAAATGCCCATACCCAGAGAGCAAGACAGGGTAATTGGCAGCTTCCGTGCATGCCTCACCCCAGTCACTCATTACATGCTGTGAAAGGAAGGTCTTTGTTCTCCAATTTTAAATATGAAAACTGAACAAGATCCAGTAGCTTGCGGTCCAAGCTGTGAGAAGAGTTGTCAGCTGGGCTGCGTGAAGAAGGCTTGAATGTGCTGTGCTGCTGCTTGTCCCACGACTGGCTCCAGTTCTCGGACAGAAGCATTACTTAGCTGTTGGATACTTGGGAACTTCTGAAGGAGAAGGGGGGCTTTAACTTTTCCAACTCCTGGGATCTGTTGCACAGTTCGAAGGAGGGATAGCTCAGGGATCTGACCCCGTTTCTTACTGAGGAAAGGGTTCTTACTGGGCTCTTTGGTTTGTTCTTGAACCTAAACCAATAGTAAAGGGAAAGCAAGTGAGCGCCCTCTAGAGGACTGGCAGTTCTCTTAAAAATTTACAGAAATTTAGTTATCCTTTTCCATTTGGTCCAGCTTGACTTACCAACTACAAATGTTTTCATATACCATGAATATAATTTTTTTAATTATTTATTTATTTATTTGATAGAATGAGAGAGAGGAGATCACAAGTAGCCAAAGAGACAGAGAGAGAGGTGGGGAAGCAGGCTCCCCGCTGAGCAGAGAGCCCGATGTGGGGCTCGATCCCAGGACCCCGAGATCATGACCCGAGCCGAAGGCAGAGGCTTAACCCACTGAGTCACCCAGGCACCCCTCCATGAATATAATTTTTCACATAACAGCAAAATTATTGAAAGAGGAACCGTATGAGTACACAAAGGACTATGAGAAAATCTGATTAAAACTTGTATTTTCAGAATGCTTAGAATAAAGCAATGCAAACATACTCTGAGGAATTCAAACATGTTCCTGTGGCCCACTAGAAAATGATTCAGTTGTATGGGATTAAATTTTTTTTTAAGTTTTTTTTTTTTTTTTGAGAGTGAGAGAGAGTGACCAAGCACGTGTGCACAAGTAGCAGGGAGGGGCAGACTCCCCGCTGAGCAGGGAGCCCGATACAGGACTAGATCTCAGGACCCTGGGATCATGACCTGATCGGAAGGCAGATGCTTAACTGACTGAGCCACCCAGGCACCCAGTATGGGATTACATTAAAACTAAACTGGACCTGCTTGGTACAGGACCTGGAGAGAGCTTGCCTGTAAAAGGAGAAACCCAGTTTTCAGTTAGTGGTGCATACAGGAAGGTAGTCGATAGCATTACATCAGGAGAAGTTAGGACCAGACAAGCAAGGTATTAGGTGGAGAAGGGAGAGAGTAACCTATGAACGACATGGGGTGCTTCTCAATCCTAGCTACACATCAAAAGGAAAATTTAAAATCCACAGTACAACACAGATTGATGCTTAAGGCCCAACCCTGACATTCTGATTTTTTTTTTTAAAGATTTTATTTATTTATTTGATAGAGATCACAAGTAGGCAGAGAAGCAGGCAGAGAGAGAGGAGGAAGCAGGCTCCCCGCCGAGCAGAGAGCCCAATGTGGGGCTGATCCCAGGACCCTGGGATCATGACCTGAGCCGAAGGCAGAGGCTTTAACCCACTGAGCCACCCAGGCGCCCCGACATTCTGATTTTTAATTGGCCTGAGGTAAGGCTCATGTATCGTTGATCTTTAAAGTTCCTCAGGAAATTCTCAAGCACAATGAAGATGAATAATAAGTGAAGACTGATTGGAGAATCAGGTTTTTTGTTTTCTAGAAAAGGATCATCTGTGGGGTACCTGGGTGGCTCAGCTGGTTGTCTGCCTTCGGCTCAGGTCATGATCTCAGGGTCCTGGGATAGAGCCCCAAATTGGGCTCCCTGCTCAGCCTTGAGTCTGTTTCTCTCTCTCCCTCTGCCCCTCTGCCTGCTTGTGCACTCTCTCATACACGAATAAGTACATAACTAAATAAAGGATCATCTGCTTTGGACCGCAGCTGACCACAGGTAAGTGAGGACTACTGTAGACAGGACTGATGGATTGCACCGACAGCAAGAGCAGCAGCTGGAGTGATAGATCCAGAAAGCTCAGGTGAGAGTCTGTAAAGGCAGGGCTCCTGCAGAGGAGTAGGAATCAGTACTTACCAACTGGGTGATAAGGCTGGACGCTTCCATTGGGCTGGCCACTGGAAGCAACACCATCCCAAGGTCCAGCACCGTAAACTTCTGTATGGCCGGGAAGTATTGTTCACTCATCTGTGTTTTCTCAACTATTACAATCCCTTGAAGATTACTAGACTTTAAAAGGAAGGAAAAAAACGAAACAGTAAACCATTTTGCAACAAAACTACCTTCAGTTTAAGAAAGTTCTGGGTCCAAGAGTGCTTCGAACGGCCAATAATTGTGTATAAATTATTCCAAAGGATGGAGAAGGGGGCGGATGGAAGTCAATTTTACGCTTCGGTGTCTTCGATTTAGTACTTACATTTCTAACCCGAACAAGCCTCTTCCTATAGCCATTTCCTGCCACCAAATCAGCTTCGGTGACATAAAGAATGCAAGATCTGCTTGACAAGTAAAAATCTACCGGTGCCAGGCCATCCTCAAACACGATTTTAATTTTCCCTTAGACAAGAAAAAGAAAAAGGAGTTCCGTGAGGACAGTAGGTAACACGTTTTGAAAAAGCTTAGGAGAGGGCTTATGCACAGGCAGCCCACCGACCTTGCATCCCCTGCGCGAGCTGCGACCCGCGCCACTTCTCGTTGGCCACAACATGCCCAAAAGGCACGTGCATGGGGCCTGTGCCCTCAGGAGGGTTCCTGGCCATCGGCGGCCTCGACCTAATAAGGAAAAGACGGCATTTGAGCAAGATCTCCCGCACACGGCCCCACGGCCCCCTCGGAGCCGGGGCCCCTCCGGCAGGAGCCCGCTTCCAAGGTCTTTATTTATTTATTTATTTTTTTAAAGATTTCATTTATTCATTTGACAGACAGAGATCACAAGCAGGCAGAGCAGCAGGCAGAGAGAGGAGGAAACAGGCTCCTTGCTGAGCAGAGAGCCCGATGCAGGGCTCGATCCCCGGACCCTGAGATCACGACCCCAGCCGAAGGCAGAGGCTTCAACCCACTGAGCCACCCAGGCGCCCCCCAAGGTCTTTAAAGGACCAAATTATTTGCCAAAGTCTAAGACCCAGGAGATTCCCGTCCTGGTAGCCGCGTGCCTCATTTTCGTCACCTGCTGGCTCCTGGCACCCCCCGCTCGGTCTGCACAACGGCTGCTGCCACCCTCAGCCAGGAGACCCTCAGCTTTCAACCCGGCGCGCCACTTCCGGTTTCCCTCCCGAGCGCTTGCCAATTTTTCATCCTGCCCGCCCTCCACCTCCCACGGCGCCGGATAGGCTATGGTGTTAGAGATCGACATCTGAGCTGGCCAATAAGAGAACGGAACACTCACTGTTTCCGCCCTGGAGAATTTGAATGCGGGCAGCTGGTTGCCAAGAGCTACACGGCGGAGTAACCTTGGCTCTGACTGGCCGAGGAGAAAGGAGAACCAATGAAAGACGAGGTTGTTGCGAAGTACATTGCGTAGAAAAAGCGTCTCGGGCTTAGCCAGCGGGAGGAGCTCAGGTTCCACGGAGCGGTCCTTGCTTGTTAGGATTTCCTCACGTGCGTCCAGCCCTGGTCCGGCCACTCCCCGCACCAAGGATGCTCCAAGGGTTTCGCAGGGGCCGCAAGAGCCAGTTTGTAAGTAGATCCCGGGGGGCAGGAGTTAAACAGGAATGGGTTGGGATTTGGCCTGCGGTTGAGGTCAGGTAGCAGCGCAAAATGACGTTGTCTCCCACTCGAGAGGCCCTGAGTTTTGGCGTTCTAAAGCATCCTCTATCCCAGGGTGGGCCTCGGTCAGACGGCGGCGCCCTGTCTCCCCTGCAGCGTTTCCTCGGGTGTCGGGGAGCAGTCCTGCCGGCACAATCCTACTCCACCGCTGAATATGCCTCAGTGGGAAGTCGTTCTGGAGTCTTCCCTCCGCTACCCGCCGCGTAACCCCATCAGCCAAGTTCCATAGATTCTTCCCGCCAACCATAACCTGCAGCTGTTCCCGCCTCCACCCTGGCTTCCAGCATCTTCCTGGCATCTCTCTGGCGGCTACTGCGGCTCCTCGCTGTTTCTCTGCTTCCAGTATTGCCCTAGGCCCGTCTTCCACGTGGAAGCCGGGGGGATTCTAATAAAACGGACATCTGTCCGTGCTGCTGCGCTCCTTAAAACCCAGTGCCTCCAACTTTCTCTCTCTCTCTCTCTCTCTCTCTCTCTCTCTCCCTCTCCCTCACCCTCTCTCCCCCGCCCTCTCTCCAGCCATTTCTTCTCTTCCTTCAGGCCTTTGCTGTTCCTTCTGCCTGGAATGCTGCGCTCCAAACCTTATCATGGTCACTGTAGGCGCCTACTCCCAATTTCATGCCTTTCACTGCCTGAGGAGCCTTTCCGGGGGTCAGTTTCGGTGGGTGTACCTCACTGAGACACAGGTTCTCCTTAGTCACGTATGAAAACTCTTAAATGGGAACAATCACCACGCTTGCCTCCCGTGCATTCTTCCTCCCCTCAGAGGGATACGTGTTATTTCTAGAACATTGCCGCCAGTGTCTTGCTTCTTTCTTTGTTCATGCTGTTCCTTCTTCCTAGAATGCTTTTCCATCTCATTTCCCACATGTGAGAGCCGTGGCCATCTTTGATGACCCCGTCTAAATGCCTCTGTGATTTTTCTTCAGCGGGACATTAGAGGTCCCCTTGCTGGCCTCCAGACCCGGAGGAGCTCTTCCTTCCCTGTGCCATCCCAGCACCAAATTTGTCTTTCCCTTTCCCTTGGCACCTTCTATAATTCGTGTTACATGATAAGTACTTGGGTGTTTTTCCCTCCATACTCTTATTACCTTGTCGATGAAGACAAATTTTCTTCATTGCAATCTAGGTGTTTTGCCTTGAGTAGGTGTGGATAATGACTAGTACTGAGAGAGTGAAGGTTGGGTTATACTCAGAAACTTCTGAATGACTGCCAGGTGCCTAAAACCAGATTCTCTGATTTCCGTTGTGTGGAGAAGCTAGTTTTTGCTATTCTGTGCGTCTTTGAGGTAAACTGTCTAAAATCTTTATTAAGCTTCCACATGGTGTAGACTAATGGGGGGAAGTGCTTGAGTTCCAGGGTTGATAAAGACAAGAACATTGCCTGCTCTCCAGAGCTTCCGTTCTGCAGGTGAGGCAGCAAGTGAGAGAGTAGGGTTATTGGAGGTCACGCTGTGAGGCTGGAGGTCCTAGAGGGTGACTCTGGGGGATGGTCAGGTCCCTCTGAGGAGGAAGGACAAGAGGTTTCCCACAATGGCCAGCTGCAGTGGTGTTCCCTGGGTGAGCATCCTTGCCTGGCCATATGGGAATTGGGGATGGCAGGGGGAGGACTGGTGGGTTCCTGGTGGGGTTAGATCCCTGGGTGGCCAGTGCAGGCAGGTGTCCCCTTTCAGGCCCCAGGCGGGGTGTCAACAGGACCCAGGTAATCCCATACACCAGTGACACTGCTGGGTTTCATTTGTGCAGAAACACATCATCCATGGCTTTCTACCTGCAGCCAGCATCGCACCAAAGCCAGCTGTGCCACGCACACCTCCTCCCCGCAGCCCCAACCCTTCTCCAGAGAGACCAAGGTGAGTCTCAGGTGGACAGCCATTAGATTAACATCCTTCGAAATGTTTATCTTGGTTCCATAATGAAGCACTTACTATGGTTTCTCTGTGGGATAATGATCTGTTTCTTTCAGGGGTATGGAGTTTGTTTCATAATTGTAGTGTTCCAGATTAAAGCATTAAAGCCCAAGTATATAGGTTCATAGTATGTTGAAAGGAATTTGAATTATGCACAGAATTTTCTTTTGAAATACAAGTCTGTCTTTTAAAAGAGCTGATTTGGGGGCACCTGGATGGCTCAGTGGGTTGAGCCTCTGCCTTCGGCTCAGATCATGATCTCAGGGTCCTGGGATTGAGCCCCACATCGGGCTCTCTGCTCAGCAGGGAGTCTGCTGCTCTGCCTACTTGTGATCTCTCTCTCTGTGAACCAAATAAATAAAATCTTAAAAAAAAAATTTAAAAATAGCTGATTTGGGGGAAAGAAGGAAAAGGATGTTCACTCCCCAGAGCCTGGGATTCCCTCATCTTCCGGTGCTCTCAGCATCAGAGAACTGACTTTCTTTTATACCTAACACCTCTGCCTGTGCCTTCTAAGGGCTTAGACACAGGAGAATTTTAGACTATTTTTTATCCATAAAAAAACATGGATACATGGCTTGACACTTACCATTGAATTGACAGAACTAATTTCATGCAAGAGTGGTACCTTTGTTTTAGTGTTCTTTGAAATTAGAATATGGTATGCCTCCTGAGAAAGAAACACTTTGAAATATTTTTAGTGTTTGTTTTTTCTTTAAGTACCATGTTGCTAACAAGAAGAGCCATTTATTAGTGTTTACCCCGAGCCGAGGACTGTTGTAAGTCCTTCAGAAGCATTATTTCATTCCATGCTCTCAGCGACCCTCTTAGAGAGGTCTTGTTGGGCTCTCTAGCTCGGGTTCAAGTGCCTGCACTGGTGCAAAGTGTCACAACTGGCAAGCAATGGCTCCAGTACACCTGTGGGTCTGTCTCCCCAGCTCTTCACTGTCTTTGTGACCAACCCTGACGCTGTATCGTTAAGACTTCCATGTTTCTGTGGCAGCAATGATGGCGAGAGACAGCTTTACCTTCCATCCTCAAGCTGAAAAACCAACATATTTATCTCATTGCAACCATGTTGTAGGTCAGTTAGAAAATCTTTGTTGTCTCCTCTACTGTACAAAAATATCTTCCTGGATTATTATGTTTATAAGCCAAACATAATCCACAAAGCTTTGGTAAATGTGGCCTATTTCCACATTTTTTTAATTTGTAGGAACTGGCGTTCAAATTACATTGAGATGTTACCATGCTTCGTGTGAAGTGTAATAGTGTAAGAATCCTACAGCCATTGACTTCCGTCTCCTCCTTCCCATCCTTCATGTTACTGTTGCCCCTTCTAATTCCATACATTATAAGTCTCACAGTGTATTATTATTGCTTATGCCTTAAGCAGTCTTTTTATGTTTCTTAAACCAATTTTATTGAGGTATAATGGACTTAAACTACATATTTGAAATGCATCATGTTACGACATATATTTACACCCATTAAACCATCACTGTAATCAAGATAATAAACATATCCATTATCCCCCAGGTTTCCTTGTTGGCCCCCTTTGTAATTCCTACCTCCTGTGCTTCTCTCCCCCTTCCCATTCCCCTCTGCCCAGTCCACCCTCGCCCCCTTCTCTCCACCACCACTGAGCAGCTTTCTGTCATATTAGATTAGTCTGCATTTCCTAGAATTCTACATAAGTGGGATTACACAAAATAATTATGCCAGCTTCTCTGATTCAGGGTAATTATTTTGAGATGCATCCATAATGTAGTGAAAATCGGTAATTCATCTTTTTTACTGCTGAGTAGTGTTCCATCATATGAATAATGAATGTGTCACAGTTTGTTTCTCCATTTACCTGTGGATGGATATTCGAGTTGTTTTCAGGTTTTAATTTTTTTTTAAGATTTTATTCATTTGACAGAGAGAGAGAGATCACAAGTAGGCAGAGAGGCAGGCAGAGAGAGACGGGAGGGAAGCAGGCTTCCCGCTGAGCAGAGAGCCCAATGCGGGGCTCCATCCCAGGATCCTGAGATCATGACCTGAGCTAAAGGCAGCGGCTTAATCCACTGAGCCACCCAGGCGCCCCTCAGGTTTGAGTATTTTAAAACTAAAGCTGCCATGAAAATTTGTGTACAAATCTTTGTTTCATACACATGCTTTCGTTTTTCTTGGATAGATACCTAGGAGTAGAATAGGTGGGTCATAGACTTGGTGTGTATTTGTTAAGTAACTGTCAAACTGTTTTCTGAAGTTTTAATTTATGTTCTGACCAGCACTGTGTGAGTTCTAGTTACATCCTCAGCAATACTTGATTTGGGCAGTAATGTGTGTGTGTGTGTGTGTGTGTGGTTTATAACTTAGTTGACATTAGTTCTAACTCATTTTTTATTGATAGGATTTTGGAAGTGGTAACAATGTATAGAGCTTGTTTGGTGAATCTCCATCTTCCTTATGCTTTCTGGGTGACCATATATTGATTTGGCGTGGCCCATTCCTTATTCCTTTGGTCCAGGCAGCTCTGTTGTACCTGGAGTCCATGCACACATCTGAAATTCCCAGATCTTTCCTTGCAGATTTCTGGATGTCTCTACCCAAGGGGGCTTACTTCTTGAAGCTCACTCCACAGATATGCTTATGAATGTAAATTTTGGACTTTCTAAGTAGTATACTTTGTAGTATAATATAGTACAGTTCTTATAGTATACTAAATAGTATACTAGTAGTGTAGTAACATCTCATTGTGGTTTTATTTCGCATTTCTTTGATACCTAAGGTTGTTGAGCATCTTTTGTGTTTATTTGCCATTTGGCTTTGGTGAAGTGTCTATTCAAATCTTGTGCCACCACTTTTGAAAACTGGGTTGTTTGTGTTCCTATTACTGTATTTTAAAAAAAGAATTTTATTTATTTATTTGATAGATCACAAATAGTCAGAGAGGCAGGCGGGGGGGCGGGGAGCAGGCCCCCCCACTGATCAGAGAGCCTGATGTGGGGCTCGATCCTAGGACCCTGAGATCATGACCTGAGCCAAAGGCAGAAGCTTTAACTCACTGAGCCACCCGGGCTCCCCCTATTACGGTATTTTGAGAAGAGTTCCTTATCTATTCTGGATACAAGTCCTTTATCAAATCTGAGATTTGCAAATATTTTCTCCCCGTATGTGGCTTGTCTTTTCATTCTCTTAACAGTGTCTTTCAAAGAGCAGAAGTTTTTAATTTTTATGAAATTTATCATAACAATTTTTTCTTTTAAGATTATGATTTCAGTATCATATATAAGAAATCTTTGCCTGACTCAAGGCTACAAAGATTTTCTCCTATATTTTCTTCTGGAAGTTTTATAGTTTTGGGCTTTATATTGTGGTCTATGATGTAATTAGAGTTTATTTTTGAATATGATGTAGGAGGCACAGATTCAAGTTGATTTTTTTGCACGTGGATATCTGGTTGTTCCAGGACCATTTGATGAAGAGGCTATTGTATTAGCTCCCTACTGTTGTGTAACAAATTACAACAAAACTTAGTGGCTTAAAGCATAAAACAGTCACATTTTTTATCCCATGTCTCATGATGCTCTTTTTAAAAAAATTATTTGGGGCGGCTGGGTGGCTCAGTGGGTTAAAGCCTCTGCCTTTGGCTCAGGTCATGATCCCAGGGTCCTGGGATCAAGCCCTGTGTCGGCCTCTCTGCTCACGAGGGGGCCTGCTTCCTCCTCTCTCTCTGCCTGCCTCTCTGCCTACTTGTGATCTCTGTCAAATAAATAAATAAAATCTTTTTTAAAAAATTAAAAAATTATTTCCTCTTTGTGTTTCATTTTGGTTGTTTTTTCTTGTTTTGCTTTTAATTTCACTAGTCCTTTCTTCTGCAATGGGTGATTTGCTGCCCGTCCCATAGAGTATAATTTTCAGATCTCAAAGCTCAAGCCTTTTTTCCCCCCCAAGTCTTTTTTAATACTCTCCCATGTTTCTACTTAGCTTTTTGAACCTATGGAATACAGTTATAACTGCCTTTTTTTTTTTTTTTTAAAGATTTCATTTATTTACCTGACAGAGCAGGAGCCCAAGCAGGGGGGTGGGAGAGGGAGAAGCAGGCTCCCTGCTTGGCTTGGCATGGGGCTCAGTCACAACCCAAGCAGAAAGCAGACGCCCAATGATTGAGCCATCCAGGCACCCCATAACTGTCTTAAAGTCCTTCTCTGCTAATTCTAACATATGCGTTCAGTTTCGAGTGGGTTTCTGTTGATTCTCTTATCATTTTGGGTCGTGTTTTTCTGTCTCTTTGCATGCCTGGTTATCTTGGATTGCATACTAGATGCTGTTGTGTCACCTTGCTGTATGCTGGATATTTTTGTATTCCTACCAATCTTCTAGAATTTTGTTCTGGGATGCATTTAAGTTCCTTGGAACCAATTTGATCTTTTAGGTCTTGTTTTTATGATTTGTGTTTTTCTGTCTCTTTGCATGCCTGGTTATCTTGGATTGCATACTAGATGCTGTTGTGTCACCTTGCTGTATGCTAGATATTTTTGTATTCCTACCAATCTTCTAGAATTTTGTTCTGGGATGCATTTAAGTTCCTTGGAACCAATTTGATCTTTTAGGTCTTGTTTTTATGATTTGTTAGGTACAGCTGAAGTAGTGCTCAGTCCTGGGTTAAGTACTCCCCACTACTGAAGCAAGACCTTTCCAAGGACTGTACTCAATGTCCTGTAGATTATAATTTTTCCCATCTGTCTGGTGGGAACAGGCATTGTCCCCAACTGTGTGTAAGCACCTGGCACCGAACCTCGAATCATTGTCGGTAGTTCTTCCAGCCTTGTATAGTTTCCTCACATTCGTGCACTGAGGAATGTTTTGCTGAACACTCAGGGGGCTCTCTACAGATTTCCGGAGCTCTCTCTGTTCAGCTCTCTCCTTTCCGGTCCTCTGTCCTGCAAATATCCACTGTGCTGTTCCTGGACACTCAGTTCTGTCTCCATAGCTCAGGAGGTCCACCTGACCCACTGTGCCATGACCTGGAAATTCTCTGAGGTAGTAAGCTGACACAGTTGTAAATCTGTTGCTTTGTTTTGCTTTTTCAAGTGGGAGTATAAATTTATTACTCTGTCTTTCCAGTATTAGAGTTTTGAATAATTTGCATGTTTTTAAAAATGCCTTTTAAAATCATTTATATCTTTTTTGGGGGGCACCAGGGTGGCATAGTCAGTTAAGTATCCAGCTCTTGGTTTCAGTGCAGGTCCTGATCTTACGGTCTTGAGAGCCTGGCTCAGGCCCCACACTCAGCATGGAGTTTGCTCAAGATTCTCTCTCCCTCTGCCCCCCAACTCATGCACGCGCGCATGCTCTCTCTCTTGCTAAAATAAATAAATGCATATCTTTAAAAAATAATTTAAAAATAAAATTTTTGTATTTTTTATATTTCCCATTTTTGCCCCCCATTCTGATCTTTTATTTTAAAAGGAAACTACTTAAAAAAAAAAAAAAAAACAGGACGCCTGGGTGGGTCAGTTGGTTAAGCAGCTGCCTTCGGCTCAGGTCATGATCCCAGCATCCTGGAATCGAGTCCCACATCTGGCTTCTTGCTCGGCGGGGAGCCTACTTCTCCCTCTGCCTCTGCTGCCACTCGGCCTGCCTGTGCGCGTGCTCTTTCTTTCTCTCTCTGGCAAATAAATAAATAAAATCTTTAAAAAAAAAAAAATAAGGAAACTACTTGAATAGAGACTGCTTAGATTGGAGACCTGGACCCATCTCCTTAATAGGAAATCTTGGACAAGTCATTTATATTTTAGGAAAAAATGGAGATGGCAGTAATATGCATCCATTCAGTTGGTGTGATAATGAAATGAGGCATATAACAGCCAGCGGGCTCGTAGTCAGTGGGGATACACTGCATGCAAATGGAGCAGAAGGTCACCCTTCAGTAATTCTCATGACCTGTCGTTCAGCCTTCAGCTTGCTGGTTGTGTCTCACCTTTTCCCTGGCATGTGTTTGTCTAGATCTGCTCTGGCTGCAGTCATCCTAGCAACAACGCTGACCAGCCGGACTGTCGCCATTCCTCAGCCTCGCCAGAGATCCCTGTCTGAGAGTGACACGACCTGCGTCGAAAAGGACAGTTTCATCGAGCCCTATGCCACCACCTCTGAGCTGAGGCTTCGGTGAGGACCCTGTCGCTGGCTCTGCTGCATCTCTGACGGAGGCGCCCCAGCTCACATGTGCATGCATGCGTGTGTGCGTGCGTGCGTGTGCCTGTGACTAGAGTTAGTACTCAGGTTTTCATCATCAGGGTTAAAGGGACGCTGTCCTGGGACACTGATTGTTTTTGACTCCTCTCAGAATTCTCTCTTGGGTGGCGCTTGTGAAAGCCCTGGGTATTTTCCTGGCTGCACAGAGCCAGCGAGTTCAGGACAGCCTTCAGCCCCTCACGGGACTGTCCCGTATCACCACCTAGATGCGAGAGCTGTCACCCACCACCTCTTGTGTGGCCTTCTCTGAACATTGCTGCTGATTTTACCTTCTTTGGCACCTACTTTACAACCTTTTCTCTTCTTTCACATCATGTGCTCTGTTGCTTGAGCTGGGTGACTGCCGACATCCGGCTGGGCGGTCAGCAAGGTTTCCTCGTCAGGAAGCGAGCACTGGCAGCAGAGCTGAGGAAGGTATAGGGAGTGCCTGGGAGCGGCTCAGGAGCTTGGGGGAAATGGTCAATGTGGGGCTCGGATGAGCTATCAGGACAGAAGAGGGGCTGGGGCACTTGGTGAGGTGGGCAGTCATTCAAGATGGCCTGGAGGAGTAGGCAGAGGCCAGCCTGGTGATACCTTTGGTGGCCCATTCTGAGGTTTGGTCCTCCCCACCCCCTTCTGCTAGCAGCACCACGAAGACACTGAGGTTTGAAGGGCTTATGGAGTAGGGTTGGGGGGACACATGACTAGATTTACCTTTTATCTGTCATGTTTATTCAGTTTTGTTTTTTGAGGGCTTTTTTGTGGGTTGTTTTTTTTTTTTTTTTTTTTTGGCATACCTTTTTATGCAGTAAGATGTGTCAGTCTTTGTAGTTTCGGACATTGTGAAATCTAGAAAGGCCTTCCCTATTCTTTTTTTTTTTTTTTAAATTAACATATAATGTATTATTAGCCCCAGAGGTACAGGTCTGTGAATCGCCAGGCTGGCCTTCCCTATTCTGTGAATGCTCGCTTATTTCCTTCTAGGACATGTTAATATTTTTGGTTTTCACATTTTAATCTTGACTTCATTCTGAGATGTCTGAATATAGCCTGTTTTCGTCATAAGAATTTCACTTTAGCTGGATTAGAATTTAAAGATGAGGAAATGATCTTAAACTTCATTAGAAAGAATAGCAGATAAGACCATCAGAGGAAATCCAGAGAGTTTTGACTTGGGGGACGGCTGGATTAGCCACGTCATACTTAAAATGCGTAGTTGAAGTAGTGTAAACAGTGGGACTGCTGTACAGAGAGGTGCGTGTGGATGCCCTGAGGGAAACTGGGGTTTGCATGCCGGGTGATGGTTTCATAAAGACCACTTCACAGAGCAAAGGGGAAGGAAGGGATTCGACAGTATAGTGCTTAGCAGTGGTAGAAAAAAAATCTGCTTCCAGCCTTGCCTAGTTCAAATACCAAACAAATTCCTATTTAAATGAAAGGAATTTGTTCCTTTCATTTATGAAATGAAATTTATGTGTATGTTTGTATTTATGTGTATGAACATATGCATAAATAAGAGCAGGCAATCCTATATTCAGTGTTACCAAACTTCTGAGGCAGATGCCTGCAGTGCCCTTCTAAGCTAAGAATTTAGAAGGTAAGAAAGTGTTTTTTAATGATCTGTATGTTAAAAAGGAAATTTACATAGCCACAGTTGAATTAATAGAATAGGAAAAATACAGTAAATACAAAGTTGTGAGTTTTGTAGGTAAATATAGATTAATTATAGATTAAATTTGAATTGAAATAGACCTGTTAGAAGCAAAGTGGATCAGTAGACAAAGGGCATGAAGAGACAGTTCACCACACAATTACTGCACACAAACAAATGGAAATATATTGTTTTGGTAAGAAATGCAAGATTTATACATGAGATTTAAGTTCTTGTGCCAAGTTTTAGAAAACTGTTACTAATAGAGTCATTATTGTAGCTGATTGGTGAAATGATTTTGTGTAGTATGCCTGTAGACCCCAAAAGAGTCATACCATTTAACTCAGCACTTTACTGTACAGTTATCTGGTTTATAAGATGGATCCTAAATACAGAAGAGATTATTTGCCTGTAGATGTTCATTACAGAACGATTTGTAACAATGATCATGGGGGGGACTTAAGTACAGGAAGTAGCTGACTAAACTGGTATACCTATTTGGGGCTTACCTTTAACATTTTGACTTTAAATATGTGTTACCAATGAGGCAAACTGTGTATGTAGGCAGTGATAGGAACTAGAAAAGCCTACGTTAAGAGGCTTGTGTTACAATGCAGAAAGAAATGCTGAGTGTACAAGGAGATGGGATTGTGGATGACTTAATCCTTTAGCTTCTGTATGTTTTGTAAGGGGGTTGTAATCATTTTATGGCGGGGACTTGGAGGTGGGTCCATATACCGATGTGAAGTGTTCGGGGCTTTGCCTGTTTGTTTATTTTGCTCCCGACCTTTTAATGCAGACCAAATTGGCAGAATGAGACAGGAAGAAGATCTTCTTTGCCATCCTTTGAAACTCTGGGCTCCAGGGAGGAAGAGGAGGACACGGACGCACAGCTGTCGTCTGGCTGTGACGAATCGGAGGATGTCAGCGCTCCCAAAGCAGAGGGAAGTCTCAGTGCTGCCGTGTATGCTGTGCCCCACAGAAACCAGGTGTGGCTCACATTCCAGAACATCTTCTGCACCCTGTTAGCTTACTGTAAAATTGTGTAGAGTGCACCAGTAAGGATTTTCTTTTTTCTCTTCTGCCTTTAACGACTTTTGTCTGGAGGCTGATTTTCTGAACACAGTCTCACATTTTTTTATCTGGTCAGGCAACAGATTTCAGACTCTTTCCTTTATTGTTCAAAGACAGGGTCTTCAGAGAAAAGGTAAACATCCTCACATTCTCAATGTAGATTTCCAGCCAGTGCTAAGTAAACCCACTCTTTCCTCTGGCCCCCAAGGCTACTCTTTTCCTGTCACTTTTCCAGTGTCAAAATGCATGTTGCAACCCTTCTTCAAATGCATGCCCGACAAGAGGAATGTCATCATTCACCTTGGTAGTAGCTGACACTCTTTGAGCACTTACCATACGGGAGCCTCTGTTGCAAGCTCTTCCGTGCAGTTAGCCCCCACTGCCTCGGTGAGGTAGGTTGCATTTACGACCCCATCATGAGGGAGGAACCGTGGTACAGCGAGGCTGATGGAGCCCATTCCTCCACCGCTGCCTGAGCTTCTCAGTTTCAATTCCACGCTCCCAGGGTTTGGGAAACTGGATAATGCTGTTTCTTTAATGGCAAAAGACAGCACCATAATTTCTTTTTCTTTTCTCTCTCTCAGTGTCACTACAACATGTGTTACAGTGACTGTATATACAGACTTGCAGCATCAAATGATATTCAGATTGTATTTCTATTGAGTACCCCCTCCTGTATGGAATCAAACATTCAGTGGTCCTATGGAGCTTAGTTTGAGGAGTCCTTCTGTGAGTGTTTTAGGAACTAACCATCCATCACTTTGTAACACATGCAGACTGTGGCAAGCAGAGTGAGGTTTCTCTACAACAGGGAGGCTGGAGCAGGTATATAGCAGCCGAGCCCGGAGCAGGTTCTGCCGCGGGCCCAGGGGAAGTCTCTCTGCCCCACAGTCTGCATACTTTCTGGCCAGTATTTTACACTGAGGTTACAGACAGAGCTGTTTATCACTCAACTGTTTATCACTCAACTTTGGAAGTAAAGCTTGCTACCCCATTTCTCGTAGAAGAAAGAGTGTCTAGTGACAGAAACAATCTCCTTTGTCATTAGCAGAATACATATTTTGTTTTGTAGACATGTCTGTCATGGTGTCTTCAGGACCCATATGCAGTTGGGAAATTTTGTTTTAGTATAAAATGTGAAAAGTAGAACAAGACAGCTAACAATATTGTTGAGGTTCTAGAGGGATCATCTAATGCTGATGTTGGCCGGTGCAGGGGTGGGGGTGAGCTGGTACTACCACTTTGGAAAACTGTCTGACATTTCAGTTTCTAGTAAAGTTGAACATCTATATTTTCTTTTTTTTTTTTTTTTTTAAAGATTTTATTTATTTATTTGACAGAGAGAAATCACAAGTAGATGGAGAGGCAGGCAGAGAGAGAGAGAGAGGGAAGCAGGCTCCCTGCTGAGCAGAGAGCCCGATGCGGGACTCGATCCCAGGACCCTGAGATCATGACCTGAGCTGAAGGCAGCGGCTTAACCCACTGAGCCACCCAGGCGCCCCGAACATCTATATTTTCTATAACCCAGCAAGAAAACACACGGAAAAGTAGAAAGTAATATAACACATTGCTATTCTCATTCTCCAGAATGAGCGAGTATTGACAGCTTATCTTTTCTTGTTTCAGATTCTTTAAAAAGAAATTATAGTTAGGATTGAAATCTTTGTCTCCTTCCCTGGAAGACCATTTGGTTTTGGATTTGGAATACATTTTAGAAGTCTGTGTTTTTATTCTCCTACTACAAATAAGTGCCAGCAAACAAATAGAGTACAATTTTTTTTTTTTTTTAATGTAAATAGGTCATCACAGTGACCCATTCATTCTACCTCTTGGCTTTTTTCACTTAGCAGTGCAGTTTTGAGATGAATTCACATTAACTTTTTTATCTGCACGCCTACTGATGAACATTTGGGTTATTTCCTCGCACATTTGGTCCACACACTTAAGTGTGCTGGGTCATGCCAGATGTTGCCAGATTCTTCTCCAAAGCGGCTTTTGTCCTTTTGCCTTCCCACTAGCCACGTATGCATGCCAGTCACCGCATTTCTGTTCGTCCCAGCCAAAAGGAGTGCCGTCCCTATGCAACCCAGGACCCAGAGGTGGACTTCTAGGAACTGATTGCATTTGGAAGGGCTTATCGAGTCTGTACCTTGTCCTGGCCACTGCAGATGGCATGAATGAAAGGGCGCTTTAAGCTGGAAAGGGATTTCAGTTTCCCACAGCCTTACCATCAGGTTTTTGGGGGGTAGAGGTGGTGAAAAGGTTATGGGGTGATGCAAGAGGTGGAGGAAGGCACATTGACATTTTCTGAGCCTTTAACATAGGCTAAGCAGCTTATATGTACCATCTCATTTACTGCACACCCTCGGGGTTAAGTGTGTGAAGAAACAGGGTAAGTGACTTGGCCAAGGTTGTTACCCATCCAGCCATCAGGGGCAGAGGCAGGATTCAGTCCAGGGCAGCCAAGTTTCTCTGTTTAGAATTAAAATTTGCGTTCATCGTCCTTTTACCTGTTGAGACTATTTCTTAGACATAAAGCTTTCTTTGAAACTGACCAAATATTCTCAAATTGATAAGATTAAAGTATATACCTTTGGGGAAAATGAGTGTGTGGAGCCAGTGAAAATGCTATTTAATCGCTCAATGGCAACAGCTCTGAAGGAGGTAGTGCCTGAGGGGTACATTTAAGGTCAAAAAGTAAACTTGCCTTCTCTATATTTACTATAGACATTCTTTAATCGGGGGTAAATAATTTATAATTTTTTTCTACTACCTTTAAAGTAAACAATTTTCAAAACTAGAAAGATAAGGAAACAGAGCAACCCAAATCAGGCGATTTGGATTTAAATCTATACCTCATGCCTCTCTCTGTGTTTCAGGGTAGTTGGGCAAACATTTTCATGTGAAATGTGCACCCGCCCAGAAATGGCCTAACATGGAAAGGAAGTCTTGTTTTCAGCAGTTTTCTTATTGGTGTCACCCCAAAAGTAAGGCTGGAGGGGAAGTGGTGGGCGTGAATTTGTGTCCAGTTCCCATGAAGCTAGCGTCCAGTGGACAGAACAGTGCCATGGGCATTCAGAGACCTGGGTTCAAGTCCCTGCTTCTTGACTTCCCAGCAGTATGGCTTGGGTAAGTCAGATAACCTCTCTGCACCCATAAAGGACTATGTTAAGGAGGACACTCTGGGTAGGTCAGTAATTCAACATACAGTTATTGAGCATGCAGCGAGGACCAGGCATGGTGCTGGGTGCTGGAGAAGCTGCATAAAACAAAGTCTGCAGTCACACGGTCACCAGTTAGCCAATCACAATTATAATAAATGTTACAAAGGAAGGTTATATAGCATGGCATGAGACCGTGTCAGCAGCGGGGGATGTAACTTTTCTGAAGGGATTGTGGAGAGAGACAGCAAAGGGATGGAAAGAAGCTCCAGCCCCCTTGCATTACCCTTTGAGGTCACTTGATTCTTCTGTATGGCACCTTGGTAGGGTTGTTCATTATCCTTTGCAGTTCAGTAACTTCACCAGAATTCACTGCGGTGTGTGTTGTTATCTGTCCTTTCTTCCTGAAATTTAGTTTGATATTTAATTCTGCAGACACAGATTTTCATCTCCCTTTTTTGTTTTCAGGGCGCATTTCCTTCCCTATTTTGTTTTATCGTTGACTAAGCTTATCTATTTATTCTCCTTTGGGAACACTTACGCATTTGTCGGCTGTCCTTTGTCTTCCATGTCTGTTCTATTTTCTATAACCACTTGTCCCTCTTTTTTCTTTGCAGTGTCACTTTCTGGCATTTGCTCTGTATACCCTCCTTTCTTTGTCACTGTGTTATTGCTTCTAGTATAGCTTTTATCTTCTCTGTAGTGATTTCACTTTTCCTTTTGGTTTTTAGTTTTACCGATTTACTTTCCACATCTTTTGTTGGCTTGTTGCTTTTCTTGGTCTTCTGTATCTCTCCTTTGGGTTCTAGATGTCAATCTGTGCCATCCTTCATTTCATGTAGGGAATAGAAGCTGGATTCCAGACAGTAAAGGTGGGCTGTCCACTGGTGTCTCCTTTAGCTTCTTCTCGCCTTGCTTCTGCTGTGTGGGAATGACTTTGCTTTTCCCCCATCAGAACGTCACTGTGGACCTTTATAACTGTGACACATTGTGGTTTTTCAAGGATCAGCATGCCTGAAGTCTGAAGAGGTGTGGCAGCTTTGGCTTCTCTCTCCATTCCAAATTTCATCACTTTGTTAGCTGTTTTCTGCCATTGACTAAGCTTTCTCCCCCCACCCCCATTCTTTTGGTTGCTTTCAGTAGATTTTAAGGGAAGAGAGTGTAGTGTAAATGCCTTATTACTATATTTGAACAGAATTCATGAATGTTACCAAAGCTCTCCTGTCCTCATTCTTGCTATTGTTGTGTTTGTGGATTTGCAGGGTATCTTGTTACAAAGTGCCATGCATTTGCCCACTTGTCCGTGTGGGCATCCAGCCAAGAGACTGGTATTTGAGGGTCTGCCATGTGCTTGGATGGAGACCCAGAGAGGAACAGGTCATGCTGGGGTAAACCAGTGCTCTCTAGAATTTTCTGGAGGCCAAGAGATAGCAGACATTCTTCTGCTGCTGCTCTTGAGGATTAGGAATGTCCCCTTTCTGTCTCCATAGTTTTCAATTTATTTAAATTTATCTTTCTGTTACACAGGTAATGCATGAATATTTCTTACAAAAGCTTTGGATAGTGCATGTAAAGTGCAAGCTTGTCCTGAAACCTGCTGTTCCTTCCAGTCCTCCTCTTCTCTCCAGGAGAAGCCTCTGTGGTCGCTTTGACATCTGTGTTGGGTTTTTTGTTTTTGTTTTTTTAGCTGCAAAAATGAAATAAACATAAGGTCTAAATAATAGACCTCTAACTCTCTGACCTAAAAAAGTCAAAAGGCAGGAGACTCCAATATTGTTTCAGCTGCTATCAAAGACTGGTGCCTGAGATCCCCTTGGCCTCCCCCTCCTCATGGTCACCACTGGGTGCAGCTGGTCCTGATCCCAGAGCAGAAAGGAAGAAGTGGGGCAGGGGCCTTCTCATTATGCTGCTCTGTATTTATTAGGGAGAACATTTTTTTCCGGAAGCTTCCCAGCGGGAGTCTCATTGGTCATGTGGCCACCCCTTGACTAGTCACTGGCCAAGGATTCCCATGGTTCATTGCCTGGGGCTGAGTCCATTTGCACCAAACAAAATCAGAGATCTCTTAGCAAGGGAGAAAGGAGGGCACCGATTACTGACTGGGCAGGCAGTGTAGGGGGCCTGCTGTGGTGTGATTCCTGCGGGCTCTGTGTTTGCACATGAATGTCCAGGTACAGATAGACATACCCTCTTCAGTTTCTGTGCATGGAGGTTATTGACTCTGCTCCACAAGTTCTGGCTCCTCGGTAGGAGGCTCACCCCCTTCAGAAGCAGTAGAAAGCCAGGATAGCAACAGGGGCACCAAGTTGTCATTCCAGCCAATATGCAGAAGCCACCGAGAGAATGAGCTCTGCCATCTTCCAGTAGGAAACATGAATCCCCAAACCCTTAGTCAAGCATTGTGTTAGACGTCTGGAGGTCCTTCTGCCTTGCACAGCAGAACTGCCCCTTCCAGAGTTAGTTCTTGGGAGCACTTGACTGGCTCAGTCGGTTGAGCATATGACTCTTGATCTCTGGGTCATGAGTTTGAGCCCCATGTTGGGCATGGAGCCTACTTTAAATAAAAAAACAAAACAAAACAAAAATACAAAACCAGAAAACCAGACTTCGTTCTTGGTTCACTGCAAATTCTTAACCACACGCTTGCCTTGACCTTGCCTCCAGGTGGAGTTAGCTGGACCTTCCTGTTGTTTACCTCTAATGACCCTAGAATGCATCTGGGGTGGGGTTCCTATCTTAGTATCATTGATGGGAGGAGAGGCTTCGGAGAAGGTGGCTACAGCCCAGGGACTGGGCCCTGTGTCATTCCGGTTAATCTCTGCTGGAGGCCAGGGGATAGTGGGGACTCCACCCAGATAATTCATTTCCCAGCAGCCTCTGGAAGCTGCAAGCTTCCTTGCTGTGTTGGCAGGTTTTCTCCTCCAAGGAATGTCAGAAGGCTTCTGACATCGCTGATCACTGGTGTGTGTTTTTGAACTTCATATGCCTGAAATCCCAGAACAAGTGTTTCTTTGCATCCAACCACATTGTTAGGTGTCTACAGGTTTACAACTGTATCTTCCTGGTAAATTGGATATTTTGTCACTATTAAGTGAACCTTTTAACATTTGTTTTGTATGACATTTTCCATGTTTCTTCTGTTTGATATTTGTACGGTCTGGTTTTTTCCCATCCTTTAACTTCAACCTTTCTCTATCCTCCGGCTTATCTGTGTCTTGTAAAGAGCATATTGTTTTTTAAAACAAGTTCACAGAGATATAATTCACACACCATGCTACTTCTCCATTTATCACTGTAACAGATAGTTTTCTTAGTGAACTGGGTTTGACAAACCTTTCCTTTGTCTTTTTATTGAAGCATTTAGTCCTTTAAGTATATTTAAGGTATATGTGGATATATTTGAATTTAACCTTGTCATCTTCAATTTTTCTATTTCTCCCCTTATTCTTTTTTTTTCCTTCGGTCTTTCTTTGAATTGATGATTTTTTCAGTTTGTTTTCTTTCCCTCTACTAGGTTGCAAATTATACCCTTCTTCCCCCTAAAATTACCCTAATGATTATAGCATGTACATTCTCCTCTCTAAAATCTGGGGTGCTAGACCACCCAGGAAGAGCGTGAAGGAGCCTGGCACAGGTGCCGCAGGCACGTGAGGACAGGCCATTCCCAGCATCTCTGATGTCCACGCTGTGGCTGGTTTGGCCTACTTCTTCCTTCCATTTCCTCAATACCCAGATAGGTTTTGTTAGCATTAACAAGGTAATTTTTATAATCAGAACTATCTGGCATTTAAAAAAATGTTTTAAATTCAAACTCGTTCTTTTTTAAAAAGTTTTTTTATTTTTTCAAGATTTTATTTGTTTGAGAGAGACAGAGATAGCGAGAGAGAGTGCATGAACAAGGAGGAGAGGGAGAAGCAGGCTCCCCATGAGCAGCGAGCCCTATGCAGGGCTTGATCCCAGGACCCTGGGATCATGACCCAAGTTGTAACCAGGTGCTCAACTGACTGAGCCACCCAGGCACCCTGAATTCAAACTTTTAAATAGAAGGGTTTGGGGGTGCCTGAGTGGCTCAGTGGGTTAAAGCCTCTGCCTTCGGCTTAGGTCATGATCCCAGGGCTCTCTGCTGGGCGGGGAGCCTGTTTCCTCCTCTCTCTCTCTCTCTCTCTCCCCCTGCCTCTCTGCCTACTTGTGATCTCTGCTTGTCAAATAAATGAAAATAAAATCTTTAAAAAAAAAAAAAGAAGAAGGGTTTTTAGGTTTTATGGTCACAAATTCTTTAGGCTTATTAATCAGTGTATTAACTATAGACAGAGGTACATAGACCATAAATGTACAGCTCAATGAAATTTTATAAAGCAGCGCCTCCCTACTGATTAAAAAGAAAAATGGCATTACTAGTACCCCAGAAGGTTCCCTTTGTGACAGAGAAGAGGTCACTGCTTCCCGGAGTTCACCACCACCCTGACTCCCAGAGCTGATCAGCTCATGAAAGATCACCTTAGTTTTGCCTACTCTGAAAACTGTAGTTTTAGTCAGGACATCCTGTATGGTTTGGAGCATTTGAGGGTCTTCAGTTGTGTGTCGCAGTGCTTGGTTCACTGTCCGTACTGACAGTATCCCGCTGTGCAGTCTGGCTGTTCGGGGACTAACTTGTTTTGCTGATGATGGACACTGGCTTGTCACTCTTCAGCACACCACCGCCGTAGACAGCTGTGCACACGCATGTATTCCGGTGGGCCCGTACGGCATCTAGACACTGCTGTGTGGCACAGCTACTGTCTAGGACCCATGTGGTTTCAGCCTTCACCCTTGGAGACTAGCAGAGAGTGATAGTGGAGGCCCCATGGCACTTTCCCATTTCCTTGATGGGAGTCACTTAACTGATCTTTGGCACGGCGAACCAGGCAGTTGGTTCCCAGGAGATAAAAGCTAAGAAGTCATTTCCTGTTTCTTCCTTCAGAAGCTCAATAGAGTGGGAGACCTGTGTGCCCTCCTGAGTGGGGTCACCCCTGGAGACCTGTTCTCAGAGCCCGGTGGGCCTAATAGCCCTAGCTCTCGGCTCTATAATGCCCCTTTTGGTGGACATCTTGCCAGTCGGCGCTGGCACTTCTTTGTCAGTTTTGATAACAGCCCTCCCCTTTCCCACAGTGCAGCGAAGCCCGCGGCTGGTCACGTAAGCAAGACTTCACTGAGGAGTCAGGAGGAGAAGGGACAGCAGCGCAGAGCGTGCCAGTCATGGCTTATTGTACCGGGCCTGGTTCACTGGTCTTCCCCTCACCCAGCCTCTGTTGCCAGTAGACTGTCTCCGACTCCTCCCACGGAGGTCTGTAAGGGACAGCTCTGCAGCCCTGCCACCATTCAGGATACCTACGTAGGACACCCTCACAGACAGTGGCGGGGAGGCTTCCGCTCCCTCAGGAAACTACATGTACAGAGAACCCACGCAGCCAGCAAACTTAGCAGACCCAACGGCAGACCTCGAGCCCACACAGTGACCTGGATGAGGCTTCTCCCGGGGCAGCTCACCAGTTCTCGGCCCATGTAGTGATGACTAACATGGCGTCAGTACCTGGTTAGAGTCATCCTAGGTGCTGTGCGGAGTGGGCGAGACACAGCCCCCTTTCCTGGCTGCTTCCTGGAGGGAGTGAGGGAGGCAGCTGGCCCGGGTGGTGTGGGTGGGATGCCAAGTTCTCCGTGCTTGGATGGCACTGCCTGAGGGACCTGAGGTTTCATCCAGCCCTGCTGGATGTGCTCCTTTTGTGTCAGTGGCAGGTGACCATGGAGGAGGTATGGAATAAGACATTTGAGTTTGACCGGAGGAAATTTGATACAGAGAGCGCTTACCACATGTTCTTTTGTCTTTTGTAACAAAAAGGTTGCATTGTCACGTGGGGTGGACAGTGAAGATGATGAAAATAGTTCTAAGCAGGATGGGTTTCCAGGCTTGCTTCTCACAACACAACATACACAAGAAAAAGGTAAGAAAAAAAGTTTAATACCAAAGCATTTTTTGGCAATAAATATTGGTTAATTTTTTGGACATAAGGCCATCGTACCTCTGCCCCATGGTTCTGTGATTGTAAGTGGGAATATTCCTGAGTTCTGTTTTCACTGGAGACAAGTTAGTCGATGGCCACTTGCCTGGATGTTAGGCCGTCTTTAACGTATCAGGTGCTTCCTTTGGAGTCCATTCTGTCCATTCTGTCAGCTGTGAGAGGACACATGGCGGGGAGGGTTAAGGCTCAGGCTTTACGTTCTACGCACTCCTTTCCTGCGGCTCCAGAACAGCTTTCCGTTTCCTAAGGGGGGCTTCCATGTACAGGTGAGAAGAAACCTGTCACACTGTGGGCACTAACAGCTGCTTTGTCGGGACCCTCAGAGTTCCTCAGGATCATGGGGACTGATTGGGAAACAATCCCAGCCCCCTAATACCTGGTCCAGAAAACAGTAGCTGGTTAGGTGGCATGTTTTATCCCTGTGGGAAAATCTATATGAATATTAAATTTGTGTTAAAAAATATATCTCTTCTTTAATTATAGAGGTAATACTTTAAAAAAAAAAAAAACCTGAAATGTAGAAATACATAAATGCACATAATTGTACTGCCATAGATAATCTTGACAATTTAGAATGTATGCAGGCGAAACCTACACATCATTTTGTTACCTGCCTCTTCTCTTAAACACACCGTGAATATCTCTCTGTGTTTATTCATGTCCATCCATTTTCTAACGTCTGTGCCGCCTCTGGCCTGGTATGTTACTGTGAGACAGAATCCAGTCCGGAGACAGAAAGCAAGCACATGGTGATCTCAGCAGGGAAAGTTTAATGTAAAGAATCATCAACTATCACAGGGTTGCCTGCAAAGGAGAAGACAGTGGTAACAGAGAGAGGGAAGAGCTACTTCCGTACAGTTAATGCACATGTAGGGCGCCCAAGGGGAGAAACACATTTGGAGAGTCACTCAAGGCCCAGATGGACACCTGGGGATGCTGTCGCTGTGGCCCACTGGCTAGTGAGAACGTTAGCTGTGTCGTGCTAACAGAACTCACTAGAAAGCCGCCCTCTCCAGAGGAGTGCCAGAAGAAGCCACCCAGGGGGAAGTGCTGACTGGCCACTTTTAAGGGAAGGAGGGAGGGAGCAGAAAGAACAGAGAGAGGGATGGAGACAGCCCTGGAATGAGGCACCCAGACCCCTTCCTCCTCTGTGTCTCTGGCCCCCTCTGCTGACGAAGCTCATCGTTGCGCCCCTGGCAAAGTGCAGGGGGTGCAGGTCCACCGGTGGGCAGTGGGGTGGAGTGCAGCTGAGAGGCACAGGGTTGGGGAGGGGCTCCTGCAGTGGTTTTTCTTTGTGGTGGGCATTAAAAGCCTCTGGACACCTGTGAAAAAGGCCCCACACCAGCCGCAAATTCTAATGCAGTGACTCTAGGCCGGGGCCCAAGGTCTGTGTTCTTATCAAGCACTTCAGAAAGTGTGACACAGGTGATCCTTGGACAGCACCACAGAGTCTGCAGCTTTTAGTGGTTCCGCTCTTGGCTCTGTCATTTCCAGGTAACGAGAGGTGTGGCTACCTTACCTAACCCCGCTTGTGCTCAGTCTGACTGCACCTTTCTTTGGATTCTTAACAGGGATTAAACTCCGTCATAGTGGGAAGTACAGTACGGTCCAGAAATGCGGGTTGATAAGTCTTGTCTAGAGGTCAGAGCTGGGAAGCTCTGTGAGCCACGTGTGCCCTCCTAGCAGTGAGCACCCAGGAAGACCAGATGCCCAAGTGCCTTCCTCTGATCCCACCCGTGCCCTTCCACACATTGTGCTTAGTCTTTCTTTTCCATAGCCTAGTTTGTCAAAAGACAGCTCTCCACATACCTCCTCCCTTCCCTCATCTTGACAGCATCTCTCCTCAACACACTGCACTTTGGTTGGCTCTGTCTCCGTGACTCCCCTAAGCCGCTGACCCACGTCCTGTCAGACACAGAGGGTGGTGTTCTGGCTTCATCGTATGTGGCTTCCCAGGAGCCGTCCACACAGAAGATTTCTCCTGGTATCTTAAAATTCATCTCTCCCCTGGCTTCATGACATCTCGTGTTCCTTGTCTTCTCTTGCCTCTTGGGGTAACCCTTCTTCATCTCCTTTGCAGGCTCATCTCCCTCTCCCTGCCCAGTCTATGTTGGGGTCTCCCAAGACCAGTGTAGGCCCTTTGCTGTTCTAAACAGTCACGCTGATCCCTGCTTCCAGTACCCTTTGTTGTGTGTTATGCAGTATGGGTACATATGGAATGCCCACTGTCTCTTGCTGTGGTAGCAGCCAGAGCAGTCTTGTCAAAACACGAAGTAGCGGGCGCGCCTGGGTGGCTCAGTGGGTTAAGCCGCTGCCTTCGGCTCAGGTCATGATCTCAGGGTCCTGGGATCGAGTCTCGCATCGGGCTCTCTGCTCAGCAGGGAGCCTGCTTCCTCCTCTCTCTCTCTGCTTGCCTCTCTGCCTATTTGTGATCTCTCTCTGTCAAATAAATAAATAAAATCTTTAAAAAAAAAAAACAAAAAACACGAAGTAGCATCTAGTAGTGTTGCTGTGTGCTCCCCACGATGGGCCTTCACGCCCTTTTTACTTAGATCTCTTCACTGGTTTCCCATAGCCTAAGAGATCTGCTGTGCCTGCCTCTGCTGGCCATTCTGCAGCCACACGGGTTCTCTTACTTCTTCAACTGCATGATGTTCCCTTCGGCCACAGGGCCTTTGCACATACTACTCTCGCTTCCTACCAGCTAATATCTATTACATATGAAGGAGGTGGAAGGAGGGGTTGTGTGTTTGATTTTTTTATGTTTTATATGTTCATATATATCTCAAAGGAAACACCCAGTTGATAACCATGGTTACTCTTGAGAGGGGAAAGTTTCAGAGGATTATGATCATGGGGAAGTTTTGATTTATCTGTATTATTAGTATTTTTGATAGCAGAACTGTGCTCATAAGGCGTGGCTTTTCTTTGAGGATGGGAGTAGTGTCTAACATGGCATATGGTACATAGGAAGCCCAGGGTAGGAGACTTTTGCTGTAATTTGAATAGTTTATACCACTTGCCTGGCAGACTGTAAAAATGAGAAGGATAAGGAGTCGAAATGTTTTTGAGAAATGATCAGTGAGAAAACAGGAAATAAAATATATACCCAGAGCCCAATGTACTGTACATACATTAAGTACCAAAGTGAACTTGGGTGATGCCAATTCTGGCTGTTTTTTCTGAAAAGTTGGTGACTAAGATACAATAGAGATGATGATTTTTCTTCAGGAAAATAGGTGAATTGTCCTTTTTAAAACGTTTATCATGGCACCTTTCAAACATACAAAAGTAGAGAAAATGTTCGACAAAACTCCCACATAGCTGCTACCCACCCTCTACAGCTGGTAGCATTTTGCCATTCTTCTTCATGAATCCTCTACCCTTCCCCAGTTTTGTCTGGTGAAAAATTTAATGGGGCAGTCATCCAAGACTTCATTAAATATGAAGACAGTAGGTCTGATGCAGCATTGGAAGTTACCAAAGCAAGACTATTGCAATAGTTATTAAAAATGCAAAATCTTTTTGTAACAGTTTAAACATTTGTTCATCAGAGGCTCACCTACTATGTGCCAGAGAAGACAGAGCCACGGGCCCCTCCACTCACATTCCAGTTGCAAGGGAGGACATGCATATGGGGGACTGTAGTCTGGGGTGCTGAGGTGGATGGCAGAAACAGCACAAAGACCAGGAGAGTGGTCAACATTGGCAGCCAGAGAAGGCAGCAGGTAGAGGAGACTTTGTTAGGCTGGATTCGGAATGACAAGGCGGAATTTCATTGGGTACGCCAGTCTAGACTGCCCCAGGACATTTGATTAGACATTTAGTTACAGATGGTGGGGGCAAGGTGACATTTTGGTCAAAAATAATTTCTTCAGTGATTATCATTCAAGTGTTGGTAATTGTAGTGAACCAGGAAGTAGATGTTCAATCTTTTATGTATCTTTAGGCATTTTTGTCTGTTTCTGATTTCTCTTGGCTTTTGCATATTTGTTTCTAATTTATTTCCATCCAGTTAGTTCTGCTCTGTAAATTGACTAGAAACTAACAACAACCAACGTTTCACTATGACAGAGGGCACAAGGCACTCTAGGACATAAAACTACCCTCCTTAGGGAGTACCTTCATCCCGAATGTGTATTTGTAAATGGAGGGTAACTGAGCGAGATTTATTTGCTTTTGTATCGCCAAGGTGGTTTGCTTCAAGGAACAACTATTTGTCTGACCAGGTCAGATGCTACTTCCAGGCAGAGAGGAGTGGGACCTCAGCACATCTGGGGAATAACGGGTTGTACATGTGGGGCACATTTGGGCAGTACAGGATAGGGTCATGTTGGTAAGGCAGGGAGGGCTCAGAGTTATTCCCAAGGATTTGGCCCTGGTTCTGTAATCATGGGAGCCACTGGAGGTACTCCCAGATTAACAGAAGAGAGATGAGCAATTCAGTCTGGCCCCTGCCTTGTCTGGACCAGCTTGCTGTGAAACCTTGCAAAGGCTGTCCCTACCCTGGGGCTTGCTCAGCTCATCGGTAGGAGGGAAGTTCCTATGATCATGCTCTTCTGAGTTGTCAGATGTTTTTATCTGCTTTAAAACAGTTTTCCTTTCTCTCTTTTTTTAATCAGATGATAAATATTCTGTTCTGAACTTAAAGGTAAGATTCATTTTTTAAAAACCAATTTTCTCAACAAATAGCATTTCTGCCATAATTTTAAAAATTTTGTGTGATTTGTTGTGTGCGGGGGGCATCTAGCTGTAAGAGTCCTTTCCCATTAAATGTTTTTTTAAAATACTTTTGAGGGGCAGCTGGGTGGCAAAGTTGATTAAGCATCTGACACTTATTTTGGCTCAGGTCATGATCTTGGGGTGTGAGATTGAGCCCTGCTTGGGCTCTGAGCTAAGCATGGAGTTTGCTTAAAATTCTCTTCCTCTTCTGCTCTTACCCACCCCCCGCCCAGTTGCTTGTGTGTGTGCATGCATGTCCACGCTTTCTCTCTCTCTCGCTCTAAAAAAAAAATACTTCTGAAACATGAAGAAACTCAGATTTTCTGTAGTTTAAAAATGACTATAAAAAAATAACTGTAATGCACTGATTGGTTAGAAATCACATATATAGGGGCGCCTGGGTGGCTCAGTGGGTTAAAGCCTCTGCCTTCAGCTCAGGTCATAATCTCAGGGTCCTGGGATTGAGCCCCGCATCGAGCTCTCTGCTCATCGGGGAGCCTGCTTCCTCCTCTCTCTCTCTGCCTGCCTCTCTGCCTACTTGTGATCTATGTCTGTCAAATAAATAAATAAAATCTTAAAAAAAAAATCAGAATGAATGCAGAATGAATAGACTAACAAATTTGCAAATGTGGAAATAGTTTTTTTCCTCCTTTTTTGCAAACATGGAAATAGTTTTAACTTAAGTTTTAATGCTGCGATGCCATAGGAATTTCAAAATTAAAGATTTCTTAGCAGAGTTCATTTGTAGCCTTATCTACTTTGTCACCAAAAATTAGAAACTTAATATCAGATTGATGTGTAATGGCAAAATGAACAAGGTGTAATGGAAAAATGAACAAAAGTTCAAAGCCTTCCCTTTAACTTTTGGGTTTGAAAAGAAAGATCATATTCTTTTCTCAACACTTGGAAATGTGCTTCTCTATGGTGTAGGGTGTTTTTTTGTTTTGTTTTGGGTTTTTTTGCCTATCCCAAGGAAGAAAAGCCCAGTTAGTCTGCCCCGTGCATCTCTGCTGGGCACCTGCAGTCCTGTCTTTTGCTTCCGAAACAGCCTGCCCCTGACAGCCTGCCCCTCTTGAGACCTATGTGTGAAAACACAGTAGCTGAACTCAAGGGCAAAAAGTCAGGAAGATAGGGCACCTGGGTGGCTCAGTTGTTGAGCTTCTGCCTTCTGCTCAGGTCATGATCCCGGGGTCCTGGGATTGAGCCCTGCATCCAGCTCCCTGCTCACTGGGCAGCCTGCTTCTCCCTCTCCCACTCCCCCTGCTTGTGTCCCCTCTCTCGCTGTGTCTCTCTCTGTCAAATAATAAATAAATAAAACCTTAAAAAAAAAGAAGAAGAAAGCTTGACCAGGACTTCTTTTAGTGCCTAAGAGAAGTCACCAGAAGGGCAAGTTTCAATTAAAAGAAACAATGGATATTAGAGTTCCTAAAGTTAAAGCAGACTAAGAGGTACAAGAGCCAAAGTGCAGAGAAAAAAGTATAATTAAGTATTTGATATACACTGACCCAGCTGCTCATACCAGTTTCCTTTTAGAAGATGCTAGCACTTGTAAATCATTACTCTTGATTTTCTTCCCCAGGATGAAAAGCCATTATGTGAGAAGCCTCCACCCTCCCCAGGTATTTGCCTTTTGAATTTAATTGTGATGAAAAGCTTCTAATTTGGGAGAATGCCCAGAATCATCATGTCTAAAATAAAGGTCACTTTTTCCCCCTGTAAAGACTGTTGCTTCTTTCCCGTTACTGAAATTGGGAAGAGGGGGCACCTGCGGGACTTCCACATTTGCTCTAAAAGAGAGGGTCTAAATGTTCAGACAGTGAACGTGAACGGTGTCCCCATGGGATGTGCTCAGACACTGGGAGGCCAGTGTCTGCAAAAGGGGGCTACTCAGTGTTCCCAGCACCTGCCAGGCCCATGCCGGGGAGCATGCCCACCTTTTCTTGCTTACCTCTCCTGGCATATTTTAAGCCATAGCTTCCATCTTAAATCCTATCTCAAATGTTTTCTTTGTGGGACATCTCCGAGTTCCGCTCTTGTTTTCAGTAGAGATGTGGATGTACTCATTTCTTCAACTACCATTTCATGTCCTAGGGATTGGATATGATGTAGCAGGGGCCAGGGAGGCTATTTGGAGCCACCGGTCCTTCCGCTAGTCCTTGCCTGCCCCCTGCCCCAGGGTTTGGGCGAGTCCCCTGTCCGGAGCCATCAGCCCTCCTGCCCTGGGGTTGAGCCTGTGAGTCCTTCTCTTCATCTGTCCCTTCCTTTCTGCCCCTACTCTAGCAGTCCTCCAGACTGGCTTCCCTGCGTCTGGGCTGGTCCTCATTCCCATTCACTTTCTTAACTGCTGGCTTCAGGGGCTCATCTGAGAGGAGGACTCTTCCTTTTCACAGCTCTGCTTGAAAGCCTTTTCTGGTTCCTGGTGGCTTGCATAACAAAATCTCCGTGTTCCATATTATAGTGTGTAAGCACCTCCCTGGGCTCCTGCCTCTCCCTCAGCCACCTCTTTCCCTGTGGCTTCTTGTATGTAGCCTCAGCAGACCAGCTACCCTCTCCCATACAAGCCATGCTCCTCACCACAGGGACCGAAGGACCTAGCACAAGGCCTGACCTGAAGGTGACTTGTGTGGTGGTTTTTTAAATACAATCTCATAATTTTGAGGTAAAATTGTAAACATCAATATTTAAAAACAACTTCTCTACCTTTCCAGATGTAACTGGTAGAACACGGCAAAGATGTATGGAAATAACCAAAGAAAAGTTCAAGGAATTGAAAGAAGAAAATGTGCTTCTAAGTGGTGCAAACCAAACCCTTACTCTTGAACTTGACCTAATAAAACAAGCGATGAAAGAACTACAGTTAAAACTGAAAAGAACAGAAAAAGAAAACCGAAAGTTGAAAGAGGCTGAGAAAACATCTCCTCAGGAAGGTGGGGACAACAGTTCTTTTATTAAAGGAACAAGGAAGAATTCACCAATTTTCGTATTTTGTTCCCAGCTATCAGGACAGCTAGTATTTTAGGTTGTAAAGTTTGCTTATGTTAATGTTGATACTATATTATAATACTTAAGGTTCTTTCATTAATATCCTTGTTCAAATTTGATTTTGTCTGCTACATCATTATTATGCTAAAGAAATTCCAATACTTCTTTTGGTTCTTTATGCTTAGCTTAGTATCTTACATACATTTCCTATCAGTTTTTTATCTGCATGAACAGCATATAAGAGTACCTCTTCGTGAGCTTGAGCCCTACATCGAGCTCTGTGCTCTGTTTGGAGTCTGCTTGAGATTCTCTGTCTCTCTGCCCCCCCCATACTCTCTCTCTAAAGTATATGAATGTATCTTTTGAAAAGTGCCTCTTTCTCCACATACTTAGCAGTGATGAGGATTACATTTTTCTTACTAATTTGACAAACAAAAAGGTCAGGGAGGAAATCCCATTTTAATTTTATTTGTATTTTACTATCGATGAGCTTGAGTATTTTTTTTTCATATCTTTGCAGGTCATTTTTTTTTTCTCTTTCATAAATTTTTCCATTTTAAATTGAGATACTGGGATGCCTGGGTGGCTCTGTCTTTTAAGCATCTGCCTTCAGCTCAGGTCATGATCCCAGGGTCCTGGGATCGAGTTCTGAGTCAGGTTCCTTGCTCAGTGGAAGTCTGCTTCTCACTCTGCCTGCTGCCTTCCATGCTTGTGCTCTCTCTTTTTCTCTGACAAATAAATAAAAGTCTTTAAAAAAACAAAAGATGTTTAAAAAAAAAGAAAAGGGGGGTGCCTGGGTGGCTCAGTGGTTTAAGCCTCTGCCTTCGGCTCGGGTCATGATCTCAGGGTCCTGGGATGGAGCCCCACATCGGGCTCTCTGCTCAGCAGGGAGCCTGCTTCCCTTCCTCTCTCTCTCTGCCTGCCTCTCTGCCTACTTGTGATCTCTGTCAAATAAATAAATAAAATCTTTAAAAAAAAAAAAAAGAAAAGAAAAGAAATCCTTTTGAACAAAATAAATAAATTGAGACGCCTTAATTTTTTTTTTCTTACTTTTTTTTCTTACTGATTTGTAGGAGCTCTTTACATGTTAGGAATTTTCGCCCTTTTTCATGTATGTGGTGGTTTCTCAGTTTGTTGATAATTTTGCTAAATATAGGATATTATTCTTTTATGACTTATGCCCTTGGTTAAGTCCTTTTTAACTCTAAGGTTATATAAATGTTCACTAATATTTTCTCTATACATTGATCTGTTTATATTAGTCTAGTATTACGGCCTTAAGAAAAGTGTCTTCATACAGACTCTGTATTTCTTGTCTTAGCTACATCTATTCCTACAACTTTATATTATTTGTGCTATTGCTTTTTGGAATCTATTTTCTAATGTTTTCTAAATCTGTTTTCTTATGTTTTCTAATAAGACATTACCATTCTATGGGAAGGCTCTTAGTTCTAATAAATTTTCCATTTATTTTATATGGCTTTCAAGGCACAACTATATCATCTGAAACATTTTTCTTTGCAATCTAAAATTTTCATTTTACTTTAATTGTACATGCACAGACTTCCAAAACACTGTTGACAGTTCCATTTTAAAACTACTAAGTTACTAAACTTCTATTCATTAATATCTATACTTCTGTCTTCCACTGGCTCTGTGAGCCCAAAAGGGAAAAAAAGATTAGATGATTGGCAATTTACATAAAATCTTGATCAATTTGGTATAAGTTCTTCTAATATTAAATTTTTTTTTCAGTAGTTGCTGCCCCTGAACTACTTTATCTAAGAAAACAAGCTCAAGAACTGGTGGATGAAAATGACGCATTAAAAATGACTGTCCATCGTTTGAATGTAGAATTGAGTAGATATCAGACAAAATTCAGGCATTTGTCCAAGGAAGAGGTAATGTTCAGTTTTAAAATATTCAGTTTTCTGACTTTTTAGGCTTTACTGTTGAATTGCTTTCTCTGTGTCTGCCTTTCGTCCCTTCTTTCCCTTCCTCCTTTCTCAAAACAAAAGCAATAAAGTCTATTTTTTTTTTTTTTTTTAAGAAAGCCTGAGGATAGTACAGAATTATAAAAGTATGTAAGTTAAGGAATAAAAGTCCATGTCAGCGGCTCCATTCTTAGTCCTGTTCCTCTTTTTTTTTTCGTACATTGTAATTTTATTTTTGTGTACACATTTGTTTAATAGTCACTGCATTTCTAGACCAGGTTCAGGTAACTGAAGGGCCTTTATAATCCGTTTATATTGTCTAGATCCAAGATATGCTTGCAAACATAGGCTGGGGCAGAATGGGAAATAACATCTTTCTAGAGACAGGCTTAGAAACTCTAGTCCAGTAAGTTGTTTCCTACTCTGACAGTGGGGCTGACCCATGCCTGGCTACTAGGCCACCATTCACAGGTACAGCCAAGGTAGCAGGGTACAGACCACCAAAAACAAGACCAATCAGTCAGTCCCGTGTTCTGATATAGCTTTCACAATTCAAATCACCTGTATTCAAAAGTAAACTACAAAATCTTTGTAAGATATGTGTGCAGTCAAAAATGGGCTCACTGCCATCGGTAGGCCGCCGCTCTATGAGCCTGTGTCACATTTAAGATGCATCGAAAAAGTCTATTTGCCCTTAGACCGCGGAGACCAGCATTAAGTCTGACATATGTTGATTCATGTTCAAACAGATTCCTTTCTGCTTATGGGAGTTGGTTAATTTTTCTGGTTATGATATTGAAAATGAAGTCTTCTTGACAGTGTCATCTGGTTCATGATGTTCCATCTTAAGCCTTATGCTAACAGCATTCGGTGCCTCCACTGGTCCTCTGTGACCACACTGGGGCTTCTTCCAACTTTGGTCACCTCCCCAGAGCGCAGCCATCTTTGGCTGACCAGTCCTGTTCCTCGGGGTATAGCTGTTATTTGTTGGTGTACCAACTTTGGAAAGAAAGCAGACTAGTTTACATAGCCACCCCACCCCCAAAATCATCCAGCTCTCATAGCCCATGGGACTTGAGTTCCTGATTCCCACAGGACCAGCAAACAAAGAATCAGTTTTGAAACACGCATGGGAGCACCCCTCTGCAACTCCACACTGGGTTCAGCATGGGGGAAGCAGGCAAAAACAGCCACATCCTATTTTTTCCCTGGAAGGGGTTTGGCTGCATACTTTCCCAGCTGCTGCCCGAGGTCTGGTTTCCAATCAGCCTGCTTCTAGGTCCTGAAGACAGTTTTCCCTTTCAGGAAATTAATGAATCTCCGTATACTCTCAGCTACTGGGAGCCGCTAAGAAGAAAGACAGTGGCTTAGGCAATTCACAGATGTTTGAGAGGCAACCAGATGCTCAGGCTGGGCTGGTTGAAGAGTCTCATCTCATAAGAGACCAGTCTGTCAAAACTGGGAGATGTAGGCTGTGAAGAACACCAAGAGGAGCCAGAAGGTCAGGGCGTTGCCCTTAGAGAGTAGTGCACGTGAGGGACAGGGTTGCGGGGTAGAATAGGACATGTCAGGATACGAAGCCGACTGGCCCCTGCTGGAATCAAGGTGGAAAGCCAAAGGCACATCTGTTCTCACATGGTTCCTCAGAATCCAGGGCAGTTTTACAAGCTTCTGATTTTGCAGTAGGACTTAAGTTTAAATTTTTTTTTAAATTTAGATTTTATTTATTTATTTGATAGATAGAGATCACAAGTAGGCAGAGAGGCAGGAAGAGAGAGAGGAGGAAGCAGGCTCCCCTCTGAGCAGAGAGCCCGGTGCGGGGCTCGATCCCAGGTCCCTGGGATCATGACCCAAGCCGAAGGCAGAGGCTTTAACCCACTGAGCCACCCAGGCGCCCGAGTTTAAATTTTTAAATAACAGCATTGAGATATAATTCACATATTCACTTCACCCACTTAATGTGCACAGTTCAGTGATTTTTACTGTCCTCACAGAATCCGGCAACCATCACCATGGTCACTTGTAGAACAAGTTCATCATGACAGGAAGTTTCCTGCCTGCTAGGAGTCACTCCCCATTTCCCCCCACCACCTGCCCAGGCTCTCATAAACACTAAGCTACTTTCAGTCTCTGTGGATTTGCCTGTTCCAAACATTTCACGTCAAAAGATCATACAACATGTGGTCTTTTGTGACTGACTTCTTTCACATAGCATGATGTTTTTTTTAACTACAGCAAAAAAAGTTAACATTCTAAGACAGGCTTCCTAGGCCAGGGCCTTTTGCAGGGCTGTGGGCGAGCCAGTTCCCCTTAAAAGGGTACAGACAAGTAGGCCCAGTGACAGGCCACTGCTCTCCCACACTGTCCTGCCCTGTGCAAATGCCCCATTCTCCGTGGCAGCCTTCCCTGATCACTCCCGTCAGAATCTCTCTTTCTCAAATCATCTCAGACTTCTGTTTGTATCACTCTTAAGACAGCTAGAACTTTCTGCCCTGTACTGTATTTTTGTGTGTAGTATATTATGTTCATTTGTGTGAGAAGACTTCTGTTGTTAGATCATAAAGTCCTGGAAAACTGTTGCATTGTCATGTCTATAACGAGTTAGAGAATTCTCACTGTTTGCTGAATGAATGAGTGATGAGTGTTGTCACAATATTGTACACCTGAAACTAATATAATACTGTATGTTAACAACACTGGAATTAAAATTTAAACCTAATGAAGGGAAAAAAAAAAAGAATAAGGCCTGACCTTTCAGAGGAAGCATTGTTTAATTTGCCTTCACTATGTGTTTTTTTCTTAGACTTTAAATATTGATGGCCTCCCATCCAAGGGCCCAGCACCACCCTGGTTGGTAAGTAAAAGTAACTTAATATCAGGCCTGTATTTTCTGTATTTTCATTGAGTACCTAAGAAAAACCATTCCAAGTGAATTAAATTTTCTTCGCTTCTGAAAAATGTGCTGTTTGTTTTCAGATGTAAGACCCAAGTTAACCTTCTTTATTCTATTATATTCAGTTGGATATAAAGTACCTATCACCCTTGTTACTGGCCTATGAGGACCGAATGAAAGAGAAGGATGAGCTCAATGCCACCCTTCAGGTAGGCTGGCAGACATCTCAGGACAAGGTTTATAAAAAATAAGACTGTTTAAAACTTGAAAGAAACATTTTAAAGATAGGTGTGCCCCAGTATCTACTGTGTATTCAGATGTCGGAGGGAGGGAAGGAAGGATGGAAGGGAAGAGGTAGGGAGGAAGGAAGGAGAGATAGGAGGAAAGAACGAGCATAGCGGTACCAATGGGTGGGAGAGAAAGAAAGAAGGAAGGAGGCAGGGAGGGAAGGATCAGTGGAGCAGGAGGGGTACATTGGGGTGGGTGGGAGAGGTATGGACGGATGGGGTGGTGCTGCATCGGAAGCCCAGATTTCCCAGGCAGGCAGTTCAGACTTAAGTGCTTCCTTATTCTCTGAAGAGCTGACCCCAGGGAAGTCCTGCTCTGTTGGTAGTGGTGAAGGCACCAGGTTTTTGTTGATTCTGCTTGATCACCTCTGTTTCATGGGAATGGCCTCTGGCAGCAGAGCTCGTTCTCATTACACAGGGGGGCAGGGCTATGTGGGTATGCTAGATGTGTCCCTCCTCTCCCTTCTGCTCATGTAAGTGACCAGAGATCTCTGGAATTGGAAGGATCCAGAGAGAACAGTTTGGATTCCCTGAGCTCTGGCTGGAAGGGTCTGTTAAGTCCTGCAGCCTGCCCTTGTTACACACTACCTCACATACATGGTCCACGTGATGTGCTTTTGAACCTTTTCTTCTAGATTAGACACTTAACTTGGTAAAAGAGTGAATTAATATTACACTAATTAATTAGCTATCAAGCCAAATAATTAACAAAATTAGTTTGGTGCCTCTTCTAAAACTGGGTTCAGGGAACATTTTTTGTAAATGGCATTTAGTAAATATTTTAGGCTTTGCAGGCCACAGGACCTCTGTCTGCAACTCCTCAGCTCTGCAGTGGTAGCAGGAAGGCAGCTATAGACAAAGGGCAAATGAATGGGCGTAGCTGCGTGCCCATAAAACTTTACTACAAAACACGCCCTGGCCCTTGGGTTTTAGTTTGCCCGAGCCCTGTTCGGTAGAAGGGCAGTCAGCCACTGGGGAGTGTGTCTGGGCAGAAAGGTAAAGGAGAAACTCCTTGGCATTGTCAAGCTAACCCGGTAGAAGCATAAAGGTCTGAGAGAGCTGGGAGAAGAATATTTAGAAGCATCTGAGAATAAACATTGGTAGCCAAGGCTCTCCCTGAAGGCCGGCGCAAGTCAGGGAAGCCCAGTGAGGACTGGCTAAGAGAAGTGGGAGGGAGGAGGCCGCACAGGAATGCCAGAATACAGTGTTCAGGAGGGGAAAGTAGACCCCACGGCAGTCCTCAGTCCTGCCGATGATGGAGGAGCTGTCCTGACTGGTAGCTCCCCACAGGAGAGGCTTTCTCATGATCACCACAGGGCAAAATCAGGAGACTCCAAGCCCTACCCACGCTGACCCCTTCCATTCCCGAGTGGGCTTTAATTAGGAGGAAAAATTCTTACTTTTATCTAAAAAGCTCCCCATTTATCCTCCAAAGTCTTTAAACAAAGAAAAGATTGTCATGTTCCTAGGCACCTCTGCTTTTTTTTGACTTGCTTTTATCTTTTCAAGTATTTGGCAATTCCAGAAAAATGGTATCAAATCAGGAATTGAGTATTTCGGACCCCGAGGCTATCTGTCCCTTGCGCTCAGCATCAGGGTTTCTCCTGGTTCCCCAGCAGCCCTGGGAGCTCCTGAAGGGCTGGCACCTGGCACTGGTACCTGCTGTTCAGGGAGACTTTGCTAGAAAGCTGCTGACCTCTGACCTGAGGCGCGGCCGTGGCACGAGAGCTGAGGATGGGGCCACGTGTGTCTGTGCATGTTACAGTTCACCTCCGCTGTGTTGCAGGAGGAAATGAGAATGTTTCGGGTGCGAGTCCAGGAAGTGGTGAAAGAAAATGAAGAATTGCACCGAGAGTTAACCAAGAGTAGTCCCGTGACCAGTGAGGAATGGCAAGTGGTGCTGGGTTTCTGATGTTTTGGTAACTCAAAAGGAAACAGAGTAATAGGAATAAACTTTATGACATCATCAAATACGTTTTCTTTTTTGAACTAAAATATTTTCAGGGAGAGTTTCTAAGAAATTAATAAGGAACAATGACAATATAGTAGTAAACGGTTCTAATTTTAAGGGTTACATTTAAAATTCCAAGTAGGTTTTTAAACCTGAAATCCATCTACACTCCCCCTTTTATTTGCTGAGGTGGTGTTTCTCTAGGGCAGCCTTCTCACTGAAGACCTCTTGAGCCATATCCTTTTTGTCCCCCTGTGACTGTTCCCAGGGCTCTAGAACAGGAAGCTCAGGATGGGGCCCTGTACGACTAGCTCCCGTCTGCCCTGCCCTTTCAAGATTCTCTGACAGCTGAGTGTGGCCTCCCTCCAGCTCTCTGCTCGTGCTCCTGCTTCACCCCAGAACGCCCCTTCTGCACTCTTACTTACCTGTCAGGCCCTGCTCACAAGGCCCTGATCGAATGGTGCTGGTCAGTAGCTCTCCCTGAAGGCAGAGTTCATGGCTCCCTTGTCTCAGCTTCTGACCCAGCCCGAGACCCACGCCCCGTCCTGGTACCTGCCATGCTGTGCCTGCCTGGGTGTCTCCGTGTCTGTCTGCCCTGTCCTCCTCTGTGAGCTCCTCCAGGGCAAGGCCAGGTCCTGTTCATCAGCACAGCGGCAATACTGGCTAGTCCATGCATAGGAAAAAGTAAATGTCTTAGAAAGTCTAAAGGCACTATCCAACCACAGACTCTTCAGATCAATCCTTTTCTCCTTGGATAGCTATATTTAGTAACTGTTAACATGTCTTAACATCACTGAACAAAATTGAAATGTTTTCCATGTGTGATGTCCAGGAATTTAGAATAGGAGTCAACAACACTCCTGCCATTAAGTGGGTTCTCACTGATGTGACGGTTGGGATTGGCCTGAGCAGCTACTGGACCTTGGTGCACTGTGCCTTCCCCTGTTGAACTTGGATTTTCTTCTGTCAGGGCTCCTAACATGCTTGTACTGGAACCCTGGAAAGCAGGCAGTTAGACTGCTTCCAAGAGCTCTCCAGAAAACTGAGATCACAGATCCTTCCTCTAACCTTGTATATAAATGCCAGTCAAACCCATTTACTTCTCTATAAAATCAAAATAAAAAAAGAAAGACCTCACTTTCAAATTGACGTGTGCAGTGTTCCCCTATCCTGTTTCTTTGGGTTTGCACTTGGCACCTGCTTTAGTGTGGTGGCCCGGGCAGTGTGTGGGGAGCCATTAGGTCTTGTGGTGCCTCTTGAGCCCCTCTAGCCGGCCTCCCCCTTCCTCTGAACTCCTTGCCCTCCAGCCGGTGGGGGGGGTGGGGCATGGTTCATGGAGGCAGATCTCCAGCCACTCCGGAAGCTCCTGCCCCTGTACCCTCCCTCAGCCTCCCTGGCTGCTGCCCCCGTCCCTGTGCACACAGGCGGGGGTGCCTAGATACTCTGGCATAACAGCTTCCGACTTGAGTTGAAGCTCTCCCCTCAGTTTCACATAATTTCTCCTTGAACTTCTGGGCTGTAACTAAACTCTGCATTTCATTTCTGACTTCCCTGACCAGCCGGGATACCTCATGCTTTGCAGGCCTTAGTTTCTCCACCCATAAAATGGGAGGGAGTATTAAACTAAATGTAAGGCTTGAACTTTTATTTCTCTTTTTAAGAAATAGGAGAGTCCCTTTCATTTAAAAAAGAAAGAAAAGGTGGAGGGAACTCAATTGGAGTTAAGGAAAGAAGAAAAGAAGAGGAAAGGAAGGAAGGAGGAAGCTAGGGAAGGAGAAGGGGAGTCCTAAGAAAGTCCAAAGTGTAGGGGCACTTGGGTGGCTCAGTCCGTTAAGGGTCGGCCTTTAGCTCAGGTTATGATTTCAGAGTCGTGGGATCCAGCCAGCGCTTCAGGATCCCTGCTCAGCAGGGGGCCTGCTTCTCTCCTTCTCCCCCAACCCCCTGCTGGTGTGTACCCATGCACACGCTCTCTCTCTCTCTCTCTCTCATAAATAAATAAAATCTTTAAAAAAAAAAAAAATGTTCAAAATGTAAACAGGAGGAAGTGGAGCTAGTCTTCCTGAGGTAAGAATAAGGAGGCCAGGCCAAGGGAGCCCCAGTGGGCTCCTGTTCCTGGGCTCCCATTCTACACAGCAAGATAGCTAGCTCCCTCCCCATCCTGGGTGCTGTGTAGGCAACCCCTGTTAGAGGGAAGTCACTGGTACAGCTCAACTCCTTTCCTCTTTTTTCTCTCCTTCCTCCACCTTACTTTTTGAGTTCACAGTGAAAAGTTGTGATAATTTACTGGTTTACCATTTCCTTTGAATGGTTAGCATTTAACTAGGTTTCTAACGGACCCTTTAGCTCATTTTAATTGGAATTTTTGGTCACCAAGGTTGAGCTGAGCCAGAATTGACTCCGCACCCTCTGTAAGGAAAGGGCAGTTTTAGTACAGTATGGTTTAAGAAATCAGCCAGAGGCTTTTCACAGTCATTATTTGGAGGCAGATATGCTATTGATTATAAGGGAGTACTTCTCTGTCAAAATGGGAACTTTCTGAATTCTTTCCAAATTCTTCTAATTTCCTACTGGCTTCAGAATAATCCATTGGGTGTCAGAATTGGAGGTTAACACATGAAACAAGATTAGCCATTTGGCAACCGTTCGAGCTGGGTGTTGTGTTGTGTACGTGAGAGTCTGTTCTCCAGTTCTTTTCTGCTTTTGTGTATGTTCGAAATGTTGCATTTTAGAAAGTTATTGAAGCAGTTCATAATGCAGACTTTATCTCTCCTCCCCTATCCCATTCAATGCGAATGGTAGGATGAGCTGTGTGAATGACGTGTTTAGCATTAAAACTCGTCCAGATGTTCATGACCGGCAACACATCAATGGCTTTTAGATGCCGGAGTGTCTCTGTAATCATTCAGTACCTGAGTGGCAGAATTTAACTTTGTAAATCAATTGTAGGCGTCAGCTCCAGACTCAGGCGGAACTGGTTTTAGAGGAGAACAAGTTGTTGATAGAGCAGCTGGAGATTCAGCAGAGAAAAGTCAAGGACACCCACCAGGAGCGTCTTCAGGAAGGTGAGCTATCTTTCCAGCATCACTGGACACCGGTGCCTCCGTCCCCCACCCTGCTCCTAGTAGGACCCCCTTCAAATTACAAATGGAGGAAATCACATTTCTAGAATGTGTTCCTCTTCACTGAAAGGCAGCTGTTTATGTTACAATATACCCAGTGTTACCCATAATGTATTGATCGCTTTCTCTTAGATTCCACCACGTCTTTCCAGTTATTCTATATATCTTAGAAAGCGGATGTAGATGACCCCTTTAGAGTCAGCAGAACTGGCTTTGTGGGGATTAGTGCCACGTAAGTGGAAAAGATCATGTGAGGTGACCCTTTGAAACAGCACCAGCAAGGGTACCTGAATATTTGTTACGTGAGTGAGTGAGTGAGTAGAATGAATTCTCTCTTCGAACAGTTTCTTTGTGCTCCTGCCCTTCCTGGTTCAGAGCTGTGGGTGCTGTGACAGGCTAAGTCTCCCTCCCGTGCCTTTCGTGTGTACCTCCCTGCCCTGGGAGCCTCAGAGCGCGTGGCCACGGGCTTTGATGTGGGCCAGATTGAGTCATTGCTTCCTCTTTGGTTGAAGCCCAGAGCACAGAAGGTGGTGGCGTTTTCTTGTGCTTTACTGACTTTCCTGGTGAAGTAGTAACACCGTGCAGGAGGGCAGAATGTAAGTGTCTTGACTGAGCCAGTGTAACCCCTCCTTTCTCTCTTCCCCTCTGCTCCTGATTATGTAACGATGCCCTTCATGCCCTGGGCACTGAAGCCCCCACTGCTGCTGAAGTTACTCCATCTGTTTCCACGAGCCAGCTCCTGTGTAAAAGTGAGAGTGTCTGGGGGCACCTGGGGGGGCTCAGGCGGTTGAGCATCCAACTCTTGGTACCAGCTCAGGTCATGATCTCCCACTAGTGGGATCGAGCTCTGACCATAGCCTGCTTCAGATTCTCTCCCTTCCCTCCCTCCTAATTTACTCTCTCTCTCAAATAAATAAAATATTTTAAAAGTTTGATATAAAAATATAAAACCTCAGAGCATCCAACAGGAGCTTAGTTCACAGGACTTCCCCTTAGACTCTATGTGGCACAGACGTATTTGCCTTTACTCTAGCATCATTTGGAGTGGAAGGGAGAGAAAGTTGTCCTCCTGTCTTTGTTTTTAAGACCAGAAATGGCAGAGAAAATTAATTTTGTATTTCCCAAGCTTAATTTCTTCAAATGTTACAGATGTGAGCAGGTATGTTGCTGGTTCTGGTTGTGTAGATTGGGACACCTTTAGGCCTCTAATTTGATCCAGTCAGCTGCTTGTCCTATTTTCCTGTTTCCCAGAAGGAGTTATTCATTTTGACGAACTAAATCTTTTCATAGAGTAGAAGGATTTTTTAAAATTTAATTTTATTTTTTCAGTGTTCCAAGGTTCATTGTTTAGGCACCACACCCAGTGCTCCATGCAATACGTGCCCTCCTTAATACCCACCACCAGGCTTACCCATTCCCTTATTCCCCTCCCCTCCAAACCCCTCAGTTTGTTTCTCAGAGTCCACAGTCTCTCATGGTTCGTCTCCCCTTCTCATTTACCCCAATTCACTTTTCCTTTCCTTCTCCTAATGTCCTCCATGTTATTCCTTATGCTCCACAAGTAAGTGAAACCATATTATAATTGACTTTCTCTGTTTGACTTACTTCACTCAGCATAATCTCCTCCAGTCCTGTCCATGAAGATACAAAAGTTGGGTATTCATCCTTTCTGATGGAGGCATAATATTCCATTGTGTATATATATGGACCATATTTTCTTTATCCATTCGTCTGTTGAAGGGCCTCTTAGCTCTTTCCACAGTTTGGTGACTGTGGCCGTTGCTGCTATGAACATTGGGGTACAGATGGCCCTTCTTTTCACTACATCTGTATCTTTGGGGTAAATACCTGGTAGTGCAATTGCAGGGTCATAGGGTAGCTCTATTTTTAATTTCTTTCTTTCTTTTTTTTTTTTTTTTTAATTTATTTGACAGAGATCACAAGTAGGCAGAGAGGCAGGCAGAGAGAAAGAGGAGGAAGCAGGCTCCTTGCTGAGCAGAGAGCCTGATGCGGGGCTCAATCCCAGGACCCTGGGATCATGATCTGAGCCGAAGGCTGAGGCTTTAACCCACTGAGCCACCCAGGCACCCCTCTATTTTTAATTTCTTGAGGAATCTCCACACTGTTTTCCAAAGTGGCTACACCAACTTGCATTCCCACCAATGGTGAAAGAGGGTTCCCCTTTCTCCACATACTCTCCAACACATGTTGTTTCCTGTCCTGATAATTTTGGCCATACTAACTGGTGTAAGGCGGTATCTCAGTGTGGTTTTGATTTGAATTTCCCGGTTGGTTAATGATGATGAACATTTTTTCATGTGTCTGTTAGCCATTTGTATGTCTTCTTTGGAGAAGTGACTGTTCATGTCTTCTGCCCATTTTTTGGTATGATTATCTTTTGGGTGTTGAATTTGAGGAGTTCTTTATAAAGCTTGGATATCAGCTGCTTGTCTATTGTTGAAGCATAAAACTTTAAATCCTTCTATTCTGTAGTAGTACTTACTTCTAAGTGCTGCTTTCAACAGATGCCTGGGAAGTGTCTTATCATTACATATACGGTGTTTCCCAGGACAAAAATATTTATGATTTACTTTAAAATAAAAGAGAAGAAAAGTCATAAATTCAGTCTATATTTGGGTCCTATTTGATGTCCTTAAAGACTTGAAAATCTTGCAGTTTTAGGAACAGCATCATGACGATGAATGTCCCTGTGTGACTTAAGGCTTTGGTCTTCAGAAAGTCCGTTCCTTGAAGGCTAAAATCCTCTCTCATTTAATTAGCATCGTGTATTAGCAATGATATCAACATACTGAGCCCCAGTACTAAAGACGATATTTAGTGAATGTTTAATATGGGGAGAGTAATTTCTAAGTATAAGGTTTTTGATATTAATTTATAAATCTCCAAAAGTTTTTTTAAGAGTATTATTTATAAGCTGGCTCTTCTTGGCATTACCTAGTAATCAATAATCACATTTTCTTAAGTCTTCTGTACCATTTCATTTGTTTTTCAGTTTCTAAACTGACTAAACAGCTAATGCTTCTGGAGACTAAAACACAGAACCAAGAAAAGGAACTAACCCAAAACAAGGAGGAGTTGGAAATTTTAAGGACCGAATGCCAGGACTTAAAAACACAGTTGGATGGCAAAATCGCTATCAACGTTCATGCTTCGATTGTAAATGAATTAAAAAGGTAAGGCTACAATGTCTGGTGAAGTTTGAGTACATCATCATGCATGTGGTTTTAGGTGGAGTATAGAGAGATTGCCCATCCTCTGTGTCATGTAGCTGCACCAGCACAGGTGTCCAGGACTGAGAATCGTGAACAGTTATTACTGAAGGACACTATGCCTGTTTTTGAGGGCTATGGTCTGCACTTTGTGTATGATTTCTTCTCCTCCTACTCTTCCATCCTTTATTGGCTTTACACCCAAAGGTAATTTTAAAGTGGTAGAACTGGAAACCTGGATATCCAGTAACAGGGAATGGATTAAATGAAAGGGTATACCCATAAAATGAATTGCAATGCAGCCATTAAACAGGATGTCACAAACGAATCTTTTGGGAAGTTTGGGAAATTATTTTTTTTTTATAATTTTTTTTTTTTAAGATTTTATTTATTATTGGACAGAGAGAGAGATCACAAGGAGGCAGAGAGGCAGGCAGACAGAAAGGAGGAAGCAGGCTCCCCGCTGAGCAGAGAGCCCGATGCGGGGCTCAATCCCAGCACCTTGGGATCATGACCCGAGCCGAAGGCAGAGGCTCAACCCACTGAGCCACCCAGGCGCCCCTGGGAAATTATTTTTAAGTGAAGAAATTAGATTACAAAAATAGTATGTATAGAATGATCACAATTTTGGGTGCCTGGGTGTCTCAGTGGGTTAAGCCTCTGCCTTCAGCTTAGGACATGGCCCTGGGGTCCTGGGATTGGGTCCCACATCTGGCTCTCTGCTCAGCAGGGAGCCTGCTTCCTCCTCTCTCTCAGCCTGCCTCTCTGCCTACTTGTGATCTCTCTCTGTCAAATAAATAAATAAAATCTTTTAAAAAATAAAAAAAGAATGATCACAATTTTGTTTAAAAAGAAGATTGTGTATATATATATATATATTAAGGTAACCAACCAACCCAGTTTGCCTGGGACTGAGGTTTTCGCAGGATGTGGGAATCCCAGTGCTAAAACTGGGAAAATCCAAGACAAACTGGGGATGAGGTGATTATTCGTGTGTGTGTGTATGTGTTTATGTGTATAATTACATGTTTGTATAATTACATATATGTATAAATACATATACATGCTTATATGTGCATGGTCACACACACATATACCATAAGTACATAGAAAAAAGACTGGAAGGAGAAAATGCTAACAAGAATTCTCTTTGGCAGGTGAAATTCTGTGTCTATCAGTAGTCAGCATTCTCTAGAAAAACAACTGACATATGTAGGGTACATATATAGATATTTCTAGAGAGAGAGAGTTTAAGGAATTGGCTCACACAGTTATAGGGGTTGGCAAATCTAAAGTCCATAGGACAGCCAGCTGGCTGGAAATTCAGGCAGGATTACTATGTTAGTCTTGAGGCAGAATTCCTTCTTTGGGCAACCTCAATTTTGGCCCAGGGAGCCTTCAACTGACTAGATGGGGCCCACCCACACTATCAAGGGTAATGTTTTACTTAAAGTCAGTTGCTTATAGATGTTAATTACATCTACAAAATACCTTCACAGCGGCATCTATCTAATATTTTTCCAGACTGGGCACCATAGCCTAGCCAAGTTGACATGTAAAATTAACCATCAAAATGAGTAATTTAAATTTTCTTTGTGTTTATTGTAAATATTTTACATGTGTTCTATTATAAATATGCATTGCTTTTGTCATGGGGAGGAAATAATTTTTTTTATAGCGAAACTTTCAGCTAAGATGGTTGACGTAGGGGAGTAAGAGTGCATGTGACGTGCTTAGTTTGGTACTTTAGTAAATGCTGGGGAGTCCAACTACTGGACCCCAGTGTTTTGACTGTACTTTTACGTGCCATCTGGGCCAGAGCCATCCTTTACTTTTCTATTCCAGGAGAGGAAGGAAATTTTTTTTAAAGTTCTGTTCATCTTTATGATTTTATTTCCCTCAAACACCCACTCCTATAGCTGATGTTTTTTTGTGGCTATCAACATCACATTTTCTTTTTTTTTTTTAATCTTTTTAAGATTTTATATATTTACTTTAGAGAGAGAGCACGAGTGAGTAAGTAGGAGAGAGTGGCAGCGGGGGAGGGAGAGGAAGAGGGAAAGAATCGCAGGAATCAACACGGGGCTCCAGCTCATGAACCTGAGATGGTGACCTGAGCCAAAACCAAGAGTCAGACGCTCACCTGTCTGAGCCATCCAGGTGCCCCCGTAACCATGTATTCGAATGGCTCCTTAAATGTGAGTATCAAAGGTATAAAAACCTTCAAAAGGAAGCCACTAATGGGAAGGCAGTGGAAGACATGGTTGTTGAAAAGACAGACATGTCACCAAGTCTCTTGTAAGTAGAAATTAATTGAGGAGTGTTGTGGTAGAGAATGAACTAGAGTAGGGACAGCAAGCCTTCATGTCAGCCTTTGCCGGGAGGCTTTGGGCTCAGAGTTGATGGGTGGGGTGGAGGACAGAGGAGTAAGAGTGGACACGGAGAGTGGTGACCCTGATGGTTTTCTAGTGGAAGGTGCAGTGACTGGTCAGAGCATCGGTAACGTGGGAAGAGGGGTAGGAGTCTATCAGGGATGGGATGTGTGAATTCAGGGAAGTCTATAGAGGCTGCACCAAGACCTGCTAGAAAAACAGACACGACATCAGCCCCAGAAATGGCAGGAGGTTATCTTCCTAGTGCACTGTCTGGTTGACTTATCGTTGTGTTGGTGATTACACCTGGAAGCTTCGCTTGTTCTTGGCTTTTCCTGCTGCTTACAAAGGTTGAGCTTACCCAGGATGGATGGTGGGAGAAAACAAGGAGTCACCCGACTTCTGAAGAAAGTTAGCACACTTGTTTAGGGAGAGCTAAGGTTTTGGGGTGACTAGTGGTATCTATACAAGGAAAACCTTCCTTATTCTGGCTTTTGGGGCAGGGGAGGGGCTGTTCTAAAGTGCAGCTGACTATCCACATAACTCCTCTGTGTAGACAAAGCCCTGCTCAGCAGTCAGTGATATGTCTGCTCAGGGAGATGCCAGGGCAGAAAAGCAGTCTCCTTACATAATACACACCAAACGCCAAGTCCTTCATCCTAAAATAAGAACAGACTCCCAGGTGTGAACAAACGACAAGGATCGTTGGGTATAATGGGGGAAAATGCAACAAAATAGGGAGACCTACATAAGCACAGAAACTCACTTCAAAGAAAACAGATACTGTGGAGAACTGAGAATATAGAGAATAAAATACCATACAAAAGTATAGTCAAGAGCAAGATTAGAAGTGATGACCAGAAGCTAGAGAAGATTCAGCAGAAGGGCTAAAAGACAAATGGGTCAATTCTGCTAGAGCATAAGGAAACAGACGATTGGGAATGGAGAGAAGGTAATGGATAGGAGACCTGTCCGGGAAGCCCAGCCTCAGATTGTCAGATTGTCTCAGAAAGAAAGCTTAGCTTAAAGAAAATGGGAAGGAAGACACGACTGGTTGGAGGGCATTTCCAGGTCTCCGAAGACCTTGACTGCTAGGACCTGCAGACTGCCTGGTGTAGTGAATGAAAAAGACCCATACCTAGATACACCCACGTGAAGTATCAAGCCCATCACCCGCAAATAAGTCATGAGCTGAGCCTCCAGAGGGCTTTATCCTGAGCGTAGGGTGAACTTGAAACCAACCAGCCCTCAATCCTCTCTGGAGGACGGCTCTTTACTCCTAGACGTTTTTAAGGAGAGTGTCCAGGACACAAAGAAAAACAGACAGACAGTGCCTGGGAACCAGCAGAAGTGGCAAATAGTACTAGAGAGCCCAGATATGAGAGTTATCAGACAAGGCCTATAAAACAACGGTGGCTCTCAGGCTTAAAGAGATAAAAGGCTCCAACATGTCTTCAGGGAACTAATACAGCAGCCTGAAAAAATACAGCAGCCTGAATTCAGAGTTCCCTGGATGGGCTTAACTAAACATTGGACGTAGCGGGGGGGGGCGAGCTGGCGAACTGAAAAATAGGTCGGAAGCAAGGGTCCGTAGGATGGGGTGGTGGAACGTTCCACAGTTGCAAGGATCAGTAGCTGACAGACAGGAAGTGACGGAGGGATGTATTTCATCAGGAGTAGTTACGGCGGTGGGGAGCCTTCCCCAAGTGAAGACAGTCAGTAGTATGTGAGTTGGGTTAGCCCCGTGAGCACCCTGTGAGCTAAAATTTCCTTCTGGACAAAATGCCTTTTAGGAATGAGGTCAAAATCGGCATATTTTCAAGCCCAAATGAGTGTCATCACCAGCAGACCTATATTAAAGGCAGTTCTCATCAGGAAGAGGAATGTAATTCAGTGTTGGATGCATGGGAGGCAAGGAAAACTAGAGTAAAAAAGACACAGTAAATATAAATGTAAATGAACATTGATTCCATGAAACAATAATAACATCTTTGGCGATTTAAAAATACGTGGAATTCAGTGGCCGGATGCCCCGTTGTCAAAAAACAAACAAACAAATATGGAATTTGGGGGCGCCTGGGTGCCTCAGTGGGTAAAAGCCTCTGCCTTTGGCTCAGGTCATGATCCCAGGGTCCTGGCATCGAGCCCCGCATTGGGCTCTCTGCTCAGCGGGGAGCCTGCTTCCTCCTCTCTCTCTCTGCCTGCTTCTCTGCATACTTATGTGATCTCTGTCTATCAAATAAATAAATAAATCTAAAAAAAAATGTATGGAATTCAAATGCAAATAATAATAGCATATAATTAGGGAAGGGGTCAATGGAGTTGTCTTCTAAAGTCTAAAATCATTCCAGAGAGGAGAAAGATGTTGATTCACTTTATGGTTTAAAAATACACATGATGAAATTTGTGGGAAGAAAATGTCTGTAACTTTTAAACTAGTATAGCGAAAAAATGATTTTTTTAAAAAATGCGAATGAGGGGCGCCTGGGTGGCTCAGTGGGTTAAGGCCTCTGCCTTCGGCTAGGGTCATGGTCCTGGGGTCCTGGGATCGAGCCCCGCATCGGGCTCTCTGCTCAGCAGGGAGCCTGCTTCCCTCTCTCTCTCTCTGCTTGCTTTTCTGACTACTTGTGATATCTGTCAAATAAATAAATAAAATCTTTAAAAAAAATACGAGTGAGGGCAAGAAAAGATAGGACAAGTGGTAAAATCGAAAATGCAAAATGGAAAGATTTAAAAGCAAATATATCAGGAGTAAGTAACACTAAAGAGGCTAGATGTTAAACTAGCGTACGTGAAGCAGAGCCCTGGGGTGTTGGTGAGCGCCAGTAAGGCCACGCAGGAAAGTGAGATAGAGAAGTCGGTAACCCACAGGCACCCGAAGGGGCCACATGGCGATGTAAGGTCAGGGTGTCCGGGGCACATGAGGGTCAAGGGAGCCGGGTTTTAACAAGCTTCAGGGGCTCTTACCCTGGGGCACCTTGGAGGTGGGGAAGAATGCTCATCGCATGGAGGAGTCCTACCAGTAATTTACCTTTACTGGTGGCCTTCTGGGTTGTGACCGTACTGCTGTGTGCCGGGGAGGCTCGTGTCAGCTCAAGGCCTCATGCAGGCCGCACCCAGTGGGTTCCGAGGCAGAGTACAGTGGAGTGTGTAGCTCAGCTTTCCACAGCAAGTTTGTGTTGCCTTTCAACTGTGCATCTCCGTCAGAAAGACAGGCAGGTCCAAGGTGAAAGGGCAGAATGAGCCATAACACTCAAGTACAAAGCAAAAGAGAGGTGGTAACGTTCCGTCAGTATCTGGCAAGACAGATGACAAAAAGAGGCTCAATCTACCAAGTAGATGTTTAAATGTGTGTGCACCGGAAATAAGTTCCTATTGATACATTTGAAAATTCAGGCGAAATAGTGACATTCCTGGAAAAACATAACTTCCCAAAACTGTTTCAAAAGGAATACCTGAATATTCCTTTTTTTTTTTTTAAGATTTATTTATTTATTTATTTATTTATTTATTTATTTGAGAGAGCTAATGAGAAAAAGAGAGCATGAGAGGGAAGAGGGTCAGAGGGAGAAGCAGACTATCCAGTGAGCGGGGAGCCCGATGTGGATCTTGATGCTGGGACTCCAGGAGCATGACCTGAGCTGAAGGCAGTTGCTTAACCAACTGAGGCACCCAGACATCCCTGAATATTCCTTTAATCATCAAAGAAATAGAATCCAAAGACCATTCCTTAAGAAAACTATAAGCCTAGAGACCTTCACGAGATTGTTCTAAAAATACTCAAGGAGGAAGTCATTCCAGTCTTACATAAACCCTTCTGAAGAACAGGAGTTAATGCCACCTAACTCATTTTATGAGATCGATGTGGCCTTAATATCAAAACCCAACAAATATAAGAAAGGAAAATTACTTTTTATTTTCACCCATGAATCTAGATGTAAAAACTTTTTTTAAAGATTCTTATTTATTTGAGAAAACAGAACACAAGCCAGGGAGAGAGGCAGAGGGAGAAGCAGACTCCCTGCTGAGTAGGGAGCCCACCAGGGGGCTCGATCCGAAGACCTCAGGATCATGACCTGAGCCGAAGGCAGATGCTTAACTGACCAAGCTACCCCAGGGCCCCTAGATGTAAAAACTCTTATTAAAAGTATTTACCCCAAAAAGTTCTGTTTCTTCACCTATATGGTAATAATATGAGGGTTTGTTATAATTATGTATTAAAATATGCATTTGTCTTTCAAATACTTTTCTATATGTGTATTATCTTTTACATACTTCTCTATATGTGTATATGTGTATTTCACGATTTAAAACATTTTAAATCCTGGCTTTTTACCAGAAGAATTAAAATCACAAGTGATCAGTAGAGGTTTCCTCTAGGGAACCTGAGGGGAAAATATTTTATATAAAATTTTTTAAGTAACTGTTTTAGGGCTTCAGACTGGCTCAGTCAGTGAAGCATATGACTCTGGATCTCAGGGTTATGTGTTTGAGCCCCATGTTGGGCGTAGAGATGAGTTAAAAATAAATATCTTTAATAAAAATAACTAAGCAAGCAACTATTTCTCCCACCAGCTATTAACTGTCAGCTTTTTTTTTTTTTAAACAAATTGCTTTTACCTCTTTGTTTTGCTTAAGAAATATATTGTTAGAAATACACCTGAAGTCCTTTGTAACCACTCTCCTTAGTCCATTATTTATCCCTGGCTTTCTAAAAGGAATCACTACCATAAACTTGGAATTACATTTCCAGTCTGTTTTTTATTCTTACATATGTTTCCATAAATGACCCATGGCATTTTTTTGGTGTGTCTTATGAATTTTATATGAATGCTTATATGAATGAATTCATGCTTTAGTATATTGACCTTTACACTCAATTTTCCAAACATCTATCTATGTTGAAATAGCTATTAGAGCTGATTCTTTTACCTTCTGCCTGGTGGTATTCCATCGTATGAAGTACTACATTTCACTTATTTTAGTGGAAGCTTAAATTGTTAATAAGTTTGCTCCATTCGGTAGTGCCACAGTGAGAGTTCAAGTACGTGTTGTCAGAGTTTCTCTATGTATGTATTTAGAGGTGGCGCTGTTGGGTCACGGGGGAAGTGTGTTTTCTAGAACTTGATGTATTGCTCTCTGAGGTGACTGGCCCACCAGTACTTTCCCAACATTCTCTATAGCCCCTAGTTGTTTTTCATTGGGAATTTTTCTTTAGGGATTGATTTGAGTACATTACTTTGGCTTTAAAGAAAATTCCAAAACCAAAACAGAAGATAGTGAAGAAAAAAGATAAAAACCTCAGTTTCATGGTTTTTATCTAGGTGTGTCCTCTGCTCTTTGACTAATTAGAACTAGTAAACTAGAAAGTAATGGAAAACTATCTGGAAAATCCCTGCTGGGTGTTCAGCCTCCAAGCTGAAGTCACTGAACTGAACAGGTCAGTCCTGATGATTACATGGGAACTGACCGAGAGAACCAATGAAGAAATAACTCTTTTCTCTAGCCTCATTTTGCCAGAAGTTTATGTTGAAATTGTATGCCTTTCTTGTTCTTTTGTTGCTTTTATCATGAAAACATAGAATTACTTTAGTATGACCCAAAATTTGTTTTAGCATTAGGATTTGGGGGAGACAGTTTTACCTATGTAAAAAATGAAGCAGTCTTAAATTCTTTCTGGAAGAAGGATAGGGTACACATAAGTGTATCTATACAAAGGCATAAGCAACAGTTATTGGCAGGAAAAGCATTAGATTACCATCAAAAAACCATGTGGTCAGCCCCTAGCAGTTCCATCCTGGGCCCTCCGGGAGGGGATAGACAGCGTTTGCGCAGGGGCCTTCCCCAGACCACCACGGGCTGGTGGCCTAGGCTGCCTCTCACTTGCCCGGCAGCGGCTGCCTCCTGTTAGCTTCAGTGTGCCAGATCCACGCCTGTGATGTTTTTGTCCCCCAGCCAGTTGCAGAAGGAAGAGGAGAAAGAAGGTGCCGAGATGGAAGAGTTGATGGGAAAGTTGGCACTGCTGCAAGCACAGAAACAGAGCCTGCTCTTAGAGAAGAACAGTCTGGCTGCAAGAAACCAAGCGCTGGGAGAAGAACTCGACAGGGCACAGAAAATAAATAGGTTTTTATCTTTCTTTTTTTTTTTTTTTTTAAGATTTTATTTATTTATTTGACAGAGAGAGATCACAAGTAGACAGAGAGGCAGGCTCCCTGCTGAGCAGAGAGCCCGATGCGGGCCTCGATCCCAGGACTCTGAGATCATGACCTGAGCCGAAGGCAGCGGCTTAACCCACTGAGCCACCCAGGCACCCTTTATCTATTTTTTCTTAAGTGGGTTTGTTTTGTTGTGTGTATTTGTTTTTTAGTATTAAAAAGAGAAAATTAAATATTCTCTTTTATTTTCTTTGTCTTTATCTAATATTGGCTATAAAGTGGAAAAGGAGCATTGAGATTACTGGGTATCAAAAGAAAACTATAGTAAAGGCTGTTCTGTTGGCCAGTGTTAGCCAACATTTCCCAGGTCTATAGATCGATGATAGTTAATGGTCATAATGATGACCCTAAGACTGAAAGTCCTAGAAGTTCTTTCCTACACATTTCTCAAAAGTCAGCTTTAGGTAACTGGATTCCTTTTTCTAAAGCATCTTTTAGAACATGATCCAAAAAAATGAATGGAGTAATACATACAAAGTAGCCTATTGACGGTGTTTTGTGATACCTGTTGACTCGATTTGGAGTCAATAACTATGCTTCACTTAAAATTAAACTCCCTTCCCTCTTTTCACCCTGAAACTTAGTAGAATTAGGTTGCTGAAGAATACTTTTAAATGCTAACATACTTGCTGTTTTTACAATGCAGATATTCACTATGTTCTAGCCATTCAGGCTAATGAGTTTTTTATTCCACCATTTGGGGGAACTCTCTAGGAGGTCTCAAAAGAAAATTGATGTCCTCAAAAAGCAGGTGGAAAAAGCCATGCAGAACGAAATGTCTGCTCACCAGTACCTGGCAAATCTTGTCGGCCTGGCAGAGAACGTAACCCAGGAACGCGACTCTCTTATGTATTTGGTAAGCTCCCTCACTTCCTTCAAGTACACTGAAAGTCAACATGCAAATGTGATTTTAAGAGCGTTTTCTTGGGGCGCCTGGGTGGTTCAGTCAGTTGAACACCTGACTGGATTTCGGCTCAGGTCTTAATCTCAGGGTCCTGGGATCGAGCCCCATGTCAGGCTCCACGCGCAGCTGGGAGTCAGCCTGAGATGCGCTCTCTCCTTCTCCCTTCGCCCCTCCACCCACTCTCTCTCCCTCTCTCTCCCTCAAATATTTTTTTTAAAGATTTTTATTTATTTATTTGACAGAGAGAGATCACAAGTAGGCAGAGAGGCAGGCAGAGAGAGAGAGAGAGAGAGGAGGAAGCAGGCTCCCTGCTGAGCAGAGAGCCCAATGCGGGACTCGATCCCAGGACCCTGAGATCATGACCTGAGCCGAAGGCAGCGGCTTAACCCACTGAGCCACCCAGGCGCCCCATCCCTCAAATATTTTTTTAAAAAAGCATTTTCAATACAAAATTATCCGTAAAAGGCTTTGTCTTTTTAAATTTTAATTGTACATTTTCAGATTCTCCAAAATTTTAGCTTTCAACCATGGGGGAAAAACATTTTCAAAAGGCAAATAACCCAGACTTTTCAATAATGGTAAATGGTATTTTCTGAGGTGAACTAATGGAATTCGTCCATTTAACCAACCAGAGCGGGCGCCACCAGGTGTTCATTACACACGCGTCTTCGTGTTCTCTCCCCAAAGCTGGCTTAATGTGTTCCCTGGGTGAAGGTGAAACAGAACCATAGGCGGGTTAAGTAGAGTTCATCCCCATGTTGCTTCTGGCTGCTCTAGTCCCAAGGACGGAACTGAGGGGGTGATTGCTGGTCCTAAATGACGGAGCTATGCCCTGCCGGAAGAAGCGATGCCACCACCATGATGCTTGGCATTTCCACAGATTTTATTTTTTTAAACAGTTTAATTCTCAAAATTTCTCTCTTTTTTTATGATTTCATTTATTAGAGAGAGAGAGAGAGCACGAGCAGGGGAAGGGGCAAAGGGAGAAGCAGACTCCCCACTGAGCAGAGAGCTGGACCTGCAGCTGGATCCCAGGATCCTGAGATCATGACCTGAGCCAAAGGCAAATGCTTAAGCTACTGAGCCATCTAGTCACCCCTTCCACACTGATTTTAAAAGGTGTCAGCCATTGGGGCACGTGGGTGGCTCAGTGGGTTAAAGCCTCTGCCTTCAGCTCAGGTCATGATCCCAGGGTCCTGGGATCGAGCCCTGAATCAGGCTCTCTGCTCAGTGGGGAGCCTGCTTCCTCCTCTCTCTCTGCCTGCCTCTCTGCCTACTTGTGATCTCTGTCTGTCAAATAAATAAGTAAAATCTTAAAAAAACAAAAAGGAAAGGTGTCAGCCATAGGGCCATGTAGTATCTCCAAGTAGTGAAATGACAGGCAACGAAAAAGAAATCTTGCTTACTTGCACTTGATGATTTTTCAACTTTGAGCACATGTTGCTTACGTACATTTAAACATTTGTTTAAGCAGAGTTGTGGATCTCTGGTAGCCTAGCATTAGAAGCAATAGTTGAGTGGGTGTCATGACAGAGGAGACCAGAGGACTTCCTGAGGCAGTTGGAAATTGGCAAACTTGGAATCACTCAGCCTCTACCACAGGTGAATGGTCTGGGGAGTCTGGTAGGGCGTGGCGTGGGCTTATTCACGTCTGCTAGGAAGACATCAGCTCCTCCATAGGGAAGTGGACACAGGCTTTTAGCTATTGTTTATATAAGAGGAAATATAAATAGCACACAGCTCTTGGGGGAAAATGTGATCCTCACTTGTAATAAAAGATGCTAATTAAGCCACTCTTGAGGTACCATTCTGTACTTTCAAGGTCACCAAAAAAAAAAAAAGTTGTTTTTTTTTTTAAATTATAATAGTTGTTGGTAGGAGTGTGGTTACATGTTAGTGGTTTCAGGGTCTTTTATTTATTTATTTTTTAAAAAGTTTTCATTTATTTATTTATTTATTTGATATAGAGAGAGAGATCTCACAAGGAGGCAGAGGGGCAGGCGGGCGGGGCAGGGGAAGCAGGCTCCCCGCTGAGCAGAGAGCCTGATACAAGGCTTGATCCCACGACCCGAGACCATGATCTGAGCCAAAGGCAGAGGCTTTAACCCACTGAGCCACCCAGGTGCCCCCCTTTTTGGGTCTTTTAGAAACAGTGTAAATCAGACATGGCATGGTAGGAGCCAAAGCACACACTCCCCCTACAGTAGCAGCTCCCCCTCCTGAAATATCAACCACCTTGACCTATGCTGGACTCAGGCATTTTCTGTAGCAGTGCTGAGCGCCCTTTTCCTTTTCTGCTGTGCCTCCTGGGCTTATCTCCCTGGAATAGCAAGAGTGCAGAAAAGAAGCTTGCTGGAGAATTGACCTCCCATGTGGGCCAGTGATCTCCCAAGTTTACATGATGAAGTTGAGATCCTCCCCAGCCCTCAGATGGTCTCTCTCAGGCCCACCCCTCATATCTGTGGGCCCAGGATGGGAATATAAATGGGAGCCATATACTGTTTGTGCGAATACTTAGACATTAAACCAACAATCTGTTAATGAACTGTGTTCTCTCTTCCTGCCTGACCTTCGTTGTTATGGCCTAAAAACAAGGCTCAGGTTTAGAACCCTTAGGCCTCTCAGATTTGGGGGAGTTGCTTTCATCTCACCCTTTCTCCACCCACCACAGGGACTTCTGTGTATTTACAGACACTGCTGTCCCCTTGCCCCTGCAAACTCCTTGCACCCGGGAGCCCCAAGGTCAGCCCTTCTACTTGGGGTCCCGGGTGGTACTGGCTGCCTGTGCCCTGCCTGGGACTATGGGCCAAGCATCCCAACCTTACTTACCCTGTCCTGGTCTCCTAGACCTTAATTTATTGAAAGTGGCATCTTAATTACTACTTCTTTCTTTCTCTCTCTTTTTTTTTTAAGATTTTATGTATTTATTTGTCAGAGAGAGAATGAGAGAGCACACGCTGGGGGAGTGGCAGGCAGAGGGAGAAGCAGGCTCCCAGCTGAGCAAGGAGCCCAATGCAGGACTCGATCCCAGGACCGTGGGATTATGACCTGAGCCGAAGGCAGATGCTTAACCGACTGAGCCATCCAGGCATCCTGAAAGTGCCATCTTAATTTCTAATTCCACCTTTAGGATGGGTTTTCCATGTGACTTATGGCAAGTTATTTAACTTTCTGTGTCTTATTTTTTCCTTTCTGAAGGAAATCAAATGAAATCAAATTGTCATTCTGGCCTGCCTTAGAAGGAACGCTCACCTTTGCTTTTTTAATTTTAGCATTTGAAATAATTTACAGTGTGTAGCAATTCATGTCCCATCTGATATTAATCTAAATCATTCAGCTTCAAGGGACATTCCTCTTGGCTGAGGTGCCATCACATTTGGCTTGGTGAATGGCATTGTGTATTCACGTTATCCTTAATTTTGTAATTATTCAGCTACTCAAGCTAAAAGTTTATTTGTATCTTGGCACTTATTCCTTGCATACGATTGAAGGAATGCTGTATTCCACAAGCACAGAGAAGTGTGCTGGAAGCCCTTACAGCTCATCCCCCTTGTTCTGGGGGCTCAGTCTTCTCTTGGTTCCCACGTGGGGCCCCCACCTGCTCCTCTGGGTTCTTGCCCCACCTCAGCTATTGGCCCAAGTTCTGTCCACATCTCTCACACAGGGAGTCGGGGGCAGGCAGGGTGGTGGGCCCGGACAAGTGGCAGAATAGAGATTACTTGTGAGGAAAATGATCTATGCAGAAAAATGTTTTAACTTCTCTGTTAAACTAAGAGCCCATTCTTTTTCTTTTCATTTTTCTCCTTAGGCTAAATGTTTACAAAGTGAGAAGCATGGAGTTCTCAACAAAATCATAGAAGGCAATATTCGCTTGGGAAGGTTAGAAGAAAAAGTCAAGGTAAGTGGCCATTAGCCTCAGAGGTGCCATTTTCAAACAGAAACAGCAGCTCCCTGGGGTCAGACTTACATGTTTAAAAAAATGAGTCATGTCGCATGATATGTATCATGCTAATCATGCACAGGGTCAAACAGTATTGCATGTAGACCAGTTCACTCATTAATAAACTGGCTTATCTGTACAATAAGATACCATACTGCTGTTTAAAAGAAGAAAAATGCTATGGAAAAGTATTCAGGCTCTATCCTGACATTAATGTGCAGGCTTTACGCTCAAGTCCAGGATTTGTCAGTTCAGTTGGGAGCAAGGTTGACCCTCTTCTCTCTAGCTTAACCCTAATTGCACCCTCCAGTTTCTCTGCCCAAGAAAACTATTGTCGGGGTATTAGCTCTCCTCCCCTAGGCCGCCTCCCTCACCTGAGCTCTTATGTCCCCACCAGCTATGTTCTGACTGCCGACCTCTGCCTCTGCCTCCTCTGCCTTCCCAGCAGGACTTAATTCTCTGGAGCAAGAGCAGGGGTGCGGGCAGGCTAGAGGCCTAGGTGGGAAGGAGAAGGTCTGTGAGTGCATTTAGCTCTAGCATGGGGAATGAGATTGGACCTCTGTCGGATAATGATGAAAAAGGCCTGACACATGAAATAGATTGATGACATTTACTATGTTGGGAAATTAACTAAGACAAAACATTGGCTGGCTCTGTGTACAGCCAGGTGTATATACATATGTATGTAAAGATGTTATGACTTTGTTTTGTTCTAGGGAACATAAGTCCTAAATTACTTATTTTTTAAAAGTTACTAACTTCTTTAACTTTAAAAGTTATTAACTTTGCTCAGCCCTAATGCAAAGAACAGACTTTTTTTCTTGGTGTTTAATGAATATTGCCTAAATAACATAAACATCAAGGTTTTGGAAGCCACACAGCCTGTTCTTCAAGATTTTCAAGGGGTAAAGAGTTGCTCCCTGAGGGCCTTTCTGGTTTCCAGTAGGAACTGCCACATACAACATCCCTTAGATACCCTTACCCTGTTCTGGATTCTGCCTGGGTCTGGGCCGTCCCCAGGGAAGATCACCTCCATCTAACAAAATTCAGAGAAGACTAACCTACCCTCCAGCACATCACTGTTCTCATTGATAATGGGCAGTGGCCTTTGAGGTGAGGGGTGTTCCCACCACACATCAGGGAACTCATTCCTTCTGTGGGCCAGAGCAGCTCCACTCCTGTTCCCACATGGGGGCTTTTAGGCATGATGCTATTTGAAGAAAGAGTTGCTTTGCTAAAAGGGAAGTTAAAATGCTACATTTGTCCTCTACCCAGGGCAACTGATCCTGTGGCATCAGGTGGTAAGAATGACTTAATTTAACCAGATAGCTTTGGGAGTTGTGTTGACTTCTAAAATGTCATCTGAGATTCCTAGCAGAAATCATAGTTTTCTGGGAATTTTATTTCTGATGCAGTTTTAAAGTCAGTGAGGATATGGTAAGTTTAATCTTCAAGTACACTTAGTTGTTACAGTCTAACGAGGTAGGATAAAGAAAAAGAAATCCATATCTAGACAGGGGTGCCTGGGTGGCTTGGTCATTGTAAGCGTCCAACTCTTGCTTTCAGCTCAGGTTGTGATCCTGGCATCGTGGGATCAAGCCCCGCATCAGGCTTCTCGCTCAGTGCAGAGTTGCTTGTCCCTCCTCCTCTGCTCCCCCAGCTTTCTCTCTCTTTCTCAAATAAATAAGTAAAATCTTAAAAAAAAAAAAAGAAAAGAAAACCTTGGACACCCAGGCAAAAGGCCAAGACGTAAGAAAAAGAAAACTGTGTTGGCCTCCCACTTTTCCACAGCAATACTGAATACCAGAGAGCAGTGCAATGCCTTCTACAAATATTCGAGGAGACGGAGTATGAGCCAAGTATGTTTCCATCCAACCAAGCTACTCTTCCGGCAGTTTTGACCATGTAGGAACTCCAGGCACAGTTTTCCTATAAATCTCCCCTGAAGATTAATCAACTTGAGTTCAGCCAATCAAGAAACAATTGGGCAAATTCCAGAAGAGTAGTGAGCAAAGGATGAATTTAACTGGGAGCTATGACTTCAGCGAAGCAGGGATAAGGCTGATGGAATAAAATGCGAATGTTTTTTGACAATGTGGAATTAATACAACCAAGGTCAAGGAGGTAGCAAAGTAGAAAGTAGAACTAGCTGATTGCATCCTAGTCATAACTCAGCGTTCAAAGGATATCATTTCAAGCTGAAAAATCAGTAGGAGGAGCTTAAACATATTTAAGTAGGGCAAGAAAGGTTGTGAGCTAACATTATGTTACTTTTGCTAAATGAAAGGACTAAGGACATGTAATGTAAAGGCCTGAGAATAAAAGTCACCAGAAGAATCGAGAGAGACCCATTCCCAAATAGAATTACAACAGTAAAAAGAACAGAACAGACTATATTCTAGTCTTAAAAAATGTATGTAGATAAAATAACAAAATTGAGACCAAACAAATATAAATAAATATAAATGAGCTAATTCACCCATGAAAAGAAAACAGATTGATAGTGAAGCAAATGATATTCCATGATGGAGCCAAGGGACAGTCTGAAACCAAGTGCATCCGAAAGCTGAAGAGTAAAAGGATGAGTAAAGATAATCCAGATGTATGCAAACAGAATGAACGAAAACAAAGTTGCAATCTTTACATGTGCTGAGATAGAGTTCAGGCCAAAAGGCCTAAATGAAACAAACAAAAGAAATGCTAGAGACTGCAATTAATGGCGTATAGTAGCTGTGAATATTTATTCACTAAACAAACAGAAAATCTGTGTAACACAGCAAAATAGGGAAATGGAAACATCGTAATAATAGGAGCTTTAGGGTCGCCTGGGTGACTCAGTGGGTTAATGCCTCTGCGTTTGGCTCGGGCCATGATTCCAGGGTCCTGGGATGGAGCCCCATATTCCCACATCCAGCTCTTTGCTCAGCAGGGGGCCTGTTTCCCCCTCTCTCTCTGCCTGCCTCTCTGCCTACTTGTGATCTCTATCTGTCAAATAAATAAAATCTTTAAAAAATTTTTTTTTAAATAATAGGAGCTTTAATCTTCTCTTGGTCCAAGATAGATCAAGAGATGAAACAAGGGGCGCCTGGGTGGCTCAGTGGATTAAAGCCTCTGCCTTCAGCTCGGGTCATGATCCCAGGGTCCTGGGATCGAGCCCTACATCGGGCTCTCTGCTCAGCAGGGAGCTTGCTTTCTTCTCCTCTCTCTCTCTCTGCCTACTTGTGATCTCTGTCAAATAAATAAATAAAATCTTTAAAAACAATGTGATAATTGAAATAAACTCTCAGTGGATCTTTAAAAAAAAAAAGATGAAACAAAAGTAACTAAGGATATAGAAGATTTAAGAAAATCTGTAAGGTTTATTAGTGTGTGTGTGTGTTTGTGTATAACTGACTGACTGTAGATTGGCTCAAAAAGTAACCCCTAGAGTAGAAATAAGGCACATTTGTTGATCAAAAAGCTAAAATACAGAAATTAATAAACAATCAGAAAGAAAAAACATACTCTTTGAGCTGGAAATGTAAAAACCATGAAGTAAACCAGTTGTTGGGTCAGAGCGAATGTATAAACTGTCAGTTTCTAAGTAGAATAGATACACTAGTTAGAATGGCAAAAATTAAGACAAGAAGCAACAAATATTGGTGAGGATATGGAGAAAGGAGAACTCTCTTACACTGTTGGTGGGAATGCAAGCTGGTACAGCCACTCTGGAAAACAGTATGGAGGTCCCTCAAGATATTAAAAATAGAGCTACGCTATGACCCTGCAATTGCACTACTGGCTTTTACCCCCAAAGATATGGATGTAGTGAAAAGAAGGGGCACTTGCACCCCAATGTTCATAGCAGCAATGTCCACAATAGCCGAACTGTAGAAGGAACCGAGATGCCCTTCAACAGACGCATGGTTAAAGAAGATATGGTCCATGTATACAATGGAATATTACTCAGCCATCAGAAAGGATGAATACCCAACTTTTGCATCAACACGGCTGGGACTGGAGGGGCTTACGCTAAGTCAAATAAGTCAGCCAGAGAAAGACAATTATCATATGGTCTCACTCATACGTAGAAAATAAAGACTAGTCTGGAGGACCATAGGGGAAGGGAGAGAAAACTGAATGGGAAAGACAAACCATGAGAGACTGGACTTCTAAATGGAATTGAATTTGTGTCAAGTACAAATTAGAATCTCTGTAACCCCAGTTTTAGAAATGCTCAGAAGGTAGTCATACTTTAAATACTACCCAGAAAAAAAATGGAGAAGGAAAATAAACGAATCAGGCTTTTATCTCTGTCAATATGTTTACCAGTAGAGTGTGACAGACCCCGCCAGGTTGGTCTGTTTTGAGTTGTAGCATATAAAAAACTAGGTCTGATAAAAAGGAGAAATTTGGTTTCCGTATACTTGGTATTCTGTTTTTACTCTCTGTGACTTTTATGATTTTATGAGCCAGACTAGCCCTCCCAGATCAGACTTACGCAAGGTTTACTCATCATCTCAGTGAGCTCTGATAGCCCAGACAGGGAGGGTAGGGGAGGGTACACGTCCGGGAAGCCACCCCCTGGGTGACAGGCAGCATCCCCTCACTCACACGGGGCCTCCTCCCTCTCCCAGGGGTACAAGAAGCAGGCGGCACTGAAAGTGGATGACATCAGTCACCGCCTGACAGAGCAGCAGGAAGACTTCGCCAGCAGGACAGCTCAGTACCAGCAAGAGATGAGGCACCTGCATCAGATGCTGCAGGACAAGCAGGATATCCTGGACCAGGCTCTGCAGCAGAAACGGTAGGGACGCCCCAGCCCCACAGAGTAGGTCTGGTTGCGGATGTTGGCCAGAATTTTCTAGTAAAACCCCCTGGACCCGTTCTGTTTATCTTTTACATTTAAGTTTTATCTGAATGTAATATTGGTCTTGATTCTTATTTGCTCTTTTTTTTTTTTTTTTTAAGATTTTATTTATTTATTTGACAGAGATTACAAGTAGGCAGCAGAGAAGCAGGCAAAGAGAGAGGAGGAAGCAGGCTCCCCTCCGAGCAGAGAGCCCGATGCGGGGCTCTATCCCAGGACCCTGGGATCATGACCTGAGCCCAAGGCAGAGGCTTTAACCCACTGAGCCACCCAGGCGCCCCTCATTTTCTTTTTAAATGTTTTCCCCCAGCAATTGACATACAGGATTGTGTAAGTTTAAGGTGTATAATGTGATGGTTTGATTCATGTGTATCCTGTGAAATGATTGCCACCACAAGGCTAGTCAACACCGCCCTTGTCTCACCTAATTCGCATTTTGTTATGGGCGGAATCGGCTCCCAGCAGCTTTCAGGTATACAGCAGGATGTTGCCCATCACCCGTCACCGTGCTGTGCTCCTCATTTTCCTGAATCCCCCCTGGAGAGCTCCCCAGTGTTTGAACATTGGACTTCTTAAATCAGTCCGGGCCTCTAGTTGTCCTTCCCTCTTTTCTCCTCTCTTTGATGCTTTTGTTTTTCTTGGGATTTTTAAATTTTTTTTATCAAGTGTCTTATTTCTGATTTTTCTTTTTTTGCCGTTTCTGAGGATTTTAAAATCTCTGATCATTCCCTTCTTGTAAGATCATGATCATGAGATGATGGCCGCATGATGGTCTCTGTGCATGTAAGGTACTAAATCAGTTACCCTTTACCCTTTAAATGTGGGCCCTTTAAACATGAGCTAGAGGAAGTGTGGCCAGTGTATGAAAAACAGTGGGGAATGTCGTGTGCTCCATGAAGGTGAACTTGGTGGTCCTTCGTGCTTAACTCTGCCTTTTCACACTGGCTGTGCTGTCTTTGCCAGACTGGAACATAAACTGGTGGGCTCAGAAGAATCATAATGCACGTGTGGGATTTCTTCAGGTTGTAGGACAATCCGGGTGTTTGATGTCATGCAGAATGCAGATAGCTGTTTTCCACCAGCCAGGTGCTTCATAAATGCAAGGCAGGATGAGCTCTTACTTGCCATGCCTATCATGGCTTCTGGAGTCACAAAAGTTCTTACCGCCATACACAGCTGCTTCGTAAAAAATTGAGCCAATACCAGATTTCTTGCTAGATACTTGGTTTAGAATCACAGTAATAAAATGACATTTTGTTTTTCACTTTTTCCCCTTATTCCACTGTCTGTCCTTAGATCGTTGAAAGTTATGCATTCTATTTCTGTACATTCAGTGGTTACCCTTAAAATTTTACCATGGATATTTAACATTAAAAATCTTAATTTAGGGGTGCCTGGGTGGCTCAGTTGGTTAAGTGACCAACTCTTGATTTCAGCTCAGGTTTCAATCTCAGGGTTGTGAGTTCAAGCCCTACGTTGGGCTAAAAAAAAAAAAAATCTTACTTAAATTTAGACATGTCTACATTTCTTTTTTTTTTTTTTTTTTTAATATTTTATTTATTTATTTGACAGAGAGAGATCACAAGTAGGCAGAGAGGCAGGCAGAGAGAGAGAGAGAGAGGAGGAAGCAGGCTCCCTGCTGAGCAAAGAGCCTGATGTGGGACTCGATCCCAGGACCCTGAGATCATGACCTGAGCCGAAGGCAGCGGCTTAACCCACTGAGCCACCCAGGCGCCCAAGACATGTCTACATTTCTTATCCCCAGTGCAAGATCTAATGCTTTTATCTAATTCTTTCCCCCCTCAGTTTATATGATGTCATCTAGTGTCATTCGGTAGATAAAAGTGAAGACCAAAGATCTATTTTATATCATCTTTAGCCCCCCCAATTAAATGTTACTAGTTTCTATATAATTCTTTATTCTGATTTACCCACAGGTACCAATTTCTTTACTTAATGATTATTATAAACAAGACAACAGGCCCCAAATGAGTCTCACATACGCAGGGCCCACACATCACCAAACCAAGACTTGACTTAATTACAGTTTGGCTCTTCCAGAAAGGGAATCTTAAACTGGTTAGTCAAGAATTGTGTAGTCAGTGCTACTTAGGTCATATGCCTGGGAGACCCTTGCCGTCCCCTAAAGGAAAGTAACTTTGCAATAACCAACCTGCTTTTACTGAATATAACTTCCTTATTCCTGTTTTCTTCTGCCTAAAAAAGTCTTTAATTTTGTACAGTTCCTCAGAGCTCCTTTCTCTTTGCTAGGTGGGATGCTGCCCAATTCAAGTTGAGTTTTGCTCAAATAAACTCTTAAAATTTTCTTATTTCCTCAGTTTATCTTTTAATATATCCCCTCTAACATCTCAGACCTTATTTCTCCGATTAATTTCCTTCTTCCTAAAATACATTGTTTAGAAGTTTCTTTAGTAAGAGTCTGTTGGAAGTGAGCTTTCTTAGTTTCTGCTAAGAAAGACATTTCTACCTGGAAATGTCTGCATTTTTCCTTCTTCCTTGTAAGATAATTCTTGCCACCTACAGAATTTTACATTGACAGTCTTCTATCAGCATATTCTACTATCTTCTCTGCTTGAGAAGGCTCTTTTGACAAGCCAAAAGACAAGTGTCCGACAAGCCTTTTGTCATTTTTTAAAATAATTGACATGGGGTACCTGGGTGGCTCAGTCGGTTGTGTCCAACTCTTGATCTCAGCTCAGGGCACGATCTTAGGGTTGTGAGTCTGAGCCCCATGCCAGCAGAGTCTTCTTGAGATTCTCTGTCCCTCTCTCTCTGTCCCTCCCCACCACTTGTGTGCTCTCTCTTTAAAATAAATAAGTAAGAGGGTGCCTAGGTAGTTCAGTTCATTAAGTGTCTGCCTTCAGCTCCAGTCATGACATCAGGATCCTGGGATCAAGCCCCACATCGGGCTCCCTGCTCAGCTGAAAGACTGCTTTCCCTCTCCCACTCCCCCTGCTCGTGTTCCTGTTCTTGCTGTCTCTTTCTCTCACTGTCAAATAAATAAAATTTTTAAAAAATAAAAGTAAAATAATAAAATAAATAAGTAAAATCTTAAAAAAAAGGTTTCCTTTGTCTCTTGTATTCTGCAATTTCATTGGTATGTAATTAACTATAAGCTTCTTTTTACTTATCTACTTGGTGTAACTTACTCTGTATATCTGTGATTATGATTTTTCATTAGTCTAGAAAATTCTCATCTCTTAAAATAAGCCATTATCTCTTAAAATTAATTATTTCCCCTTATTCTTTCTAAATGTCCTTCTGGAGCTCAGATTAAATGTATGTTAGACCTTCCATATGCCTTATCTTTTAAATTTTCCATCTTTTTGTTTGATAATTTCTTCTGCTCAGTATTCCTGTTTACTGATCCTCCCTTCAGCTGTGTTCAGTGTACCATTTAACCTAGCCACTGAGTTGTTTGTTTTGTTTTGTTTTGTTTTGTTTTTAGTCAGCAACGTTGTATTTCATTTTCAGTTCTATTTGGTTCTTTTGAAAATCTGGGTAGTCGTTTTTAAAATAAAGTCTTAGTCTTTCTTTTTTTAAATACATCTTTTGTTTCTTTTAACATTTCATTTGTTTTATTTTTTCAATATCAGAATTTTAGGAGAGCTTAATTTTTTTTTTGACTCTTGCTTTATGTGGCTTGTTTCTTTCTATGTACAACAAATTTTTAACTATGAACGCATATATGGTTGAATTTAATCTGTGGAGTCCTGAGGTTCTGGATTAAGGATGTTTTTCTCTACAGAAGATTTGCATTTGCTTCTCTTTGGTGCAAGAGAATATTTACAACCTGGAGTCACTTTAATTTCATTACTGATTTTTAAAAATAGGCTATAGTAATATTTTTTTTAAAAAAACCCTAAAACTTCCAGAAGTCTTTTAAAAAGGGTTTTATTACATTTATTATATTTTATGTATTATATTTAAAAATGCTGTTATTGCATTTATAATGTATAACTCCTTAATACCTGGTATTTTTCTACTGCATTCGGAGTGATTTCCTCTGCTCTATATTAGTTTGCTCATTTCCTCTTCAGTTGTGTCCAGTGTACTATGTAACCCATCCATTGAGCCCTTCCCCTAATTGTGTCTAAAATGGCTGTTCACTCCACACAGGTCCTGGGGGTGCCCAATCATGGGGAACAATGTAGATTCAAACTCCAGATCCATTTGAGAATGAGCTGGTAGCTGCAGACCCCTAGGAGGCACTTAGCCTCTCAGAGCAGGTTTCTGTTGAAGATGGGCAGATTTTCCACTGAGCTCTGCTTTCTCTGAGGGCCCTTCACGTGTCTCCACTTACTTGCCCAATTGTGGAAGACGTGGTTAGTTCAGCATGTTTCTAGGAAGACGGGGAATAACATGGATATGAGCGAGCCTTGGGGCTTTCTGTCCTACCCAGTTTGCATGGACCCAACAGCTAGTCTCCATCCTATAAAAATGTGAGTTCCTGGCACGAACTTTTGTCCTCAGAACAATAAGCAGTAACAACATTCTGTTCCCTCCCTCTGTGCTTTCAGTTTAGTCTTTCTTTTTCTGCCCTTAGAGATTTGCTGTTCCTATTTTGAGTTTGGCCACACATGTGTCATGATTGCTGTAATTTATCAAACATCTAGGTGTTCTGTACCAGAAAAGAGAAATTTGGAGATTTTTAAAACACAGTTTAATCAAATAGCACCCAACATTCAGTGGGCACTGGGGGGCTTGGAAAGAAGGAACAGTTCACAAGAGAAGTGACATTGGACAAGTGGGCGTGTCACTGGCCTCCTTGAATCTCGTTGTCTTCCTCCTTAAATAGCACTGCTCACCCCATTTGGTAGTGCAGTTTCTAGCATCTTCCATAACCATCCAGCCATATCTATGAAGGAGCTGGCCTCCCCGCCGTGCCCTCCTGCATGAGGCCTGCTCTTCCCCCCAGGCTGAGGCTGGTCTTTCTGTCCTCCTCACTCTCCAGTGGGGTCCACCATCCTGTGAGGTGGCAGCTGGTACCCTGATCTGTTTCCTCAGAAGACCACGGCCCTGTGAGGACACAGATACCTTGTCAGCCCCGCTTCCTCAGCACTCTACATGCTACCTGTCACAGAGTCCTTGGTACCCTTTCCTTGTACATCTCGGTTCCCTCTGAATGCTCGCTCCTGGCACGTGATCTGTCTAGGCCAGTCTTTTCTGTGTCCTCGGATATGAGCCTCACTCCGCACAGTCCCCTCCTCACCTCCACACTCACTCTATGTCCAGGACCCCCCTTGGCTCTGTGGATGGGTGTTCTGAGAGGAGCCTGATGTTGGCCGGGTCACAGTGGGGACAGGTAGAGGGGACACGGGAGAGGCTCACAGGTCTGTGCTGTGTGGGTGCCCACAGCTAGCCATTGTGCTGTAGGTCAGCCGCTGCGGGTGCTGTGTTTTATTCTTATACATGTTAATTCTATAGAGAACAAGGGTCCCAAACAAAGGAGAAAGCAAAACTCAGTGTTTTTTCTATTTCCAGGACACCTCAGCGTTTCATTCAGCCCTGACAGTCTCTGGCTCAGAACCCAGACACCATGGGATCTCTTCTCTGATATCAAGCATTCTTCCCTTTGAGTTCTGGCTACTTTAAGAATTGCAAGGGTTCTGTAAATATTTTTCTCATTGTGCTGTTTTAACCTTCTCTCTTTTTTGTGTATTTCTCAGAGAAATGGAAGGCGAGCTTGAGGTTGTTTGGCAGTCTACCTCCAAGGAAAACCAAAGAATCCGAGAGCTGCTGCAGGCCGTGCTGGAGAGGCAGGGTGTGTGGGACGGCACGAAGGAGGTGCACTGGGAAACCGTGGCTCTAGCTACAGTGACATGAAGCCACCACGTGCCACAGCCCACGCCGTACCTGGGGCCTCGGCCCAGAGCTCTGCCTTACCCAGCACTGGGAGACACAGGGGAAGGGCCACAGCATTTCTCCTCGCCAGGGCAAGGTAGAAATAAACTGTCTCGAAAATTTAATCCCCCCCCCTTTTTTTTTTTACATTTTGTTTTATTTGACTAATACAGTGCTGACCTATATTTTTGCCTTGCCTTAAAGCTATATCTCGCCTTGTCTACTGCCTCATTGCTCAGAGTGCCAGGGGACCCAAGGAGTTGGCCTGGCTCTGGGCGTCTAGACCCACAGCCGGGAGAGTGTGGGAGCAAACAGGTGGTGGGACCGTGCACTCACACGGCGGGCTGGGTGTGTGAGGTCCCTGAACACATCCAGTGCTGGTACTGTCATTGGCTCTGGGTGCTGTCCTGGCATGTGGTAAAAGACAAGTGCTAGCACTCACACCCCAGTAAGTTACAAACATCCATGCTGCCCCGTCTCCCTGCCCTTCTTTATCCTCCTGGAAAGACAACTTTTCTGGGGCCACACAGCACCAAGGTGGGGGGGTCCCTGCCCCAGCGCCACCGCCTAGAAGGATGCCAGAGGCCAGGGTTCTGCTCCTCTTTGCCACCTCCTCAGGCGGGTGACCCTAGCTTCTCAGGGCCATCCCTGGCACTTCCTGGTGGCAGTGCCAGCCCCCTAGGCCTGCTTGTCCCTGGCATGCTGGAAGAACATGGGACATCAGGCTGCATGGGCCCCTAAGAGCGGTGTGGAGGGCGTCTAGACCCACAGCCGGGAGAGTGTGGGAGCAAACAGGTGGTGGGATCCTGGAACAGAGCCTTATACAGGCGCCTCCCTGCACAGACCTGCCTCCGTGCAGCATGTGCAAAGGCCAGCCTTGGGTCCGGGTTGGGGGCAGAAGTTACACGCCTGAGCTCTGATTGCTAGGTGGGAGTTGAGGTAGAAGATCAGTTTTATGTTTTATTCAACTTGTTCAACAGTTCAAGGATTCTAACTTATTTTTATTTTACCAGAGGTAGGGAGACTCAGCTGGGATTTCAAACTCTCCCCATCCTCTCCCTCGGAGGAGACCTAGCTAACAGCTTCAGTATTATTTCCAGGGAACCCAGCAGCTCTCTGGCAGTGTATAAACAGGCTGCAAGGCCCCAGTGCCCCCGTGAGTCCCTCACCTTCCAGATCTGTGCTTGGTGGGTGGCTTGTGGTGGGAATCCTACTGTTGTCACTTATGTAAAGAGCCACTTTTGTCATTCCTGGCTTTGTTCTGCCTTCTGTGAGAACATTTTGTTGCCTGGAGAAGTGAATGTGTACATTTCTGCCTTAAGTTTATTACACGTTACAAGCATACTCGGCAAGTTTGGGGACCCCTGGACCTCGTCACGGCCAGACAGGGTTGGGCCCCGCAGCTCCTGTGTTCAACCAGCCTCCGGTCGGATGCTGTTAGCACATGGCAGGTGGGCTCAGAGTCCAGGGTGCGAAGGAGGCTCCGCAGGCAAAGCGGCGAGACAAGGTAGCTGAGGGGCCCAGGGCCTGAGCTTCGATGCATTGTGAGGGATCTGGACTGCTCTGGGCCTTGCTGATGGGCAGGGTTTCAAGGGCTGGAGAATGACAGGGCTGTGTGCACCAGGGCGAGAACTCGGGAGCCGCAGGATGGGTGTTTGGGCTGGAGGTTGGGGTGAGAAGGGAGGCCACACTGATCCCAGGAAAGCGTGGACCACTGCCAGGGGTCCGTCTGTTTGACCCTGCAGGTGCCAGTCAGACCAGGAGCCTGGCCTTTCCTGCTTGATCCTGGGGAGGCGAACAGTTATGAAATGGGCCCCAGGGACTCAAAGGGACCCTGCTGCCTTTGGTGTTGGCAAAAAGTCGTCCAGGGGAATTACAGACCAAGTGCAGAGAAGCCAGGGCCCAGCAGGCATGTGGGTGTGAGTTTGAGGTGACGGCAGGCAAGGAGCTGCCTTCAGTTTCCCAGGACATCAGCACGGAGGGCTGGAGGGATCGGAAGTGACTCCTGCCCCTCAGGCTTCGAGAAGAATGGAAGAGGCCATCCTTTCCCTGGAGCTTGCTGTGGAGATCAGTGTGTCCTCCAACTCTGAGGAGAGGAGAAAAGCCCAAATTGGGTTTCTTTCAGCGCAGTGTATTTATTCAGCAAATACACTTGGAATGCTTATCTCTCTGCACAGTGTCGAGAACAATAGCCGTGACAAAGGCAGACATAATTACAGCGCATTCTAGGTGCTTGGAAGAAAACAGGACAGAAACAATGGCCCGGTCACCTTCACGGCTGCTCTGGCAGCTACACGGTGAACTCCGTGCACAACATTCGAAAACAAAAATCTCAGGGGCACCTGGATGGCTCAGTGGGTTGAAGCCTCTGCCTTGGGCTCAGGTCATGATCCCAGGGTCCTGGGATTGAGCCCCACATCGGGCTCTCTGCTCAGTGGGGAGCCTGCTTCCCCCTCTCTCTCTGCCTACTTGTGATCTCTGTCTGTCAAATAAATAAATAAAATCTTAAAAAAGTAAAAACAAAAAAACCTGAAAATCTCATTGCGCGGACGCACGGTCATGATCTTACCCTCCAAAACAAAAAACAGTTATCTTCCAGGAAGATTCTCTTTTCCTCCCATCTCCCAATGCTCTGCCCCGCTCTCTTGCAGGAAAGCTCCCCTGCTCATTCGCTATGTGCTCTGCTGGTTCCTTTGTGTCCGAATTTTCAAGTGATGGTCTGTGCTGGGCTGTGCAATCCGAAGCTGCTTCACAGGGAAGTTGTGCCCAGACTCTGTGATGGGCTGATCTTTGCTCACAGGAAGGCGAGCCAGGGACTCGGAGCCACGTAAAAGATGTCATTTCTCTGGGGAACATGAAAGGGAGTTGGGGGAGGGAAGTTCATGGAAGGCTGTGGGTAGGAGGTAGCATTTTAGCCGGTGTTAAATGTGGAGTTGGATTTCCCCAGAAGATTCTGAAAAGAAAGACGAGGACTCAGTAGGCGAAGATGACTGGTGCCCTGGAAGGAAGACAGCCGTGTGAGGACCGAGACGCCCAGGGAGGACGCTATGCGACAACAGTCAGGGTTGGAGAGACATAGCTGCAGGCCAAGGATGACACCCAGGAGTTCTGGCTACCCCAGAAGCTAGGAAGAGGCCATGAAGGACCCCCTCCCGGGTTTCAGAGGGAGCACGGCCCAGGCCCACTCCTGGAGTTCGGACTTCTAGCCTCCAGAACTAAGGCGATGGTTTTAGAGCCAGAAGAGGAGCTAAACAGGCCAGGCCCCCAGTGCCGGGGATTCCCAGAGCAAGCAGGGTGTCCTTGCAGTGACAGGGCAACTTTGTGTGTGCAGGGGCACAAGGGGGTGAGAACGCACCTTTTCAACTGAGTACATTTTAAAAGGTCATCGAACTACAGATCGTGGACTTCTGATGAAAATCTTGCGCTATATTGCAATGTGCTGGAAACCTAAAACGTACCCCAGATTCTGAAGACTTAGAAGAGTGTGAACTATCTCACCAATAATTTTTATACTAGTTATGTGTTGAGATAACATTTTGGATGTACTGGGTGAAATAAAACCTGTTGTGAAAATCGATGATTTCACCTGATTTTGCTTCTACTTTTTAAAAAAATGCGGCCACTGGAAAAAATTGAAACTATCTGTGTGACTCAGAGTATATACTTCTCTTGCGGAGTTTGTGTGTGCACCTAATGTGAAAGGCAACACTGAGATAAATCATGACGTTGGGGAGGGATTGCTTTCTTGCTCTTAAGATTTTATTTCTTTATTTATTGAAGAACGTGGAATAGGAGCAGAGGGCTTCTGGGGCCTCTGTGGAGCTTTGGGGGCACCGGGAAGAAAGAGGCCAGGCTGGTTGCCTGCTCCTTGGCGTGGGTTGTTTCTCATTGTGTGTGGGACCGTTGCCTGGTGCAGTTCCCAGAGGCGCAGGTCTCCTCTGGTGGAAGGTGATGACGGGGTGTACTTGGGACAAGCAGCTGAGGAGTGGGGGAGATCCTGTGTGGGAAGGGCCGGGCACCACAGAAAGTTCTTCTGTGAAGAAGGGCTTTCCTATTCCAGCAAGAATGTTTTAGGTGAAAGAGTCAGAGGAGACAGGGAAAGGCTCTCTGGCTTGTCCCTGGCCTCAAGCAATCCCTGGTGACGGCTCACCCTAGCCCTGCGGTATCCAGGATGCACCTGGGGCTTGCAGAGTGGAGCCCGCAGGATCCCGCAGGGTAGGGCGGGAGCTGAAGCAGGAAGAGAGATGCCTGGAGTACCAAGATTGGAGCCTGGACCCTGGGGTGAGCTAGAGCCTGCAAGCCTCCGCTGGGAGTGAGTGAGTTGGAGGGGTTGGTGGGGAAGTGTGCAGGGAGGGAGCAGCTTCCAGCAGCCGGAGCTTGTGAACTGTCTGGCAGAGTGGATCCACTTGCCTCAAGCAGCTGGGCTGAGCGGGGGCTGGGGGGTGGGGTTACCTCCCTCCCAGAGGATACTCACACACGCCTAGATTTTCTGAGATGTAAGGTCTGGGTCACTCTGGGCAACCTCTTCTACACAGGATTCCATCAGCAGCAAAGACACCTCAGGTGTCCCACATCTAAAGGACAAGCCGCTCCCGGACCCCTCGTGCACTCCTCTCTGGGGAGAGCCTGAGCCCCGGGGCCCTGCTTTTGCCACACATTTGCACGTGTGTGTGCTCTTTCTGGGAAAACATCTAGGACTGGATTTGCTGCATCCTGGGAGCACATGTGTGCTTAACTGTGTAATGTGTCTCCAGCACATGAGGACGAATCTTGCGTGTCTCCACTGACATGATGTCCTCAGTCAAATTCAGAGACAGAAAGTAGGATCTGGGGCGAAGGGGTAAACGGGGAGTTAGTGTTTAAAGGAGTGAGCCAACTCCTGTGTTAATTGTTTTATGGTGGAACTGTAAATCCTTGACATTGAAAAACTCTGCCCATTCCGCTGACTCTTTACCAGTTCTTCTGCCCCAAATCCAGGTAATAGGTGAGCACTGGGCTATATGGTCTCTGTGGTCCCCCCAAAGGCTATATGAACCGTTACCGGCTGCAGCGGGAAGGAATATAAGAACACGTGAATTTAGGAACCGAAGGAAGTTCGGCAACTCGAAGGCACGTCTGGAACATGTTTGAATGGCAAAGGCAGGTCCAGCATCTCTGTGAGGGTTTGACCCTTCTCCTGAGGAGGCAGGTGAACCAGAGAACAGGTTAGCAAGAGGCTGGGGAGAAACAGATTCACTCGATCTGGCCCAGCACCTCTGTAGAAACCATCACAGGAGAAGGGACCCAAATGTGTACTAGAGAACCTGAGGTGCAGATGGTGTTCATGCAAAGTTGCAAGCACCTTTGCAATGGGAAAAAGCAAAGTTTGAAAATGAGGGTCAAGAGCTTTAGCTGAAACTTAGGAACTAAGGGAGTGGTATGAAAAAAATCTTCATCTTGCCAGGAAGTGCGCTCTGAGAGGGAACAGGCTTCTGTGGGGCAAAACTTCAGTCCTGACCTGACGGCTAGAGGCCTAAGGAGCCAAAGTTCTACCCACAGTGGGGGTGAGGGGTGGGGCTGTGAAAGCCAGAATATCCCCACACCCCCACCCCCACCCCCAGGGCGAAATTATGCGAAGTGGCTGAACACTTAATCTGCCAGGGAAAAACAGAAAAAGAAGCAAGAGCTTCATGAAAGGAAGTGCTCACCAGGGACCCCAAATTCACCGAAGTGTATTTCTGACCCTTAACAAAGGAGCCCAGGCCTAGATGTTCCAAGCTCAGCACTTGGCACAGGCCCCAGGAGACCAGGGAATCCATGGAAGCATAAGGCTAACTTTCTATGAACCCTATTGTTGCAGGAGGTGGGTTCGCAGGTGCTAGGCTGACTTACTGATACTTACAGATTTGGATCTGGATGCCTGGGGACAGGCTGAGTCACCTGCAGTCACAGGGTTGGCTCCTGGTGACGCCCTCCCACCCACATCCCAACTCCACGCCTCACGTGATTTCTCTTAGACCAGCGGCCCTTGGGAGGCTACTTTGACCCAGGGAGGATTCTGCAGTGTTTTGCAGATATAGAGGCGCTGGCAACTACAGTTTGAGCCCTGCTGTATTAGCAAAGACTAGCAATGACACAAACCAACCTGTCTGGGACTGCCAGCGCCCCGGCGGGTGGGAGGGTGGGAGGCTCTAGCCTCCTGCTGGTAGAGGGGGGAATGAGCCCACAGGGGAGTGCTGTGCCCAGAGCACTGGGCATGGTGGGCAGGGGAGCAATGACTCTGAGACAGGGTCCTCACGTCCTCCAGAAGGCTTTAAGCGACAACCCTGAGAAATCCACCTGCCCTCAAGTGCCCTCAGTGCCACCACCTGTGGCTTGGCTGACTCTTTCCTGCGACCTTTGATCTCTTTGGGATCTCTGAGATGCTGTCAGATTGATCTCAATGTGAAACAACCGGAGGCTGATTTTGATAACAGTACAATGCTCCTGGGTGGGGGTGGGGGTGGGGGGCTTCTCCTGCCGGAAAAAGAACTTATCTGAGACAGGGATTAGAGCTGCCACCTGAGTCAGCCGTCCTGTGGAGGGTGGGTCTGTCCCCAGACCGTCCAGGCACTTCTGAAGCTCTGGGTTGGGGAGCTGGAGCTCTGTGGCCTTTTATCACTGGAGCCTCAGTTTCCCCATCAGGTAAGGGAGAGTGTGCGACCCGTTTTCTGCTCCACAGTCAGGTGAGCGCAGAGTAGGCTCTGGGAACAGCAGCACCACCAAATGACTGTCCCCGGAACCGGGAGCTGCACGAGGCCTCAGACCAGGGGCCGTGAGTTGCCAAACCCTTCTGCCTGTGCAATGGTGCTGGAATCCAGTCACTGCCCAAGGGGAGCAGGAGAGACTTGCCCACCCTCCTGCGTGCTTGACCAGAGCCAGGAGGAACGAAGACACCGCCCTGACTTCTAGCCAGTTCCCCCAACAGCAGTTGCTCCTTATACAGCATGCCTGGGGCTGTAAATCTGGCCTATTAAGGCAATAAAGGAGCTGGTTCCAAAGTTTATCCCCTCTGATGCCAGTTTTTAGAAGGAGTTCCCCTCCCAAGATGTAGCCAATGTGGGGGTCTCTGGTTAAGGGAAAAACAATGATGAACAACACACAAACATTGGTACATAGAAATGAGCTTGCCTGGCCCTCCCCTTTGTGTGCGCAGGATCCAAGCTTCATTGCTAAAAAAAAAAAAAGAAGAAGAAGAAGAAGAAAAGAAAAGAAAAGAAAAAAAAAGTGTTTAATAATTACCTTTGTTGACCTCTGTACCTTCTGGCTTCCTCCACTGCTGGGCACAAGACATGGCCATTCCTGGGTGCAGCCGTGCAGCCGTGCAGACGCAGGCAGCCGCTGCGCTGGGCAGCTCCCCAGACTCCGTAAGAGCAAGAGGCAGGTAAGGCCGAAGGGCGATGGGAAGGCTCCGCACCCTCCTGGCCAGGGCCCGAGAAGGACCTTCTTTAGAGAAAGGGTCCGGGGAATGAACAGCAACCAGCTCAGCCTGGAGCCCAGTCTCCCCGGCATCTCCCAGCTGCAGAAGCATCCCTGCTGTGGGTCTGTCCCGTGTCGGGCACCTTCATCTGGGCAGGTGGTCATGGGGAAAGCATTCCTTCCTTGGACTTGATTCTACTAAGGATATTCCAGGACGTTTAAAAATACTTCTTTTTAATTTTGGGTCGGGGTGTGGGGGGAGTTGGAGGTAGAATGACTTCGGGGCGTGTCGCTGCTGGTGAACAGCAGCTGACAGTGGGTCCCCTGAGGGGCTGGCGGGCCGCAGGGAAAATGTACAGGGGTCTCCTTCCCTGAGTGGCAGAATCTGCGGGATCAAGCAGGTTCTTAGCCCCAGGACTGAACAGATCATCTCTACGGGGTTGACAAGGGCACATTGTGGAAACAGCAGCTAAGACACTGCTTTTGGAGTAGGGCCCCACGGGCCAGGAGGATCAGCCAGGAGAGGCCTGGTTGAGCCCTCATCTGCGCTCATCCTCCTGTAGGGGGTGCTGAGTCAAGGCCCCTGCTCTCCTTGCAGCCTCCTAGAACTGGCAGGAGGGGGACATGGAGGAGACAAGCCTGAGAAACAGGAGAGAGGATGAGAGGTCCATCCAGAGTATCCAGAGTAAGGAACACAAGACCACAAGTCTCCAGAAGGAGGTAAGGCCATCCCTCAGCACTGGCCCTTCCTAGGTCAATGCGGTAAGCAGCAGACCCCGTGAAGACCCCGCAAATCTCTGATCTGTAAAGCGCATCTCAAAGCAAACAATTCCTGGGACTCCCCTCTCTCCTCCCTGCCAGTGAATTCAGCATTCTGCCGCGAGGTTAACCCATGTGTGTTTCTGCGTGCCGGGCGAGTGCCTGGAAGGGCTGGTGTTGGCTCAGACCCATGGCCTGGTCAGGGATGGCCAGAGAGGACCTCCTGATGTTGGAGTCGCCTCTGTAGTGACTTCACCAAGTGTCTGCCCCTCTATGTGCCTTGTATTCCTTCAGTGACGGCAGACTCGTTCCTCTTCAGGGAGTCTGGCAGGGGCAGTGAGTGTGACACGGGTGTGACGTGGGTGATCGCTCTGAGAGGGAGTGTAGTAGCGGCTGGACTTGGAGGTGCCCACACCCCAGAGGTGGCCCGCGTCCCTCAGGGCTAGCACTGGGGCTGTAGGGGAGCTTTGGAGGCCAGGGAATGTAGACGGAATGGAGCTCCGTGTAGGCGGACGGGCGTGGAGTGACAGACTCGAGCTCACAGGATGAGAAGGGAGAGTCCGAGCAGGATCAGGGTGGCTTTGAGGGCCCCACAAGTGTGCTGAGCTCTGGGCCGAGCCTCCAAGAGCTCCCATGCCTGGCTGCAGAGGGCATGGAGGAGGGACTTGGGGGATGGCGTAGCTTGACTGTGGGTTGGCCTGGGGTCTGGGCTCCCTAGGAGTTGGCTAATGAGTGTGGCAGCCCCTGAAAAGCAAAGAGCTGACCCCAAGGTGTGTCCTCAACTCATCTCTAAACCCCGGGCAGCTTCTGGGAGACTGTGGATCTCAGTGGGAGGGAGGATTCTTAGAGGGCTCCCAGGTTGGCCAGCCAAATGGGCTATTAGAGGAGAAAAGCCAAGACTGTCCCACTGGTGCACCCCAGCCCTGAAGCCAGAATGGGACCTGACCCTGTTCCTGGGGCCTTCCCCAGTTGCGTGTGAACCCTTGTCAGCAAGCCACAGCTGAGGTCTTCCTTGTTCACTGGGCTCTAACCCTGAACGCAACCTCTGTCCAGACAGGTGAGCACGTATGTTCACTTAGACTCTAGATTCAGGCCTGGTGGCTGCTGAGGGCTGACATAGGAAGTAGGGGCCTGAGTCACACATCTCCCTTTAAAAAAAGTTTTGTTTTTTTTTTTCCTTAACTCATGGATAATTCATGTCCAGATCTTCAGTGTTCAGTTTGATGAATTTTGACAAACAGCTCGCCTGAGAAAATTCCCGCTTGCTGCTTCCCAGTCAGCCCCCCCCTGGCCCTCAGTTTCCTTTCCTGTGAATTAGTTTTGTCTGTTCCCAAGTGTGCTAAGAACGGAGCTGTATGGTCTGGGTCTGAGCTGAGGCCTGTTGGTAGGAAGCTCAGACCCTGCAAAATGCCATCAGAGAAAGTTCATGACCCTGGAGTGTTCCGGTCCCCGGAGGCCTTGGTTTCTCCCCTGGTCCCCACCTCTGCTCCCCGGGAGGCCGCTGGCCCAGACCAGAGCCTTGACATCATTGTTTGCTAAACCAGCCTTTAAAAAACCTCTGGGTCGCTTTGTTGAGTATAGTCAGGGTAGAGGTCGGGGGCCTGGAACTTGAGCTGGGTGTGCCTGCATGTGAGTGAACTTTCTGTACCTCCGTGTTTTCCTCTGTCAAATGCGGGTGACGAGGGCATACCCAGCTCACGAGGCTGTGGGAGGATGAATGGACTGGAGGTGAGCCAAGCTGGGTGTTAACTACTACAGCAGCACTGGCCGGAGGTGCCTGCCACACTGGTCGCACCCAGGGAGGGGACTGGGGAGAGGGCTGGGCTGGTGAACGCCTTTTCCCTCCCCTACACCGCAGGTGGGCCTGCTCAGCGGCATCTGCATCATCGTGGGCACCATCATCGGCTCTGGGATCTTCATCTCCCCCAAGTCTGTGCTCAGCAACACGAACGCCGTGGGGCCCTGTCTCATCATCTGGGCAGCCTGTGGGGTCCTTGCAACACTGGGTAATGAGGAACGCCCCTTCCTGGCGAGCTCTCCCAGTGGTAATTAGGGACAGGCGATGTGGGCACCCTCTGTGCCCTGGCCTGGTCGTTGCTAGGGTCCCTTTCAACACCAGTGGCCACTAGTGTAGATCGGGCTGCGCGGACATGAGCCCCGGCCAGAACTTAGGGCAGTCTGGTGAGAGAGCCATGGTGGTCCTGTGGGCACGGCCCCAGAGAGGAGGGGGCTCCCTTGGACCAGTGCAGCGCTTTACCGGGGGCCGTGGGGGTCCCTTCCTCTGTGTTCCAGGGGCCCTGTGCTTTGCAGAGCTTGGAACAATGATCACCAAGTCCGGGGGCGAGTACCCTTACCTGATGGAGGCCTTTGGGCCCATCCCCGCCTACCTCTTTTCCTGGACCAGCCTGTTCGTCATCAAGCCCACATCCTTTGCCATCATCTGCCTCAGCTTCTCCGAGTATGTCTGTGCGCCCTTCTACTCAGGCTGCAAGCCCCCCGAGGTCGTCGTGAAGTGCCTGGCTGCCGCTGCCATCTGTGAGTCCCTGCATGTGACACTCGGTGGGCATGGAAGACCTGAGGGGGTGACGTGGGGAGAGAGGCCCGGCCACTTCCGCAGCGCGGGCATGCTTGAGGCATGAGGCGGTGGAGAGGGCAGGCTCGGGCTCCTGGGGAAGGAGGGCATGCTGGGCCCAGGGGTGCACCACGTGCCCCCGCTCTGGCTTGTTCCAGTGCTCATCACCACAGTGAACTCACTGAGCGTGCGGCTGGGGAGCTACGTCCAGAACGTGTTCACGGCAGCCAAGCTGGTGATTGTGGCCGTCATCATCATCAGCGGCCTGGTCCTCCTGGCCCAAGGTGACCGCGGCCGGAGGTGGGAGTGGGGGCGGGTGCCGCTGGCACAGCCTTGTCCTCCCAAGGCCGTGCTCCCAGGCCTATCTCGCTGGAAGCAGGAGTTCAGCAGAAAGCAGCTGTGCTTTCCCTGCTTTCCAGAGTTTGTGTGATAACTTGAAGTCATGGGGCGTGCCCTTCTGTTGCAGGGAGTTGAGACAGGGCCCCCATCTAGTCCTCTGACACCCACGATTCACTATTTGGCTTCATTACAGGAAATACAAGGAATTTTGAGAATTCTTTTGAAGGCGCACAACTATCTGTGGGAGCCATCAGTCTGGCATTTTATAATGGACTCTGGGCATATGATGGATGGTAAGGCCCTCTGAGATGTCACACACATCTGGTCGGGTGCCCCAGGCTACTCGACTGAAACCAAGGAGAGCAAGGATCCTTCCCTCTGGGATGTGGGAGGACCCTAACGTTCACCTCGTCTTTTGTTTAGCACCCGCACCCCACTTTTGTCCTCCTTGGACCCCACAGACACCAAAACCCCTGCCCCTTCCCCAGCCCCACAGAGTGGCCCGAGGGCAGGAGGTGGTGAGCCTGGGCCCGAAGTGTGGTTCAGACACAGACGGGCTCCGTGGAACGGGAGGCCGTCAGGGCTGCCCAGGCACTCGACACGGCAAGAGTGTTATGCAGCCTTTGCATTTCAGCTTTGGAAATACAAGGAAGAAGTGACCCTCTGTGACATTGGTCTTCCCCTCATGAGAAACAGCTTTCATTCTCCTTTCAGATAGCGAACATTCCAGTTTTTCAAAGCAGCCTGGGGACTCAGGACTCCTGATAATTCTGGCTAATTCCCACAGTTCCCACAGAGGGCAAGGACTTCTCACTGACAGACCCACAGACCCTTGGGAGCCCCATCATCACCAGGGCTTTCTCTGAAAGCAATTACCCGGAATTCCTGTCGGAGAATTTTCTCTGTGGTGGAGAGTCTGAAATGAGGCCAGCCTTTATGGTGTGTTTCACGATCTAAGCAAAGAAGGTCCAAGTTAGGTCACTGACTCATGTTACTTTTCTTTGCCTAGGAATCAACTCAATTACATCACAGAAGAACTTAGAAACCCTTTCAGGTAAGAAAGCCGAGTTACATGGGAGACAGTGGGGCTGGCAAGCATGTTTCTCTTCCCCATGCAAAAAGCAGACCCTCCTCCAGGCTGTGAATGGTTTCCGCACGCTCATTAGAGTTTGCTTTTGCTTTGGGCCGTGGAAAAGTCACTGGGAGGTTGGATGGACCCCAACTTTATCTCAGCTTGATTTTTGCTTTATGAACCTTTCAGCCTCGCCGCCCTGGAGTCTGAGAGCTGGAGGGTTCTTTCTCGTCAGACAGTGTCACATCCCACAGCCCCTGCTGTGACAGCTGGGACCCCCAGCCCACCACAGGGAGAGGTGGAGGGCTGGCCGGGTGAGCAGGCAGAAAGGACAGGACAGAACCAACAGACTTGCGAGGCTCTCATGGGGTGCTCCAGTCTGACCCTGAGTCCCTGCCCCTCCCAGAAACCTGCCCTTGGCCATCATCATCGGGATCCCACTGGTGACGGGCTGCTACATTCTCATGAATGTTTCCTACTTCACTGTGATGACGCCCACCGAGCTCCTGCAGTCACAGGCGGTGGCCGTGGTGAGTCCCCGGAGTCTGGGCAGGAGGCTGCTGGGGTCTGTGGGAATTCACAAATGCCCAAGCTGAGGTGCCTTCAGGGGATGAGGGAAGTAATTTTCTAGGACTCGGGCAGAGTGAGCAGTTTGGGGCCGCGGTAAAGACCCATCTGAGGAGAAAGGCCACCAGTAGGTGGCCTTCCGGTTTGGTGTGTGGCCTGGTGCTGGCGCGGAATGCAGGTGGAGCAGGGCGGGATTGCACGAGGGGTGGGGTTTGGACAGACGCAGAGGCGGATGAGAAAGGGCAGGGGAGGGGTCAAAGGGGGGAATCGTAGTAACTGGGGAAATTAAGCTGGGCAAGGAGGGTCTCAGTGACAAGGGGGTGGGGATGAGAGCAGGAAAGGCAGGAGGTCCACGTGCTGGGGGCCTTGTGGCGCTGGGGTGGGACAGGACGTGAACTGCAGACAGGTGACAGGGATGGGGAGCAGGGAGAGATGTCTTGGTCACAAAGAGATCACTGACCACGAGGGCAGGCGGTGAAGGTGCAGGAAGAACAGCGTCCGTCTGAGTAAGGAGGTCAAGGAAGCAAGAGGCTGGGTGTTGGAAGGATATTGAAATGATGAAAAATTAGGACAGGGAGGGGTGGAGAGGAGATTCTGTTACTCTGTGTTAGAAGGTCAGGGAGGGACAGTAAAGCATCCCTCAAACTGAGAAGGCACTTGGAGACAAAAATGAAGCACGGACTCCTATAGTTCATATGTGGTTCTGTTCAGGGTAACCTCTGGATGGGGGATCAGGCACAGGTTGATCTAGGCTCAGTGCAGTTATCCTCCCCAAAGTCTGGATCTTAGTCCCAAGATGTCATGGAGTGAGGTGGTACGCAGAAGGACACTGTGGTGACAGCAAAGGGCTAGCAGGCACTCTGCGGACAGCCACCCTTCAGTTAGATCTTGTGGCGCCACCTGTGCACCAGGAAGGGGAAAGACTATGTTCTAACAGAATCCTGGGGGGACCGAAACAAGCCTCCCTGCATCTCGACCTTGGCAGGCATTTCTGAGGTATGGATATTAATCCCCAAGGCCCTAAGAGAGGTCATCCAGCAAACATGAACGAGATGGAGGGCCAAGGATGGAGTCAGTATGGTCAGCTCTCCTGCACCATGGGGAGAAAGGCTAAGTTGTTTTCCCCTGCGGGGTTGTCTACTTCCTCCTTTCCAGGAGGGGAGTCAGAGGCCGTGTCCCCCAGGAGTGGGGGCCCAGCCCCCAGGCAGGGCCAGCAGCTTCCCTGGAACCCACGGCTCCTACAGGCCTTGCAAAACCCTCAGGACTTCTCTGCTTCTCTCTGCAGACATTTGGCGACCGTGTTCTCTATCCGGCCTCTTGGGTGGTGCCACTCTTCGTGGGCTTTTCCACCATAGGTGCTGCCAATGGGACCTGCTTCACGGCGGGCAGGTAGGGGACCCCCACACTCACCCTGGGGGGGCGGACAGAGGGCAGCAGAGCCCGTCCCACATTTGAGGAAGACAGGACTTAGGGCGAAAGTCCATAGGGTACTGCCAGGCTAACATGTCATGGCATAAAGAAAACCTAAAGTCTAACTGGAATTTGACTAAAAACTTAAAAAAAAAAAAAAAAAAAAAGGAAAGAAAGAAAACCCAGAGTCCTGGAAAGGGAGCAAAAAGCGTGGCCAAGCTTGCACACTGGTGCCGGGCTTGGTGGCCCCACGGAAGCGAGCCTCTACACTCCTCAGGAGGGAGCAGCGCCCCCAACTTTAGCACAAGGTCGAGCTTGGGGACACAAGGTGACAGGCACACCGGTGGTACTTTTCACCTTGTCCTGTTTGTCCCATATGGATAGTTCTTTTTTTTTTTATTTTTTTCTTTTTTTTTTCTTTTTTTATTTATTTGTCAGAGAGAGAGAGAGGGAGAGAGGGCATAGGCAGACAGAATGACAGACAGAGGCAGAGGGAGAAGCAGACTCCCTGCTGAGCAAGGAGCCTGATGTGGGACTCGATCCTAGGATGCTGGGATCATGACCTGAGCCAAAGGCAGCCGCTCAACCAACTGACCCACCCAGGCTTCCCCCATATGGATAGTTCTTGAACATCTTCTCCTGTGAATACATTATCGAGATCGGAGAGTAACATTTTATGTTTTCAGGTCATGGAAGTCTGTCACACCCAGCTATCCCTGTAGCACGACAGCACACAGCTGTGGTTTTGGTCCTCTCAGATGTTACACAAACAGGTGTAGCTCACCAGCCCCACAGCTGTCGGACCATCCTGCCCTAGGCACCGTTAGCGGCTGTGTTGGATTCCATTTGACGATGTAGCACAATTTCACATAAAACCTTAGCTCCTGGGCTGAGTGGGGCTTGTTCTCATCAACACTGCCACAGGGAACATTCTAGAACATGTCTTTGCACAGTTGTCCGGGGTTCTGAATGGATCGATTTCTGAGAGTGGAATTGTTGAGGATTTCACACTGGCATGCCATAGACCACAAACTCATTCTTCTGTAGCCGTGTCAAAGCACAGACTGCCTTTCTAACATCTCCCCTTCCTCAGAAGTGTTTGGCTATTCTGGGTCCTTTGCCTTTCTAGATGAATTTTAGAATCTGCTCGTCAGTTACTACAGCGAGGCCTTCGGAGATGCTGATCAGGGCTGTGTTGAACCTGCGAGTCAGTCCGGACAGGGCTGCCATTTCAGTTGTATTGAATATTCTAATCTAAGGGCAAGGACCCTTTCCCTTTATTTAGATCTTAATTTTTTTCAAAAATATTTTGAGTAGTTTCAGTATATGGTTCTTGCATACATTTTGTCAGATGCATCCCCAAATCTCATATTTTGGGGGCACCTGGTTGGCTTAGTTGGTTGAGCGTCTGCCTTCGGCTCAGGTCTTGTCTTGATGTCCTGGGATCGAGGCCTGAGTCAGCTCCCTGCTCAGTGGGGAGTCTGCTTCTCTCTCCCTCCCCCTGGCTCATGCTCTCTCTTGCACTCACTGTCCAATAAAAAAAAATTTTTTTTCATATCTTTTGCACTATTATAGATGGTATTTAAATTTCAGTTTCTGGTAAAACACAATTTCAGTAGCTCTACTGAGGTAAACCTCACTTTGCATAAAACTCACTTTGCAATTATATAGTTCGATGATTTAAGTAAACTTTTAAAGCTGTGCAAATGTCCTCACAGTCCAATTCTAGAACATTTCCATCATCCCAGAAAGTTCACTGCCACCCAACTGCAGTTCACCCCCGCTCCAGCCCTAGACTACCACTGACTTCCTCCTGTGTCTGTAACTTTGCTTTTTCTGGACATTGGATTTAAATGGAATGATGCTCTATGTCATATGCATCTGGCCTTTTTCACGTAGCTTATTATTTGTGAGGTTCGTCTGTGTCATAGCACGTGCCTACTCATTCCTTGTAACTGCTGAATTGTCTTCCCTTACATGGATATACCATGTTCTGTTTCTTCTTTCACCAGTTGGTGGAGGCTTGCATTGCTTCCTTCCGGGCTATGACGAACAACGCTGCTGTGAGCGTTGACACACGTGTTTGTGTGCGCATAGGTGTTTCTCTTAGGTAGCTTCCTAGAAGTGGGGCTTGGTTGCTGGCTCATATAGTCACTGCTATATGAAGCAGAGACTGCTCTACTGTTTTCTAAGTGGTTGTTCCCTTTTAATTTCCGTAAGCCATCCATGAGCATTCTAGTTTCTCCACATCTTTCTAGTGGCTATTAGTCGTGTCGTTGTAGCTTTAACTGCATTTCCCTAGTGACTAGTGACACTGAGCGTCCTTTCTTATGCTGATTAGCCATTCATCCATCTTCTGATGAAATAGCTATTCAAATCTTTTGTTCACTTTATAAATTGAGCTGTTTGTCATCTTACTGAGTTGTAAGAATTCTTCATGTATTATGGGTACAAGTCCTTTGTCAGGTATCTGACTTGCACGTATTTTCTCTCACTCCGTGACTTATCTTCTCCTCTCTTACTGGCGTTTTTGAAACATGCATGTTTTTAACTTTGACAAAGCTCAGTTTATTTTTTCTTCATAGGTAATGCTTTTGTTGTCATACTTATGAGGCTTTGTGCAACCCAAGGTCACAAAGATTTTCTGTTTTACCCTAGAAGTTTTTTTTAAATAGGTGTAGCTCTCACACTTAGTTTATGATCCATTCTGAATTAATTCTGTATAGTTCTGTACCTGTGCAGCTTGGGGTTGGCCAGAATTATGACTTTATGTTAGATAGAATTTTTGTGGGGTCACATCCAAGATTTTTGCTTCCTGCCGCATTTTGTCACACAGACAAACATTCCTCCTTTCAAGAATACTTACCTGTTGGGACGCCTGGGTGGCTCAGTTGGTTGGACGACTGCCTTCGGCTCAGGTCATGATCCTGGAGTCCCGGGATCGAGTCCCGCATCGGACTCCCAGCTCCATGGGGAGTCTGCTTCTCTCTCTGACCTTCTCCTCATTCATGCTCTCTCTTACTGTCTCTCTCTCAAGTAAATAAATAAAATCTTAAAAAAAAAAAAAAAAAGAATACTCACCTGTGTTTTCTTCTGGCATTTTACTTTAGCTCTTTGATCCGTCTGGAATACATTTTGGTATGAGGCATAAATCTCACTTTTCCCCCTCAACCCTCTATCTGTTGTCCAGATTTTATTGATAGTCTGTCCTTTCTCCTCCTGGTTTGAATGCAACCATTACGCCCAGCGTGCAGACTTCACTCTGCTTCCCGGTGGGCCCCGTGCTTTTGCTGTCACCATGTGTAGGGATGCTTCCCAAAGCCCTTCAGGTTGAAGAGGTGGAAGAACCACTGCTCCACTCCTCTTTGCCTGCTCAGCCCTCTAGCCACATTCAGAATGACTGTGTCCAGTTCCAAAAGTCCTGCTTGCTTTCTGAGCCCATGGACTTGCCATACATTTGATTCGCGAGCGCGGAGGGGTTTAAAGCATGAGGTCCCGGCACCACCATCTGGTGATTCCTTTCCTCCTAGTTTCACTGGCTTGTTCTGGGAACTAGTTGCCATGTTTATGTCATTTTCAAAGTTCGAATTTTTTATTTTTTTTTAAAGATTTTATTCATTTGAGAGAACACAAGCAGGGAGAGAGGCAGAGGGAGAGGGAAAAGCAGACTCCCCACTAAGCTGGGAGTCCGACATGGGGCTCCGTCCCAGGACCCAGAGATTGTGACCTAAGCCTAAAGGCTTAAGTATCTGAGCCACACAAGTGCCCCTCAAATATGTAGTTTTAAATAGACGAGCCCTTTTGGCTTTTGTCTTCCTGACTTCTGGTTTTATCGTATTGTAGTCAGAGTGTGGGATCTTTATGATCTCACCTCTTTAGAAGCGTCACACCTTCTCTCTTGTGGCTTTACTGCGGTTTTTATAAATGGGTCTTGAAAATAAGGTGTATTATGTTCATATTCTTGATTTTTACATCAGTTATCAAGCTTGTGCCTTGACTGTTCAAACCTTCTGCTCTCAGTGGATTTGTCGAGTTTGGCCTTCTGTGTTTCAAGGGCTCTTGTTCTCGGTAGATGGCTTCTGTTTTTAGTGGGAACTCGTTTTGCCTTAAATTCTGTTTTGTCCCATATTGCTCTTGAGGACTCCGCAGGCTCCAGGCTGCTGCTTCAGGTAACCCATCGCACCCTTGTGTCTCCCACCCCTGGCATCATGGGGCTTTGGCTTAGGTCTCTTTCAGCAATCCCTAGGTTGTCTCCAGCCCAGGTGAGCAGCAACTGATCATAGCTGATGTGATTGTCTTTACAGTGGGATTTATTTCCAACATAGTATGTTTTCTTGGCTTTTGAAAAATCTTTTCTTTTCCTTCCCCAAAGATTTTATTTATTTATTTGACAGAGAGAGAGAGAGAGATCACAAGTAGGCAGAGAGGCAGGCAGAGGGGGCGGGGGAAGTAGGTGTCCGGCTGAGCAGAGAGCCCAATTCGGGGCTCGATCCTAGGACCCTGGGATCATGACCTGAGCCAAAGGCAGAGGCTTAACCCACTGAGCCACCCAGGTGCCCCAGCTTTTGAAAAATCTTATCCTGATTTATTATCCATCAAATGTCCTTTCTCTTTTCTGCCGATCCTGAGCCAAAGGCAGAGGCTTAACCCACTGAGCCACCCAGGTGCCCTGGCTTTTGAAAAATCTTATCCTGATTTATTATCCATCAAATGTCCTTTCTCTTTTCTGCTGATGTGACTTTTAGCAATTACCCTTCAAATTTAACTCGAATCCCTAACAGAGTCTATCAGCATCTCCATTCTCCTCCCTCTCCTGCAAGGGCTCCCCCTTTTGCATGGTCCAAAAGATCAGCTACCCCTGGTCAATAAACCCACCCCTCCAAGAATAAGTTCATCGTGACAAGAATTAAAAATGTATATACTTACATCCATACCAGCATGTTTTACTGCTGTCCCTTAACATTGCTTCTTCAATCAACTCCTTCGGTGTTTAACTTTTTTCTTTCTGTCAGAGTAGAAGTAATAGTGTCCAGTGAGGATCAGAAAACAGAAAATGTTGCAGTTAATGTTCACCTACAAATGTATTTATTTTGCTACGAGTCCTGAATGACAGTTGAGCTATGGAGCACTGGAATCTGAAAACCCGTGTTCCTCGTCGCTTTGAAAATAGTCTCATGCCGTGTCTGCTATGGCTCTGTTTGTCCAAATTTTGTAGTTAAACTTTTAAATTGGAAATTAAAATTTTTTTTCCTTCACCCTAATGTTTGTATCTGAGTATGTTTTTATCTCAAGCTGGGTTTAATGTGAAAGCTGTTTTTCTAGTTCCTGAAAGCTCTCTACTCTTCAAGTTTGCCTTACCCCACTCAACATATTCAGGCTTCTTCCTCTTTCTTCTCTCAATTTCCTGTCTACATTTTCCATTTCTTTACCCTTCAAAACTCAGATCTAGTTGGGTTTTGGGTTTTTTTAAAAATGATTTTATTTATTTATTTAGAGACAGAGTGCGAGTGGGGAGAGAGGCAGAGGGAGAGGGAGAGAGAAACCCAAGCACACTCCATGCTGAGCATGGAGCCTGACGTGGGACTTGATCTCATGACCCTGAGATCATGACCTGAACTGAAATTATGAGCCAGACACCCAACTGATTGAGCTACCCAGGTGCCCCTCTTGGATCTAGTTTCTATGTATTTTTTCATTTTGAACCTAGTTTAACAGTTGATTACATTCTTAAATTATGGTAATTAAAAAAATTGTTTCCCCCTCTTTTTCCTTTCTTTAACATTTTAAACATAGTCTTTCAGATTACTGAATCACCAGGAGTTCTTGGGAGTGGGGGTGGGGGGACTAAGCCATTTGTTTGCATCTGCTGACCCACCCCTAATTCATCTTATGGGTTGTTTTTTTTTTAATGTGGAAATTCTGTGCAGCGTGGATTTAGGAAGGTGCCAGGTGCCTCTGTGTTTGCCTCTGTCAGCGGCTCCAAGCAGGGGGGTCTGCTGGCCCTGCTCTGGTTGTTCCCTTATGTGAAAGCGTAACTTCGAAGACACAGAGTAGGTGTCTCCTCCTGAAAGTCCCCACCCCCCCGCAAACCCCAAGCCAGCCCCTGCTCTCGCCTATTGTAGGTGACCCACGGCACCGGGATGCACTGCTCTCGGGGGCATTTAACCACCTCACTCACGTCCCCAGAATTCACTCACCTCCCACTGAAGACGCCAGGGTCCAATTCAGTCCATCTCTCCGCGGTTTTGGTAGTGATGCCCAGTGATGGGACAACAGCCTGCGCGTCCATCCACCGGGGCTCCATTACTGCTTTTTCAGACTTGTGTACGTGGCGGGCCGGGAAGGCCATATGCTCAAAGTGCTCTCCTACATCAGCGTCAAGCGCCTGACTCCAGCCCCTGCCATCATCTTTTATGTAAGTATGAATCCTGGAGCAGACACCCCCTTAAAGGCAGAGGGGCCCCAAAGGAACCCGGTATCACTAAGCCCCATGGTTTTCATGTGGCCCAGGCTCCCCACTCCTTGACATGAAATGGGTCAAAAAGCCTATAACAAGTCAAACGTTGCCCAACATGTCTGCTTCTTTTCCTGAATTTGTCCATGGAAATCACTGTTTGACTCTTCCAACCTTCTAACTTCTACACTCGTGCATGTCCATCTATCTATATGTCTGCATCCCTGGTAACAAGCTGTACAGACACCAGCAGCTTACACGGGAAGAGAATAAGGCATTTATGAGGCGGCTGCTGGTAGGTGCTTCTCCTTACGAGCCCATAATTGAGACGTCATGGCATCCTTGTGCAGTAAAGGCTCTCTGACATCCTCCAGTTGGAGTTTCTCAGTGGGGGACAGTCCTTGGTTGTGTGCCACTGTGCCTGGCACCTATGGACCAGCCAAGCCCACCCAGCCATGGGGCCAGGCTCCTTCCACCCCCAAAGGAGCCGCACTACCCTCCATCAGCCTACTCCCTTCCAAGAAGAGGAGAGGCCTCCTGAGACAAGGCCCAGGCCACACAGCTAAGGCAGGTCCAGACCAGGCTGAGCCCAGCTGGGTGTGGCAGCAAAGCCCAGGACCCTTCCCCTGATGACGACTCTCTGGCAGAAACACCGTCAGAAAGTGGGCACGATATACATGCGTATTCTGTTTTCTCCCCTGCTTGAAATGGCAGCTTTCAAGGGTCACAGATTTTCCAAATCCTTCCATCAGTCTTCAGGGAGAACATGCACCATAGCCAAAGCCTGATTTAACCCCAACTGTACCAGGATGCAGAGGTTTCTTTCATGCTGACATGTTCATCCACAGGAAACACTGCTGCTTCAGTCTCCTATGAGGGGACAGGAATCCTGTTTTTATGTACTAGTGACCTAAAAATTCACTCTTACTTCCATAGGGTATCATAGCAACGATTTATATCATCCCTGGTGACATAAACTCACTGGTCAATTACTTCAGTTTTGCCGCGTGGCTGTTTTATGGCCTGACAATTCTGGGATTGGTGGTGATGAGGTTTACAAAGAAAGACCTGGAAAGGCCTATCAAGGTAGGTTTGTGCCCCAAATATCACAAGTGGCTTTTATTTTTTTTAAAGATTTTAATTTATTTGACAGAGATCACAAGTAGGCAGAGAGGCAGGTAGAGAGAGAGGGGGAAGCAGGCTCCCCTCTGAGCAGAGAACCCAATGTGGGGCTTGATCCCAGAGCCCCGGGATCATGACCTGAGCTGAAGGCAGAGGCTTTAACCCACTGAACCACCCAGGCACCCCAAGTGGCTTTGATTTCTTGAAATGGATTAAAAGTAACTACCTGAAAATCTAGGGGCATGCTTTCTATTTCCAACCTGACTCTACTCTTCACTTGAACATCACAGCAAGGGGAGCTTGCTCCTGAATTCTGGCCCCAGACCCATTCCTGTGCAGGCAATCACTAATAATCTGTATCTGCAAACTGGGGTTCCCTGCCACTTCCCTGCACAGCTGGAAGGGGTCTATATGCCAATGTAAGAATTCATTTTGTTTTGCTTGTGTTTTGTTAACAACTGTACTACTGAATTTTTACAACAAATGAAGATAAAAGAACAAGGTAGGAAGTCTGAGGGCTTAAGTAAATAGGACAAGAACAGGATAATGCCTTTAGCTTTAGGATTTCATTTCAGACATGTGCCTAGTGGCCTTTCTGGCACTGTAGCTTGACTGTCACCAAGTCCCCGGAGTCAGCTGGGAAATGGAGTTTGGCAGTTCCTCTTCAAACAGGGCATCGGGCAGCCAAAATCACGCTAGTAGAACAGAATTTTCATCTGCACAAAACCTCTCAAGCAAAACGGATTTGAGAGAAAATAACGAAGATAGGGAAAGAAGGTTCTAACACATGTATAAGTGGAGGTTCTGAAGAAAAAAACAAAAGCAACAGAATTTTTTTTTAAGATTTATTTATTTGAGGAGGTAGGGGGAGAGAGAATGAGAATGAGCAGGGGAGCGGGGAGAGGGAGAGAGAGAGAACCCTCAAGCAAACTCCCCAGTGAGTGAGGAGCCCAATATGGGGCTCAGTCCCAGGACCCCAAGATCATTACCTGAGCTGAAATCAAGAGTTGACCACTCAACCAGCTAAGCCCCTCCAGGCCTCTCAAGGCAGAAGAATTCTTCAGAACTGTAATCGAAGAAATATTTCCGAGGCAGGTGAGAGAGTGGGAGGGGACCGTGAAAGGAGGGGCCAGAACCACATGCCAGAAGGCATATGGCATCCCTGACGAATCTGGACTAGAGGGGCGACAAGGAAGTATATCTGATTAAATTATAGAGCTGTAAAAGACCAGGCTCTGGGTATCCTCTCCTCCTTTTGAGCCCTCTGCCAACCCCAATTCTCTCGTAAAGGAAAGAAATGAACATAGGGATTGGGATTCTCATCAGCCACACTTCATACCCTGAGACAGGGGAGCATGTATGTGTGGTATTCAGAGACAGAAAATATAAGCCAAATTGGCCTCAAAAAATTAAGTGACCAAGGGGTGCCTGGGGGACTCAGTCAGTTGAGCGGCCAACTCTTGGTTTCAGCTCGTGTCATGGTCTCGGGGTTGTGAGATGGAACCCTTTGTCAGGCTCTGTGCTCAGTGGGGAGTCTGCTGGCAATTCTCTCTCTCCCTCTCCCCACGCCTCGCCTCATGTGCTCTTCCTCTCTCCCCCCTCTTAAACAGATAAATCTTAAAAACAAAGTTATCAGTATGAAACACCTCAAGGCATGGATGGTTACAGGGACCTTCAGGAGGAATCACCTAGAGATCAAGCTTTGGAAACCAAAGTCAGTGTTGTGCACGGTGAACACACCACCACAGAACAAGACTAGGTGATGGGAGATAAAGGGGATATCACACAGGTGCAGATATCAAGCACTGACAGGATCATATGAGAGCAATAGAAGAGAAAGTGTATGAAAGCGTGCCAGTTAAGGCAAGTAGGCCAAGGAAACTGCCCTAGGCTAAAATCAGATGCAAGGAGGAAAGAGAAGAATCCCTAGCTAATTCTAGTATGGCTTATTACAGACAGGATGTAAAAAAGAAGAGAGTAAGGTGTGATATTTACTATTTATAATGGCAACTCTCAGAACAAAAATTGCATTTATAGATCCCAAAAGATATATCCAAAGTAAGTATACACACACACACACACACACACACACACACACGTATGCAAGAGACCATCTCATAGAAGACCTACTATATAAAGACTCCAACAGGGAAACAAATCAGAATAGCTTCCTGGTTAACATTTTCTTGGTAGAATGCATATTAGAGTTTTTTTGTTTTTGCTTATTAGTTTTTAACACCGTAAATTTCCTAGACTCTGTAATTCTATAAATCTCTTAATACTCCAATTTCTAGCTACTATTTATATGGGAAAATAATTGTCTTGATTTAATAATTATTAACTTTATTTTGTAATTTATTAATTACTAAAACTATTGATTTTTTAAAAGATTATTTATTTACTTATTTGACAGAGATCACAGGTAGGCAGAGACATGATGTTGGACATTTCCTTTATATCCCAGGGCAAAGAAAAAAAAAAGTAGACTGGTGATGAAACAAACTGGCAAAATTACTTTAAAACTCTTGGAATTGGGGGCACCTGGTGGCTCAGTGGGTTAAAGCCTCTGCCTTCAGCTCAGGTCATGATCTCAGGGTCCTGGGATCGAGCCCCACATCAGGCTCTCTGGTAAGCAGGGAGCCTGCTTTCCCCTCTCTCTGCCAGCCTCTCTGCCTACTTGTGATCTCTGTCAAATAAATAAATAAAATCTTTAAAAAAAAAAAGAATCGGAAAGTGTGCCCTACTCTTCTAAAAAAAAAAAAAAACATCTTGGAATTGGGAGGACTGGCACATGGAGTTCCTGACATGCGGCCCGTAGCAGAGTTTTGTCTGGGATGAACACTTTTAGGGCCACTGTGAACGCATGTGGCCAGGTCATGACACCGTGTTCTTTGCAGGTGCCCATTGTCATCCCCATCCTGGTGACCATCGTATCCGCATTTCTGGTCGTGGCCCCAATCATCAGTGAGCCCGCACTGGAGTATCTCTACTGTGTATTATTTATACTGAGCGGCCTGATATTCTACTTCCTCTTTGTCCACTATAAGTTTGGTTGGGCTCAGAGAATCTCGAGTAAGTACCGGCAGAAGGACTGTTCTCTTAGCACAGCGCAGACGGGCACCGCAACCCGCACCTGTCGCCCCCTATCATGGGAGCTCATGTGGCTGGCAGATCTCACCTTCTCCGTGGGGCACCTCTGGGGTCCAGCTGGGGTCTCTGCCTTTGTTCCCATCAATTACTGTAAACAAGTAGGAAGGGAAATCACCATCTACCTTTCCCTTTTTTTTTTTTTTAAAGATTTTATTTATCTATTTGACAGACAGAGATCACAAGTAGGCAGAGGCAGGCAGAGAGAGAGGAAGGGAAGCAGGCTCCCCGCTGAGCAGAGAGCCCGATGCAGGGCTCGATTCCAGGACCCTGGGATCATAACTTGAGCTGAAGGCAGAGGCTTTAACCCACTGAACCACCCAGGCGCCCCTGCTTTTCCTTTTTATCACTGTATGATACACATGAAATTGACCATCCTAATGATTTTCAAGTGTGTGGTTCAGTACTGAGTGGGTTCACACGGGTATGCATCCAACCTAGAGCACCAGCCTCTCCTGCCTGATACGCAGACTCCTCAGAGGCCCAGCAGCATCCCAGACACACCCCACCCAGGACAGGGTTGGGCTGAGGGCCCGAGCCTTCCCGTGCCAAAGTCCTAGCTCTTGCTCACCACTCAGCAATCCTGGCTGCTCGCCACAGCAGGCCATTATGGGTTAGAAGTTCAACTACATTTCACTTTCAGTCAAGGGGTCTCAGCACAGCGCAGGGATGTTCACGGTGCTGTACCCCGCACTACAGATTCAAACCACGGTGCGGCACCAGCACCCCATAGCCGTTGGGGACCAAGGCCATCAGTGATCCAAAGCCTGAAGACCCGTTTCTCAGGCTCCTTCTCCCCGTACTGTTTCTACGAGGCAGGAACTGGACTGCACACTTTCCCTCCGGATCTACACAGCAGCCCCCAGCGTTCATGGAGTAAATGTAATTCAACATCTGCCCCTTCTCCTTCAGCTTGTCTGAATGGAGAGCAGGGAAGTACATGCGTCCCTTCAGCACTCCTCTGGGGTTCATACACACACACACACGCACACACACAACTCAGGTACAAAAGAGCAACACCTAACTGGAAGGTGGTGAGCTTGACCCTGAGACTTTGTTTAGACTGAGCCAGCAGGGGCGGGAAAGGCCTTTCTCTGGCCTGGCCCGTTCAGATCCCAGTGTGGCCTGCACTCCTCACCTGTGAAACCCAACAACAGCATTACAATAAGCAAGAGAGCGCCTGTTTCATGCTGGTTAGCCAAGTGAAACCACAGCCAAGATAGCGCTTTCTTATTTCCACCAGGAACTTTCTCCTTTCCTGAAAGAGTTCTCCCCACCGCCCAGCCGCCTCACACTCTGATGGAAGGCCTAGGTGGAGAGGAGAGCGGACACGCTACTGTGGAAAGGAAAGTACAGTCAGTGCCGGGAGAACAGTCACTTCCCCCTGCCTCTGACCATGAGCTTAGATCTGATCATATTGACAATCTGGCCAGAATGACCTAAAACCTCAGGGTAACAAAGTAGGTCTCAATTTCTCAGCGTTAGAAAACTGAGCCAAGCTGCTCCCTACGAGAACTGGCTAGAAGCTGGAATTAAGGAGGCGAAAAGAACAGTCTTTTAAGCAAGATGCAGGCTCAGTGCTTTCCAACTATTCAACTTTCGGTTAGTGGTGGCGACATATGGACACAGAAGTGAGTCGTGCGTGTCTTCCCCTGAATACATTGCTTGGTGGCAGTGAAAACAGTTAGCAGGCTCCTCATGCTTTCCTGGGAAAGAACTTCGCTCTGGAGAGCCCCTGCAGCTCCCAGCGTGGCTCTGCCTTCAGCCCGTGTCCCCTGAGTGGGGCTCTGACAGAGGACACGGCCCCACAGGGCAGGAGCAATACCACTGCTCCCCGAGACTCCCGGCAATGCCAGCTCTTCATTCCGGCTCTCTAACCGCCCTTTCCGGTCGGCTTTTCCCGCAGAGCCGGTCACCATGCAGCTCCAGATGCTGATGGAAGTTGTGCCCCCAGAGGAGGCTCCAGAGTAACAAGCTCGGCCTCCCGCAGCCAAGGCCAAGCCGCCGTGAATTTATTTTTGTAAGCCATGTTTGTTGCTGTTTCTTCCTGATGTTTTTTTTTTTTCCTTAAGAAAAAAATGTATTCAGATGTTATTTGTACACATTCTCAGTTCCCTGGGTGGGGGTTCTAGAGAGAAGTGACAGGTGTCTGCTACAGCTGGCGGACAGAGATGTGGCAGCCGGGCTGGGTGGACTGCCGCCCGCGCTGGGACTCCTTACCAGGGGCAGGCCCATCGCACCTCCTCAAATAAAGGGCATTCTTTAAACCCAGTGACCAATAAGGTATATAAATATTTTTTTTTTTATTAAAGATTTTATTTATTTATTTGACAGAGAGAGATCACAAGTAGGCAGAGAGGCAGGCAGAGAGAGAGGAAGGGAAGCAGGCCCCCTGCCGAGCAGAGAGCCCGATGCGGGACTCGATCCCAGGACCCTGAGATCATGACCTGAGCCGAAGGCAGCGGCTTAACCCACTGAGCCACCCAGGCGCCCGGTATATAAATATTTTATATAAAATAGGTAATACTTTTGCTTTAATTGAAGTGGGTTTTTAACGTACTGAAGTACCAGTGTTTTATGGCCTACTGCTCCCCCCCGAAATACTGAGCCCCCCGCATTTTACCTGGGATGTACGAGGCAGGTCTGCCCCAGGCTGCATGCCAAGACCCCCACTGCACAGCTGACCATCCCGAATCATCCACAGCCTGGTGCCCGCGCCAGGAGCCACAGTCAGTGGTTGGCCTCACAGGCCCCCCGCACTCCCTCTCCCGCCTTCACTGGCGCTCCGGTCAAACCAGAAAGGGAGGTAATGAATACAATTCTGTTTTTACGTTCGGCACGCAGGGAAGATACAGTCTAAAAAAAAAATGAAATGGCATTTCTGTGAAAACACTGAAATTTTATTGATAGACTACAGAAGACCTTTATCGCATGACTGCCTCTGTGAGCAATGCTAGAAGCACAGGGACAACGGTACTTCTATTTTGCATTTCAGGAATTTTCCCCAAACATGAAGTCCATATGTATGAATGGAACAAAAAAAAATTGGTAATTGTTTACATTTCACAAGTCACTATGTCCTACAAAATGTTATTCAGAACTTCAGAGGGTAAATTTAAATGTCTGAAACAAAGAAATCAAGATTTAAACATCTTGCCCAGCTCCCCACACGATTCCCCTCTGGCTGTTCCAAGAAACAGAACCCCTGCCCCGATTTAGGCAGCTCTACTGCTTGCCCTTATTATTTGCTGTTTTACAAAAGAGTGAACATAAGCGAGTGTCCCTGGCAGGTGGCCAGCAATCACGAGGCAATCCTGGGCCACTCAGGCCTGGCCACCTGTCCAGAGGCCTCCCCCAGAGGGAGCAAAATCTCTACCTACAGAAAGCGACACCTGCTGAGGACAAGAGCTCCGCGGAGTCAAACCTTTGCCAGATGGGGGCACTTCCAACCTCTGAAGAGCCTGCTCGACTTAGCCGAGAGAAAGGACAATCACCCCGGTACTCCATGTGCCAATCTGACACCCGCCAAGCAGCCCCTGGGAGTCCTGGCGGCAGCCGCCCGGAGCCCAGGGCTGGCCTCCCTCGAAGTGCTGCTACCCAGCAGCACCCAGGGGCAGCCCCTAGAGCAGGGCAAGGCCACCCAGCAAGCAGAAAGTCTTATTTTACAGATGAGGAAACTGAGAGTCAGAGTGTGATCCCAACCTGCTCACGGTACATCCTGGTGACAGTATACCTTTTGTTCAAGTGGTGGCTTATCTACTGGGACATCTGTGTTTTCTGATGTATAATAAAAAAGTCTTGGGGGCAGCCACAGTGGTCTCACTGGGTCACTGTTCTTTCCCGCCTCTAGGCAAAGCTGCTGACTCCTACTGAAGACAGACGCAGGGTTGACATTTCATTCCCTTCTGCAACTCTGCCAGTTAACACGGCAAGTCCAGCTCAGGGCGCCCCCGAGTTAGGGGCTGGTGACCGGACAGCGTTGTGAGCGGGGCAAGGGCTCCCCACACCCAGCTGTTCTGAGAGTCGCCTCCAGGCACCCCACGCATCCTCTTCCATTTTCACCAAAGAGAAAACTTCTTCCTGTGTGCCCAGGACTGGCTGGGCCAGGCGGGTCTCCAGAAGCTGTAGCTTTACCTTCACTCCTGGTCGACCCATGGGTCGCGACCAGGCTCCTCAGACGACATCAAGTACAGGTCCATAGATCATTCTGTGGAGCCCAACCAGCTTAGGGTGGAGAGCATGAGACTGTAGGCCGGAAACCTCAATTTATATGCACAACACGAGGGTTTGGGCAAGGTACCAACCGGGTCTCTGTGAAGAAGTGAACAGACTAGCTTTGGGAAGGACAGTTCATCCCCCAAATGGCACGCCATGCTCCCCCGTTACTCAGGATCAGCGTGCTGGAACAGGCTCCACGTGAGAGGCTGTGCGGGCCTGCGGGTGCAGGTGGACGGTGGGCCGGGGTCCGGCCAGCGCCCACCCGCCAGAGTCCCCGCAGCCCGTCTCTCACCAGTACCAATCCCAGTGCCACAAGCTGACACCTGGTCAGAATTTATCCTGGAGTCAAAGGCAGGTCTGGCTGTAACTGCTGTTTCCTGAGCTCCCAGCCACACGGCGTGTCCATCTGTCCGCGTGCGGTTCGGGCCACCTTCTGGATCTGACTCGTGCTCATTCGCTCTCACTTCCGTCATCCTCCGACGGCTGCCCGCTGCTCTCAGCCACCTCTGCCACCGTGCACGGCAGGTTTTTAGAATTCACAACTGTAAGAGTTTGATATTATTGAAATATCTGTTCACTACAGACTGATTAGCAGGTATCCCCCACCCCTGAACCCTGCCATTATTTTGGCCAATGCAGAAAAAGTCCCATGGCTTCTAGAGCTCTATTTTGTGACTTTCTATTTTTGTTATTTTAGGCAAGAAATGAGCAGGTAAAATGCCTACTTAGAAATTAATTACCTCCTGAGAAGAAAATTTGTAAAGGTGTTATAAGAAGGTTGCTTATAATTAAAAGTTGATGCCTCTTTGAACCAGAACATTTAGCACCAAGATTGACCACAAGGAGAAAACCAGTTCCTAAGGGCTTCATGGTAAAGACCCGTTGCCACGAGGGCCGCAGTCCTCAAACATGGCCTTCAGCATCTGTAACTCCCCAGGAGGTGGGCGCACCCCATCTTACCCTGCGGGAGCTGGCTGTCCTCTTCACATTCTTCCCAGTGATCGAAATCAAAAGCCACATTAGGATTCTGTTCAAAAGAACAGGTGACATTTAATACAGAGTAAGTCATGCTCAGGCCATTGAGACTAGTCACGGTTCATTTCCACTCACTTTCTGTTTGAGTAAGCCACACCAAGGTCCCCTGGTCTCTTTTGCAAGAGTGATCACAGGCTCCTCATTCACGATCGTGCATCTGCAGGCATCTTTTACTACGTTGGCCTGCAGTTCCATGTCAGCCAAGTAAAACTTCTCTCCTGCCCAGCCACTAGGTGCACAGGGAGAAAGGCCAGTCTTTTACCATGTTCAAAGTGATTTCCGATTTCACTCTCGAAGACATACACGAACCTACCTGAAAACAACTCTATCCTGGAAATATTTACATTTGTAATCTTTTACATTCCTTATTCTTATCTTCAGGATGACCACATCATCTTTCTGGAACCACTTTATCTGTGGGTGGAAGCTAGGAGAGAAGACAATGGCTTACATGGGCACATGATTCACTCATTAGGCATGGAGGGAAGCTGACCTCGGCCATTGCGGGGATGTACCTTTTCAGAGGCTCTGTGGTTCTGGGAAGGGAAGAATCGCTCGTGTTTTCAGGTAAAGTTTCTGGGCAGAGAGTCAAATGTGCCAGTAAGTTACTTATACGTGACCACATACTCCACGTACCTATCTGTACTTCTTGCACTTGACGCAACTTTTAGCCAAGGAACAACTACAAAGAGTATCAATTTCCACGTATCCACTTGGAAAGAATAATTAGAAAAGATAAACATGCACCACATTTAGGAGAATTATAAAAAACAGGCTCTGACAAATACTATAATTAAACCATCAGGTAATTAAAGTTACTCTGAAACAGAGGGGCATCACCGCCAGCGGCCACCTTCACCCACGAGGCCCGGAGACGGCCCACCAGAGGGGAAGGCATCTGGTCGCCAGTCTATGCAAGAAACCAGTGCTGAACACGACGCTTCCCCCTCCCAAAAAACCCGCCATTTGAACTGCTCGGTCTGAAACCCCCGAATCTTCCATCTGAAGATGCAGCAAGAATGTTCATGGCAGCTTTCATCACAGTCCAAAACTGCAAACAGCCTCCATGTCTACCTACAGATGAACAGACAGATAATCTGTGGTGGGTTCTTATCACAGAACAGTGCTCAATGGGGAGAAGGTACAGAAGGAACCACCACTCCTTGGAATCCTGCATGAATCTCCCAGACAACGCTGAGGGGGAGAGGCCTCCAGAGCATCCACCCCGGGCTTCTGACTCAGCAGAACTCATCCGAACTGAGGGCGGTGGACATCATGACTGGTCCTGGGGAAGGGTTTCAGGAGGGGAAGATGTGGGCGGGAGAGTCCTGGGCTGTGGGAATGTTCAGCCGCCTCAGCTGGGTGCAGTCAGTGGCCATGGGTACACACGTAATTGTGATGGGCTGTGTGCGCTTCCCTGCATGAACATTACAATTAACTAAACGGGGAAAGCTATTAAAAAAAAACTTTGGAAGCAGAATTGTCAATAATAGATACCAGTTTATGTCCCTTTCTATAGAGTTCATCTAAAAGTAGAAAGCCTCAGCACTGGAAAACTTCCAAGCTTTCATGATTTTAAGTGAGCCACTTTTTAAAAAAGATTTTATTTGTCAGAGAGAAAGAGAGAGCACGCACAAGCAGGGGAGCAGCAGGGGGAGAGGGAGAAGCAGGCTCTCCACTGAGCAGGGAGCATGATGCGGGGCTCGATCCCAGGCCTCTGGGATCATGATCTGAGCTGAAGGCAGACGCTTAACCCACTGAGCCATCCAGGTGTCCCAAGCCATGTTTTGTTAAAAGATTTTTTTAAAAAATTCATTTGAGAGAGAGAGAGAGAGAAAGCATGAGCAAGGGGGAGGGGCAGAGGCAGAGGGAGAAGCAGACTCCCTGCTTACCAGGGAGCCCTGACAAGGGGCTCGACCCCAGAACCCTGAGATCATGACCTAAGCCGAAGGCCCTAAGTGAGCCATGTACTCCATCACCAACCATGCTTTTGGTTTTCTGGCTTCGTCTCGGAGTCAGCCCCTCCTTCTGAGCCGCTGTCCTCTCGCTGTGGGCTCTGCAAACGAGCAGCATCATCTGCTGGAGAAGGAGCGCTGGACAGGAAGAGGTGAAGGTTAACTCAGAGTCCAAGGGAAAGCAATCTCGGACTCTCTAGGGGGCCCACCCACCAAGAGGAGGAAGGCAGGCAGCAACCGTCAGATGTCAGACGGGCCCCGGGGTCCCGACTCTGCTCCTGGAGGCCAGGCAGGGCCACCCACTCTGCTCACTGTGGTGCCCCTCGTGGCGAGCCTAGAGCAGATCATTGATACAGGCAGGCTGGTAAGTACATTAACTCGTTTACCAAACAAGTTCCCTTTCAAATCCTTTAACTTCGAGAATAACCAGCCCTGTGACCCACTTCGAAATGGATAAAAGGGGAGAAGTAAAGGCATCTCTGTGCCCTGCCCGAGTTCCTCAGTTCCTCCTCCCCAAGACACCCCCTTACTTCTAGAAACATTCTTTGCACAAAGAAGCACACAATGCCATCTGTGTCGAAAACACACCCAGGAGCCTACTCCATTCACTTCTCTGCTCCCTCGATTACACGTAACAACTAGAGATAGATCACTCCGTATCAGTACTTAGAGGGTTGCTGCACTCTTTAAAAATAAAAAAAATTTTAAAAATTGTTTTGAGCAGATAACCACTTTCATGTGGTTCAGTGTTTTGAAATAAATGAAAAGGTCTTTAAAAAAAATAAATAAGAAAGTCTTACACAGTGAAAAATCTCCCTCTAGTTCCTGTTCCCCAGCCACCCCACTCCCTTCTCATGGGCAACAACGTAATTCATTTTGTGTGCATCCTTTCGGAGAGGATTCAAACCTAAAGGAGCAAGGCCATACAAACACATGCACGTGTGTGGGCGTACACGCGTACACACACACACACACACGCAGACGTACCCATACTTCTGGCGTGGGGGGTGTGCATGGGTGTCTCCAAGGGGACTTCCACTCAACACACATGAAGCCTGTGAGCGGCACCCCACAAATGGTGAAGTCCGTGTCTCGTGTTCCAACCTCCCAGGCAGGGACCGGTCCCCGGGCCCCGTCCTTCCCACGGTGCAGCTCCAGGCCCTCCAACCCCTTCTCTCTTCCCCCACGGCTCTCTCTCCCCCACCACACCCTCGTCCACTGGGCTTCCGTCCTTCCTCATCACATACTTCCCAAACAGTTTCTCTCCTCCACTCCCAGCAAACGAGTCTTCCCCAACTGCTTTTCCTGAGCCCCAGGCTTATGCTTTCCATCATCCTTCAATGTGACGTGTCCCAAACCAACTTACGATCTCCTTCTCCCATACCAGCACTGTGACACCGTCCACGATGCCAAAACCCTCCTGCCCAGGGCTCTGCAATCCTAGCCCCACCGTCTGTCAGTCACCAAGCCCTGGTGGCTTCCAGAGCTTTCCCGTCCCCAGGATCTGTGCTCTTCCCCAGCCTGCTGGAAGAACGGCGCCTTTCTCCTTGTTCTGATCCCGACCACCACCGCGGCTCCCCAATCCCACTCCTGAACCGGAGTCTCTGCTGATCTGTGGAACCTCGTGCGCAGTCCTCTGCTCGCCCACCTTGTGCGTGTGCCCACCAGGGACAGGCTCTTGCACACACGCAAAACCGAGTGTGCAGAGGGCCGGTGCATAACGGAGCCGGGGCTCAGGTACAGCTGCTGTGCTTCACAGAACTGACCAAGCCTCATGGTCATCGAAGCTACTGGACCCTAATGACATCTTTGTTTTTAAAAGAGTAGCTTATAAACAAGCACGCAGCAATTTTTGTTTCCTGAAAATGTGTAGAAATGGACATGTCTCCTAATCCCACAGGCATCCAAATTCATTAAGATAAAAATTAACTTCAGACTGAAGTATTTTAACCTTTGCCATGTTCTTTGAAACTCTGCTGTGCTCATCAGTCCCCGGAGGCCCCAGGCTGACCCCGTGCCCGGCTAGCCATGCTCACTGGTCGGGCCCCCTGGTGGTGTCCGGCAGGCCCCTGGCTCCCTGCTCTGAGCCAGCCCCTCTCCTGCCGCCTGCGTGTCTGTCCTCCCGGGCCTCGTCTTCCGCCGCCGCCGCCGCTGCTCCTTCCCAGGCTCCCCTTGGGGCTCCCCACACTGGGTCCCTGGGGCTCTGCCCTTGGACTTTGACACTCACTCCTTTGAGCTCTCATCCAAGTCCGGGCTGTCAGGACCCAGAGCTGCCAGCGGCCGCCCTGAGACCACACACCCCCAGAAGCACATTTGGAAACCAGCTACTTCTCGCCACCTCCACAAAGCTGCCCCGGCCCGAGCCACCAGCACCGCGTCCTGAACTCCTGGCACAGCCTTTGTCCCCCATCCCAACCTCTTCTCAACACGGTAGCCAAGGATCTTCTGACGAAATTATTCCTCTGCTCAATACCTCCTCATGGCACAAGCCCAGTGCTTGCAGATGGCCACAGGGTCCCCCAGGCTCCCACCCGGGACAGCTCTGACCCCCACACCCACGGTTCTTCCCGCCTTTCTGCTCTCGTCCCAGCACCTCGCTTCCTGTTCCTGTCATCAAGGGGGAACGGAGTCTGCTCTGTGACCACTTTGTGGGGTTGCTTTTCCAGTGACTCTCAGGCTCTCCCACGTCTGGCCTGTGGAAGCGTTGACGGGGACAGCCGACCGGGATCGCTACCCGGCATCGGTCTGATGAGGGCTCCGCGAGGCAGTGGGCACCCGGGACGCACAGAGGAGCCCGTCATCAGGGCCGCCCGGAGCGGCCCAGAGCTGCGGCACGTTCGCGCGGCAGATCTCACACGGCAGTTACGATCCACAGCCACAAGCGCAGCCCGGGACAGCGTCACCAACTGCGGTGAACTCAAGAAGCCGGAGAGAAGAGCGGCTGCTGCACTCCCTCAAACAAAGCACAACCCGGGAAGAGGAGCGTGCTCAGGGCCACCGTGAAGGCAGCCCTCGGGGAGGGAGCGGCCGGCGGTGGGGCCGAGCGCGCATCCTCCCCCACCCAGGGTCGGCCTCTGTGCTCAGAACACGCACCGGACCACACTTACTACACAAGTGCTTTCCTGTGTATCCGTCAACAGTGAACGAAAACTTAGTCTGTAAGAGATACGGATGCAACAACACACTAGGGGCTGGTTTTACAATATTCCGTCCAAACCAGAACTGTGCATGGGAGGATGGATGAAAATCAGATTCCCCGAATCTGAGAAATGACTGACGCTCAGGGACGGAAACATGAAAACTCAGGAACCTACTCAACTTCTGGAAACAACAACAAAAAAGTCTCTCAGCTCCTGAGCTCTGGTCCCACAAAATGGCACTTCCAAAAGGGAGACAAAAACTCACTCACAGGGCCTGGCTCGGGCCTTCTTCACCGGGCGGCGTCTTAGCTCCCTCACGGAACGTCTTCAGCTGTTCTATGTGCTCGGAGTTGTCGATGCCCATTCCCATCGACAGAATTTCAGTACGAACGTTATAATCAATAACAGAGGTCTTCAAATTGGAAAGTTTTGTAATGTGCACCTTGAATCAAAGAGAAAGTCCATTGGCAGCAATCAGACTTTGAACTTTCAAATCAATGGAAAATGCACTCATGTGACCTCTCGACCTCACGGTGTCACACTGGGCGCATGTGGGCTCCCCCGCAGCTTCCCACTGATTTCCTGAGGTGACATGTGAGATTCCTCCGGAGCCCACTCCCACACTGCCGAGGTATGATGTGGGCTGGAGCTGGGAGCCCCCCAAAAATCCCTAGACCTCTCTAAACAAGGGGGGCCCTAAGGCTCAGAGACATCAATGGCCAGGAGGGGCCTACACCACAGCCCTAAATCCCGTGTTCTCTGCAGTTTCCCCCACTGGTTCTTCTGCAACCAAAATATTCTCATCCTTAATTTACACAAAATAGGAGGTTCTACAACACTGTGATTCTCGCTGGTGGGAGGTGCAGACCCAGGACTGGGCATCCCTTTCACGGCAGCTGGAAGGGACCCAGGCCGAGACCAGCCGGAGCACCTTCCTAAGTGAACCCCGGGAATGTGTGCCCGTCTGGGAATGGCAGGAGAGCTTTTCTCCACTCAAACTGAGGGCCTAGCAGTCTGGGGGTCTGTCTCCCTGGCACTGTGCCATCGATGCCGCTAACTCTAAATGCAATGCCAAGTGAATTTCTTTTTATGCTTCTTTATTTCCTGAGCTATTATTTTAGAAAATCTCTTAATAGAGCTTCCATTTTTGGTGCACCTGGGGGGCTCAGCTGGCTAAGCATCTTCCCTCAGCTCAGTTTCTACCTTTTTTCCTCCAATAGAGAACAAGAATATTGATTATATAAACCAAGACCCCAAATCTTCATTTGATCTGTACTGGCAATCTTTATCTTCTCCATTAAAAATCATTCTCTTGGGGCGCCTGGGTGGCTCAGTGGGTTAAGCCGCTGCCTTCGGCTCAGGTCATGATCTCAGGGTCCTGGGATCGAGTCCCGCATCAGGCTCTTTGCTCAGCAGGGAGCCTGCTTCCTCCTCTCTCTCTCTCTGCCTGCCTCTCTGCCTACTTGTGATCTCTCTCTGTCAAATAAATAAATAAAATCTTAAAAAAAAAAATCATTCTCTCTTCTACACTCTTAAGTCTTACACCCAAACTCCTCTTTGTGTTAAGGCTTTTCCAATTTCATCAAAATAACTTTCAGCAAAACAACTTTATGAACTGAATGATCTCTTTTTTAAAAAAAAAAAGTTTTATTTTTTATTTTTTAAAGATTTTATTTATTTATTTGACAGACAGAGATCACAAGTAGGCAGAGAGAGAAAGGAGGAAGCAGGCTCCCTACCAAGCAGAGAGCCCTGATGCAGGGCTCGATCCCAGGACCCTGGGATCATGACCTGAGCCGAAGGCAGAGGCTTTCACCCACTGAGCCACCCAGGCGCCCCTGAATGATCTCTTTCAAATGTATGAACACTGATTAAGATTTAAGTCCAATGGAGCAGAACTTTGGCTTGAAAAGTGGAGTTCTTGGGGTGCGAGCTGCCACTGACACGTCCCGGTCTGGCACTCAGCCCTGGCGGCCCTACACCAGCTCCACGAGGTCAGAGTTTCTGTTCAGAGAGAATCCGAGTCCCACACAGGACCTGGCACACAGCAGGTGCTCAATCAATATTTGATGCAAGAACAAGGCGGACACGGTAAACTAACAAAACTGAGCTCCGAAAGCCCAAGGACTGGCGTCCTTGATGTGACTGATCCTACGCAGGGATCCCCGTTCTGACATAGGCCTTCCCCAGCGGTGTGGACAGGGACAGTGACACTGTTTTAGCGGTGGACAACCAACACTTGAAAGAAGGTGGAACAGAACGGTGCGCGTCAGAGACTGTCACATGTAACAAGGGGAGTTTCACGGAGCTTGTCTCCTCGGTTGGCTTACAAAGGACTCCCTTAAACAACAACAAAAAACCCTGCAACCAAGTTCATGACCCAAATAACATGGAGAAAAACAACTCTCCCTAACACACAGCACACCCCCAAAGCCTCCTTTATTTGAGGCAAACCATTATTATTCGAGCCACAAATTAGAATAATTTTAGGGGTCCATCCAAAACCAGATTTCTTTCAAGACAACCGCATACTCAGGGTGCCTGGGTGGCTCTGGTGGTTAAGCATCTGACTTCGGCTCAGGTCATAATCTCAGGATCCTGAGGTTGGGCCCCACTTTGGGCTCCCTGCTCAGCGGGAAGCCTGCTGCTCCCTCTACGCCCTCCCCTATTCGTGTGCCCCCTCTAAGTGAAAAAAATCTTTTTAAGAAATGAAAAAGAGGGCGCCTGGGTGGCTCAGTGGGTTAAGCTGCTGCCTTCCACTCAGGTCATGATCTCAGGGTCCTGGGATCGAGTCCCGCATCGGGCTCTCTGCTCAGCAGGGAGCCTGCTTCCTCCTCTCTCTCTCTCTGCCTGCCTCTCTGCCTACTTGTGATCTCTGTCAAATAAATAAATAAAATCTTTAAAAAAAATTTTAAAAAATAGTTAAAAAAAAAAAAAGAAATGAAAAAGAACTGCACACTCACCATTGGGTCGATCCACACTGTGTTCCCTAAAGCCAGTATCACTTTGGCATCATGCAATTTTCCAATTATTTTATGATGAATGTACCTAGTAACCTAGGAGAAAACCACTGAGATAATTTCTCTGAAGGCTGAGCAGAATATCTCATTCTGGTTATGCTGTAGAGTTTTGCAAAAATCGTTTCCATGCATTTTGCTTGAGCCTCACTCCCACCCCGGGAGGCAGGTTACAGAGGCCATCGTGCCGCTGCGTGGACAAGGGTCATGAACAGGGGAGCTGAGGAAGGACAGAGGCAGATGGCACCCCTGGACCCCCCAAACTGGATGTTCCCCACTGAGGCCATGCATCCTTGCTCTCCCCTGTGAACGGTCCACAAATCCAACTTTGGAAGCTCACGGAGGCGGAAGAGACCCTGGGGCCGAGGGGCCCGGGCTTCCGTGTCCCCCATCCCCAGCCCTGGCTGCTCTCCTCTCCCGCAGGCCCATGTGCGCTCGCATAGAGCAGACGGGAGGGAGCTGGCTGCCTCCATCCCTTGCACAGTCATGTGAAAGAACAGGCATGGGGAAAACCTGCCTCATTTCCAGAGGCCCCTTTTCAAGAAATACTTGTGGTGACTATCTTGACAGACCAAAGGTTTCCTGGAGACAAGAACCACAGCCTTCTTGCTTATGGCTACATTCCCAGAGCCCAGTGGCACCAGCCCACAGCGGACACCCTGTAAATACTTTGCAGAGGGAGAAAGAGCGCTACTTAGTAAGGAGTATGTTTACGACCTGCTAGCAGCAGTGCTGTGAGTTGATCCCGTATTGTGCAAACACTCACCTGTTCACTCCCTGGACCATGTCTGACCTTGTTTATTACCTTTCCTTTGCCAACCACAATGGCTCACTTCACGTCCTACCGACCAGATTATCTGAAACGTAGCCCTCCTTTGAAGGGTCAAGCACATCATCGGGAAGACGACTCATGGCTCTGCTGACCAGCGGGACCAGCTGTGTGGTCTGGGTCTCTGCCTGGCTCGTGAGCCACGTGAGTTCCCCCCAGGATGGCTCTTCCGTGTACCGTGAGTTCTCTCCACCTGCGGTGCCTCATCTGGTCTACGTGGGGACATTCTAGCCACACATCCTGAAGGGCCCAGAGGACATGCCGCCCTTTCTGTGCTCTCTCCCCTTGCCCGCCTTCCCAACCTGAAGGAAGCGACCTGGCCTTTGCTCCCCTTTGATGGGGTGTCCACTTGGTGCTTACGCTGTTTCCTCTCAAGCGGACAGCTAACTCATTTCATCGCGACGCGTATCTTAGGCGGACTTGAGGACTGTGTGTACAACCGAGGACGAGGCCACCGTACAAGGCTGGGAACACGAGGCAACTTACCCAAACTCAACACTCTAAATGAACCTCAATTCTGTGCATATTCTGAAAGTCAACAAAGTGCGAAAAGCCAAAATAACTTACCTTTGGATTCCATTCTACTTCATTGTCCGCAGGTTTCACTCTGCAAACAATAAACTCCACCGCCTGGGGGGGCAGAGTGTGGAAATTTTCTGGGAGATGCAGCAGTTGGCCTCTCATGACAAGTCCGGTCCGGCCTTCATCTATGAACTTCACCAGGACATTGTCCGCAGCCCAGGTGTCTTCTTTTTGGCTCATCTCCAGCACCTCCACCCTGGAGGACACCCGTGGCTTCAGTGTCCCAGAGATCCCAGAGGAAAATCGTCCTTGCCTCCGCCTACTCATTAGAGAAGACTCTAAACCGCAAGGTTCTTTCCCGTGGGGAATAAAAATAAAAATGAGCTCGAGCCCTCAAGGACACTCAGAAGGGCTTGCTTAATTCAAGTACAGAGAAGTATAAAAAATGTACAGTACTTTTGACTAGAGATTATCCCTTTATCGGACAACACAATGAAAATCAACTCAGTCTAGTGAAATCTCCACCTTTCTCCATCGAGGCTCCCCGGAGCACAGCTGGGAGTGGCAGGGGAGGGGGTGAGCGGGCCAAGGCAGGCTGCCCGGCAGAGCCCATGCCGCACAGCCCATGTCACCACACGGCGACTCAGCCTGCTCTGCTGTAAGAGGGACCCATTTCACGGGAATCCCTGGAGCGCGAGGGGAGGTGGAGGCGTGCACGGAGGCAGCAGAGGGACAGCTCCAGAACCACCTCTGCCTTCCGCGCTCTGTGCTCAGGAGCCCAGGGTCGGACAAGTCTGCAGAACTGTGCCAGGAAGCTGGGTGGGGGACGGGGGGGGGAGCACCACTGCCACCCGCCCCCCCCGGGGTGTCCGTGCATACCGGGGCAGACGGACACAGACACAAACAGGGATTCGATACCACGTAAAGTTGCCCACACTTCAGAGCTCTTAGAGATGAAATACATAGACCTTTTACCTGTGAAATAGTGTTTTTTCTGCTAATCCATATAATCCAAGTTTCTCCACCTTTTCAACAGTCATTTTGTTGCTGTTACCCTTAAAATACTCATTCATTTCAGCATTAAGACTTGCATAAAGATCCATCTGTTTGTCAACTATACGACCAAAGTAATGTGTTGCATTCAAAATATAAAAGGGTATTATCTGAAAAATAATCAACAAATATATTCAGAAAATAAACTCAATCTAAGCTGAAAAACTATCTGCAGAAATCAGTCCTTGGCCTGAGAGCCCAAAGCACACCTCCAGGGATGGAAACATGAACCAGGAAGCTAGCCGACTCATATGACCACCTTCCTGTACCCAGAGGACGTGGTTTCCCTTTAAATCTAAGGGAAGACTTTTTATTAATCTTATTATTTTAAAACTTCTTTATAAACTATAAATGTTTCTTTGTTTACTCCCTAACTGCACTTAATAAAAATCATTCATAAATAGCATTCCTGTCTCTTGAGCTCTTTCTGATCTTTGTTCCCGTAACACGCAGTATTTTCTGCAAGAGATGCTAGGATAAGAGATGGGCCGCAGCCAGCGTGTGGTCAAGGAAGACAACTCTTCACAGTCAAGTGTGCATAGGGCGACTGGTGTTTGAGGGGCAATGTCGGTGTGCTCATGTGTTAACAAGAGCTCGGAGAAGGCATTTCTGCATGAAGTTGGGGAGTGGTGAGCTGCCCCAGCAGAGGCTAGGACAGAGCAGTCACCTGCTGGGAGGGCAGAGGGGGCAGTGCTGTCTGGGAGGCAAGCAGGCCAGGAGGCAAGGGTGAGGTCACCATTTGTGATCAATCTCGCAAGCTGACAACCCCTAGCCCTCCTCTGTGCCACCCTCGAGCCCCCCTGCTTGCTGTTCCCCCATTCTCACTGCCAACAAGCCCTGCCCTGTACCACAACACACCATGTTAATGCCTACCGCAGGGACTCGCTGCTTCCTCTCCCTGCAAAAGACCCAGGTCTTCCATGGCTGGATCCTTATCCTCTGGCCCTCGGGGCAGCTGACACCTCAGAGATGCCTCCCTGCCCATAATCCCTAAAGGCCCCCTGGTACTTTGCTGCATTTTACCTTCTCTAGAGCACCTGTCACCATCTTTTCCACTCACTATCCCAGAACAAATACCCAAAATGTACCCAGAAAACTCCTGGTCATGGACAGACGGGACAGTCCCTTTCCGGCCATAACCGTCCCCTGCACCCCACCTGTTTTGATTCCACTCTCACAAGCCATCCTGTACGTAACTAATTCACTCTGTTATAGTCACAGGATACAAGACAAGGACATAAAAATCAACTGAATTTTTAAATAATCAGAAAATGAAGTTCAAAGAAAAGTAACATTAACATCTAAAAACATGAAAGGCTAGGAATAAACTTAACATGGTAAGTACAAGATCAGTCTACTGAAAAGTAGAACACATTGCTTAGAAAAATTAAAGGTGGGGCGCCTGGGTTAAGTGGGTTAAGCCTCCACCTTCAGCTCAGGTCATGATCTCAGGGTCTTGGGATCGAGCCCCACATCGGGCTCTCTGCTCGGCAGGGAGCCTGCTTCCTCCTCTCTCTCTCTCTGCCTGCCTCTCTGCCTACTTGTGATCTCTCTCTGTCAAATAGATAAATAAAATCTTAAAAAAAAAAAATTAAAAAAAAAAAAGAAAAATTAAAGGTGACCTAGATACAAAATGACAGGTATACCATGTTAATGGATAAGACTCAGTATTGTTAATATGTCAGTTTTTCCATATTAAACTATAGACTCAATGCAATGCCACTCAAAATCCCATCAGGCTTCTAAATACAAACTAGCAAGCTGATTCTAAAATTTTCTTTGGATAGGCAAAGGAACAGTCAGTCAGAAGGATATTGAAGAGGATGGGCCAATTGGAAGACGTCCCTACCAGTCTCCAGGATCACTTATAAAGCTACAGCACTCAAGCCAATGTGTACCCCATAAGGGTAGACAGACCAGGAACTAGCATGAAGAATTCAGAATTTACAGATATGGTGTCTTAATTTATGTCAAAGGTGCCAAGGTAATTAAGGGGGAAATAAAAGTCTTTACAACAGATGGTGCTGGAGCAAACAAGTATCCATAAGGAAAAAACTTTCTCCTTACACACACACACACACACTAATTAATTTGAGATAGATCATAGACCTAAATGCAAAACCATAAAACTTTTAGAATAAAAAAATAGGGAAGAATCTTTGCAACCTTAGGGTAGGCAAAGATTTCTTACGGCATGAAAAGCACAAAACAAAGACGATGATGACTTCATCAAAATTAAAAACTTCTGCTTTTCAACTGAGGGAAAATATTTGCAATAGATCTGACAAAGCATATCCATAATCTACAAAGAACTGTTAAAACTCAACAAAGCAACCCAAATTAAAAACTGGGCAGGAACTATAAAACAGAGTTTATAATGCAGATACAAAGGGCTAAACAAGCCGTGAAAAGAGGCCCAAGATTCCTTATCCTCAGAGAAATGCAAATAAACATCCCTGCAAATGCTATAGGGTGGCAAAAAGTAAGGACTGAGAATATCACATGTTAAGAAAGTGGACCTCCGGAACTCTCGTATGCAGCACTGGGGAGAATGTAAAATGGCACAAACTGTTGGGCAGATTCTTAGATGCACACGCACACACACACACTCTCTCTCTCCGACACAGCATTTTCCACTACATCTCACCCGAGAGAAATGAAGCCGTAGGTCGAAAAAGAGTTGTAACACAAGACATTCAGAGCAGCCAGAAACTGCAAATAACCCAAATGTCCATCCACTTGCGAACAGACAGCCAAACACGGCACATGCACGTAATGGGATCCTGCTCAACACGTGAGAGACAATACAGGTGAGTAACAGAAATCAGACTCAAACAACAACATACTGTATGATTCCATTAATATGAAAATCTAGTAGGCAAAGCTCTAGTGGCAGAAAGCAGGTCCAGTGGCTGCTGGGAGTGGGGGCTGGGATGAGGACTGACAGCAAGGGACCAGGAGACACCTTTCTGGGGTCATTAAAATGTTCATATCTTCATTGTGGTGGTTACATGATTGTATGTATTTACCAAAACTCAACAAATTATACACTTCTAAATAGTGATTTTTATTGTATGCAAACTGTACCTCAACACAGCCAATCAGAAGTAGGGGTCTGATTTGACAGGGTCTGGGACGGTGGCTGTGGTGAAGTGTCACATGTTCTGACTCTCTCTGAATCTCCAAAGACAAAGCAATGAGATGGTAAAACCAAACACCTGGGGCACCTGGGTGGCTCAGTGGGTAAAACCATTGCCTTCGGCTCAGGTCATGATCTTAGGGTCCTGGGATCAAGCCCCGCATCGGGCTCTCTGCTCAGTAGGGAGACTGCTTCCCACCCCCCTCTGCTTCCCTCTTTGCCTCCTTGTGATTTCTCTGTCAAATAAAGAAATAAAATCTTAAAAAAAAAACAACCCCAAACACCAGGGATATACTTTGCAATGGAACTGACAAAATAAAAGCAGATGAAGAAGATACCAAAAGAGAAAATCTAGGTGACCTTGGGTTTTGTGAGGACTCTGTGGACAGGCCAAAAGCAAAAGTGAAAAAAACAACTGGAAAGCTGGACATCATTAAAATTAAAAACTTCTGCTCCATAAAATTAACAAATCAGGAAATGACAGATGTTGGCGAGGATGCGGAGAAAGGGGAACCCTCCTACACTGTTGGTGGGAATGCAAGCTGGTGCAACCACTCTGGAAAACAGCAAAAAGTTGAAAATAGATCTACCCTATGACCCAGCAATTGCACTACTGGGTATTTACCCTAAAGATAAAAATGTGGTGATCTGAAGGGGCATGTGCACTTGAATGTTTATAGTAGCAATGTCTACAATAGCCAAACTATGGAAAGAACCTAAATGTCCATCAACAGATGAATGGATAAAGAAGATGTGGTATATATACACAATGGAATACTATGCAGCCATCAAAAGAAATGAAATCTTGCCATCTGAGACAACGTGGATGGACCTAAGGGGTATTATGCTGTGTGAAATAAGTCAATTGGAGAAAGACAATTATCATATAATCTCCCTGATATGAGGAAGTGGAGATACAACATGGGGGGTTTGGGGGGTAGGAAAAGAATAAATGAAACAAGATGGGATCAGGAGGGAGACAAACCATAAGTGACTCTTTTTTTTTTAATATTTTATTTATTTATTTGACAGAGAGAGATCACAAGCAGGCAGAGAGGCAGGCAGAGAGAGAGGAGGAAGCAGGCTCCCCGCTGAGCAGAAAGCCCGACGCAGGGCTCGATCCCAGGACCCTGAGATCATGACCTGAGCCGAAGGCAGCGGCCCAACCCACTGAGCCACCCAGGCGCCCCCATAAATGACTCTTAATCTCACAAAACAAACTGAGGGTTGCTGGGGGGAGCGGGGTTGGGAGAGGGTGGTTGGGTTATGGACATTGGGGAGGGTATGTGCTATGGTGAGTGCTGTGAAGTGTGTGAACCTGGTGATTCACAGACCTGTACCCCTGGGGATAAAAATACATCATATGTTTATAAAAAAATAAAAAATAAAAATAAAAATAAAGAATCATTAAGGGGGACACACTCAGGTCATAAGGAACTTTGTACGTGATAGCTTCAATGCTGGGATTTTACCCTCTCAATCAGAGGCCAGCAAACTACAACCCATGGGCCAAATATGGCCCACCATCTGTCTTTGTAAATAAAGGTTTATAGGCATGCAAAAACAAATAAAAGCAAACAAACAAAAAACTCCTGCTCCACAGAAGAATATAGTGAGAACAAAAAGACAAGCCATAGACTGGGAGACAATTTTTGCACAACATATTTCTGATAAAGGACTGGTGTCCAAAATCTACAAAGAACCCTTCAAACTCAACAATAAGAAAACAGACAACCCAATTAAAACAAGGGCAAAAAACCTGAACAGACCACTCAACAAAGAAGACAAAAGGGTGACAAGCACATGAAAAGATGCCCAGTATCAGCAGGGAATTTAAAACAATGAGACACACCTACACACCTGCTAGAGCAGCTAGAATCCAAAACAGTGAACACATCAAATACTGGCGAGGCCTGGGGTGATGGGAACCCTCACTCTCTGCTGGCTGGAATGCAAAAGGTGCGGCCAAAACAGGCTTCCATACGAGCCAACAATCACACGTCCTGGTATCGCCCAAGTGAGTTGAAAACTCACGTGTCCACAGAAACCTCCACACAAATATTTCTCCCAGCCTTATTCATAACTGCCAAAACTTGGAAGGAACCAAGACGTCCTTCAATAGGTGAATGGATCAACTGGTCTATTCAGTCTATTCAGCAATAAAAAATGACCCACAAAAACACAAGATGACGTGGAGGAACCTCAAATGCATATTGCCAAGTGAGAGAAGCCAGTTTGAAAAACTCACGTATTGTATAGTTTCAACTACATGACATTCTGGAAAAGGCTTTACAGTGCTAAGTGTCAGTGATTACCAGTTCTGGGGAAGAGGGGAAGGGTGGAGTATGGGGGACTTTCGAGCAGTGTTGAGAATTAAGTGATACCATCATGGTGGACAGGTGTCACTACCCATTTGGCAAAATCCCCAGAATGTGCACTACAGGGAGTAAATCTCAACGTAAACTATAGACTTTAGTTAAAAATAACGTATCAAGAGGCACCTGCATGGCTCAGTGGGTTAAAGCCTCTGCCTTCGGCTCAGGTCATGAATCCAGGGTCCTGGGATCAAGCCCCGCATCAGGCTCTCTGCTCAGTAAGGAGCCTGCTTCCCTTCCTCCCTTTCTGCCTGCCTCTCTGCCTACGTGTGATCTCTGTCGAATAAATAAAATCTTTTAAAAAAGTAACGTATCGGGCGCCTGGGTGGCTCAGTGGGTTAAGCTGCTGCCTTCGGCTCAGGTCATGATCTCAGGGTCCTGGGATCGAGGCCCGCATCGGGCTCTCTGCTCAACAGGGAGCCTGCTTCCCTCTCTCTCTCTGCCTGCCTCTCCTGCCTCTCTGCCTACTTGTGATCTCTGTCTGTCAAATAAATAAATAAAATTTTTAAAAAATAAAAAAATAAAAAAAAATAAAAAAGTAACGTATCAATATTGGCTGATATCACAATCAAATGTCACATGTGAACTACACTAATGCAAGAAGTGAATAATAGGAAGAATTTTTGTTGGGGGGGTGGTAGAGGGAACTCTGTATTTTCTGTTTAATTCTTCCATAAACCTAAACTGTTCTAAAAAAAATATTAGGGGCACCTAGGTGGCTCAGTGGGTTAAGCCTCTGCCTTCAGCTCAGGTCATGATCCCAGGGTCCTAGGATAGAGCCCTGCATCGGGCTCTCTGCTCGGCAGGGAGCCTGCTTCCCCCTCTTTCTCTCTGCCTACTTGTGATCTCTGTCAAATAAACAAATAAAATCTTAAAAAAAAAAAAAAGAAAAGAAAAAGAAAATAGATTCAGGAAAATTTTAAAAATAAATAAATAAATAAATATCAATTAATTTAAACAACAACAATAACAAAATAGCAGATGAAGAAAACCCAGCCAGATCACAAAGCCCGCATGGCGTCACTATCTGATGGACCCAAACACAGGGGAACTCCACGAGCAGCAACAAGTACTCACTAGAAATATGGGGCTGGGGTTGGGGGGAGGGGGGCAGTGGGACAAGAGCAACTGAGTCTGGAGGCGTTCATCCACTCCCACAGTGGGCGAAGCCTGAAGCCTTGCAGAGTCTCAGAACCATCCACCCAAAGACACCAGAGCTGAGGGAAGAGAAGGGTCAGACACAAGTGGGGGAGGGAAACAGGGCCAGAAGATCTTAACAATCTCAGAAACTAGGTCTCCTACTTTTTTAATAAGAAACAACAAGAATGAGAATTCTGAAATTAATTAAAAGTCACCCTGACCCACATCTCCTTCTAAAATTTAAGGAAAAAAAATATATACTTTTAATTTATTTTTTATTTATTTTCAGCATAACAGTATTCATTATTTTTTCACCACACCCAGTGCTCCATGCAATCCATGCCCTCTATAATACCCACCACCTGGTACCCCAACCTCAATGGGAAAAAGCTTGCGTCCTTCCTGTTGAGATCAGGAACACGACAAGGATGCCCACTCTCACCACTCTTGTTCAACATAGTATTAGAAGTCCTAGCAACGGCAATCAGACAACAAAGAAATAAAAGGTATCCAAATTGGCAATGAAGAAGTCAAACTCTCTCTTTGCAGATGACATGATTCTTTATATGGAAAACCCAAAAGACTCCACCCCCAAACTACTAGAACTCATATAGCAATTCAGCAACGTGGCAGGATACAAAGTCAATGTACAGAAATCAGTGGCTTTCTTATACACTAACAATGAAAATACAGAAAGGTAAATTAGAGAATCGATTCCATTTACTATAGCACCAAGAACCACAAGATACCTGGGAATAAAACTAACCAAAGACGTAAAGGATCTGTACTTGAGGAACTACAGAATACTCAGGAAAATATATTTTATCTAAAAAGAGCCATAATAGGACGCCTAGGTGGCTCAGTCGGTTGAGTCACTGCCTTTGGCTCAGGTCATGATCCCAAAGTCCGGGGATCAAGTGCCACATTGGGCTCCTTACTTGGTGGGAGCCTAGCCTGCTTCTCCCTCTGCCTGCTTTGCCTGCCACTCCCCCTGCTTGTGCACACTCTCTCTCTGACAAATAAATAAAATCTTTAAAAAGAGCCATAGCGAAGTATCAAAGTCAAATCCCTATTAAATCATACCAAGAGAGAGAATAAGGAGAGTAACAATCCCTACAGATAAAGAGAGCCACTAGAAAAGATGTAACCACAAGACAGACCAAAACTGTACCCTTCCATTTCAAAACAAGCTACCTTTCTTCTCGTTAATTAAGAAAATAATAGGACACATGGCTGGCTCAGTCAGTGGAGTGTAGCACTCCTGACCTCAGGTTGTGAGTTCAAGCCTCATGTTGGATATAGAGATTACTTAAAATCTTAAAAAATAATATGTAAGATACATATATGATAAATGATATGTACAAAACAATATAAATTTAAAAAAACTCTGAAATGAGGTGACAGAATGAGGGAGAGAGATCAGTGCAAATGAGCAGAACAGATATGCCTCAGGGAAAACAGAGGGAAGAAAGGAGAGCAATCTTGGACTCAAGAAAAAAGGAAGGAGTATCAAAAAGGATTCAAAAAGAAAGTGACACTCTTAACTTAGCAATTTTATCTGCATTTCAGAAGTTTCCTCGACAGAATAATCATGGATGTTGTGAAAAGATGTGTGTGCTATCACTGCAGTGTTTTTAGTGGTCCGTATCCCCAGATGAAAATAACTTTCTGAAACTATAACTACAAAACCCTTTAACTGTAGTTTTTTAACATAGTATTTATCTATGTTCCCAATTTGACCTTGGTTTTCTAAATAAACTGGAGTCTTAAAATAAGGCACCTTATAAGGACCCATGGCTTCCTGTCAGATCAATGGTGGTTCATTAAAAGTGTCATTATTAAAAAAAAAAAGTGTCATTATTGTTCTGCTGCTTAAGAATGAAGCATGGTCAGGGGCACCTACATGCTCAGTCAGTTGAGCCTCTGACTCTCGGTTTCAGCTCAGGTCATGATCTCAGGGTTCTGGGACTGATCCCTGTCCCCGGCTCCAAACTCACTGGGGCGGGGGTCATTTGAGGATTCTCTCTCCCTCTCCCTCTCTCTGCCTTGCCACCCCAAGCTCACATGCTGGCACCCTTGCTCTATCAGATAAATAGAGCAATCTAAAAAGAAAAAGAATGAAATACATTCATTAAAATGACCATTTGTCATTGAACAGAGTGCAGTAAAACTTACTTTGATGTATCCAAATGTTGGTAGAGGTTGGTTGGATAACTTCCTTGGCATGTCTATTTCTAGATTAACGTGGTGTCTATCAGGACAAATCCTTTTGTCTCTGAAAAAAAAGTAACTGGATTTTAAAAACAAAAATAAGACAATAATTTTTAACATGAATTTTAAACTATTCTTCAGGAAAATGAATCTATAATTGAAATCAGAGGACCTTCATTCTAAATAATTTAAAATAACCATATTAATAATTCAGATGACACAACATGCATTAGTGAAAAGAGGTCCTAAAATTTAATTAACACGAAATAAACTTAAAGTCACTCCATCATTTCTCTAGACATTCTTTAAATGAACAAAATGTACTTGAAAACAAAGACTCCGAATCAGAAATTTATCACAACAACCCAAAACAAAGGCTAATAATTAACCTCTAAACCAGAAGTCATTCTGTAACCCAAACTGAGAAATAAAGCTTTGGTTTCAAAAGTCAATAGCATAACATTATATGTTAATAAAAATATTTTTAAAATTCTTAAAAAGTCAATAGCATAATCAAAATCACTACTAATAACCTCTTTAATGTACCATAGTTCAAAAAGTTCATGTCAATAGTTATTTTAAGATGAAACTCAATGTACTCGATATACATCAGACATCTCCTACCCAGTCCCCACGATCACTGATCAAGTACTGGCATCATGCCTGCATCAGTGAGAAGGCCCCGACTCCTGATATCCATGCTCTCCAAACTGATTTACAGCATCAACACATGTGCTCTCAAAAGCCAGGTAATGTTTCTGAGGAAACTGACAAGCCTATTCCAAAATGCATGTGCAGATGCCGCTGACTTAAATAGCCAAAACAACCCTGATGAAGAGCGAAGTTGAAGAACTCACATACTAGCTTCCAGGACTCACTAAAATACAAGCTACAGTGAGAAAATGCGGTACCAGCGTTAAGGACAAAGAGACCAATAGAACACAGAAAGTCCAAAAGTGGACCACACGTTATCATCTGGTTTATGTCAAAGGCACCAATTCAGGGAGAACACAATGATGTTTTAAATAAAGGATACTGGAACAAGTGACTATTCACATAGGAAAAAGTAATCCTTGCCCCATATCTCATGCTCTACGCAAACATTAACTCACCCGAGATTACACCCGTAAGTGTGAAAACAGTCTATAAAACTTCCAGTAGAAAATACAGAAGAAAAAAAAAAAAAAGAAAATACAGAAGAGTGTCTTCCTGACCTAGAGATCAGCAAGTATTTCTTACCTAAGGACACAAAATAACAGCAACCAGAATATACTTCACCAAAATTAAAAGGTCTGTTCATCAAAAGACTCATAAGAGTGAAAAAGCAAGCCATGGACTAAGAAGAGATCTTCTCAAGGCACACCTCTGACAAAGCAGTTATATCTAGAATGAATAAAGAACGCCAACAATCCAGGAAGAAAAAGGGTAACACCCAATAATTTAAAAAATGGGCAAAAGACCTGAACAAGCACTTTAAAAAGGACGGTCAAATGTCCCACAGGCATGTGAAAAAATATTCATTATTATATTAATTACTCGGGAAACACAGATGGAAACCACAGTTTGCCACTACGCCCCCAGGACCACTCTGTCGGGGAGGGTGTGGAGCCATGCATCTCTGTCACCCGCTGCTGACGGGACTGTGAAACAGTCACACACCTCCCAAAAGTTAAATGTGTGCTCACCCTGTGGCCCAGCAACCCCACACCAAAGTCTACACCCCAAGGAAACAGGTGTACGTTTCCGCAAAAAGACACAGCAGCTTCATTCGTAATAGCCCAAAGCTGGGAACAATTCACAGGCCCATCAACGGAGACTAGAAACATACACTGTGTTCTACGTTTGCAACACAATCCCGTGCCACTAAGTAGACAGGTAAATTAACTGATCCGAAGCACGGAGGACCATAGAGGAATGTCGCAGACAGTAAGTTGAACGAACAACTCCATTTACATAATGTTGGGAAACGAGCAAAGTTCATCAGCATGGATAGATAGTGGGGGGCGGTTACTTCTCGGGGGGGCAGATTGGGAAGGAGTCCCCCAGAGGTGGGCGGCAGTGTACATCCTGTGTACACACGGAAAGGTCATCCAGCAATAAACTTATCACTGTGCACTTTACTGTACATTCCAATTTTTCAAATTAGCATATAATGTATTATTTGCCCCAGGGGTACAAGTCTGTGAATCATCAGGCTTGTTACCTTCCAGTTTTTAAAAAAATGACTGGCTTACTTGCAAAAACCAAATGCCTTAAGATATGGACAGAGAGGCCTTCTGGCTTTTTTATCTTCCTTGGCTTCCAGAACCCCCGCAGTAAACTCATACAGCTCCGACGGAATCTTGGCATCTGCCCGCTCCAAGTAGCGCAGGACGCCGACCACGTGGCACGCGTTCTTCTCTGTCAACAGCAAGACGGATTTGGTCTTCTTCTCCGCCTGTTCTGCGGGAGAACCCTTAAAATCGGGGGGTGAATAAAGGCAACAGGTCATCCACCCCAGTCTAAATGACAAAACTTTGTGGATTCTGCATTTGTCACTGCACAGAAAATACCAGCAGAATATTTAAAGATCACAAAAGTTCATCAAACCTGCTCGATGGAACTCTGAAAATGATCCGACATGCAGTACAGGCGTCCACCAAAAATTTTGGGGGAGGAAGGAAAGCTGAAGTGAATCACACACGTGGCGTCGGTGATGGCCAAGGGTGGTATGCAGTCATCCGTCAAGGCTGGACAGAAGGGTCCGAGGGTCACAAAGGAGGCTGAGGCCTTCCTGCACTTACTACAGAGCAATTCCAGGAACCGGACTTCAACAAGGTTCTCTACTGCATCTCACTTTTTAGATGCCAACAAACTTCTTTCTCTTTTTTTTCCCCCAAAACACCACAGCCCAGTGATGAGGTTCCAGAGAAAAGTGGCCTCCCTAATTTTAGCTTGGAAAATGCTTCTTTCTATGACAAATCTAGGCTGTCCATCAATCTTTCACTTCCCTTTATACATTCTGACTTTTCGATCTCTAACACTGCACTTTACAACCATCTGTGAGATTTCATCGTAAGCACACACACATTCACGCTCCGGCTGGAACCCCGGGGTGAAGGCCTACACTCACAGCTGCTATGCTCGGACGCCTGCAGGCCCCTGCCTTTGCCTCAACACCAAAATCTTGGCAGAGCAGAACCTTCATTTTGAAATTAACATTTCTAGTAAATTCTCAGTAAATCTGGGAAATGATGAGAAATTTGGACATGAGGTATACAAACAAACGGAAGACATGACTCCTATTAGCTCTGCCTTCTCTAAATGGAAGTAGAAATTAAAACACTTACCTAAGACAATGTGAGAGCCAGAACTTAATTTCTTCTTCCACTGTTCTAAAACACTTTTTAAATTAAAAACCACTTCTTTATGCATTTTCAAGCAAAATACTGAACTGCTTTCTATTACCTAAAGATGAAACCAAATAGACCAGTTCACAGTCAGGAACACAAGCTTGAAATTAATTGTTCCATCAACAATTATCAGTATAAAACATTTAAAATTATCTGTGATGGTATTACCTCATTGATCTACAACTTTTAAGAACAAGATGATTGTAAACAGAAAGAAATATATTTCTAAAATTCTATAGTTTGTTTCTAAACACTTGCTCAAATGAAGCCAGCATTTTGCCATAACCATTTTCCTTCTTTCTCAAATAACGCGAGCAGCCACACACGCGTATGCATAGGCATGTACACACACACCCAACTTATGTGCCAGCACACCCCAGGCAGTCCCGACACCTCCGCTTCATCATCACTGAAAGGTGGCTGTACTCCTGATTTATCTATTTTTAATTTTTTTATAGAATCTTTTTCTCAAAAGATTTGAGAGAGCGCGCGCGCGCACACTTGTTGGCGGTGCAGGGAGAGGGGCAAAGTGCAGAGGGACAGAGAGAATCTCACGCAGACTCCCCGGGAGCGTGGAGACTGACGCGGGGCTCAATCTCAGGACCCTATGGTCAAGACCTGAGCCAAAACCAAGAGCTGGAAGCCTAACTGACTGCACCACCCAGCAGGCCCTGCTTCTTACATTTAAATTTGTATTTGGCTTCATTTCTACATTTTACTATCCATGCAGATTTAGATTATTTAAACAAATCTGTCACCAGCTTAGTGGCTTTTCTGGCCACACGGTCTATCTCTTGGTGTTACTGTCTCTATGTTTTTAAACAGAGGATACAGAAGTCACTGGCATTTCTTAATGAATGGGATCAATTCAGTGACAAAACACAAGGTACTGGCCTCCTTGGGGAACACCTGCTCGGCTCCCCCACTCGAGGACAGGCCTCCCGCTGTCCTGTCTTGTTGCCATGCATACTCCACAGCCCCAGTCTCTTCTGACTGACGATCAACTGCTAACGTCTTACCCCCTGTCAAATACTTAACTACTGGTAATTCTCTGATGATTTCGAGATTCCATCATGGTTTAAACAAACAATAAGGGCACTGTATGGGCTCACCTTACACACGGTTTCTGTTTCAGCTACAGAACCAGTGAAGATCAAGGTCTTTTGTGCTTGACTTGGAATGAAATCTAGAGTCTGGAGTAAAGTAGAGGTTTTTTCACATTCTAGGCAAAGGTGCACTACCTGGTGATGAAATATAGCAACAAAGTGGTTTTAAAAACACATCTGAGGTGCACCAGTTTCACTTTTCATGGGTAAGTGAGATCTTAACAGAAAAGTGTACAGAAAATCAATATGAGATTATTGTGCATGAGATTAAAGCTGTACTATTTTAGGAGGCGGCCACGAAACCAAGGCTCCTGGCTTGTGTTCATCAGCCCTCACCTCCCATTCGCCCACGAGCCTGTACCTGCTGGACGCTGCCGTAGAGAGCAGCCTCTTCCATGGCTGTGACCACAATGTAGGGGTCATTCATGAACTCCTTGACCAACTGTTCTATGTGTCCGCTCCAGTGAACGCCCACAGCAACAATGTGATGTGGTGCAGATTCCCTTTCTTCAATGTCAATATTTTTTTTAAAGTTATCTAGTATAGCAAACATCTAAAAAAAATTAGTAGAATTAATTCCACTTTCATTTTAGAAGGGGATAATAACTGGTTGACAGAACATGACCGGTAAAGAATTGTACACTTTCGGTTGTCAGAGTGCGGGAAGTCCTTTCCAAACAAAAGAGAAAAACTAAAAGGAGAGAATGTTAAATATAAACACAATAAAACACAAACAATATCTCGGAGAATGTGTAACATATATAACGAAGCATTAACATCCTTATATTAAAAAGGTCTACAAACAGGCTACAAAAAGATGATCCTGCCAACAGAAAATAAGCAAAGCAAATGAAAACGCTACCCAGAGAAGAACTGTACAAGCAGCCAGTATGAACGCTCGGCTTGACAAGTAATCAAGAAATACGTGAAGCTCACACGAGAGGCCACGTTTAACACGCCGACTGAAAATCAGAGCTGGCCTAAGGCTTTCCCCTGCCCGGGGCGTGGGGCGCACTCTGTCCATGGGGGTCTCTGCTTTCGGAGAGGCAACTGCACAGTGCAGTATACTGGATATTAGCTTTGCAAATCAGAACTGAGGCTTTAGAGACATTCACAAACCCTGCGGAGGCCCACACGGTCGGTAAGCGACAAAGCCTGGACTTGAACGTGGGGACATCACTGCTGCCAGATGAAATGCTTGTGGTCATCCTGTTACACTGTGCCCAAGAAACGCCTTCCTGTGAGGGTTCAAAATCTGTGATTCATTAATCCCCTCCTAGAAATAAACCCTAAGGGAAATGTGCAAAAAAGACCTATGTTCCTTAGAGACATACACACAAACGACGCTAAATGTCCAAAAATCGGACCATTTAAAAAAGTTATGTTATACCCACAGGATTCCATACTGGGCTATGGCCAGCAAAGAATCACACCGCAGGACACCGCTTACTGAAAATGCAAGTTATGAGCTAGCCATAAAGTAAGGCCTGATGTTGTCAGTTCTGCGGATCAACTGGAATTATAAAAGGGATTTAGAATTATAAATTACAACAGGTATTACAAACAGGGATTACTCCAAAACAGGAATAGTGATTACCTCCAAGGGTAACACAATGAATGTTGGGGCTTTTCAAGTATTTTTCTCTATACCCCAAATTTTCTAGAATAAAACTTACTGCTTCCATAATCATTAAAATATCAGTACTTTAGAAAACCTCACCAGAGAATTTTTGCTCTTCAAAGAGAACTTTAAAATTTGGGAAGGAGGAGGGATGCTGGGTGGCTCAGTCGTTAAGTACCTACCTTCGGCTCAGGTCGTGATCCCGGAGTCGTGGGATTGAGCCCATCAGGTGCCCTGGTCAGTGAGGAGCCTGCTTCTCCCTCTCCTTCCCACTCACTCATGCTCTCACTATCTCTGCCACTCACTCTCTCTCAAATAAATAAACAAAATCTTAAAAAAAAAAAATTGGAGAAGGAAATTTCAGACAAACTCTCTTCAAAATTATAAAAGTTAAATGGAAAATCTTCCAAGATTAACTGGCTCTCCACCTCCCCAATAAACACGTCCTCTCCTGATTCCTAAAAGCAGGTAAGCCCTCAGACGCATATACGCTTATTTCTGAGTGATAATGACTTCGGATGGAGGCCGCACTTACCTCCTTGCTAGCTTCAGAGAACAGCACCTCTACCTCATCCAAGATGAGATGACAGAGTCTAAGAAATAACAAGCTCTGGTATCTGAGAAATCTCAGGAGGCTGTGGGGTGTCGTAACGATGACCTCACCTACGTGTGGAAAGAGAAGATGATGAACATTCAGGTTTTCCACAGGTTTTTCCTCACACTTCCTTTGCTAAGATACCACATACTTCTAGACCTGCGGTCTAATGGGGCACAAAACGGTTTTTCTTGCTGGGGGGAGGGGTGCGGCCTACCTGTCCAGGCCAACACCTGTCCTTATCTAATACCTGGGCTCCCACCGGTGTTTGTGCTCCTGAAAGGCAGGGGCAGGGGCTCGGTCGACATCTAATGAACAGGAGGTATTCGATAAATAGTGGGTAAAGGAGATCATGACATTTTCTCAGTGGAAAGGCTGTGAGCCAAGGTCCAACCTTCATCCTTCTATGCCTGCCTGTAAGGGACAGTGAGGTCCCACGTGTAGCAGGACAGGTAACACCATTGCACAAGCCCGTGTCCCGGTCAGTAGCGGCGCCTGCCTGGCAGGCCTCCACTGCCCTCTGCAGGGGAAACCAAACAGCTTGGAAAGGATGCTTACACCCCCTTGGAAGCTTCATGTTTTTGGCTTCATCTTTGTGGAGTCCGATTGTTAACAACATGGGATGAAGAGGCCTGGAGGACGTGCTATAGTCTTCCAGTAATTCAAAAATAAACTGAGCCTTTTTCCACCCAGGACACACGATGACTGCCAGAGGCTGCAAAGACAAATTCACATAATTTGGGGCAAAAGTCAGGAATTGAACCTAGTGTATGCTGAAGCATGCAGACCGTCTCCTGGCACGGGAGAAGCACTACCTAACTCATTTGCTATCGTCATTATCCTGGAGGTCAGAAAAGATATAATTTCATTAGAATAGATTTAGACACACGGACTCAGATTCTTCTAGAGCTTACACCAATTAATATTCACAAATAGTAATTCATTGTGTCTTTAAAAGACTCTCACAGGGTAGGACCTATTATCACCTTACAACGTCACAGATGCGGGGTGTGAGGCAGAGAGAGGTGAAGCTAGTTGCCCAAGACCACACATCTAAATAGCTGGGAACAACAGGATCTGAACCAGGCGGTCTGGCTCCAGGGCTCCTGCTCCCAGGGACCAGGCAAACTAAGTGCCTCCTGAAAAGGGCTTTAGAAAAGGGTATCACTTCCTTAGGGGGTATCTGAGGGCAGACCACACACCGTTATCTCCCGAGGGCGCACGGCCTGCCACACACCCTCCCGGACACATGCCCTCGATGGGCTGCCGACCAGAACAAGTCTCCCCTCTCCTGCATGCAGATCCAGGTGGGCGCCGGCTTCTGGGCACCGGGCCTAACAGCAGGCGGACCACAGGGATGTGGCGAAAGCAGAGGACACAAGAGGTAAGACCCGGACATCATTTCTGGCCCAGCCCCGGTTCTATCCCAACACAAGCAGCAGCTGGTCCACAAGGGGTCAGCTGCTCACTGAGGGATGGAGATGGGAGATCAGTACACAATAACCCAGCCGACCCAGATTTCCAAAGGGCAAGCATTAAAACCACATGGCAGGAGGAGGAAAAGGAGCATCTCTCTTACACGCAGTGCTGTCTTTTCTTCCTACAGTCTGTCACCTGATGAAGATGGAGCTGTCCGCACCGTGTCCTCTGACACACGTCTGAGACAGAACTCTTCTGCACATGGTTCGCCTGACAGCCCAGACCCCGCAAAGCAGGGCTTGCTACCGCACCCTCACCTGACCCCACGTCCCACTGCTGTCCTCTCCAGCACCCTTCACGACTCCCTGCAGACTCCCACACACGGAAAGAATAAAGTAGGGTTCGGCAGCAGTGTGGTTTGCTGTGAAATCATTAAAAGAATGGGGGACACAACGACAGAAAAATCTAAATTCTAATCCCACCTCATCTCACCTGTCAGATGAAGTGGATTTTCTCATCTATGGAACAATGAAAACCGTGCACGGCCTGACCATCGCCCAGGGGGACTGTCACAGAGGATTTCTATCAGTAGAAGTTTATAAGCTACATATTCATCCCAAATGCCAGAAACCTCTGGGCTCAGCCGATGGCCTCAAAGGGGACTCAGGGGGAGAATCAGTGTCAGAGAATCAACGAGTCTGGTAAGTTCCAGTCTTGTCATGGAAACCAAATGTGTAATGGAACCCAAACTTTATCAAAGGTTCAGCGTAAAATTTAAAGATAAATATTTAGGCCATGCTGTGGTGGAAACAAGACAGTCTTCAACTTACTCCGTTTCTGCTTGGTAAAGACTTGTAGCAGCCCCCCGTCTGCAGAATTGTAAGCACTGGTGGGAGGTAGAGCAGGGGACTTTTTCCACAGTGAGAGATGACCACCACATCACAGCCCCGGGCGATGGGTGGCCAAGAGTAGGATTCCGTGTGGCTGGGTCCCGGGAACCTATTTCTCTGAAGAGCCTGCAAAACAGCCCCCCAAAAAGCACGAATGAAGCACAGGAAACACATCTCCATCTCTTTGTTCACCTCCCCTCCACCCCAACAGCCACTACACACGGCTTATTCTGGTATTTTCTAAGACGTCATTTGACAAGTCCCTGCGTGTCTTCTCAGCACCAAACTCCTGCTCTAAGACGCTTGCTTTTCTAGGCTCCAAATGAAAACCAGGTGCCTAGAGCTCACCAAAGCAAGGATGTGGCTCCTCCCAATAATCTGTGAGTACATCAGGCTTTACTTACAAAGCTGGGTTTTTTTAAAACATGCCTTTATTGGGGTGCTTGGCTGGCTCAGTTATAGGAGCGTTCAACTCTTCATCTTGGGGTCACAAGTTTGAGCCCCACACTGGGTGTAGAAATTGCTTAAATAAACTTCAAAAAAGAAAAGGTGCCTTGGGGTGCCTGGGTGGCTCGGTGGGTTAAAGCCTTTGCCTTTGGCTCAGGTCACGATTCCAGGGTCCTTGGATAGAGCCCCAAATCAGGCTCTCTGCTCAGCAGGGAGCCTGCTTCCCTTCCTCCCTCTGCCTACTTGTGATCTCTGTCAAATAAATAAATAAAATCTTAAAAAAAAAAAAAAAGAAAAGAAAAGAAAATAGGGTGCCTGAGTGGCTCAGTGGGTTAAGCCGCTGCCTTCGGCTCAGGTCATGATCTCAGGGTCCTGGGATCGAGTCCCGCATCGGGCTCTCTGCTCAGCTGGGAGCCTGCTTCCTTCGCTCTCTCTCTGCCTGCCTCTCCATCTACTTGTGATTTCTGTCAAATAAATACATAAAAAATCTTAAAAAAAAAAAAGGTGCCTTTATTTTTCTATGTAATGGTCACTAAAACCTCCCAAGTGTGGCAACAGAAAGAGTTCTCCAGCCACACTTGACCCTACGTTCCAAGAGGCTGAACTCATGAGCACAATTTGTGTGTGATGTCCTCGTCCCCCAGCCCTGAGCCCCAGGAGTGGCGCAGACCACCAACTGGGTGTCCCTCATGCAGCCATCACCCTGTGGCCTCCTGGCACTGTCCCTCATGTCTGCAAGACTGGTCATCCTTCCTGGCTGACAGTCTTGCTCTGGTGGGGGACATATTTCCGGAGCGTCCTTCTTGAGTCAATTCTTGAGAGGCTCTTGCATGTCTGATAATGTTTTCATTGCTAGTTTTCGGTGGACATCAAGATTGTGAAGAACTTTTCACCAGAAAGTCGGGATCGGCACCTCTCTGGTGTTACCAAAGGCAAGCCTGAAGCCATTCATGCCTTGGGAAGCGCCCCTGATTGGAGTGATCCTGCCCCCTCGCTGTGCTGGGCTCGTGGGAGGGGAAATCTAATTTGTTCAGTCCTTCCATGAGGACTGGAAATCTCTTGTGTGTTGCTCTTATAATTTTCTGCCCACTTCCTCTGCTCTTCTTAAAAAAACCCCACTTCAGGGACTGGACCTTGAAATGACCCTCAAATTGTTTCCCCCATCTCCGTCTCGTCTGTTTGCTCTACTTTCTGATAGTTTCCATTTTCTCCCTCCAAGCTGCTGGCTGGTTTCTTGCTTGACAGCATTCCGAATTTCCAAGAACCATTTTTATCCTCTGGGCCTTTTTTATAACACCCAGTTACCGTTTGTAAGTAGTGTTAATACTTATCTCTGAAGGTATTTATTTTGTAGCATTATCTTTTTAAAAAAATTATTTATTTGTCAGAGAGAGAGAGCACAGGCAGGGGGGCGGCAGGAGGAAGAGGCAGAGAGAGAAGCAGGCTCCCCGCTGAGCAAGGAGCCACATTGGGACTTGATCCCAGGACCCGGGGATCATGACCTGAGCTGAAGGCAGCGGCTTAACCAACTGAGCCACCCAGGTGTCCTGCGTTATCTTCTTTCTACTGTTTACACTTTTTCCTTCAGAGTTTTATTTTGGTCTTTTTTTTTTTAAAAAATGCTTTTATTTTCTTTTTAGGTGGGAGCTTTCGTCAAATGTCTAAGGATCCCTGACGTCTGTTTGCAGGGAGGTGGCCCACTAAAAGCGGGCTGGAAGAAGTGTGGCCAGCGCAGAGCTTGGCACTGTGAGTGCCGCCCCCCCTAGAGGAAGCCAGGGCAGCGGGCAGGTGTCTTCACTGGAAGAATTCATCTGAAAGAAATCTCTAGGGTCATTCCGTTCCTTCAGAAAGATCATCCTTCCCGAGACGCTGATTGCGGATACTCAGGAAGAGGGAAGCTCAGAGCCCCTACATCTCCTTCCTCTACTAGGCAGCCACACTCTGTTGCCTGTTTTCCATCTTCCAAAAGCCTGCGGAAATTTCTAGGCCGTTAAAGACTTCGCTCTCATTCAATTCATCCTTGTGGATTTAGCTTCTTTCTGTCCTTTTTTTTTTTTTCTGAATCAAGAAGGAAATAGATAAGCATGCACGATCAATTTACTAACTAAAATGGCAGGTCTCAAAAGCAGTTTGGTTTTTTTAAAAAGATTTTATTTATTTGACAGAGATCACAAGTAGGCAGAGAGGCAGGCAGAGAGAGAGAGGGGAAGCAGGCTCCCCGCTGAGCAGAGAGCCCAATGTAGGGCTTGATCCCAGGACCCTGGGATCATGACCTGAGCTGAAGGCAGAAGCTTAACCCACTGAGCCACCCAGGCGCCCCTTGAAAACAGTTTTGAGAAGAACACTTGGAAATATAGCATAACTGCCCTGGCAAGTTGTTGCTCCTTATAAGCCTCTTTCCAGAGATGCATCTGAAAACTTATCTCAGAAAAGCATGAAGAGGGGCACCTGGGTGGCTCAGTGGGTTAAGCTTCAGCTCAGGTCATGATCTCAGGGTCCTGGGATCGAACCCCACATCGGGCTCCCTGCTCAGCAAGGATCGTGCTTTGCCCCACTACCCCACCAACTGTCTGCCTCTCTGCCTACTTCTGATCTCTGTCAAATAAATAAAATCTTTAAAAAAGAAAAGAAAAGAAAAAAGCATGAAGAGTTATACAGTGGTTTTGCCAAAGAAATATTATTTACCTATAGGAAGTTAACCTGAAGAACACATGAAAATAACAAAAGCTTAGAGAATTTCAAAGGCCAAGAAATGACTCAAGTGCAGCCTTGGAAGGGTTTCCTAAAAATCCTCCTGTGTTACAACAGGTGAGCATTCCTCTAGGAACCCGCCTTCAGGAGCACTTTTACCTTTCTCAGGTCTGCCGAAAGCGGTGCTGTGTCCACGGTCAAACAAGGCTCGATCTTGTTCCGGAGCACGGCCAAGGGCTGCTGGGAGCCAGATCGCAGCCTCTGCAGCTGAGACAGCACGCCTGCCTGTTAGATGCCCTCTGGCAGATGCCCCGCCCTGCCCACTGGCAGAGCCCTAACCCTGTGTCACACAGCGCCCCCCAACCCTGCCAGCGCAGGAAGTCAACCACTTTGGGCAAAGGAAGGACAGCTGAGGTATATACGCTCGTCAAAACCCACCTAAACTACCAAAATGAAAGGAAGAGCACCTACTAACCCCCCAACCCCCCGCCAAATAATAACAATGTCTCTAAAACAATAATTCACTGGAAAATCTCTAAAAGGGTGTCTTCTTCAGGGAGAGACCCTACCTAAGAGGGTTTCTCTTCTCGTCTCAAATCCAGACGAGGAAGGAAAGAGACTGAAAGAGTAAAGAGTTGTTGTGGATTTTTAATTTTTTCTGTAGGATTGTCATACCTGCTGCAGATCAAAGATCCCATCAGCTCTCAAAGGATCAGGATTTAAAAACTGCAACAATCTATAAAGTAGTGAAAAGGGCAATGTGAAGGAGAAAGGAGTGTTAGTATTTCTTCAACTGAGTTATAATCTTAATTCTTCCTTGACAGAGATAAAATGAAACATACAGCTGGGCCTTAAGCTGTGCACACCCACTTATGTGCAGATTACAATACAGTACTAAAAACGTACTTTCTCTTATGATTTTCTTGGTAACATTTTCTTTTCTCCAGCATACTTCATTTTAAGACGACAATATGTAATAAGCAAAACATACAAACACATGTTAACTGACTACGTTATTGGTAAGGCTTCTGGTCAACAGTAGACTATTAGTGTAGCTAAGTTTTGGGGTGGGTCACAAGTTATACGCAGACTTTTAACACACAGTGTGGGAGGTCAGCACTTCAAATGTCCATGTTGTTCAAGGGTCAACCATATATCCCAAGGCATAGCTATGCAATTACTGCTCGTCCCCTTTTGTCCTGTTTTGTGTGTGTGTGTGCTGCAAAGGCCACAGAAGTCAGGTCAGTATGGTGCTTGCCCCTGAACCCTGGCCCCCGGGCCGTGGACACAGCACTGCCAATCCCAGGAACACCTGTTCTGAACATGAAGAAAGACTGCATGATCACCAGGTCACCTCACGTTGCTGAGAAACCCACCGCTTTCTCCTTTCTGTGTCATAATCTTGAACCACCGGCAGAGTAACCGCCATAGTTAAATCAATGGGTCCTAAGTAAAGGGCATTTCACCCAAGAGGAGAGAAAAATACTACCTTTTAATATAAAAGTAAAAGGCAAGAGAGTACCTCAGGGTGACTTTTCAAGTTATAATTTAATGTAATGAAAATAAGAAATGAGCTGCATGGGTCACGCAAGGTCTCTCTTCCAGGGAAAACCATCCCATGCAGCCCCACAGCCTCTGGGGAGTAGCGTGGAGGACTCCCTGGGAGAAGGGGGTCAACACAGCTGCCCTGATAGCCACCCCCAGATCTGTGGGCTCCAGGGCCACCTCCACAGCCCCTGGCCCAGGCTTCAGGAGGCAGGCAGCCCAAATGGTGTTGAAGTCATCCCAGGCTGATCAGTGGATACAGTGCGACCGACACAGCTCTCAAATGTCGCAGATTCCGGGCCACTGTGGTGACTTCGGAGCAGCCAGTTACTTGGGATATAGTGTTTTTAGGCTGGTATAGTAAGAAATCATAAACATGAGTATGAGAATGCTTCAGGGCTTAAACAAATATGAAATAAAGTTACTACTCTACTGGTAACAACTCTTCAGTGAATATTTCTTTGTGAATCTGATGAGACGTAACAAAACAAAGCCCCCCCCCCAGAAAAAAACAAAAAACCACCACCCCGTTCCATACTACAAGTAACTATATAGTTTCTCCAGCCCGTGGAAGACCCCATTAGCATGAGAGAAGCGAAAAGGTGGTAGACGCAAACCCACAGAAGATCAACAGCCCCAGAGACCAACTATATCTAAATTGCTTCATAAAACTTAACCAAGAGAATAAGGATCAGAATGGGAAGGCAGAAAATGACTATGTACAGGGCACCTGGGTGGCTCAGTGGGTTGGGCCGCTGCCCTTGGCTCGGGTTGTGATCTCGGGGTCCTGGGATCGAGTCCCGCGATGGGCTCTCTGCTCAGCAGGGAGACTGCTTCCCTCTCTCTCTCTCTCTGCCTGCCTGTCTACTTGTGATCTCTCTCAAATAAGTAAAAATTTTTTTTAAAAAAATGACTATGTACAGTGAAATGAAGATTTTACAAGAAAAACCTACGCTAGTGAACAGGAAAAATAATTTCAAAGCCTACAGCAGATGCTGTAGGTGTATTTTCCACATGGGAATGCAAGTTTGAAATAAATAATAAAATCATATGTAAAATCTTCCTGCTTATAATTTTATTACAATTATTTCAATAAAACATTTAGAACAAGGAAAAAAATTCATACTTCACACAGCCATTCTTCTCATTGTGTTCTTTCTTCTCGGCCAACCTAAGTGGCTTCTCATTTGGCTTCTGACATAAAGCACTAGGAACCAAAAAACATTCATTAGAATCTCTGAGCCCTTGTGGCACCTGGGTGGCTCAGTGGGTTGGGCTGCTGCCTTCGGCTCGGGTCGTGATCTCAGGGTCCTGGGACTGAGCCCTGCATCGGGCTCTCTGCTCAGCAGGGAGCCCGCTTCCTCCCTGCCTCTCTGCCTACTTGTGATCTCTGTCAAATAAATAAAATCTTTAAAAAGAAATTTCTAAGCCCATTTGCCCCAATCCTGAAAATGCCTTTATTTTCTGGGAGAAAACTCCCAGTAAGTAGCACAAATGAGTGAGTCCCTCTACATAAGTAGATCTATTTCTGTGAGAACGGACACTGCCTCTAAGGACAAAAACCACACTGAGGGCGCCGGTGATCACCAAGATGGCATAAGGCCTCCACAGCCCGTCTCTCATCTGACCTCAGCAGGAAACTCCATGTAAAGTGCAGAACCAAAGGGGAGAGAAACCGCCAGCATCGTGGAGAATTCCCTGGAATATTATACTCCTTTGTCTTCTGGTGTTGGCCTGAGGCCGGCCCCAGACACAGAACCACACAGCGGCTGCCGACACGAAGCACTGAGAGAAACCTTCTATTTCAAGCCAGAGAAGCAGGAAGGGGAGCCACAGGCCAGACAGCTATACCGACTGACTTCTCTTTTCCCTTTTCCTCTCCTGGCCCTTCCCCGAGGCCAGCTCAGTCATGCTGCTGCAGTGATGACAGGGGACTGTCACCCCAAACTCCCTCTCTCTAAAGGATCTAAGAAATGGGCCCAGGGTCCATAGACATGGGGGAACCTCCATCTCTTTCCTTTCTCATTTACAATGCTGTTTTGCTCCACAAGCGGCCCCAAGCATACAGAACTGTGTAGCCATTTCTCCATGAAAAGCCACCACCTACTTGGACAGAGGGAGCATCTAGAAAATGGTCAATGTGAAGAAAATCCCGGAAAAAAAAAGAGTGTGCTAGAGAGAGGGGGCCCCCCATCCCTGTCTATGAAGTCCCAGGCTTGCCTCATGGTCTAAGAACATTCAAAACAGACCCCAAGCAAAGCTCAAGTCACCACCCAAACAGAGCCAGAACCTGGCACGTGAATGGGGTCCCTGACTTACCACTAAAATAAACAGAAACACCACGGCCAACATTGTCCAGAGGATTTGAATAGAAACCAGGGTCTCACACCATAATATTCAAAATATCCAGAACACAACACAAAAGAGCCAGGGAAACCAGATCAACTATTAAGGGAGAAGACGACCAGTAGGTGGGAACCCCAGGATGGCAGACAAGTGGGAAGTGTCATGTACTTTAAAGCAGCTGTTGCAACCTTGGTCCCAAAGAGAGGGAGGGGCAAGCACTCTTGAGTGCAACAACTACAGTTCTCAGCAAAGAAATACAAACTATAAAAAATATCAGACACATTTTAGAATAGAAAAATATGATATATTAAATTTAAAAATTCAGCAGATGTGCTAAATAGCAGGACGGAGATGACAGAAGGTTCAATTAAGTTAAAGATACCTTAGCAGAATTACTGCACTGGAGAATAGCAAGGAAAAAGGGTAAAAGAAAAAAAAAATGAGCCAAGTCTCAGGGACCTTTCAGACAATATCAAAAGGTGTGCTACTTGTCTCATCAGTCTCAAAAGGACGGGAGAAAGAGACACATGCAGACAACTCCTGTACAGTAGCAGCTGAATGTTCTCCGAATCTGATGCAAGACAGAAACCTATACATGAAGAACCTCAATGAGCACCAAGTACAAGAACCAGACAGGAAAGAAACAACACCAAGGCATATAGAGTTAAACTGCTCAAACCAGAAACAAACAGAAGAATCTCAAATGCAGTCAGAGGAGAAAGATATGCTGCAAACATGGGAACAAAGAAAAAGATGACAGTAGCTTTTGCATTGGAAATCATGCAGCAAGCAGACAGTACACCAGTATCTTTAAAATACAGGGAAAAAAGAATAGTCAACCTAGAATTCTATACCTAGCAAAAATACCCTTTTTCCAAAAATGAAGCTGAAATAATTTTTCCAGACATGTAAATGTCAAAAGAATTGATCACCAGCAGATCCGCAATATAATGAACAGTAAAGGTAGTTCTTCAGGGACAAGCTCGATATCAGGTGGGAGATCTGGATCCACACATACAGTGAAAAGCACTGAAGGTAACCACACAGGTAAACACTGAAGGTATTTTCCTTTCTCTTTACTTAAATCTCTCAAAAGACCACTGACTAGGTACAAATGATACTAGAGCCTAGGCTGTAGAAAGAACATATAAATGAAATGTAGGACAACATGAGCATACAGCCCAGGAGGAGAGGAATGGACCACACAACGTTAAGATCTTACACCATTTGTGACATGGTGCAATAGTACAACTTCTCTGTGATTTCACAAACATCATCAGCCTGCCGCTTGATGTGGACAGGGTTTCGGTCAAAGCCTCAGACACTCCTCAGCAGCAGCCCGTCTCTGCCCTCCACCACTGTGTACTACCACCTGCCCTGCACATACCAGCCTTTACAGCAGGAAAATTCCACTGCACCGATCTCACAGAAACAACTTTGTCCAACAAGGTAACACAGAGACCCTACAGCCACTACCAATTTGTGGTTAGCTGTGCTACTAACCAGTTGTTCTATGCTTTTCTTTCAAATTAATATAGGCTGAATAAAAATTTCCAGGGTCACTCTTTACTGAAAATGAATCCTTTCCTATCACCAGTCATGTAGAACACCATGTAAAACAATATTGCCCTCATGTATCTATTCAATTACACTGAATTTTCAAATCATACCTCGTGGCAGGTACATCTGGCTCAGCATATATGGTTATTCCCCTCTTTGTTGGCCAGTACACGGAGGATTTAACACACTGTAAAAAAATTTTTTTAGAAAGAATATGTATGCTAGCAAGATATGTATTCTTATGGAGCTAAAATTCCATGGGAATCATTCTCATAAACAACCATCCCAGATCATTTTCAAGCAACACAGACATGGACAAAGAACTGGATAATGTGATTATGCCACTGCTCCAACCACTACATTAAGAATCCAAGTAGCAAGCTTGGATTCAGATACTTCAGATACTCAGCATGTCCTGATATATAATACAGACAAATAATTGCAAATTGTAAATACTAGTATAAATACTGATAAATAACTACAAATACAGCATGTCCTATAATTATTTCACTTGTCCTGTCCAAGGACTGGAAAGACCGGTTAGAATTGAACTATTAGATTGTTCCATAATCTCAGGTTTTCATTCCCTTGTTAAATGAGCATAAATAGCCAATCTTGAAGAGAAGCTCCCAGGTCTGGGACAAGAGGGAATCTGGAGTTCTCTTGTTCTTTTGAATTAGAGCAAACACACAAACTATATATCTTCCTGAAAGACACTACCATAGCCAAGGAATTCTTAATAGAAAACATACTTTGGTTCCTAGATTTCAAACAAGAATATTCTAAAATTAACATTGTATGAACTTTATACCTAGTGAACATTTTAAAATACAACCTTATTTACATCTTTCAAGATGTGCTCTTGCTTCTTTTCAGACTTTTTTTTAGGTGAACCTCTCAATGAATCCCTACATTTTATAGTTCTATCTGCAAAACAAAAAGTGAAAAAGACCTATCTTAGAAAGTGCTATTAATAGAAAATGATTATAAACTTAAAAGTACAACCATAAAAACCTTAATACATGAAATTTTTATGGAATAGGGTTTTGAATTAAACTTTACTTGAAGAGATTAAATTTAAAATTTTTGTTTCAGGGATGCCTGGGTGGCTCAGTTGGTTAAGCGGCTGCCTTCGGCTCAGGTCACAATCCCAGCATCCTGGGATCCAGTCCCACATTGGGCTCCTTGCTCCACGGGGAGCCTGCTTCTCCCTCTGCCTCTGCCTGCCACTCTGCCTGCCTGTACTCTCCCTATCTCTCCAACAAATAAATAAAATCTAAAAAAAAAATTTTTTTTGTTTCAATCCTTCTCACATTAAAAGATGTTTAAATAATTCCTTTACTGGTTTACAAGCAATTAAACTGGATTTACTTTCCCACCTTGGCAGACCATTATTTTTCAAAAAGGGCCACAACATGTCTCCCAACATACATGCTCTTCTTACAATTTGACACTGGTATGTGTCCTGCTGAGAAATGGGCTCTGTGTCTACGGCCATACCACCCTGAACGCGCCCGATCTCGTCTGATCTCGGAAGCTAAGCAGGCGGGCCTGGTTAGTACTTGGATGGGAGAAATGGGCTCTGTACTGCCATCCCATGAGCCACGGGGCAGGGGCTGAGGGGCGGGCAGTTGTAAACAACATAGAAGTGGGCTTATGTTACCTCAAAGCTAGCCAGCCAAAATGCCAGGTACTTATGACCTGTCCTCTTAAATGCTGTCGAAACCCAGCCAGCATGCTGGGAAGAAGCTGAAGCAGCCCCATGGAAAGGTCACTATAGGTGTTTCAGATTAGCGCCCCAATCGGTCCCAGCTAAAGGCTAGAATCAGCTGCCAGAGATGTCACTGAGTAAGTTTCAAATGAATCCATCTGCTTCATCACCGCCAGCCTTCACGTCTCCCCAGTTCCCCAGACACGGGGGAACTGAGACAAACCCTTTGTGTTGTGCCCACTCTGAATTCCTGACCACAGAATCCATACGTGATATAAAATGGTTTACACCACTAAACATGATCAAATGTTTGTCACAAAGCGATCAGAACCAGAGCATCAACTGTAATTGTTTAAGCAATGATTCGGGATGACACCTGTGCATCTCCCTTCTTAACTGCACAGCAGGCACAGAAGGCATTAGGAAACAGGCAGAATCTGAGTAGTTAGTGGGCAGGAAATTCTAAAGCAGACTCTTTCAAGTATCTTTATTCTTTAGGCCTAGATATGATTTGGAAAAGTGACAAACACTGTTCTGTGAATCTGAATAATCAAGCAAGGTAATTACGCTTCGGTAAAAACTGAGGCCTGATGCAAAGAAAAAGAAAAGAACATCAATCCAGCAATTGTTTTTTGTGTTTTTTTTTTTTGTTTTAAATTTTATTTATTTATCTGACAGACAGAGATCACAAGTAGGCAGAGAGGCAGGCAGAGAAGAGGAAGCAGGCTCCCTGCTGAGCAGAGAGCCCGATGCGGGGCTCGATCCCAGGACCCTGAGATCATGACCTGAGCCGAAGGCAGGGGCTTAACCCACTGAGCCACCCAGGCATTCCCAGCAATTGTTTTTTAGGATACTACATAAGCAATCCTGGAAAGTGTTCACACTAAGCATCAATAAGAGAAACAACCGAAATGACAAGGTACACCTTTTATCTATTAAATAACATAAGTCACTAAAACAAATAGTAAACACTGGAAATGTGAGATGATGTTGTAAATGGTCTAATCTTTCTTTAAAGTAATTTGGTGCCCAAGCCTGCTTGTCATGGGATCTTGGGGTCTGAAAATACATTCTCTCTTCAGGGTGTTTCATTATAGCCAAAAATAAAAACTCTGCTCTGGATCCAGGAGTGAAGGTGATGGACAAAATTTGCTCAGAGAATAAATGTCCATGCAACACAAGCTTTCAAACAAAACCAAAAAGTCTACAAATCAATGTCATTATAAATGTTGAAAAAAAAATCAACCCACAAAGGTTTTGTCAGGCAGTCAAGATTCACACCTGAGGAAACGGAGATAAAAGAGCACCTGAAAAGGACTCTTATATAAATATACCTAAGATACCCAAGAGATAAAAAGGATTCAGGTTCATGAAACAAACCAAGTGGATATAAAAAGATACACAGACATGAAAAAGAACCTATCAGAACCCCAGCAGCAAGAAACAGTCATCAGATTGAAAATTCAAAAGGTGATCTTAATATTAAGCTGAAAGCTAAGAGAAAAGTAGTAATTTAAAGAATTAAGAAAAACTTTCAAAACTGAGTCCAGAGAAATAAGAAGTTAAAGCAAAGAAAGCTATGAAAAATAGATGATAGGGGCACCTGGGTGGCTCAGTGGGTTAAGCGGCTGCCTTCAGCTCAGGTCATGATCTCAGGGTCCTGGGATCGAGTCCCGCACCGGGCTCTCTGCTCAGCAGGGAGCCTGCTTCCTCCTCTCTCTCTGCCTGCCTCTCTGCCTACTTGTGATCTCTCTCTGTCAAATCAATAAATAAAATCTTTGAAAAAAAATAGATGATAAATGAAGAAACCCTAATCTACATCTAAGAGGAAAGAGGAAAACATTTTTTAAAATGTTAATATCTAATGCTTTTCAGAAATTCAAGTTAGACATGAATTCTGCAATTAAAAAATTCCATGTGTTAACAAATAAATCTGAACCATCCACTCTTAGACACACTGTAAAAAACTGAAAAATTATCAAGGACAAAGAGAAAAATCTAAAAAAACATCAACAGAACATAGTAATTACTTACAAAAGAAAAACCAACAGATTGACAGATGAGGAGAAAATGAACCACTATCTCCACTGCTGGAGGAAAATAAAGAACGACCCTGGAATACCGTATCTGGTTTAACTATTAGCAGATGTTAAAATCTATTACCCACAATCCCCTTCTGAAAGTACTAAAATATGTACCTGAGAAAGAAGAAAAATAAACCATTTGTGGAAATAATAATCCTAATAACATTAATAACCTAATATAAGATCGGAGTAGGGGAGCCAGAAGGGGGAGCTCTCAGGCTGTAGCAGCCCTCACAGCCCCTTGTGGACCCAACAGGAAGAGATGCACCTTGCATTTTCCAACAGGAAGAAACCCAGAATTTCTTCTTGCCCAGCAACAGCCCAGCCAATGAGAGACTGTCACAACTCAGTGAATGAAAAGCCACTACACTTTGGACTCCCCCTTTATTCCAACAGACTTTTTGTTTATAACAGCCCCTCCCAAGTCCCCCCTTTTCCTCTGTAAAAGAGCCACCTTCTTCTTTGTACTCTGGATCTCCACATCGTTTTGCTGTAGTTGCCTGTCCTGAATTGCAATTCTCTACTATTCTCAAATAAACCCATTTGTTGGTAAAATAACTGCCAGTTTTGTTTTCAAGGTCGAATATATATATATATATACATACATACATACATATGTATATATATATATCTCCGTGTGTGCTGATAGAGAAGTCAAATGAATGACAACAATGCAAAGTGCAAAGGACAAGAGGTAGGGATTAGGAATATTTTGTTATCATACTTGCACTGCGAAGTGGTACACTGTTATCTAAAAGTGGACTTGGACTGGTTGTAAAAGCATATTGTAAACCCTAAGGCAACCACTAAACTAAGTGAAAAAGAAGTATAACCAATATGTTAAGAAAGGAAAGAAAACAGAATCATATAAAATGCTTAATTACAACTACAGATAGCACAGAAAGAGTGGAAGACAAAAACAGCAGCAAAACACAAGGGAATGAATAGAAAATCATTAAAAAAAAAGGGGGGGTCAATATTAATCCAACTCTACCAATAATCACTTTAAATGGCAATGGTATAAATACACCAATCAAAGACGTTGTCAGAGTGAACAAAAACAAGGCACAACCAACTACATGTGTCCACACTTCAAATATAAAGACAGAAATAAAGAGATGAAGAAAGATACACCATGCTAACACTAACCAAAGAAAGCTGAAGTAGTTACATTAATTTCAGACAAAGTGGAGTTCAGAACAAGAAAAGCTATGAAGGATAGAGGCATTAATTACATAGCAATAAAGGAGTCAATTCTCCCAGAGGACTGAGAAGTCCTTAAGGCAGATGTGCCTAACAAGAGAGCATCACAATATGGCCATAAAAAGACGTGAAAAATTTAAAAGAATACAAACTACACAAGTTATGCTCTCAGACCATAATGGAATCAAACTAATTCAGAAACAAAAAGATAGCTGGGAAATTCCCCAGCACTTAGAGATTAAACAACACACTTCTAAATTACACTTGGATCAAGAAGAAATCTTGAGAAATTTAAAAATAGCTTAAACTGAATGAAAATTATGATACAGCTTATCAAAATTTGTGGGATATAGTGAAAACAGTACTTGGGAGGCAACTTACAGCATTAAATGTGTATATAAGAAAAGAAGACAGATCTCAAGTCACATCTAGAAGCCATCCTCCTAGCTTGGAAAAGGCTGCCCTCTTGTGTGTCCTCACATGGAGGAGAGGAAGCCCTCTGGTGTCTCCTCCTCTTCTTAACAAGGGCACCAGCCCTACTGAACTAGGGCTCCACTCCCAGGACTAACTACCTCTTAAAGACTCTATCCCTAAATACAGTCACACCGAGGATGGTTAGGGCTGCAAACATATTAATACATAAAATATTTAAAAAAAAAGACAGAGTCTAGAACTGATAAGCCTAGAAATGGTAAGTTATAACTGAAAATTAATTAATTGTAAAGGTTTCAAAATCTAGAGACAACCATCCAAATAAAAAGGTAAAGGGAACGATAAAGGTTTACCTCGCAGAACAGTCTGAGGTGAGAAGAGGCTGGAAAGAGAAAATTACTTCTCATCACTTTTCATTAGTTCTGCACTATTTGATTGTTTAACCAAGTATTAACAAAGTATTATACTTTGATTTCAAAAACATAAGACAACTTCAAAGAGAAGTACCAAAACATACAGTTGAAATCCCTTCTCACCACGATTCCAAGGAAAAGGAAATCTGTGCTTGGGTAAGGAGCACCTAGTAATCTTGCTTTCACATGACCATCAGTGACATCTCCCATCAGCTTCCCTTTCCTTTACCATCAACCAAAGACACACACAATGGATCTTGACACTGACCACGGTAAGAAAAGTGGGAAACGGTTACTGTCCAACAACCTGGGGCTACTTAAACAAACAAAAACAAAACAAAACAAAAAAAACCCATGACATATTCACATGACGGAAGGCTGGGCAGTGTCCGCACACTACATAAAATGCCTGGTGTTTCTCCTGCTCCAGTAGGTGCAGGCATGTATCTTTATTTCCATTTTTATTTCTTCCTTCAGACACAGGGGCACGTTTCAGGAGAAACACTCGGCTGGGACCCCTACAGGAGACACATCAGAAATAATGGGGGGGGAATGTACCATGTGGGCCCCAGGCCAGGGGCAGGGCCACGTCAGCTGGGTCTATGGATCCCCCATTTAATCAAGTCACTGTGATGGGAACAGCGTTTCCCTCCATCACCCAGCAGGAGGGACACCAAGATCCCATCTGCCTCACATCAGAGTGCATGTCCTTAAAGTCACGTGATCCTGGACACGTGTGACCTAGAAGTTCCTCCATACATTAACTGAAAAACACTCCACAGAGGTATGTATGGAATCCAATTTCTGTAAAGTAAAAATGTCACCCACAACCCTCAGGAGTGGAGAACTCTGGAAAGCAAGACCCTAACATGTCAGTAAGTAGCTATTAAAAATGACAGGTTTTTAAACCTTTGATTATCTGTATTTTTCTATGATAGACAACATTAAAAAGTAATTAAACACAACACTAATGTAGGAAGTAATTCTGAAGGCAAAAGCTTTAACTTAGTTGAGGCTACGATGTTCCGTGTGTGAAACACTCGGTGTACCCCGCGCCCAGCGGAAGAAGCAAGTAGTGCAGGAATGACCAGAGCGTGCCCGAGAATCAAAGCGGCTGGCAGAGCCCACTCTGGTCCAACAACTGCAATCCATTATGTACCTTGGAGATATGGAGTTAAACACTAGGGGTTCCTACCCTCCTAAATGCCTCTTGCTTGTATGTGCCCCACTGCTTAAAATGAAAATCACTCACAAATCCATACATCTACTCTGAGAACACATAATCATCACTTGCGGATGGCTGGGCTGGAATAAATCAGCTCTGCACATAAATACAGTCCTGTTATGTGTGTTCTTTACAGTAAAATCCTCTAAGGGGCCGCCAGGGTGGCTTAAGTGGATTAAGTGTGCAACTCATGATTTCAGCTCAGCTCACGATTTCATGGGTCTGCGGGGAGTCTGCTTGGGATTCTCTCCCTCTGCCCCCCACCCGGGCTGGCTCTGCTCACATGTGCACACACTCTAATACAGAAACAAATCCTTTTTAAAAATCCTCTAAGTGAGGACCACAAGGCCAGGCTATTTCTGTCAGCACCTGCATCATCAATTGGTTCCATGAGATGGGAGAGAGAATCAGCACAGCCCTTCTACACAGCCCTTCTAATCTTTACAGAGTTGAGAGTGTTCTTTTATGCCAGCTATACATAAGTAAGGCAAGCAAGTAAACTTACCCAGGATCATAGCAGTCGGCCCAAGGTCACCAACAACACCCTTGGGCCACGGATGCTGGAGGGACTGAGCCAGAAAAGTTAAACCATGTGAATCTGACAGAAAGAACACAATTCAGGATTAAAGCATGAAATAAAACCCGAATGACAAATGCAAAACTCAGCGGCATACTCTTTCAGCTCCTGCTTTTGCTTGGAAGGTCATGAGAGACCTAACGGGGCAGGAAAGCAACGTGAGCGAGTGAAGAACAGAACTCAGAAAGAAACCCCTCTGATTGTTTCCACTGTCCAAGGACGTCTCTTCTCGCATTTCCCTCCTAATAAACAGACCTTCTGAAAAGGGTCTAAAACGGTTAACATTTGACTTTGATTGGGTAACATCTTTCAATTACGAACTTCTGGACTTCTGAAAATTTAACTCCATGTTAAGAAGAAATTGAGGACAGTTTTCCGCCATTCTCATAAAAGCAAGCGAGGTCAGGACTTCAAAGCCTGTCACACGCCCACCAGGGTTCAACTAATAGCCCAAGTCCCTGCCTGCATGTGGGGAAAGGTTTGTACGACTCACATCAGTATGACAAGATTCATATAAATAAGACAGTTTAAAAGAAACACCCATTGGTGAGAATCCACTCACTTTCCATTCCTTGATGATCTTTTCCTTGTAAGAACATTGGCCAGAGAGTGAGTGCTGGACTGAGTCTCCTGGAGAAGGATGCTGACTTCGTACTCAAACTTGATTTCTCTACAGAATCCATGCTTTTATTCTCCTTGGGTGATATGTAACGAGCAAAGTTCTTCGCAACCAGATCGTCATTAACACAGACCTGCACAATTTGCAACATTTCATGAACAAGACAAATACAGTCAAGTGACTGTTCACAAAATATCCCAAACTTAACCCCAAATTTCAATCTTCAGAAAAAATTATTTTATAGAACATAATCTGATAGAAACTGATCTCTTGACTCCTTCTCTGGTAATGGTGGACTAGATACTTCTGGCCAACGTTCCCGGTAAGAAAATCAGTAGAATCTGTATAAAACATAAGAAATTTCTTCTTCTTCTTTTTTTTTTAAGATTTTATTTATTTATTTGACAGACAGAGATCACAAGTAGGCAGAGAGGCAGGCAGAGAGAGAGGAGGAAGCAGGCTCCCTGCCGAGCAGAGAGCCCGATGCGGGGCTCGGTCCCAGGACCCTGGGATCATGACCTGAGCTGAAGGCAGAGGCTTTAACCCACTGAGCCACCCAGGCGCCCCAAGAAATATCTTCTTGAACAAAGCATCAAGGAGCTAACATGACTTTGCCAGGCAAAGATCTAGGGGGATGACAAAGACAAAGCACCAATCATAAAAGGAAACCTGATAAAAATTCAAAATTTAAATTTTAGATTATCAAAATTTTAAAACTTCTACTCTTCAAAAGACACTATTAAGAGATGAAGGGGGGGGCGCCTGGGTGGCTCAGTGGATTAAGCCGCTGCCTTCGGCTCAGGTCATGAACTCAGGGTCCTGGGATCCAGTCCCGCATCGGGCTCTCTGCTCAGCAGGGAGCCTGCTTCCCTCTCTCTCTCTCTCTGGCTGCCTCTCTGTCTACTTGTGATTTCTCTCTGTCAAATAAATAAATAAATCTTAAAAAAAAAAAAAAAAAGAGATGAAGGGTAATCCACAGACAGGGAGAAAACATTTTTAAAATCTGGATGGAAATGTATCCAGAATATATAAAGAGCTCTCAAAATGCAATAAAAAGATGACAAACAACCCAACTAAAAAATGGGTAAAATACAACGGAATATTACTCAGCCATAAAAAGATGAGATTCTTGGGTGCCTGGGTGGCTCAGTGGGTTAGGCCGCTGCCTTCGGCTCGGGTCATGATCTCAGGGTCCTGGGATCGAGCCCCGCATAGGGCTCTCTGCTCAGCAGGGGCCCTGCCTCCCTTCCTTCTCTCTCTGCCTGCCTCTCTGCCTACTGTGATCTCTCTCTGTCAAATAAATAAATAAAATCTTCAAAAAAAAAAAAAAAGATGAGATTCTTTATTTGCAACATGAATGGACCAAGAGGATAGTATGCTAAGTGAAATAAGAGACAAACACCATATGATTTTACTTATATGTGGAATGTAAAAAAACAAATGAATAACAAGCAAATAGCACCAACAGACCCATAAATACAAAGTACTGATGGAGGCCAGAGGGGCGGGGGAGAGGGGGTGTGCAAAAGGGTGAAGAGGAGAGGGAGATAAGGTCTCCAATGTGGAAGGAGTAAGTCAGGGGGAATAAAAGGTTCAGTGGGAAAAGAGTCAGTGGTATTATAATGGTGTGTGATGAGCAGAGCATAAGGCACAGACTCATCCAACCACTCTTTTGTACACCAACTTTATTTCCATTTGAAAAGTTATCCAGGGGGGCGCCTGGGTGGCTCAGTGGGTTAAAGCCTCTGCCTTCGGCTCAGGTCATGATCCCAGGGTCCTGGGATCAAGTCCCGCATCGGGCTTTCTGCTCTCTCTCTCTCTCTGCCTACTTGTGATCTCTCTCTGTCAAATAAATAAAATCTTTAAAAAAATAAATAAATAAAATAAAAAAATAAAAAGTTATCTGGGGCACCTGGGTGGCTCAGTGGGTTAAGCCTCTGCCAGTCCCCAGTTCATAAAAGAGAAGTCTTCTTCAAGGCAACTGGGTGGCTCAGTCAGTTAAGTGTCTACCTTTGGCTCAGGTCAAAGGTAGATCCCAAGGTTCTGGGATCAAGCCCCACATCAGGCTCCCTGCTCAGTGGGGAGCCTGCTTCCCACCCCCCCGCCTGCCTCTCTGCCTAGTTGAGATCTGTGTCAAATAAATAAATAAAATCTTTAAAAAAAAAAAGTTACCCCAAAAATGGGGTAAAGATCTGAATGCACACTTCATCAAAGAAGATACACAGATTGCAAATAGCGTATGAAGAGATACTCATTGTTGTAGTCACTAGGGAAATGCAAAGTTAAACCACAATGATACCCCAGTTCAGGCCCATCACAGTAGCCATCCAAGCCCTGAAGAGGACATGAAGGAACTGGGGCTGTCATCCATTGCTGACCGGACTGTACGGCAGTTCACCGCTTTGGAGAACCCATCTGGCAGCCTCTTACTAAGTACAATCCCATCCAGAAATTTGACTCCTAGGCACTCATCCAAGAAAAACGAATGCAAGGGTTCACAGGAAGAACTATACACGAATATTCATACCAACTTCATTTATAACAGCCCCAAACTGGCCACAACTCAAATGTCCAAAAGACATGAACAGGTAAATCTGCTGTAATACATCCAGACAAGAGAAGAGTGTTTGACAATACAAGGGACAACGTGGATATGTGCTAAAAATAACTTCGCTGCATGAAAGAAGCCAAGCCAAGAAGAGAAAAATCCTGGGAAATCCTTGTGCTTCCTTAGGGAGCTGGAAAAGGATGCCAGGCGCTGTTTTTCTGGCAGTGATGACCTCACACGTCCGCCATATGTTTGCTCTGCTAATATGCGTACCCTCTTCACTCCCCAACCAGAAGTACCGGCACAGAGGGAAAGGGACCTACTCGAAAAGCAAGAAGAGAGAAGGAGGTCAACAGAGAAGTTTAAAGATGTTTCACCATCCATCAACAGATAAATGGATAAAGAAGATGTGGTATATATACACAATGGAATACTATGCAGCCATCAAAAGAAATGAAATCTTGCCATTTGCGACAACATGGATGGAACTAGAGTGTATCATGCTTAGCGAAATAAGTCGAGCAGAGAAAGACAACTATCATATGATCTCCCTGATATGAGGAAGTGGTGATGCAACATGGGGGCTTAAGTGGGTAGAAGAAGAATCAATGAAACAAGGTGGAATTGGGAGGGAGACAAATCATAAGTGACTTTTTTTTTTTTATAGATTTTATTTATTTATTTGACAGAGAGAGATCACAGTAGGAGAGAGGAAGGGAAGAGATCACAGAGAGAGAGGAAGGGAAGCAGGCCCCCCGCTGAGCAGAGAGCCCGATGTGGGACTCGATCCCAGGACCCTGAGATCATGACCTGAGCCGAAGGCAGCGGCTTATCCCACTGAGCCACCCAGGCGCCCCTCATAAGTGACTCTTAATCTTACAAAACAAACTGAGGGTTGCTGGGGGGAGGAAGTTGGGAGAAGGGGGTGGGATTATGGACACTGGGGAGGGTATGTGCTTTGTTGAGTGCTGTGAAGTGTGTAAACCTGGTGATTCACAGACCTGTACCCCTGGGGATAAAAATATATGTTTATAAAAAATTTAAAAATTTAAAAATAAAAAAAAAGATGTTTCACCAGACCGGTCCAACTGCCAGCATTTTGTTAGTTTTACCAAACTGCAAAATAAGCAATGAAAAGCCACAGGTGAAACAGACAAGGCCGTGGGGAATCCCAAAATGCCCCACAAAGTATAGCGAGCGAATCTTACTACAAATGAGTAACATCATCACAGTGAAGGAGGGAGTGGAAGAAAAGAACTAACCTAAGTAACTTCAGAATACTGTTTTTTTTTTTAAAGATTTTATTTATTTATTTGACAGAGAGAAATCACAAGTAGATGGAGAGGCAGGCAGAGAGAGAGGGAAGCAGGCTCCCTGCTGAGCAGAGAGCCCAATGCGGAACTCGATCCCAGGACCCTGAGATCATGACCTGAGCCGAAGGCAGCGGCTTAACCCACTGAGCCACCCAGGCGCCCCAGAATACTGTTTTGGCTGCATGCTTTTGCCTTTAGACAAACTTCTTTTTCACAGGAATTGTGAGTTAGCAATTCTGTAATTACTTTATGAGAATATTAGGATTAATCAAATTAAGTATATCTACCAAGTGCAGATTTCTCACTGCTAGAAACATGTGTCAAGACAAGTAACAGGGAGTGAGAGGTACAAGAGCTCCTTTATTTTTTTTGAGAGAGAGAGAACGAGTGCACACATGCATGAGCCGGGGAGCAGAGACTCTTAGGCGGGCTACACGCCCAGCATGCAGCCCGACAGGGGGCTTGATCTCTCAACCTTGAGCCAAAATCAAGAGTCAGGCGCTGAGCCAGCCAGATGCCCTGATACCAGAGCTCTTAACACATGTGCAGACAGACAGATACACGTACAGACAGGCAGATCCAGGCATCAATCTGTGTGGCCACGGGCGACTCCACGTACATGTACTTCCTGTCTGCGGAGTGGGCCTACAACCACTGACACCCCAGCAGTAGGAAGCACATCTCATGCCCCAGTTTTGCTCTCTGGACACCACTCTTCTTGGAGAAGTGGTTGATTCTAGGGCTGGGCTGGAGAACAACAAAATTAGCCTAAAGCATCTGTGGCACCAAAAATAGCAAGTTCCCAGCGATGATGGGGCACAGTGAAAGGACACGCAAGCCACTCTGAAGCTGCTAATGGCCAAATCTGGGACGATCTGAACAAAAAAATGATGACGGTAATGGAGTCTATTCCCTAAAGTAAAACCAACAGCCAAGAGTCCTCACTAAGATACATTACTGAACCAATTAGTAAGTGGGGGCGATGGGCCAGTTCTTCTGTACAGAGTTCCAACTGAAAATAGAGGCGGCCTGGGGCGCCTGGGTGGTGCAGTCCATTAAGCGTCTGACTCTTGGTTTCACATCGGGATCCCGGGCTCACGAGATCAGCCCTGCGCGGTGGCATGGGGCCTGCTGAGATTCTCTCCCTCGCCTCTCCCCTCACTCCAAAAGAAACAAAACAGAAAAACCTTCCATGCTGTGTGAATGGCATTCTTTTCCTTGGTGTTTACTTTGTTTTGTTAAAATAATTTAAATAAGGATACAACATTTCTGAAATACAATTCTTTCACTCACTTTTTCATTTTTTATAGTTGCATAAAGGTAGACCTCAAAAGCATCTTCTTCCACAGCACATAATTTGGCTTCCACCTGGGTGGTTGCTAAATAACATAAGTGAAAAAAAATAAATCAGCTGATACTGAAACAATTATTCCACCTAATCATCTGTGCTGACCACCTGGGGTCACACAGGGTCACCACAGCTAACAGCTGGAGGAGAAGGCTCTCTGGGGTGAAGTCGGCACATACCCTCCACCCCCAACTTCACAGCTGCGGCCTCCCGCCCCCCACAACACCTCCACTGGCTGTTCTTGGCCCTCTTCCCTTCCAGCGACCCCCAAATCCACTTCCTGCTCAGTCTTTCACCTGAGTCCATTGCTCCCTGCAAACACCCCATCAGAGCGCTCATCGACTGGGAACCCAGCACCCACACAGCAGCTCTGGGCACGGGGACCCTGCAGGCCCTGGGCTCAGTCCTTCACTTCACAGCTGTCCCTGTCCCGGCTTGGGAAGGAGGCTGGACTCGAGAAGGCTACAGGGAAGCCTCAGGGCAGGATGTCGTCCCTGGTGCTCTGCTCCCTCCCCCACTCCCTGCCCCTCCCAGGCTCACAAGGTCAGAGACTCCAAAGCCAGAGGCCCTCCCAGCCTCCCATTTCCCCCAGGGCCCAGCATCGGGCTACTCCTCTGGCCAGAGAGCGGTGTGGTGGAGGAGACAAGCCAGCACCCCAGGCATTTCACACCCGCTTCTCCTCAGAGCAGCCTAGAGGGCCAGTACAGGGACTTGGCCCCTGTCTGCCGGGGGTCAGGACAGACGGCAGGTGAAGCTGTAATTCACTGGCAGCAACAGACAATACGGACAACACGCTGCACAGCTGCTCTGAGACAGGCTGCACATCCGAAACTGGCAACAATGCTCACGACACCATCAGCATCCGCAAGAAAAGCTCAGCTTCCATCACCTGTTGCTGGGGGAAACGCACGTGCATTTGGCAGGGCGCGGCTCCCACGCAAACAAAGGGCCCCTCAGCCAAACAGCCCCTTTCTCCTTTCAGCTCTCAATACTGATGTCCACATCCACCCCCAAACATTCACGGGTGCAGAGTCACTGTGACACAGGGCAGGAGGAGTCCCAGGTAACAGATGAACCCCCATGAGGTGGGGCCAGAAGCCGAATCCGCCCATCTCAAACCTCCTCGCCCTGATGGAAAGACAAACCAGCCTGGCCATCAGTTCAAAGCAGGCTGTGACAATAATGCACCTGCCTCACCTTTTAGGATGTTCTGGAAGTACTGAGTCGCTGCGCTGTCCCACTTCTTGGTAGGTCTGGAACGGTAAACAGATGCAACCTTACCAAATAAAAATCAGAGGCTAGGACGCCAATACCACCTCATAAGCCATGTGCTGGCCGTTCCTGATATTACATGCTGAACATATGATGCGTGGCTCCGCTTTGGGGATGACAATCCCACCCACACCCCACAACGGGCTCCCCTCACCACTGCCGCCTGCACCCAGCGCAGAGACTAAGAACAGGTCCATCCTGGGGCTTCCTGAGCAGCCCATGCCTGTCACCAGGGCATCACCTGCCCCAGCACTGGTGTCCCCAGTGACCCAGGACCTATCTCTCTCCCCAGCCAAACACAAGCCCCCGGGGGCAGGGATGCTGTGCATGCAGGCTGGCAAGGGCTCCGTTTGTGATGGGGAGACCAACAGGGAAAGAGAGGCTGTGGGAGAGCCACTGGCCAGTGTCTACCGGTATGCCTGCCCTGTCGACACCTGTCCTCTGTCCCCACATTCTATCATCTTGCCCCTCCCTGTGCTCTGAAAAGGAAATCATAAGAAGAGCTGTAGGCAGTGGAAGATGAAGAGAAACCAGTATTCTGAAGCAAGGAGCAATAATAACATAATAAATGGAAGAGTGCTAGGTTTTTACATTTCTCTGCTGGTTTGATTTCCCAGATCAATGATGGTTTGATGCCACCATCATCCTCTAAGGGCTGCTTTAAGGATTAAATGAGGTAATACATAAAGCCCCTAGCCCCATGCCTAGGTGAATGTATTATTTTATTTTATTAAAAAAGATATTAAGCACATTACTTCAAGAAAATCACAAAGGATTCCTAAAAGTTAAAAAAAATTACATCAGCAGTTCTAAACCCTTGGTACACACAAAGAAATTACCTAGTTAGTTAAAAAAAAAAAAAAAGAAATGAAGTAAATTTCTAATAAGAAAATGGACCAAAAGAAAAATCAATCTAGGCTATCCAAAGGTAAACCAGTCATTCAGTCAAGGTGTCTTTCTGTTTCTCTCTCTCTCACACACACACCTACACAAATAACCCCGTGAAGAGATACTTAACTTCACAAGTTAGAAAAATACAAATTAAAACATAATACCATCTTCAAACAGCAAATAAGCAAAAGTGGAAAAGCTCGATGACAGGCAACGCTGCGTGGAAAAGCAGCGCTCTCTGTAGGCCGGTGATGGGAGCATACACCGCTAGTCCTGGAGGGCCACTCGGCAAAATCTACGACCCCCGTAATACACATGTTGAGACAGACATTCTAGATGCACTGCCCACACGAAGGGACAGCATGTGTCTGCACGGAGGGTGTGTCCACAGCTGGAGAATGTGGTCACACAGAGGGGTCGAGAACCAGGGGGGGCCACTGAGGGAGAGCTGGGCATGGACAGACTGGCACCAGAGTGCGGGGTGAGCAGCTGGCTGTTCTGGAAGAGGGACAGGTGGGAGGCAGGGGTTGCTGCTGTGTGAGGGACCCACTCTTCCAGAGTCTCTGAGGGGGAAGAGGGTGTGGGGGGCCGCAGGGAGCCTGGTGGGGCATGCTGGCATCAGCCGGGACAAGCAGGCTCAGCATCTATTACTGCAGCTTCTCAGGCCGGCCACAGGGCCATGAGTTTACCATCGCAAGGGAATGACAGGTGCTGGGGCGAGCAGGGAGAGGGAATGGAGGGTCTCCATAGATCCTGCAAAAGCATTCATAAGAGGGGTGCCTTCTATGTTCTGAAAACAAAATGCAACATCACCAGGACATGCAAGTTAAGGCAGAACTGTGCTGTGCCCAGTGTTTCTTCCCTTAACCCCATAGTCCTAGGGGGAGGGGAGCGCTCCCCAGGACCTCAGGTAGCACTAAGTCCAGACAGCCATACCCCTGACACAGCAGTGCCCAGTGTGGGGAGCGTGGTGAGTCCTGCACAAACACTGGCAAAGTGGCCCAAGACTAGGAAAACGGGGCGAAGACAGGGGCTGGCCGCATACGTGCATTTGGGCATGCATGTCCACATCTCCATACCATGTTTTATTTGGACTGATGCATATGCTTACAGGAATGTGCAGCGCACAGTGGTCTGCAAACACTGCAGCTGGCTCTCCAGAGAGGAACAGTTGCATACAGCAATAGCCAGCTACGTTCACCCCCAAAGCGTGACAGTAGAAGGCAGTAAGAACGTGCACTAGCGAAGAGCTTCAGCACACTCTTGGGTTAAATCTGCAAATGACGCTGTAGGTTCTAATTTTCATGAAGGAAGGCTCCACACAAATGAACCCATATAAAACACTGAATGAGGTCTCCAAGTTCAGAGCCTGAACAGGTCCCAGAGGCCTGGGGGTTGGGGGGGCGGGGAAGGGAAGGGGCTGGAGAAAAATGCAATGGACTTTTTTTTTTTTTAAATGCTCCATGATCCTGTGTTCCAGCCTTTCTCTTTACGTTAATTTATTACTTTTTGCAAATTAAAAGAAGTTGCAGAGCACAGACCTCAGCCCCCCTGTAAGACCCCTCGACTGCAGTCTGGAAGGTGGGTACCCCGGGAGCTCCGCTCAGAGCCAGGGGCGACACACCGACTCCGAGGTCTCCTGAAGAACAGGAGACCTGGTATCTCTTAGTGCTTCTCCAGGGGAATGGATTCCACACAAACCTCAGACACTCAATTTCAGACTTCTACTCCTGCTCCAGCATCCCCCACCAGCAGTACTTACACGATTTCAGCGCTGTCTTCACAGAAGTCAATGTGCAACGTGACAGGCTTGGTGCAGTACAGCCTGAATTTCTTCGCTCGGTAGGGAAGCTGCATAAAGGTTTCCACTGCCACTCTGATGCTTCACAGTGAAACAGAAACATTTGCTTTACAAAGCGGACTTCTATAGAGCAGATTTCTTTAAAGTACACTCCCCTGGTAACTGACATACCTAGAACACACCCAAACCAGTTCTTTCTGTTTCTAATACAGCCACCAGCAGCAGAGAGAGCGGGCAGACCTGTGCCCCAGTCTTACTCTTCTCATGTATAAAAGCATAAGATGGGGGTGCCTGGGTGGCTCAGTGGGTTAAGCCTCTGCCCTCGGCTCAGGTCATGATCTCAGGGTCCTGGGATCAAGCCCCGCATCGGGCTCTCTGCTCAGCAGGGAGCCTGCTTCCTCCTCTCTCTCTGCCTGCCTCTCTGCCTACTTGTGATCTCTGTCAAATAAATAAATAAAACCTTGGGGGAAAAAAAAGAGTACAAGCATGGATATTCAGAGTATCTTTGGTGTTAAAACTTCATGATATGGGGGTTGAAGTATTAGAAAAATCATGTCTAATAAGGCTTCTCAGTCTCAGAAACACTAGGAAATAATGAACAAGCCTGTGAAACCAATTCTACTTAAGATTTTTAAATTACAAATTTTAATACACAACCCCAATGAGTTTCTATAAATGAGCATATATGTTGTGTTTTTTGAGATGTTTTTATAGTTAGTATTTATCAATTCTGTACCAAAAGAGGGGCTGAGATTTGATAAGTCTGTTGCTCAAGCACTTTTATTTCCATTCTTCAGGCCAACCACAGCCCGCCTGTGCATACCATTTCGACAGAAGCAGATCTGGAAGCCCTGAATGGGCAGCCTCGCCACCTCATCTCCACAGTTCAGAAAAAGGTGCCGGTCCTGACTGCCCCTCAAGCCTCCCTGCACACTACTGAATCACGGGCTTCTCTTGCCCAAAACTCCGAATACTAAAAATCTTCCCAAACAATTAAACACAATATTTACTTTGATAACAAGGCTGGTTATAAAGATGCAGAATCACAAGCTACAAAGGCATCTACTTTTTTTCTTAAGTATCTGCGAATTCCCAATGTTTGAGAAGTCCTTCTGCCATGAAATGCTTTACTCTTACTACAAAAATACTCTTTTGGAAGAAGGGTCCTCATTTAATTATTAAACTGATATCCTGGGGCGCCTGGGTGGCTCAGTTCTAAAGCATCTGCCTTTGGCTGAGGTCATGATCCCAGGATCCTGGGATCGAGCCCCTCATTGGGCTCTCTGCTCTGTGGAGAGCCTGCTTCTCCCTCTCCCACTCCCCCTATTTCTGTTGCCCCTCTCTCTGTGTCTCTGTCAAATAAATAAATAAACTCTTTTTTAAAAAATAAAAATAAAAAAATAAACTGATATTCTCTTACTCTGGAACAGGAAACTATGGAAAATTATCACAAACACAAAGTCTGATGTGTTGCTGGTGTTTTCTAATCAACTGTGGTTTTTTTTGTTTTGTTTTGTTTTTTTAAGATTTATTTATTTATTTATTTGAGAGAGAGACAGTGAGAGAGCATGAGCGAGGAGAAGGTCAGAGAGAGAAGCAGACTCCCCGTGGAGCTGGGAGCCCGATGTGGGACTCGATCCCGGGACTCCAGGATCATGACCTGAGCCGAAGGCAGTTAGTTGTCCAACCATCGGAGCCACCCAGGCGTTCCTCTAATGAACTGTTAATGGGTGCTCCTGGAGCCAATGAAGGCCACTCTGGAACCATTTTCCCACCTTCTGTGGCTGTGGTCATGCCCTCACTCTGCTAAGGAAGAACAGCAGGACTATTTGCACAGGCGCTCTGCTCCCCCTACTTGAGGCTGCACCAGCACCCACCCCTTCTGTGGGCACCAGACGACCTTCTGCCTCCAGGTAGGGTGTTTCCTGCAGCACAGCCTCCAGGAGGACGCACTCCATCACAGGAACACGCTGGGAGGGGAGGCCGGGTGAGCACATGCTCTGCCCAGAAAGGACGGTAGAAGGAGGGCCCAGCTGCCCAGGTCCTCACTGCGACCACCAGCCCCTACACTGACTGCGTACAGAACTGGAATCTGCAAGCCGTCCCCATGGGAAGCTAAGAACATTCTAGTTCTCTGACCTCTATCCTCTCACTGTGAAAATGGACCTTCTCCTTCAAAACGGATATCTGTCTCCCTAAAAAGTAGAAGAAGAAATAAATACATACATACTTTTTAGATTTCACAGGGATGTACTTGGCAAAATCCACAAGGAAACATTCTGCCAGGTAATGGTCGGCCGAAGACACAATGGACTTAATAACAGCCCTGCACCAACACCTCAGTTCCTGACAATACACCACACAGACCTATAGAAGAGAAACCTTGGCGTTAAAACCTCCGTCGAGGGAGAGAACAAAAAGATACCCCCAAACCATCTCTGCCCACATTCTACCTTCCAGAAGAGGAAAGGGGGGGGAGGCGGCTGGGGCTGCCTGCACCGGCCCCTGCTGGGCAGTAACCAGAGCACAGGGCAGCCAGGTCCTATTTCAGGCTTTCCTCCCCCAGTCACGCTCACTCCTTAAATAAGGACAGGCTTTTGAAAGTAAAACAAGGAAAATGCATTACTTTGCCTTCTTAAGTCAGAAAACAAAGCTTACGAATGGGTGTTGATCACGTGGCCAGACCCCTGTGAAATCCCCACCCAGGCTCACCTCAGCTCCAGGACCGGCTGTCTTCTGCACCAGCATGTGCCCAACACCTATAACTGTGCTTGCTGTGCACGAAGCCTCCAACAACTACTCACTGAATGACTCCAGAAATCAGTGCGTGCCTGCAGCCCCACTCTAGGGAAACTGCCCCACAGCAGTGACAGCCACCTGACCAACCCACCGTCCCATGGGGCTGCTTGGCCAGAGCAGACTCGACATTGACCCAGACGGGCAAACCAGACACTGACCACAGGCTCAGAAAGGGCCCCGTGGGGAGAAAGCTGTGTCCAACCAGGAAGAAGCCAGCAGAGAGGAGACTGCCACACTCGGGAACTGAACCCGGACACCACAGAGCGGCCACTTTGCAAGGGATGGGCTTGCAAGCCTCCCATAACTCCAAAGTCAAATAACCACAGAGAAATCTTGCCAAAGGGTGGAGGGTTTAAACAGATAGCAGTTCAGCTGGCTTTGAACTGGTGGCGTATGGGGCTTCCACCAACCCAAAAGGGGGCAATTAAAGCATAAAGAACAATGAGGACAGCTGATGGAATATATTTAAAGCTGTGAGTTCAATACAGTCTTTTAAAAAATGAAGAGGAGAGAAAAACCACACAGACCTCTGGACACAGAAGGCATGTGAAAGTGACTGTTTGGGAAGGTTAAACAGAAGGACTGTTCAGGCGGTGCTAGTCATGGGATGGTGCCTCATCTGCAGGAAAGGCGGACAGGCACCCCCTGGAGAAGGGGTGGAAAGTTCAGCACCATCACAGGGAGGCACTCAGGCTCCCCAAAATGTGGAGTATTTGAAAAGGACAACTGACTGGATTTCCTCACTTCACCAAGTCAATGGTATGGAAAAAAATAATGTTGTTAATGAAGATTTTGTTTGAAAGGGGAGGGGTGTTCCAATTATTTCTAATGTTTCTCATAGTTTATAAAACTTTCCCAGTAGAAAAATTCTAACTCTTCTGAAAAGTGACTGACTTGCAGAGAGAATGAGACAATGGGCCCAGGAGCCAAGGCGGCAAGAAAGGAAGAAGGGGCTGTGCCGTGAGGCAAGGAAAATGAACAAGCGTGACTTGGCCACAGTGATGAGTCGCAAAAGGGAGGCACTGGCCCTGGACTGAAAACCCCTATGCCCCCTCAGCTGAGGCCGCCAAACCCGTGGCAGATCTAGACTAGATTCAGAAGAGCCTCCGGTTCCCAGCCCTAGGAGGACAGCCCAATGCCTGAATTTGGATGACATTCCATCTCCCGTTGCCCTACTAGAATCTTCTACAACCTCTGCTTTCCAAAACCAGCCCAAATTTCGTGCAGCCAAAAGAACCTAACACAAGGCAGTATTATGAGCAATTAAAACACCCTAAAAGCTTCTGTCACCAAAATGTGTACATTTTAAGCAGTATTTCAAGACACAGTGCTTAAAACACATGTAGACACATACCTGCCCTTCTTCCAACATTAACGGTTTTATTTCTATATCTTGACACATGTTATTATAGAAGTCATTCATGGCACTATTTAGTTTTTGATAATCAACTTCATGATCTAAAAAGGGACTACATCCTTTTATAATAACCCAGAAGCATTCTGGATCTTCAATCTGTAAAAATTTTAAAAGACAAAACAATGCCTGGTTTAAAAAACAGAACCATAAAATAATGAACCTTAGAGGCATGATAACTGTTACTAATTTAAGTGGTCTAACAAATTCTAGATGAACATCTGTCTTTTATAGTCAGACCAAAGGTTAAAAGATAAAAAAAAGACTGTCAATATAGATCAAATCATCACACTGTACACCTTAAACTCATACAATGTTATTTATTACATTTATGTTATATTTCAACTCAGCTGGATAACAGGTAAAAGATACAAAGATAAAATTCTAAAACATGTAAAAAGTTAAAAAAAATATAACCAATAACACATCAGTAATTTTTAAAATTATGTCTGTGACTCAAAAAAGCAGAGATAAATGTCTTGCATTTTTTTAATTTTTATTTTATTTTTTTAAAGACTTTCTTTATTGGAGAGAGAGAGAGCGCATGAAGGCAGAGGAAGAGGGAGAAGCAGACTCCGTGCTGAGCAGGGCGCCTGGTAGGGGACTTGATCCCAGGATCCTGAGATCATGACACAACACAAGCCAAAGGCAGATGCTTAACCGACTGTACCCCTAGGCACCCCATCTCCTCTATTTTTAAAATATTCATGATAAAATACAAAAGCAAGGTTTCATGTTTACAATATGCTGTGTCTTTGTAAGAAGGAGAGGTAAATATGAATACATGTATATTCTGTTCATAAAATAAAAAAAATAAATGACGGCAGAAAAACCAAAACAAATACAAGTTATGACCTACAGGAAGCCAAGAATAGAAGAGGTGGGGATGAAAACCAGACTTCTCTGAATGCATCTCGATATAGAGCAGTGTCATTAGAAACCAAGATTTTCATCGTTAGAGGGTATAGATGTAAAATAAAAAGTTAAATCTGACTTGAAGATATCAATAAGAATTCAAGACTTTCCAAAGGCATTTATTTCCTAACTCTGCTTACTGAAAGGGCCTAAAAGCAATGACATCTTAAGACTTCTGGTCCTGGGTGCCTGGGCGGCTCAATGAGTTAAAGCCTCTGCTTTCAGTTCGGGTCATGATCTCAGGGTCCTGGGATCAAGTCCTGCATTGGGCTCTCTGCTCGGCAGGGAGCCTGCTTCCCTCCTCTCTCTCTCTGCCTGCCTCTCTGCCTATTTCTGATCTCTCTTTGTCAAATAAATAAAAGTCTTTTAAAAAAAAAGAACAGATAAATTCAAGAAAACTTGTCTTTAAAAAAAAAAAATTCCAGTCCTAGGTACCAAGTGGCAGGTGAACAGATGTTCACATTAATATCCTATTTTTCTTTTTTTTTTTTTTTAAGATTTTTATTTATTTACTTGAGAGAGAGATAGTGAGAGAGAGCATGAATGAGGAGAAGGTCAGAGAGAGAAGCAGACTCCCCATGGAGCTGGGAGTCCGATGCGGGACTCGATCCCAGGACTCCAGTACCATGACCTGAGCCGAAGGCAGTCGTCTAACCAACTGAGCCACCCAGGCGTCCCTATCCTATTTTTCTAAATATCTGAATATTTTTATAATAAATAGTTGGGAGAAAAAAGAACAGTGGGCCACTCTCGTTGCAGGTCATGGCAGAGTGGTTTACATGGACTAACCCACTTGCAAGTAACAATGATCAGCCCAGGAAAAAATACGAAATAATAAACACAAAGGCGCTGAAGAGAACAGAAACCACAGGGACTGGATGCTTTGCCAAGAGGATCGGCCAAGAGGATTTGCCAAGAGGATGGGAGATCCACATTTCCTCACAGCTTTTCCAGTCCAGGAGGAAGGGCTGCAACTCAGGCAGAAAGCCACTGTGTGTGCGGCTTGAGGAACCAGAGAAGGGAGTTTGGGGGGCTACAGCTGTACGTTGAGGGGAGAAATTCTGAAAGAGCCCCAAGGGGAGAGCCAAGTTCTCGGCAAGCCTGTATGGCACAGTGAGCCCCACAGTCCAGGGGAAAGCAACCCTGAGAAGGTGGACAGAAACACCACAGTTTTGGCTGCTGCCCCTGAGAACGGCAAACTCGTAGCATGTCACCTCCCCAAACCTCTGCACAGAGAGGCCCTTCCCAGGGATGACACTCACCCCCTCAAAATGCCTGCCTGGGGAAGCTCAAGGCCACCAGGAGAAGCCACGGTCTGTTCTAGGCGGCTTCGGACAGAGACCCTTGACCTTCCTGTGAGCATTTCCTCAGAAGGGTTGATAGGTGCCAACCCTCCCCATCCCTTTGAGATGTGTCTGTACCTCCTGCTACTCAGGAGAACCTGTGGAGGGCCGGAGGCTGTGGCGGCCACCTGGGACCTCCTTCCTCAGAGGGCAAGCACTGACCAGTCCCTGATCCCAGTATCCCTGGAGCCCCTCCCCTCCTCTTCCTCAGTCTTCCCTCAAAATGCTCGGCCCCCTCTCGCCTTCCCCAGCTCCTCTTGCCACTGCCGGCAGCTAATGTTCTGACCAATGTCTGCTTTTGTCTGTCTTCGGCAGCCATCACTGGGAAACCGTCTGCAGCAGGAGTCCAGCCAAATTCAAGAGGCTCAGTAGGCACCTCGGCCTCTCCCGGGAAACCGCTGATGGCCATGCCTGTGAACTCCAGCCCGCACTGCTGGACAAGCACAGTGTGCTCCGGCAAAAGCAGACGGGGCCTGAGGAGTGTAACCCAAGCCTCCCGGACCGCACCGCGAGCAACCGAAGCGCAGGTCAGCCGGCACTCTTCACCGTAACTGCAGTACCCTGCGTGCAGATACCGGCCATGTAAGGAGATGGAAATGTGACGTGTGGCCAAGGACAAAGGCAGTCGTCAGACGTGGACCCAAGACCACCCAGAAGTTGACATGAACAGGCAAGGCCGTCAAAGCAGCTGCTAGAAATAGGCTGAGTAACTTAAGGACATGATGGTTGTAGTGAGTCTCTGTGTTTCCTAAAGAGGAGAATCTCATGGAAAAAGTGGAAATTATATTTAAAAAAACAAAAAAAACCTAGGGAAAAGGTAATTCCAAAGAAGTAAAACATACCTCCCCCCAAAAAAGTTAGTTGTGGTGTGCTCACTACTACTATTTGACATCATACTGGAGGCCCTACTTAGTATAATGAAGTAAGAAAAAGGTTGTTAGCAAGCCTGGAAATGAAGAAAGAAAAGGGTCTCTATTTGCAAACAATATCTCCATAGAAAATCCTAAGGAATCTACAAAAAAGTGTAGAAGGTCACATAATACATTCAACCGTACATCTATAGTCCAGCAATGAAAACTGGAAATTTAAATTTAAAAAAAGCACCATTTTCAATAGCACCAAAAAACAGGATTACTCAGGAATGAGCCCAACAAAATATGTGTTGAAAGGTACAAAAACTAATCAAACAGACCAAGGAAGGCCTCTTTAATGCCAGTATACTGTGTTCATGGACTAAGATGTTGATTTTTCCCACAAGGATTCATAAATACAACTCAGTTCCAACAGGAATTGAGAAATCAACAAACTCATTAGGAAATTCTTACTGGAAAGGCAAAAGGAACTAAAATGGCCCAAATACTTCTGAAAAAGAACAACACAGTTGGAAGACTCAAACCACCTGATTTCAAGATTTATTAAAAAGCTGTAGTAATCATGGGGCGCCTGGGTGGCTCAGTGGGTTAAAGCCTCTGCCTTCAGCTCAGGTCATGGTACCAGGGTCCTGGGATCCAGCTCAGCAGGGAGCCTGCTTCCTCCTCTCTCTCTGCCTGCTGCTCTGCCTACTTGTGATCTCTGTCAAATAAATAAATAAAATCTTAAAAAAAAAAAAAAAAAAGTACAGGGCTCCTGGAGACATAAGCTAACAGCCCAGAAACAAAGCCACATGTATATGGTCAACTGAGTCTTGATAAAGGCACAAGAGGAGTTCAGCAGAGAAAGGGTAGTTTTTAATAAATGATGCAGAAACAATTAACTATCTGTAGCCACAAAAATTAAATTGGATCTATTTTTCATTCCAGATACAAAAATTAACTCTATATATCTAAATGTAAAATATAAAACTATAAAACTTCTAAAAGAATACATGGGGGAGGGGTGCCTGGGTGGCTCCGTGGGTTGAGGCCTCTGTGTTCTGCTCAGGTCATGCTATCCAGCCCCGCATTGGGCTCTCTGCTCAGCGGGGAGCCTGCTTCCCCCGCCCCCCGCCTGCCTCTCTGCCTACTTGTGATGCTCTCTCTCTGTCAAATAGATAAATAAAATCTTAAAAAAAAAAAAAAAAAGAATACATGGGGGAAATCCTTGTCACGATGGGTTAGACAAAGATTTTCGATGTAACACCAAAAGTTTAATTTGTACAAGCAAAAATTGGTAAATTGGACCTAATCCAAATTTTATTTTATTTATTTTATTTTTTTTGGAGTGAGAATCTGCATTTTTTTTTAATTTTTTATTTTTTATAAACATATATTTTTATCCCCAGGGGTACAGGTCTGTGAATCACCAGGTTTACACACTTCACAGCACTCACCAAAGCACATACCCTCCCCAATGTCCATAATCCCACCCCCTTAATCCAAATTTTAAATTTTGCCTTTTGAAAGACATTGTTAAGAGAAAGGAAAGTCATAAACTGGGAGAAAATATTTTCAATCACATTCAACTTCAAAGAACTTCATCCACAATATAAAGGCTAAAAACGCAGTAAAAAAATGACCAAGTAGAGAAATGGACAGATCCGAACGGACACTTGACCCAAAAGGATGGAAGGATGGCAAGCAAACCCATGGAAAGATGATTAGCATATCATCCATCATTAGAAAATGCACATTAGGGGGTGCCTGGGTGGCTCAGTGGGTTATGCTCTGCCTTCAGCTCAGGTCATGATCCCAGAACCCTGGAATCGACTCTCAGCTCTGTGGGGAGCCTGCTTCCTCCTCCTCTCTCTCTCTGCCTGCCTCTTTGCCTACTTGTGATCTCTGTCAAATAAATAAAATCTTAAAAAAAAAGAAAATGCACATTAAAACCACAAGAGGATACCACTACACAGTGAACACTACCAGAACAGCTAAAATCTATAAAATTGACCCTATCACATATTACATGCTGGTGAGGATGCAAAACAAGTAGACATTTTTAAAAAAGATTTTATTTTTTTTTAAAGATTTTATTTGACACAGAGAGAGAGATTACAAGTAGGCAGAGAGGCAGGGAGAGAGAGAGAGAGAAGGAAGCAGGCTCCCCGCTGAGCAGAGAGCCCGATGGGGGGCTCGATCCCAGGACCCTGGGATCATGACCTGAGCTGAAGGCAGAGGCTTACTTAACCCACTGAGCCACCCAGGCGCCCAAGATTTTATTTTTAAGTAATTCCTACACTTCACTTTTTAAGCACTTTCTACACATCAAACTCACAACCCCAAGGTCAAGAATCCCAATTCCAGGCGCCCTGCAGAAAGAACTCTTACACATTGCCAAAGGGAACCCATAATGGCATGGTCACCGTGGAAGATTTTCTCATGAAGTTAAACAGGTAATCAAAGTCTAGTTATGTATCCATGAAATGGAACTTGGGTTCACACAAAAACCTGTCTGTAAAGGTTAGAGCGGCTTTATTTATAATCGCCCCCAACTGGAAACAACTCAAAGGGCCTCCAGCTGGTGACTGTACAAACTTGCATGTTCTTTCAGTGGAGGACTGCTCAGCAGTAAAAAGGAAGCCATCAAGACTCACACAACCACCTAGGCAGGTCTCAAATGCACCCACTAAGAGAAGCCTGCCGGGGAGGCTAGCCCCACAGCATGATCAGCATGATTGTGTACCCACCCACATTTCCAATCGTACATCCTAGAAAAGACAAAGCTAACAGGGAAGATAAAGATCAGTGGTTCCAGGGGATCTGGACTGGGGCAAAGAAAGGACTACAAAGGAGCGAAAGGTAATGGAGGGGTGAGGGAACTGCTCTCTACTTTGATTGTGGTGGTGGTAACAGGACTGTATGATTTTTCAAAATGTAACAGAATTCTACATGAAAAATGATGAAGGTTACCATATATAAATCGTACCCCAATTTAAAAGATAGTTTATGGGGACGTCCCGGTGGTTCAGTGGGTTAAGCTTCTACCTTCAGTTCAGGTCATGATCTCAGGGTCCTGGGACTGAGCCCCGCATCAGGCTCTCTGCTCAGCAGGGAGCCTGCTTCCTCCTCTCTCTCTGCCTGCCTCTCTGCCTACTTGTGATCGCTGTCAAATAAATAAAATCTTTTAAAAAAATAAAAAATAGTTTATGTGTTTAAAAAAAAAAAAGAAGCAGGCCTGGGTGGCTCAGCCAGTTAAGCGTCTAACTCCTGGTTTTGGCTCAGGTCATGATCTCAATCTGTGAGATGAAGCCCCACCTCCAAGGGCTCTGAGCTCAGCAGGGAGCCTGCCTGAGCTCAACCTCTGCCCCTTTCCCCACCTGCATTCACACATACCACTCCCTAAAGTAAGTAAAAATCTTAAAAGAAAAAAAAAATAGGTGCAGCAAACACGGCAAAATGTTAAAATATTTGACAAAGCTACTTACCTTGGTGGATTTCCAGGTGTTTATATTTTTTATATTTTTGTATGTCCAGCCTATTTTCTAATAAAAAGTTAAGACTTAACTATGTTTAATCACAGGAATGATTTTAAAAGCTTCTTGTCCTCTGATGTGATATTGCCCATGCAGTAGTTTTACTAAAAATGCCTAACCTAAACATAATTATGAAGAAACAAACAAATCTGAACCGAGTGATATTTTGCAAAGCAACTGCCCTTGTTTTTCATAAATTTCAATGACATCAAAGACACAAAAAAGCCAGGGAACTGACCTAAATTAAAGGAGACTAAGAGGCCATGACAACTAAATGCAATGTACAATTTTCTTTCAAGATTTTATTTATTATTTATTTGACAGAGAGAGATCACAAGTAGGCAGAGAGGCAGACAGAGAGAGAGGAGGGGGGAAGCAGGCTCTCCGCTGAGCAGAGAGCCCAATTCGGGGCTTGATCTCAGGACCCTGAGATCATGACCTGAGCCGAAGGCAGAGGCTTTAACCCACTGAGCCACCCAGGTGCCCCCAAAGTACAATTTTTTATTGGATCCTGGAGCAGAGAAAACAAGTTTGAGAAGACATTATTGAGACAAATGGAGAAATTTGAACACAGACTATGTATTATGGTACTGGATCAATGTTAAATTTCCCAAGTGTGATAATTACATCATGATGATATAAGAGAAAGTCTTGGTTCTTAGGAAATACATGTGTAAGGATTTAGAGTTCTAAACTCATTCTCAAATGGGTCAGCAAAGAGTAATTTCCTATATATCTAACAAGTAATTTCCTATATATCTATTCATAAAGAAATATGCAAATAAAATATTAATAATTAGGGTATAGAGCATATGGTTATTCTCAATATGGTTTTTGTGACTTGTTTTTATATCTGAAAATCTTCAAAATATGAAGTTGGAAAGATGCTTAAAATTTTTTTAAGGCATTATAGATCCTTTGAAGTTACATCTATATGTGTGTGTATATATATATATTTTTTTCTTTTTTTTTTTTTTAATTTGCCTCTAAAACCTCAAAACTCAGGCCAGGTTTGGTTTTACCAACTAGGAGAATGTGAGCTTTACTGGGAGGGGATGGATGACCTAGGATGGGGAGCCTCTCACCTCTGAAACTGGCTGCTTCCAGCCAAGCCTATAAACCAATACCGGCCACAGTGTAATCACCCTTACACATTCTCTCCCCTGTTATGTCTGTTGTATTTCCATTAGAAAAATATCACCTATAGGGATGCCTGGGTGGCTCAGTTGGTTAAGCAGCAGCCTTCGGCTCAGGTCATGATCCCAGCGTCCTGGGATCGAGTCCCACATCAGGCTCCTTGCTCGGCAGGGAGCCTGCTTCTCCCTCTGCCTCTGCCTGCCATTCTGTCTGTCTGTGCTCACTCTCTCCCTCGCTCTCTCTGATAAATAAATAAAATCTTAAGAAAAAAAAAAAGAAAGAAAAATATCACCTATATAAAATTTTGGTCCACTTTCTTCTCCTTTATCCCTGCCATTCAAACTTGAATACTTAAATTTTATTCTGGCAAGATAACTAAATATTTCATGTCATTACTAAGATTTAATCAAATTAGGTATACTCTATTATTTCTCAGGTATGATTAACCCATCTTTTGTTATTTCCTTTATTATTTGTTATTTCCTTTTACGTCTTTACTTCCCTGAGTAAAAATGTCATGAGTGTCATATCCCACATTCGGTAGTATCTATGTGTCCAAGTGTAATTTATAACATCATCTAATCTTTAATTTCTGTTCAAGTTCCCTTAGTGTGTGGTATTTCCGTAATAACTCCACATATCTTAGTCAAACTTAACCTCTCCAACATCGATTGTAAAAATTAAGATGTTAATTTTAAAACGCTGTGACAGGGACACTTGGGTGGCTCAGTCACTTAAGTGTCTGCCTTCGGCTCAGGTCATGACCCTGGGGTCCTGGGGCAGAGCCCTGCATCAGCTCCCTGCTCAGTGGGGAGTCTGCTTCTCCCTCTTTTTCTGCCTGCCACTCCCCCTGCTTGTGTGCTCTCTGTCAAATAAATAAAATCTTTTTTTTTTCAAATAAATAAAATCTTAAAATAAAATAAATAGCTGTGATAATTCCAAACGAAACAGGAAGACCTGACCCACTGACAGTCATGCTGATGCAAGAGGTCCTTGGACCTTTCATCTCAACACGGCCTCCTCCGGGCAGGAAAACCACTCTTGAAATACTGTTTGTAGATCCCATGGACAGCACTGAAATCGTTCATGTGAGCCAGGAAATAGCTGCTTTACCCCAGTAGGGATGTCACAGACTGCAGCTTTCAGAATGTCATCCATGTCACCCATGTCTGCTTAGCCCCTACCTCTCCTCCCTGGCACAAGCTGTCCATTTGAAGGGTCCACACCCTACTGTCAACAGTCCTTCTGGAACACAGCTTGATTCTATGACCAATGACCCTGGGGCTTTTCTGGTGCCAGTCACCCCAACAAAGATGCCATGGCTAATTCTTCTCTCCTGTAGCCCTTCTGCGGGAACAAGCCCATCTACGGGACTCCCACTAGGTCTCACCATACTCTCTGCCGGACTCATTTCCAACATAATGGCACGTTTGCCTGGGCTGCTTTCTTAAGAAATTATTTTCAATCAACACCTTTTGCTTCATGAGATTCATCTTAACAGGCTTCTGATGCTACTTCTGTTATTTCTAAAATCCATTACAACAAATATTAATTGGACATTTAAACAATTTTTAATAATAACTTTGTGGTAAAATACCCATAACATTTACCCTCTTCACCAAATTCAGTGGCATTAACCACATCACCACCATCCATTTCCAGAATTCCTTTCAGCTTGCAAAACTGAAACCCTCACCCTTTATGTAATAATCCCCCACCCGTGTCCCCTCAGCCCCTGAGCAAACCCCCTTCTACTTTGTCTCTCTGAATCTAAGTACTCCAGGAACCTCACAGAAGTAGAATCATACACGGGGCGCCTGGGTGGCTCAATGGGTTAAGCCGCTGCCTTCGGCTCAGGTCATGATCTCAGGGTCCAGGTCATGATCTCAGGGTCCTGGGATCGAGTCCCGCATCGGGCTCTCTGCTCAGCAGGAAGCCTGCTTCCCTCTCTCTCTGCCTGCCTCTCCATCTACTTGTGATTTCTGTCAAATAAATAAAAATAAAATCTTTAAAAAAAAAAAACAAGTAGAATCATACAGTATTTGTCCTTTTGTATCTGGCTTCTTTCACTTAACAAGGGATGGTTCATCCATATTACAACATGTATCAGAATTTTCTTTGTTATTAAGGCTGAGTAGTATTCCATTATATGTATAGACCACACTTTGCTTCTCCATTCATCTCCTGATGGGCACTTGAGGGAAAAATTTGCATCCACGTAAAAGCTAAATTAACCTGGAGAACTACAACTGCAACCTGTAGCACACTTAGGGAACTACTCCTGTATGTATAGAAAATTCGCTGAGGGCCAGTAGATTAAGAGCCGGAAGTGTGGACAGAGCAGAGCTGACAGGGTAAAGAAAAGGATCCAAGACAGGGATTGTTTCCCAAGTTTGAGACAGGGAGAATCCAACAACTCCTGCCGCCAGTTCTGCCCCGGTGCAACCCTAGTAGAGCCCTGTCTTCCTACAGGCGAAACAGGAGATGCCTGTTTAGAACTAGTGATGGAGAGGGGCTTGCCAGTTAGATATGAAAAGCCTAAAAGTCTTGGAGTAAATTCTCTGTAAGAATCAAATGCTTCAGGGTGCCTGGGTGGCTCAGTGGGTTAAGCCGCTGCCTTCAGCTAGGGTCATGATCTCAGGGTCTTGGGATCGAGTCCCGCATCGGGCTCTCTGCTCAGCGGGGAGCCGGCTTCCCTCTCTCTCTGCCTGCCTCTGCCTACTTGTGATCTCTCTGTAAAAATAAATAAATAAAATTTTAAAAAAATCAGATGCTTCAAACGTCCATGAATCTCTGCTCATATAAATTACCTAAGACCTAAAAAAGGAGCGGGAAAATTGATGGTTTTAATTTTTTTTTTAAGAAATTTATTTATTTGACAGAGAGAGATCACAAGTAGGCAGAGAGGCAGGTAGAGAGAGAGGAGGAAGCAGGCCCCTGCTGAGCAGAGAGCCCGATGTGGGACTGGATTCCACGACCCTGAGATCATGACCTGAGCCGAAGGCAGTGGCTTAAGCCACTGAGCCACCCAGGCGCCCCGAAAATTAATGGTTTTTAAAAATCCATCATTTGCTACGTTCCTCTTCTCCGCCCACAGAAGCATGATTAAAAAACAAAAAAAATTTTTTTGTATTTCCTTTTCCCAGAGACCAAAACCCACCCGTTTGCTCTGGTTTGTAAACTCCTCCCTCCAACTAACCTTGTGAACACGGCCTGCCTTCGGCCTCGTGCCTCTTACCCGCGCGACTCGGAGCTGCAGCTGCCGGCACGCCCCGCCTCCTTCACGCGCTCGAGGACTGGAGTTCGGAGCCCCAGGGCGCACGCGTGGGGAGGGGCCGCCAGAGTCCAGGGGCGCGAGCGAGCAGCTTCCCGCGTGAAGCTGGGAGGGGCGGGTGTGGAGGGGTGGTTGCCACAAGGACCCTGAAATAGGGACACTCTCCCCGCCCCCCCCCCCCCCGGAGAGGACCAGCCGAAGGTTCCCGTGTTCAAGGACCGGGGCCCGGGGGCTCTACGCCAGCGCCTCCCAGGACGGGGGAGCGCGGGAGAAGGCGTTACGGTCCATCCTCCCCCGCTAAGGTTGCAGAGTCAGTAAATCCATGATGAGTAACTTTTTACTGAGTCCCAAACAACACCTGGGCACACCTGGAACTGAAATCTCGTGTTGTCGATCTGCAGTCGGGGGTCCGGAACCCCATCCGGCAAGCCCACCCGCGGGTCCGAAGACCGGCGTGAGCAGCCGGGGCGGCCCCTGCGCGGGGAGAGGCCGGCCGCCGGGCCGGGGCTGGGCGCTCGCTCACCTTCAGCACCAGCACCTCGAGCATCTTCCCCGCGCGTCGCTCCCGCCGGACGGCCGGCGTGGAGAGACCAGCACCGTCGCGGCCGCGTCCCTTCCCGGGTCTTCCCGTCGTCCCTCACTCGGAAGGCGCTTCGCGGGCAAAACTCGTGGCACTGCCGGCCTCCGCCCTCCGTGGGGGCCCCCGGGACCCGCAGGTCGCTGCACACCAGCCGCGACGCTCCGCACCCTCCCAAAAGGACGCTGCCGGGAGCGCGCTCGCGGCTTGGGCACTGCGCCCCTCCCACGTCCGACCCCTGCCCGGCAAGCCTCGAGGCTTCTAGAAGGCCCGCGAGGCGCCAACGGCCGGGACGAACAACTGCCGGCCGCCCTGCGCACAGCACCGGGTGCAGCGGGGCGGGGCAGGGGCGCGGGGAGGAGACACGCCCGGGGTGGGGGGCGCGCAGTGGAGGGCGCCGGGCATCACGTGGCTCGCCCCCCACCAGTCTCAAGCGCCAGGAGTCAGCTCGTGAAGCCCGCCTCCACCTGGTGGCCCTAAGGCTGAGGAAGAGGCCCAGCCGGTCACTAATGTGAGGGTGGGGAGTGGGTTGAGGGGGAAGGGGGCTCCTGGCCACATCCCCTCCCCACACCCTCCACCTCAGCCTCCCGCTTTGGGTCCCAGATTTCCTCCCACCTGACCCTTAGCTGGCAGGGCTCCTCCAGACTCTGTCACTCACTGGCCGTTCTGGTCACCAAACTGCAGCCTCCAACGCCTGGCTCTTCCCGGCACGTGTATTGGCACGTGTATTTGTTGCTGCGGCACCGAAGAGTTCTCTAAATTTTAAACACCTGGACGCCTTAGTTTTTCTCGCTTAAAAAATGAGACTCACTGCTGTGAAATGTGTAGACCCGGTGATTTACAGACCTGTGCTCCTGGGGCTAATAATATATTAAATGTTAATAAAAAATAATTTAAAAAAAAATGAGACTCACAATTAGATGGGGTCACACCGTTAAATAAAGGGCACCCAAGAAGCACTCAGGGACGGTTAGCTTTTATTACTACCCCGGGAATCTCCCTCCAGCATTTGAATAAGTCAACACACAAGAAGAAACATGAATATTCCTTAAAAATCAAAGGAACCACAGCATAAATAATTTAAAAAAAAAATTCGGGCCTATGTGGTTTTACAGGTGAATCTTTCAATATCTTGATCGTGAAAAAAAAAAATTTTAAGCCCACGTGAAGAGGTATTAACTTTCTAATAAGGGAACCAACAAGATGGCAAAAAAAAAATTTTTTTTTTAAATTTTGCACCAATTTCTTGAGCATGGCCGTTGTGGGGTTATGTTTTCAGGGAGCAGAATGCTCACAAAAGCATCCAGTTTTAAAAGCCTGTTAGATTTTTTTTTTTTTAAAGATTTCATTTATTTATTTGACAGGCAGAGATCACAAGCAGGCTGAGAGGCAGGCAGAGAGAGAACGAGGAAGCAGGCTCCCTGCTGAGCAGAGAGCCCGATGCGGGACTCCATCCCAGGACCCTGAGATCATGACCTGAGCGGAAGGCACCCCAAGCCACCCAGGCACCCCAAGCCTGTTAGATTTTTTAAGCAGCAGAACTGCTTAAAATCTCAGGCAGGAGAGTTGGAGAAGAGAGGTGTGTGGACTTCCAGTAAGGAGGAAAACACAGCTGCTGAGTACATGAGGTTCACCTGTTGATGAACTGTACTAACCAGGCTTCACCTCCAGTGGAGGCATCTGGAAGGACCAACAAACCTGAAAGCTCCACACTTTGTCAGAACGGTGTGAAAGGACCAGATCTTATTTAAACAGGAGGTCCCAGGAACTGTTCCCAAGCCCCAAAGAAAATGCAGAGTACAGCTTTCTCCCAGTTCTTGGTTTACGGTCAACATTTCTTTTTCTTTTGACTAGAACCCATGCTACATATGATGTTTCAACACAGAACTCAGAAAATGGAAGTATTTCTCCATCCTGCTTCCTAGTTCCCTTGAGGCTGAAGGGGATCAGTTCGGTACCTGTAACCTGTCACACACACACACCCCGCACACACACACATACCACCGCTAGGTAGTGGGAAGGCTTGTTTTAGAAATTACTCCACAATAAGTAATTCATGGGTATGTGATGTACAGCGTGGTGATTTTAGTTAATAAAATATTTGAAAGTTGATAAGAGAATAGATCTTAGAAGTTCTCATCACCAGAAACCAATTTTTTTGTAACTATGTTTGGGGACACTAGACTTATTGTGGTGATCATTTCAAAAGACATATAAATATCAAATCATTGTGTTGTGCACCTGAAAGTAATGTAATATGTTGATTATACAGGGGTGCCTGGCTGGCTCAGTCAGTGAAGCATGTGCCTCGATCTTGGGGTTGTGGGTTCGAGTCCCACGTTGGGTGTACAGATTGCTTAAAAATAAAATCTTTTAAAAAATTACTCCGCAACATAATAATATGAAAAGACTCCCAGTGCATTTTCATAAGGCAATTAAGTCCTGATATTAAAACCAGACAAAGACAATACAAAGAACTATAGACTAATAGACTAATTCCATTTATCATCATAGGAGCTGAAATCGCAAATAAAATGCTACCAAGTAAAGCCCACGACCAAAAAAAAAAAAAAAAAAAAAATTTAAGCCACGGCCAAGTAGGGTGAAGTCTTATTCCAGTGGTGCAAGAATGTTAAATATTGGTCAGGAACAAATTTGGCCAGTTCATGGTACAGCAAACAATCAAAAGCTGTCACAAGCAGATTGGCTCTGCGGGCACCGTGAAGTGATGTTAGGCGTTAGAAAATTAAAGTTTTTCCCTTTATGGGAAGGATATTCTGGTTCTGCAAATGGTCTAAGTGGAGAGTAATCTATTATTGATTTGCTTCTCATCCCAAAGCATCTTTCAAGTTCCCAAGGGAAGGAGAAAGGGAGAGAAAACAAAGCATTAGGAATGGCAGGAGGGGAAGTCTGAGATAGCAAGACCTCCAATCCAGCAGGACTACCAGAACATTCTCTCCTCACTGTGCTCATGGTTGGGGTGGAAGAGAGAGGAACTGAACCAAGTTTTACAGAACTGGCACAATTCTTTTTTTAATTATTATTATTTTATTTTATTTATTTATTTGAGAGAGAGAAAGGTAGAGTCTGCATCTCCCCACAGAGCAGGACCCAGATGTAGGACTCAATCCCAGGACCCTGTAATCATGTCCTGAGACAAAGGCAGATGCTTAATCAGTTGAGCCACTCAGGTGCCCCTGGAACTGGCATAATTCTTAAAAATGAGCCCAGGAAGGGCCTGTTCTCTCTTCCCTCCCTCCAAGATCTCTTCTTTCCCAAATGTAGTTCAAATCCTCTTACCTAGGAGACATCAACTCTAAACAACAGTCTGCACTTCCCTAGTTTTAAAATATTCTCATTTTGACAAAAAAAAAAAAAGAAAAAGAAAAAGAAAAAAGAAGTTTGGTCCCAAAGCTGGCTTAATCATTTGTCTGTTGATTTTTTAAGAAAAGAATTGTTTCGCTTTTATTTCTGAGACATTTTGCATCAGTTGAGAGAGAGAATGGACATTACAGTTATGGGATCATAGCCCAAAGATACAAGCCTGGTTCTTGCCTAGTGTTTCCCCCAGACACCTCAGTTGTCTTTCATGGAGTTGATCTTTTTGTCAGAGAATGCCTTGTTCGTAGTTCCCACTAATAATAAACATCTATCAGATTATCCCTGTTTCTCGTGTATTTTAACAAGCTCAATGTTGTTATTCACTACAAGAAGTTTCCCATATCTCCATTTTGAGCTATACACTATCAAATTAAAATTAACCTTGTCCCATTTACTGCTTTGTACACTGATACTTCGTCTAATTAATAATCTCTAAGCTTTTCATGTTTTTTCTCTTTACTTTTAGCTTTCTTGCAGAATTATTTTAATTGACTTATAATTAGGTTTCGTTTCTTTTTTCCCAGCTCGAGATACAGTTGATGCATGACATTGTAGACGTCTAAAGCATTTAACATAGTGATTTGATATACGTATATATTATGAAATAATCACCACAATAAGTTTAGTTAACACCCATCACCTCACAGTTAGTTTTTTCCTTGTGATGAGAACCTTTAAGATCTACTCCCTTGGGACGCCTGGGTGGCTCAGTTGGTTAGACGACTGCCTGCAGCTCAGGTCATGATCCCGGAGTCCTGGGATCAAGTCCCGCAACGGGCTCCCAGCTCCATGGGGAGTCTGCTTTTCCCTCTGATTTCTCCTTGCTCATGCTCTCTCTCACTACCTCTCTCTCAATAAATAAATAAAAATCTTAAAAAAAAAAAAGATCTACTCTCTTAGCAATTTTCATATACACAACCTAATATTATTAACTGTAGTCATCACATTGTATAATGCATTCTTAGAACTTACTTATCTTTTTTTAAACATTTTATTTATTTATTTATTTGTCAGAAAGAGAGAGAGCACAGGCAGGCAGAGTGGCACGCAGAGGCAGAGGGAGAAGCAGGCTCCCTGCCAAGCAAGGAGCCTGATGTGGGACTGGATCCCAGGACCCTGGGATCATGACCTGAGCCGAAGGCAGCCACCCAATAGACCCAGCCACCCAGGCGTCCCTAGAACTTACTTATAACTGAAAGTTTGTACCTTTTGATCACCTTCACTAATTCCTGCACCATGTACCACCCACCTCTGGCAATTAAAAATCTGATCTCTGTTTCTATGGGTGTGGTGTTTTGTTTTGTTTTAGATTCCACATATAAGTGAGATTATGCAGTATTTGTCTTCCTCTGTCTGATTTATTTCATTTAGCATATTGCCTTCAAGGTCCATCCATGTTTCACAAATGGCAAGACTTCCTTGTTTATGGCTGAGTGGTATTCCATTATATATAATTAATTAATGAACATTACATATATCATATATATTAGAACACATTTACATATGGATAGGATATAAGAATATTATACTGTTCCACCTTTTCCCTAACCGTTCATCCATCTATGGACAGTTTGTCTCCATGTCCTAGCTATTATAAATAATGCTGTAATAAACATAGGGGTGCAGATATCTCTTCAGGATAGATTTCATTTCCTTTGGATATACCCTCAAGAGTGGGATTGCTGCATCATGTGGTTCTACTTCTAATTTTTCAGAAATCTCCATGCTGTTTTCCTTAGTGGCTGTGTCAGTTTACATTCCCATCAACAGGGCACAGGGCTTCCCTTTTCTCCACCTCTTCACCAACATTGTTATTTGCTTTTCTAATGAGAACCATTCCAACAGGTGTGAGGGGGTACCTCATTGTGGTTTTGATTTCCTATTTATTAAACTTTCCTATTAATTACTGATGCTGAACATTTTTTCATGTACCTGCTGCCTATCTGAACATCTTCTTTGGAAAAATGTCTATTCAGATCCTTTGTCCATTTTGGATTTTTCTGGCTAAGTGAGTTTCTTATGTATTTTGGATATTAATATTATCAGATATGTGGCTTGCCTTTTCATTCTGCTGACTGGTTCTTTTGCTGTGCAGATTTTCAGTTGGTTGTCAACATTCATGTCAATAAGCCCTTTCTCTATGTCTTCTTTTAGGAGTTTTATGGTTTCAGGTCTCACATTTAGTAAAGCTTTTTATATGTTCCTAGTTCATTTTTATGAGTGATATAACACAGGGGTGTAGTTTCATCCTTTGGCATGTGAGTATCTGATTTTCCTGACACCATTTATTGAAGACACTAGGTTTTCTCCACTTAGGATTCTTGGCTCTTTTGTCAAATATTAGTTGACTGTATATGCATAGGTTTATTTCTGAGTTCTTGATTCTATTTCATTGGTCTGTGTGTCTGCCAATATGCTAGTACCATACCTTTCCAATTCTACTATGATAGCTTTGCAATATAATTTGAAGTAGGAAGTGTAATGCCTCCAGCTTTGCTTTCCTTTCTCAGGACTGCTTTTGCTATTTGGGGTCAGTCTTTTATGGTTCCTCATGAATTTTAACATTGTTTTTTCTTTCTATTTCTGCAAAAAAAAAAAAAAGTCCTTGAAATTTTCATAGGGGTTGATTGAATGGAAACATGATATGGGATTGTATGGACATTTTAACAATATTAATTCTTCCAATCCATGAACAGAGGTTGTCTTCTCCATTTGTGTTTCTTCATCGATGTCTTACAGTTTGGTTTAGAGATCTTTCATCTCCGTGGTTAAACTTATTCCTAAGTAGTTCATTATTTTTGATGCTCTTATAAATAAGATTGTTTTCTTTTTTAGATAGTTCATTTTAGTGTATGGAAATGCTACTGATTTTTGTAAGTTTGATCTTGTATCCTACAGCTTTACTGAATTTATTGATTAGATCTAAGTTTCTTGGTGGGATATTTAGGATTTTTTACATATATTTTTCTATGTATATAAAATCGTGTCACCTGCAAACAGAGACAATTTTACTTTGTCCTTTCCAATTATAATGTCTTTTACTTTTTTTCTAGCCTGATTGTTCAGCCTAGGATTTCTAGTACTGTGTTGAATAGGAGTTGTGGGACTGACCGCCCTTGTCTTGTTCCTGATTTTAGAGAAATATATTTCATCCTTTCACCACTGAGTATGATGTTGGCTATAAGCTTGTCATCTATGGCTTTTGTCATGTTGAGGTACGTTCCTTCTATACCTAATTTATTGAGTTTTTGTCATGAATAGATGTTGAATTTTATCAAATGTTTTCCTGCATCTATTGAGATAATCAGGTGATTTTGTCTTTTATTCTTTTAATATGATATATTACACTTATTGGTTTGCATATGTTGAACCATCCTTGCATCCCAGGGATGAATCCCTCTTGATCATGGTATATGATCCTTTTAATGTGCTGCTGAATTCATTTTGCTAGTATTTTGTTTAGAATTTTTGCATCTATATTCATCAGAGCTACTATCCTGTAGTCTTTTCTTGTAGTGTCCTTATATGGCTTGGCTATCTGGGTACTCTTGGCCTTATAAGCTTGTGAATATTCCTCTTCTTCAATTTTTGGAATTTTTTTTTAATATTTTATTTATTTATTTGACAGAGAATCACAAGTAGGCAGAGAGGCAGGCAGAGAGAGAGAGGAGGAAGCAGGCCCCCTGCCGAGCAGAGAGCCCGATGTGGGACTCCATCCCAGGTCCCTGAGATCATGACCTGAGCCGAAGGCAGCGGCTTAACCCACTGAGCCACCCAGGCGCCCAATTTTTGGAATTTTTAAAAAAGATTTTATGTATTTATTTGACAGACAGAGATCACAAGTAAGCAGAGAGGCAGGCAGAGAGAGAGGAAGGGAAGCAGGCTCCCTGCCAAGCAGAGAGCTGGATGCGGGGCTCGATCCCAGGACCCCGAGATCATGATCTGAGCCCAAGGCAGAGGCGTAACCCACTGAGCCACCCAAGCGCCCCAATTTTTGGAATTGTTTGAGAAGGATTGGTGATAAGTCTTCTTTAAATGTTTTGTAAAGTTGGGCGCCTGGGTGGCTCAGTGGGGTGAGCCGCTGCCTTCGGCTCAGGTCATGATCTCAGGGTCCTGGGATCGAGTCCCGCATCGGGCTCTCTGCTCAGCAGGGAGCCTGTTTCCTCCTCTCTCTCTCTCTGCCTACTTGTGATCTCTCTGTGTCAAATAAATAAAATCTTTAAAAAAATGTTTTGTAAAATTCACTAGTAAATTTATCTGGTCCTGAGTTTTTCATTTTGGGGAGCTTTTTGATTACTGCTTCAATCTTATCCCTTATTGGTCTGTTCAGATTTTTTTATTTCTTCCTGATTCAGTTTTGGTAGGTTTTATGTTTCTAGAAATTTATCCTTTTCTTTAAGTTACCCAGTTTGTTGGCATACAGTTGTTCATAGTAGTTTCTTATGATCCATTGTATTTCTTTGATGTCTTTCGTAATGTCTCCCCTTTCATTTATAAATTTATTGATTTGGGTCGTCTTTCCTTGTTTAGTCTAGCTAAAGTCTTGTTAATTTTGTTTATCTCTTCAAGAGCAAACCCTTAGTTTTCTTAACCTTTTCTATTATTTTCCTGTCTCTTCATTGATTTTTGCTGTAATCACTATTTCCCTTGATCTACCAATTTTGAGCTTAGCTTGTTCTTTTTCTAGTTAATTAGGCTTTAATACACTTAATCTGAGAGTTTTCATATATGAATAAATTTAACCCATTTTTATATATTGTCATGGTTGACATTGTTCCTACTTGAATCATTTCACTGTAAGTCTTTGGCTTTTGTTTCATTGCCACTTAAACTGTTTTCTTCTTCTTTTTTCTTTTTAAAGATTTTATTTATTTTACAGAGAGGGTGTGAATGAGTGAGTGAGAGAGAGAGAGAGAGAGTGAAGGAGAAGCAGACACCCTGCTGAGCAGGGAGCCTGACATGGGGCTCAATCCCAGGACCCCTGAGATCATGACCTGAGCTGAAGGCACTTAACCTGAGCCACCCAGGCGCCCCTTAAACTGTTTTCTATCTTTTGCATTAGGAGTTATGTTTTGTTTTTGACTGATTTGAAAAGTGACCTTCTTATTTTTAATTCTACTAGTTATTTTTGCTTTTAAAAACACACATTTTGCTTTTTAAAAACACCTACTTTTTATTTTAATCACCTCGTGCTCTTCACAATAAGTGAGCTCCCTAATCCCCCCAAATATGGAATGCTCTATGAATCTATGTGTCATCTTTGCACAGGGGCCATGCTAATCTTCTCTGTGTTCCAATTTTAGTATATATGCTGACAAAGTGAGTATTTACACAGGTATTTGTTATCACAAAAACATATATATCACCATATAATATATAATATATATACCACCTCTTCTTTATCCATTCATTAGTTGATGGACATTTGGGGCTCTTTGCATAGTTTGGCTATTGTAGATAATGTAGCTATAAATATCGGGGTGCATGTGCCCCTTCAAATCAGTATTTTTGTTACTTTTGAGTAAATACCTATTAGTACAATTGCTGGATCATAGGGTAATTCTATTTTCAACTTTTTAAGGACCCTCCATACTGTTTTCCAGAGTAACTGCACCAGTTTGCATTCCCACCAACTGTGTCAAAGGGTTCCCCTTTCTCCACATCCTTGCAAACATCTGTTGTTTCCTGTGTTGTTAGTTTTAACCATTTTGACTGGTGTTAAGGTGGTATCTCATCATGGTTTTGATTTGTATTTCCCTGACAATGAGTGATATTGAGCATCTTTTCATGTGTCTGCCAGCCATGTGGATATCTTCTTTGGAAAAATGTCTATTCATGTCTTCTGCCCATTTCTTATCTGGATTATTTGTTTTTTGGGGGAGTATTGAGTTTGATAAGTTCTTTATGGATTTTGGATACTCTCTCTCTTTTTTTTTTAAGATTTTATTTATTTGACAGAGAGAGAGAGAGAGCATAGCAGGGGGAGCAGCAGGCAGAAAGAGAGGGAGAAGCAGACTCCCCACTGAGCAGGGAGCCGGATCGGGGCTCCATCCCAGGACCCTGGGATCATGACCCGAGCTGAAGGCAGAGGCTTAACTACTGAGCCACCCAGGCGCCCTGGATACTCTTTTATCAGATATGTCATTTGCAAATATCTTCTCCCATTCTGTAGTCTGCCTTTTAGTTTTGATTGTTTTCTTCACTGTGTGGAAAACTTTTATCTTGATGAAGTCTAAACAGTTCATTTTTGTTTTTGTTTCTCTTGTCTTTGGAATGGGTCTAGCAAGAAGTTGCTATGGCTGAGGTCAAACGGATTGTTACCTATGTTCTCCTCTAGCATTTTGGTGGTTTCCTTTCTCACATTTAAGTCTTTCATCCATTTTAAATTTATAAAATATGTCTTTCAAAACATTTACAGTGCTTTATAGTTATATTATTCATATTTACTTCTTTTTTTTTATTCATATTTACTTCTTATACTTAATTCATTTCCACACTCACCGTTAGGACTTCTACCACCTACTTCTACTTTAAATGTTTTTGATTAATCTGTTATCCACAATATTTCTATCAAGTGAATTCTTTCAGAACAGGTGGAATTTTCAGAGCATATGTAAATGAAAATTGTGTGTGACTTTCACACAATAGAACTATTGACTACACACATCCTTTCCCCCTGCTCAGTATATTCTGTTTAAAAGTATATCCTGTCAGTATATCCTGACACACACACTCAGAGGCCTGATTTTCTACCTTTGTGAGCAATCTTCTCTTTTTCTTCCTGAAAATCTGCATTCTTTATCACTGAAATTCAAAATATCATCCAGATATTGGGCAATTTTTGTTAGTTTTCCTATGACAGCAACAAGATCATTTTACCCTAAGATCAACATTTTTCTTTATCTCAAGCAAAATTTATTCTCTTCTCTAAATAATGCTTTTCTCCCCTTTGCCCTGGAATCTCCTTTTATACATGCCAACAATCCTCATGTCCTCATCTGTTTTCCTGACACAGTGGTAACAGCGACTCAAGAACAAAAATACAACTAGAGATCCAGTTTGCTTCAAGGCAAACAGTATGTGCAAAGATCCTGAGGTGGGAAGGAACTTTGAGTAATCAGGGAACAGAAAGAAGACCCTTCTCATGGGAGCGTAGTAGGAGGTATGAAATTAGAGAGAAAGGTAGGGCCTTGCAGGCCACAGTAAATTCAGCTTTTAAATGTGAAGAAAAGCCACTAAAGGGTTTTTTTTTTAAAGATTGTATTTATTTATTTGACAGACAGATCACAAGTAGGCAGAGAGGCAGGCAGAGGGAGAGGAACGGAAGCAGGCTCCCTGCTGAGCAGAGAGCCCGATTCGGGGCTCGATCCCAGAACCCTGAGATCATGACCTGAGCAGAAGGCAGAGGCTTTAACCCACTGAGCCACCCAGGCGCCCCCACTAAAGGGTTTTAATGAAGGCAGTGATGGGACATGGCTTACATCTGGATATCGAGAGCACTCTTCCAGTTCAATAGGAGAGAATGTGTCATGAGGTTAAGAATGAAGATGGAGACACTAGCTCTTAGATTTGTTACAGGGCTGATAGCGTCTAGGTAAAATATAACTAGGGCTCAACTAAGGTGATGGCAGTGGAGAGAACAAAAAGATGGGAAATTCAGGGCACGTGGGTGGCTCAGCGGATTAAGCCTCTGCCTTCGGCTCAGGTCATGATTCCAGAGTCCTGGAATTGAGCCCCACATCGGGCTCTCTGCTCAGCAGGGAGTCTGCTCCCCTCCCAACCCCCACCACCTCTTCTGCCTGCCTCTCTGCCTACTTGTGATCTCTGTCAAATAAATAAATAAAATCTTAAAAAAAAAAAAAAGATGGGAAATTCAAGGTAATTGTAGGCAACAGAATCAACAGGACCTGCTAGTCCCCTAGATATAAAGCAAAAGGAGGAGTCAAGAATGACTAATATTTTTAGCTTAAATAACTGGTAGATTTCTGATATATGGAAGACTGTGCTGAGGGACCCTGCTTTAAAGGGAAAATTGTAGGTTAGGAAACAAGCTTAACTGTTTTAACAAAGAGACCCCAAAATATAGTGGCTTCTATTTTCTTTCACGTAGCAAGCAAGAGGTGAGCAGTCCAAGTCTGGCAGGCAGTTATGTCCTAACACCTGGCTTCTGTGTCTGGGTCCGAGAAAGCTGCTCCCGTGGTCACAACTTTTAGCCACTGAGAAGGGGAAAAGACAAAATGGAGGGCAAGCAGTTTTCTTTTTAAAGGATGTAACCTGAAAGTTGCTTACCTCACCAAATAAGGTATGTGAACAGGTAATGAGGGCTCTAAAAGCTGAAGGTCAGTTAGAGGAGAAGTTACAGAGAAAGAGGACAAGTGGTTGAAAAGTTGCAGAGAAGTTGAAAACAAAATAGAGGTTTGAGAAGAGTCAGTTAATAACTACATATGCCCAAATGTGAGGGTACCCCTCTCAAAATCCCTCAGAAGAGAAGTCCCCTCATACCTGAGCCCTTTGTGTCTCCCACAGGATAGGGCATGCTTATTTTTATTAACAGAACTGTGAGGACGAGACATGTTAACTTGAAATGCTGATGCCTGGGCGCCTGGGTGGCTCAGTGGGTTGAACCGCTGCCTTCAGCTCAGGTCATGATCTCAGGGTCCTGGGATCGAGTCCCGCATTGGGCTCTCTGCTCAGCAGGGAGCCTGCTTCCCTTCCTCTCTCTGCCTGCCTCTCTGCCTACTTGTGATCTCTCTCTCTGTCAAATAAATAAATAAAATCTTAAAAAAAAAAAAAAAGATAAAAGAAATGCTGATGCCTGTGCAGTTTGGGATTCTCATGGAAGTCATTCCGAGGAATCAACAAAAGAAGGTAGATAATGGAAACGAACGAACACGGACTTTGTACTTATTCCTGAATCTTAACTTCGGTTTCATGAGACTGCATAGTATTATAGAAAGTGAGTTCTGGCTGCGTCCTGGTGAAGACGGCATGGGGTAGGGATGCCAGCATGGGCAGGAAGGGGTCTAGAAGGAAGAGGAGTAGGGACACGTGATCTGCCCTATTATTCTGTGTTGGGGCCCTAGGGTATCACAACAGGAAGTCAAGTGAGTCTTCCAAAAGGAGTTCTTGGAAGACAAGGTTTCATTTAGATGAAAAAGACAAAAATAGATTGTTATGAAGAAAACTACGTCAAATTACTTTGTCACTTCTCCTAAAATCATCCACTGAACCACATAACTCCAGCAAAAAGGGTGTAGGGCTAAGAGGGTTGGGAAAGGCGGTGCTGTGCAGTTTCCCCCGCTCTCTCCCAGCCACGGAAGTGAGCCTGGAACATTCCACTACCAACAGAGTCTTCACAGCCTGTGCTGGCCTCACTGCCTTCTGGGGGACGTCTTTCTCCGTTTCAGACTCAATGTTGTCCTCCTTTGCTCTGCGTAAGCACGTGCATCCCAGGACACCTGGCCAAACCGGTGACTATATCTGGCCACTGCAGGGGGAGCACCTGGTGGCTGTGGGGGCCTCACCTGAACTACTGGAACCGATTCTGCCCTGCCTCTTCTCCATGTGAATACAACGTTATTCCACCAGTACTTGGCTGTACTGTGGCTTCTCTGGTGACGATGATACCAAGACGTGGTGGGCCGAATTGTTCCCATTTCTGCTTTTGGTGGTAGGCGACAGATGTCACTTGCTTGTCAAAGCATCGGGTTCTACTCTTAGCTATGGCACTGATGAGCTATGTGAAGCTGTCTCTGTTTTCTAATTGGCAAAATAATGGTGCTCAGTGAGTTCTCTTCCAGCTGTAACATTCTGTTTTCTGTGAGAATAACAGTATTCTACCCAAAGCCAAATCAGTAAGGAGAACTTCTGTAGGTACAGAAGCCAGAGGGAATGCTAACAGTATATGGTTCTCAGAATGTACACATTGGGACCATTCATTGAAGAAAAGCGATTTTACTTTATTTTTTTTTTTAAAGATTTTATTTATTTATTTGACACAGAGAGATCACAAGTAGGCAGAGAGAGAGAAAGGAGGAAACAGGCTCCCTGCTGAGCAGAGAGCCCGATGCGGGACTCGATCCCAGGACCCTGAGACCATGACCCAAGCCGAAGGCAGTGGCTTAACCCACTGAGCCACCCAGGCGCCCCGCGATTTTACTTTAGATCAGAGTTTCTGTACCTTGACAAGATAATTGTTGTGGACAGCTGTCCTATTTCTGTAGGATATTTAACCACATCCCTGGGCTCTCCCCACTAGGTGGTAGAAGCAGCTAAGCTCACAACCGAAAATGTTTTCAGACACTGCCAAACGTCCCCTGAGCAAAAGTGCTCTGGGTGGAGAACCACTAATCTAGATGTATTCCTCCAACCAAGATTAAGTAATACACATATACCTTATTCATCGATACCTAGATTTTATAGGTAGGAAAATTAAGACATTTCATGAAAAATAAAGTCCACTGTATTATGGCTGATATAGTCAAGCATCTGAAAACAGAATTGATGTCTTAGCCATTTCCCATCTTTAATCAAAATAGTATTCCTCTTAAAGGAACATGAAAAAATAACCTATATTGAAAATAAGCATTATTAATAAAACACCAATGAATGATGACTAGTTCTACATCTCTCTATTCATCTACATCTCAGTATTCATTAGCTACTACTCCAGAGTAAAAATAATTATGGCTTTTTGTTATGGCTTCATAGCCTTTAAAATAGGTTTCCCATCTGATAAACCTAACAACTAAGGCCTTTTAGTATTAAACAGAATTGAAGGTTAATCATCAAGGTAAAGACATAACAAGAAAATAATGATCCTGTCACCTGAAGGTCGTCTCAGTTTACTGTTCCCTGTGTAATCAGACACCCTTAAACTAATTCCAGCAGCACGTCTCAGGGAGTCACAGATCCAGCTCCCAAGCACATCAAGGAAAGTGCTAGTACACCAGACAATAGCAGGAGAATGTCTTAAACTTTTGATAATAAAATAATACAAAAATAATACAGAAGTGGAAACCCTTTTGAGAGTTTTTTTCCCCTCAATCTGGGAACAAGATCATTATACTTGTGTGAGACTGTTAAGTTTTTGTTTTTAAAATTTTATTTATTTGAGAGAGAGACAGTGAGAGAGAGCATGAGAGGGGAAGTCAGAGGAAGAAACAGACTCCCCTTGGAGCTGGGAGCCCGATATGGGACTCGATCCTGAGACTCCGGGATCATAACCCAAGCTGAAGGCAGTTGTTTAACCAACTGAGCCACCCAGGCACCCAGATTGTAAGTTTTGAAGAACGAAATAAGCAAGGAAGTGCTGTAATACAGTTAAAATGTGAAAGACTGTACTGTAATTTCCAGGTAGGTCCTTGCGCTCCAAGCAGGTCTAGTCAACCCTCCCTATTCCATAGGACAACTTCAAGCGGTCAACCAAGCAAGCACAAATATGCAGTGCTCTACAAATGGCTCTTACTTATTATATAGGTCTTAGGATAAACATGTTTATACTTTGACTGGAGAGTCACGTGGAGATTATACACATGGCGGCTGTGTAAAACGAGCCGGTGAAATATCTTGCCTTCCTTCATGATTTCTTCAGTCTTTTTTCCAGTGGACATAGCATTTTCTAAAAATTCTGAATCTTCTAAGTACAGCTCGTCTCCTGAAAAATAGTATTTTGATTCTACAGTGTTATGTTATAAAACATTCCAATACGTTAGTGACATACACTGGTATTTATTTTCATTTCTGTCGTGTCTAGAACTGAGACAGGTGTTAAATAACTCTAATTTTATGAGCTTACCTAAATTTCTTTCCTTCTCCACAGTCCCATTCCCTACCCAAGTATTTTCTTTGGGCACATAAAAAGTATTTATGATTGGTATTTTTCCATCACAAACTATCAATTTTAGACTGGCCCATGACTTGCTTTATCCTAGTCAATATCAATATTGGCCTTGATATCCATATATTGTTGGGTTTCAATGTGGGCTGTTCTAATAATTTTAAGGTTAAATAATCGAAATTGTCTTTACACATCAAGACCACTAAACTATCCCTCTGTAGGATGAGGAACAAATATTATCACCGTTCTGAGAACTAAGCCAAGTAGCTGGGAGACAGGTCACAAAACCCCACTCTAAACTGCCATAAAACCCCTACCTGGCACTTGTCCAACAACTGACCACCAACAAACTCCCTAATTTAATTAAAATAAACTCCCTAATTTAATTAAAATAAATTAACAATTGCCCGTAATTTCAAGTTCTTAATAGAATGTACTTGAAAACAGACGTTTTCAACTTCATACTTTGTTCTCATAATTCAAAATTAAAATGTAAAAATATGAGAATATATAAGAAAGAACTTTGTCAAGATCTAGTAAACATTTAAATAAATGTATATGTGTGTGTATAAAGTGAAATATTCAGAACTTTTGGTTAAAATAAACACTATGGATATTTTATAGAATTAGACCTTACTTAATAAACTGCTGTATTGTGTAAAACGACAGTAATTCATGTCTCCATGCTGGGCAATACTGCCATACAGCCCTGTGCATTAAATGTGAATACTAAATGTGAAAAAGCACTGGTACTTCACTGACTTACCTGGTAAAAGCTCGAGCATTCCATCAGCAGTTAAAAATGTGATCGGCAGCCATCTTTCCATTTCTTCTGATGCACCATCCAAACAAAACTTGTGCAAGTCAGAGAGAGAGGCAAAATTTCCCAGTCTTCTTATTTCATAGAATTGTGGAGGTGCAACCCAAATTTCCTTTGATATGAAACTCTCAGTTGCCTCTGATGGAGATGACCACTGTGGAAGACAAAGGTTGGGGCTCCTAAGGTTTATTCCAGAGGCAATCAAAGATTTGAAATCGTTAGGTTATTATGCAAATCTAACTGAAGTTGTTAATTCATTAATTCATTAATTCATTAATGTGACTTGCTAGATTCCTCTGAGACAACATGAAAATTTTGGTAATAATATTTGGGTTGACACCCCACCCCCAAGAGGTTGGCTAATGAAAAGTTTCTGAAATGAAAAATACACAGGACAGAGAGGCATCTGGGTAACTCAGTGGGTTAAAGCCTCTGCCTTCGGCTCAGGTCATGATCTCAGGGTCCTAGGATAGAGCTCCATATTGGGCTCTCTGCTCAGCGGGGAGCCTGCTTCTCCCTCTCTCTCTGCCTACTTGTCATCTCTCCCTATCAAATAAATAAATTAAATCTTAAAAAAAAAAAACATAGGGTAGTGTTTACAGCAGGCTAGGTGCTACATATGAGAGAGAGAGAGAGACCTTGAAAATGTAGCACTAGAATCTATTCAAAATAAAGAGAGAAAATAATCTAAAAAAAAAAAAAAATATATATATATATATATATAGTATCAATGACATTATTAAGTAATCCAACATAAATGTGTAACTGGAGTCCCAGAAAACAGGGAAAAGTGAAAAATATCTGAAGAAATAAATAAAAAAATAAAAAGAAAACCATGCACATCATAATCAAATTGATAAACACCAAGGATTTAGAGGAAATATTTAGAGTAGCCACACACACCAAAACAAAATATATTACATACAGCGGAACAAAGAGTTAAAAGCATACTTCTCATCTTAAATTACACAACACAAACCAGAATATACCAAAGCAACATCTTTAAGTACTGACAGGAAAAAAAAAATCTGTTAACCTGCAATTCTATACCCAGCCAAAATACCTTTCAAGAAAAATGATGGCAAAAAAAAAAGAAGTGAAGGAAGAATAATGGCAAAATGAAGTATTTTTCAGATAAACAAAATTTATAAGATTCCTTGTCAGAAGATCTGAAATACAAGCCCTATAAGAGGAAGTTCTTTAGGCCAAAAGAAACCAGTTGCTTTTAATCTACACAAAGGAATGAAGATGGTAAATATGCAGGTAAACATAAAAGACATTTTTTGCTCATTTTCACAGTCTTTTAAAGATTGACTATTTAAGGCAAAATAATCAGTGTATTGTAGAGTTCATAATAATAATAAAAGTCAAATGTATGACAACAATAGTTAATGAACATTGGGGGAGAAATTTAAGTGTGTTTTAAGATTCTAACATGATACATGAAATGAAACCTATATATTGCAAACCCTACCATAACCACAAAGAGGTATAGTTAATAAGTCTATATGGTAGTAAGACAGAGTTCTTAAAAATTTTTTAAATAATCCAAAAGGAGTCAGGAAAAGAAAAACAGTGCAAAGAATACATGGGGCAGGGGCACCTGAGTGGCTCAGTGGGTTAAAGCCTCTGCCTTTGTCTCCAGTCATGATCCCAGAGTTCCAGGGTCTGCTCAGCAGGGAGCCTGCTTCCCCCCCTCTCTCTGCCTGCCTCTCTACCTGCTTGTAATCTGTCTGTCAAATAAATCAAGTTAAAAAAAAATAGGGCAGATAAAAAAACTAAAAGCAAAATGATAGATTTGAACTAAATATAAATACTTAAATATATAGACATATATAAATGATATAAACACCCCAAGTGAAAGGTGGAACTTGTGCTATTGATTAAAAAAAAAAAAAAAGGCGAGAGCATATGTTGTCTACAAGAAACATATGTTAAATATAAAGACAGGGGCACCTGGGTAGCTCAATGGGTTAAAGCCTCGGCCTTCGGCTTGGGTCGTGATCCAGGGTCCTGGGATCGAGTCCCACATTGGGCTCTCTGCTCAGCGGAGAGCCTGCTTCCTCCTCTCTCCCTGCCTGCCTCTCTGCCTACTTGTCTTTGTCTGTCAAATAAATAAAATCTTTAAAAATAAATAAATAAATATAAAGACAGAGGGGTGCCTGGGTGGTACAGTTGGTGAAGCCCTCCCACTCATGGTCTTTCTGAAATGAATAAATAAATTTTCTAAAAAATAAAACAAAAGTAAAGATACAGACAAGTTAAAATTAAAGGCTGGAAAAAGATACTATGCTCTTGCTAATCAAATAAAAGGGAGAGTGGCTCTACTAGCATTAGACAGAGGAAATTTCAGATCTCAGGATAAGAAATATTGCCAGGAATAAAGAAGCTCATTTCAAAATAATTAAAGGGTTAATCCATCAAGCTTTAACAGTCCTAAATGTCTAGTCCTAAATGTCTATGCAGCATCTTACAAGGGAGCTTCAAAATACATGAAGAAGGGGTGCCTGGGTGGCTCAGTGGGTTAAGCCTCTGCCTTCAGCTCAGGTCATGATCTCAGGGTCTTGGGATTGAGCCCTGCATCGGGTTCTCTGCTCAGTGGGGAGCCTGCTTCCTCCCTCTCTCTGCCTACTTGTGATCTCTGTTTGTAAATAAATAAATAAAAATCTTTAAAAAAATATATGAAGAAAAACCTGACAGAACTAAAAGAGGAAAAGACTAATCTATAATTACTCATTAAAAATGTCACCATTCTGGGAAGCCTGGGTGGCTTAGTTGGTTAAGCAGCTGCCTTCGGCTCAGGTCATGATCCTAGCGTCCTGGGATCGAGTCCCGCATCGGACTCCTTGCTCAGCAGGGAGCCTGCTTCTCCCTCTGCCTCTGCCTGCCATTCTGTCTGCCTGTGCTCGCTCTCTCACTCTCTGACAAATAAATAAAATCTTAAAAAAAAAAAATGTCACCATTCCTGGGACACCTAGCTCACTCAGGCAGTAGAGCATGCGGCTCTTGATCTCGGGGTTCTCAATATGAGCCCCATGTTGGCTGTAGAGACTAATTTAAAAAAAATCTTAAAAAAAATTTTTCAGCATTCCTGTCAATATCTGATAGAACAAGAAAATGGCACAGAAGAACTGAAAGTCACTACCAACAAATTAAACCTAATTGACATTTTTACAAACACTCCATCAAACATAGCATTCTTCTTTTTAGATACAAAGGGAACATTCACCAAGACAGATCCATACTGGTGGCCATAAAACGAGTCTCCATGAATTTAAGACTGAAACCACATAAAGGATGTTATCTGAGGGCATAATTAACTGTGGTGGGCATGAAATGAATTCATGCTGGTAAAGTGCTCAGAAAGGAGCCCCGCAGGTGAGCAGCACTGTACATTCCGGGGATCTTCCTCGGGTCCCTCCTGGGGGAACCATGGGAGAGGCAGAATGAGGCCTGGACTGGGAAGCTGGGGAAAGCAGAGAGCATTTCACCAAGGTCCTGGCTTTGACCTGCAGGGCTAAGGGCTGGACTTCCTGGGTGCCATGCCCTCTCTGTGGGCTCTATGGCTCTGAGGAAGCTACATCCACCGGACTTTGGTTCAGTTTACAATTTCGCAAACTCAGGACGCTGAAAAGGCCAAATGCATTCAGTAGAAATGTTACTTTTGCATTTTGAGCTTTCCCCGCAGCTAGCTAGTTACTACTGGTAACCAACCCTGCGCGTAACCAACCCTGCGCAGGAGGAATGAGCAAGCTCCCAGTCAGGCAGGAGATCATGAAGGTAAACCAAAGACATGCTTACACGCATACTGTTGCTCACTTCCAGTATTCAATAAATTTTTTTAAAGATTTTTATTTATTTATTTGACAGACAGAGATCACAAGTAGGCAGAGAGGCAGGCTGAGAGAGAGGAAGAAGCAGGCTCCCTGCTGAGCAGAGAGCCCGATGCGGGGCTCAATCCCAGGATTCTGGGATCATGACCTGAGCCGAAGGCAAAGGCTTTAACCCACTGAGCCACCCAGTCTTCCCCCCGTATTCAATAAATTACATGAGATAAGTCAATCCTTCGTTATAAAACAGCCTTCGTGTTAGGGGATTTTGCCCAGCAGAAGGCTAATATAAGGGTTCTGAACACCTTTAAGGTAGGCCAGGCTAAGCCATGATCTTAGGTAGATAAGGTACACCAGCTGGAGCCCCATCATAGTTGGGAGAACACCTGTCATCAGCCTCTCTATCCTGGGCTTATCGGGAGGTTCCAGGTGGGCCTTGGCTACTGGCCGGGGCCCTCATTCTCAAGTTCGGGTGGGTCCCCACTCCGGCCCAGCACGCCCTACCTGGTAGCTCACCACCTCGGTCAAGTCTGGGTAGACCGGCGGCGGCTCGCTCAGGCAGCACAAGAAGAAGGCCGTGTTGTAGCGGCGGCCGCCGGGGCGCGTGAACGGTGTGAGCCAGCCGCCCCAGTCGTGCAGCGCCCAGATGTCGGGCGTGCAGTCGAGGTGCGCACACAGGCTCAGGAAGTGGCGCGGGTCGCGGCGGACGCGGTCGCGCCAAGCGTCCAGGCCCGGTGGCGGCGCGAGCGCCCGGCCCACCTCGGGAACGGCGGGCAGGGCGGCCCGGGGCCGCAGCAGCAACACGCCCGCCTCCTCGAAGGTCTCGCGGATGGCGCAGATGCGGGAGGCGACGTCATCCGGCAGCGCCGCGGCGTCCCCGTCGGCCACGGCGGCGGGGGCGTCCGGCAGCCCCGGGAAGGAGGCTGGCCGCGACCGTGCGGGCGCCAGGCCGAAGCGCGGCGGCTGGTGATGCGGCGCGAAGAGGCGCAGCCAGTCCGCCGAGCTGTCTGCGGTGCTCTCCAGGCCTCCCGGGAAGACGTGCGCCTTGGGCAGGAAGCCTTGGCTCCCGGAGCGCTGCAGCAGCAGCAGCCGGAAGCCCTCGGGGGGCCTCGACGACGCGGCAGGGCTCGGGCGCGCCCAGCCGGCCGCCAGCACGACGGTGGCTGCCCGCCGCCAGCTGCTGGCGCGCGGCCGCAGGGAGCCGTTCATGGCGGGCGGCAGCGGGTGGCTACCAAGCTCCGGGCTACGTCACGGCGGGAGCTGTCGCGCACCGACCTTACCGCCCCCAGCGGTTGTCCAGGGCTTGGGGACCCACGCCAGTGTCTTATAGGACGAGCTTGAGGCGTGGCGAGCGCAATGGGCGCGGGGTGAATTCGGGCTGTTTGGCCTCGGTCCGCGCCTGCCCCGGAGGGGGCGGGGGGCGTGGCGGCGAGGTGAACCCGCGCCGCCTCTAGTGCCTTAGTTCCCAGTCGCGTCACTGGTAGGACTAAGGCTGTCACTGTCTCCGGCGAGGAATTGTCTTGTCGTTCACAGCCACCTGAAAGGAGGACCTCCTTGTCCCTACCCAGGACACGTGGACTCAGACTTTAGAAGCAATAAGGGAAAAAAGATATTTCAGCAGGACATTCTGTCCATATTTATAACTTCATTATGACAAGAGCCTAAGAAAGTCTAGGACATAATAAACTGGGAATATGATCAGTCACGCCTGTCGCAAAGGATCAAGCCTCCCACTGTGTGGGAACATGGGCAAGAAAAGAGGTCAGAGTGATTTTTTTTAAAGATTTATTTATTTGGGGCTCCTGGGTGGCTCAGTGGGTTAAGCCGCTGCCTTCGGCTCGGGTCATGATCTCAGGGTCCTGGGATCGAGTCCCACATCGGGCTCTTTGCTCAGCAGGGAGCCTGCTTCCTCCTCTCTCTCTCTCTGCCTGCTTCTCTGCCTACTTGTGATCTCTCTCTGTCAAATAAATAAATAAAATCTTAAAAAAAAATAAAGATTTATTTATTTGAAATAGAGAAGAGAGATCACAAGTAGGCAGAGAGGCAGGCAGAGAGAGGGAGAAGCAGACTCCCCACTGAGCAGAGAGCCTGATGCAGGCCTTGATCCCAGGACCCTGAGGCAGAGGCTTAACCCACTGAGCCACCCAGGCGCCCCAGAGTGATTTTTTAAAAGTCACAGCCAGCAAGTGTTGGAAACAGTCTCCAAACCTATTGGCCGAGTCTCAGAGTTCCCTGCCCAGGCCTGTCCTGCGAGGGGCCCAGTGCCAGCTGCTCCAGGTCACACACAGTAAGTGTGCACAGCGACCCCCTAGTAGCTCTAGGGGTTACATGTGCCACTTTGGCATGAGTGAGTCACTTTGTTTGACACAGTTGCTTCATAGCTAAGGGCAGTTGACTCTTCATTCTTAAAGATTTTTTTTTTTTTTAATTTAACAGAGAGATCACAAGTAGGCAGAGAGGCAGGCTCCCCGCTGAGCAGAGAGCCCCATTAGGGGCTCGATCCTAGGACCCTGAGATCATGACCTGAGCCGAAGGTAGAGGCTTTACCCTGAGCCACCCAGGCGCCCCAGACTCAACTGTCTTCATTCTTATGTTCTACCAGTCCTGCCAGCTTTACTTAAAATTGAGAAAGTCCTTATTTGATTAGAACATGGTAGGCCTTGCCTCTCTGCTTACCTGTGATTTCTCTCTGTCAAATGAATAAATAAAATCTTTAAAAAACAAACAAACAAACAAACAAAAAAACATGGTAGGCCTTGGGGGGAAAAAAATCTTGCCTCATGTTTCCTGTTGCTTCTCACCTATAGCTGTGTGCAGTCTTTTAGTTTGGTCTCGAGTTCAGCAAGCCCAAATTCATTTCTGTTATCCATTATTTATCAGGCTTTTCAGTTTAAAACAGAAAGAAAGGGGTTCCTCGGTGGCTTAGTGGGTTGGGCATCTGCCTTCAGGTCAGGTCATGATCTGGTCCTGGGATGGAACCCTGCATCAGGCTCCCTCCTCAGTGGGGAGCCTGCTTCTCCCTCTTCCTCTGACTCCCTCTCCTCCTGCTCATACTCTCTCTGTGTGTCAAATAAATAAAAATCTTTAAAACAAAACCGGAAAGAAAGAGAATGTGATCTATGGGGCTAGCCACAAAAGAAAACTTGAGCTTGGACACTCCACGGTATCAGGAAAACCTGTTCAGCCTTCCTAGGAGCCAAGGCATGTCACCTGGGTTAAACAAAGCACACCTGCGATTGACCAGTAACATCCTGTGCCCCCTGAATCACCATAGAAAAATTATGTCTCAAAATGTTTATTGAAAAGAGTTTTTAAAAGTTTCACAGCATTGTTTTCTCAAATATGTAAGGATTCCATTTATGGGACATTTTGGAAAAGGCAAAACTGTAGGGACAGAAACGAAGTCAGTGGTTGCCAGAGCCTGGGGCAGAAGGAAAGGGTCGACTAGGAAAGCACAGGGCCAGAGGTTGGGGTGGGGTGGGGAGGGGAGATGGTTGAAAATGTCTTGTTTGCAGTGTGGTTACATGATTGCATCCCTTTGTCAGAACTCAAAACCGCTCACCTGAGAAAGGCAAAAATTACTGTATTGAACTTAAACCTCAACGGATTTGACCTTAAAAATGCATAGATTGCAACTGCCAGATAAGCCATCTGTACTTGATCCTTTGTATTGTAAGGGCCTATTTAGCCAGAGCAATTCATCCGGTTAAACAGTGATTTTGTTGTTTATGCAGTAAAACTTAAACTGACCCTGCCACCCTACCCCACTCAGGGAACTTACTTAAAAGCAAGTCCGGGAGGGATGCCTGGGTGGTTCAGTGGGTTAAAGCCTCTGCCTTTGGCTCAGGTCATGATCCCAGGGTCCTGGGATCAGCCCCGCATTGGGCTCTCTGCTCGGCGGTGAGCCTGCTTCCTCCTCTCTCTCTGCCTGCTTCTCTGCCTACTTGTGATCTCTGTCTGTCAAATAAACAAATAAAATCTTTAAAAAAAAAAAAAAAAAAAAAAGCAAGTCCGGGAAACCAGTCCCAGGTAACAAAGCCCAAACACAAGGGCGGGTCAGGCCAGGTGGAGACATCCAATCAGTGGGGGCGCATACCGTCTTGCTAGCTACCAGGGAGTGTGGGCCCTGCCTTTTGGGTGCCAATTCTGACCAAGGTGATAGGCTAGTTCATATAGCTACTATGGGGTGAATTGTAATTCAATTGGCTACCCGCCTGTGACCTAGCATGACTGTGCAGCTTTCTCTGTGTGTTAACAATCTCATTGGCTGCTGTGTGTGGCCAGGCTCAACCCCGTGGCCTTTGCTCTATAAAATTAGTCTGTAAGGCAGGGAGGGGTTGCCTCTTTGTAAGAGACTGCCCTGGGCCAGTTGGTTTGATTCTCGATGCTTGGCATGAAATAAAGCTTTGCTTGACCTTCGCTTTGTATCAGTCTCGCTCCTTTGATCATGGACCCATTATTGGGGGACCTTCTGTCATTTTGACAAGTGTATCTAATTTTGACCTTCAAATTGGTTTTTGACAGATTTTACCCAAGTTGATGGGGTAAATGGTTTCATATGGTTTCTTTTCCCCAATTATCCAATGTTGGGACTTCTAAAGTAGTTTGATAAATAACAACTGTGGCAGCCAACATTTATTGTTCCCTGTGCCTGGAAAAAGTCTTATCTCAATATCCTTATGAAGTATACCTTCACACCATTGCAAAGATAAAGATGTTGAGGTCAGAGACATTGAAGGTCTTCAGCGTGATCACATCTGAACTCCCCTGTACCTTATTCCATACGTAGTGCTCTTAACCTCAAGGCTACAGTGTCTTGATACTAAATTTTAAAACTTCCGATTCCCTGGGGTAGGATTATTCCAAAACTGTTTTGCTTTGCTTTTAGGTGAGAAGGTTCTGAAATTGTTTCTCATTATGCTTTGGGACCCTAACTGTTAAAATTTATATTTTAATAACACTAATATTTTCTGGATGATAAAAACATTTAGAATTTTATTGTTATATTGTAAAAACAACATAACATTGAATTATTGAAAAAAATTCATAATTCCCCCACCTTCACAAATATTTTCATTTCTGTATATTTCCTTGTAGATCTCTATATGCCTAACAATCCATACAGGCAGGGGACATTCAACTTTGCTTTCTGGCAACAGCATATTAAAAGGACTCTTCAAAATCATTTTGCCAATGGGAGCTGTCATTTGGCTTGTTTACCTTTGTCATATTAGCCTAAGGTTATAAACACCAACAGACAAGGGTGCCCAAGATCTCATAGTACTGCCATGAAAACACCCAGATTCCCCTGTAAGAATGAGATAAAAATAAGTAAATGAAAAGAATGCTTTTTGAGAACTCCATCTTGTCCCTGGGGACACAGGGCTGCAGCATATGGTCAGTTCCTGCACCTTCAGTCCGTTTTTAATACTGAGGAATACTATTTGAATGTGACTTTGATCTGTGTTGACCACAGCCAGAGATCGCTCATGTGGAGACCTACTGCCCTTCCTGGTTCCCTCCTGCATTACAAGACAAGTATAATCATACTGTACAGAAGCACTTGGGGATTCATAATCCTGAATCCTGAATCCAGAAATTCAGAGAATTTCTGAATATCTCTTTATGTAATGAAATCTATGAAGGATAACAATGTTGATCAGGACCTTCACTTCACTTCAAATGGGCATAAAGTAGATTAAGAATATATGTATTTTTATTTTTATTTTATTTTTTTTTTTAAAGATTTATTTATTTATTTATTTGACAGAGAGAGAGAGAGATCACAAGTAGGCAGAAAGGCAGGCAGAGAGAGAGGAGGAAGCAGGCTCCCCGCTGAGCAGAGAGCCCGATGCGGGACTCGATCCCAGGACTCCGAGATCATGACCTGAGCCGAAGGCAGCGGCTTAACCCACTGAGCCACCCAGGCGCCCCGAATATATGTATTTTTAAATCACAAGAGTCAATAGCTGAATTTTTTGAGGGCGTCTTTTCCAACTAAGTTATAAATGCTGCATGTTACTTTTGATTGATTTATTTTTTAAAAGATTTTATTTATTTATTTGACAGAGATCACAAGTAGGCAGAGACGCAGGCAGAGAAAGAGAGAGGAGGAAGCAGGCTCCCTGCCAAGCAGAGAGCCCGATTCGGGGCTCGATCCCAGGACTCTGGGATCATGACCTGAGCAGAAGGCAGAGGCTTTAACCCACTGAGCCACCCAGGCACCCCATTTTTTTTTATTTAATAAACAATTTCAGGTAGATGAACAGTTGACATGAAGCCTTTAATTCCACTTTGGATCTGATGCCACATACAAAACCACCCATGCCGTGCTCATGTTTTCCTGATAGCAGGCAGCTAATGCGGTCATGGTTCTGAGGGCTCCAGGTTACTCACAGAATAGGATTTTCCCAGCCTCCATGATAAGTGAGAGTTTCACATCTATAATTTCCCAGAATTAGTTTAGGTAGCCTGATTGCCGGGTAAAACCAACTGTTTAATCAATAGTAGGCTTTCTTGGACTCAGACTTATAGTCTGAATTTATTTTTTTTAAATATTTTATTTATTTATTTGACAGAAATCACAAGTAGATGGAAAGGCAGGCAGAGAAAGAGAGAGAGAGGGAAGCAGGCTCCCTGCTGAGCAGAGAGCCCGATGCGGGACTCGATCCCAGGACCCTGAGATCATGACCTTAGCCGAAGGCAGCGGCTTAACCCACTGAGCCACCCAGGCGCCCTATAGTCTGAATTTAAATTCCTAATCTAAGTACTGTAAATAAATAGCATTTATACAAATTTGCTTTTAAGTCCATCCACTAATTCTGATATGGACTAATATCACAGTAAGCTCAGTTCATTCTGATTTTTTAAATTTATATGGAATCTTAGATAATAACCATCAAACTGTAACATTTCATTTTGATATGTAACTGATTTCTACTAAATGTTTTAAACTCTGGAATGGACCTTTGGGTCCATTGGTCAGGGCTCCCTCCCTGTTTCACCGTGGAGGGAACCCAGGCACAGGAAGGTCAATGACTTCTCTGAGGTACTTGGATAAAGAGGCAGAGTCCCTGTCCATCAACAGCTGATCTGGCCTTGAGGGAGGAGGCACTCCCCACAGGAAGACAGAGGCGAGTCTTACATTCTTTACTTCTCAGGCTAACACACAGGCTCTCAACGCAGGGCTCACACCCTTAACAAGCAAGCGTTCATTACAGAAGGGAGAGCTATCTCTGAAATGCAACTGAGTAGCTAAAAATGTACCAATGTGCAGGTAGAAACAGACCATGCAGCATCACCAGGAGCCTCATGCAAACCAAAACACTCTTAAACCAAAATGACTTGTCATTTGACATCACACGTCTCTTATGTAGCTTATTGTAAACCTTAAGTAAACCATGCAGGTTATGCTCTAATTTTCTTTATCAAAAATCTTTCCTTTGAAGCTTTTAAAAGCATTAAGTTCTTCAAGCACACAAAAAATGAATTTGCCAGGCATTTTTTTCTCTCCTACAAGCATTAATGTTTCATTTTTTTTTCCATAACTAGCAATAGTTAAAAGTTTCTGTAAGTGCCTTGACGTTCCAATTGCTTGTCTTCTCCAAATCAGATAAAATAGTACTGTTTTCCCAAAAGGGAAGTCAGGGTTATTTTCTCTTTACAGGTATTTATCATAGCATTTAATTTCAAATATAAAGATCTATCTTTTAACTTGTATCTTTAATATGGGAAACTAGATTTTTTTTTCTTGGCCATAGACTCTAACTTTGATCTCATCATATATATCCTATGTTAAATATCTTGAAAAATTTCCCTGTACTTATATCATGGTATAAAATCATACCGAATGTTTTTATAAATTAATGACTTTGATATCAAACACCTAAATGGAATCAGGCTTCTATCAGAAAGCAATGTCTTGAATTATATACATAGGAATGAGAGCAGAGAGATATAGTGACAACAGCCTATTGCTCAAGCAGAAGCTGATTCTTCTTGCATCACATAGCGAAAGTTCTAGTAGGAAATGTTAGAACTCCGAATAATACCAAATAGTCCTAATGCTTAAAACTTTCAAACACAGAGTTCTTTAGGTTAACAGGTCCACAGGATAAATAGTTCATTGTAATTCAGCTTTTGTGTGTGTGTGGGTGCAACATTTTTTTTTTAATTTTCTTTATTTATTTGACTGAGAGAGAGAGAGAGATCACAAGTAGGCAGAGCAGCAGGCAGACAGAGAGAGAGAGAGAGAGAGAGAGGAAGGCAGGTTCCCCCTTGAGCAGAGCTCGATGTGGGGCTCAAGCCCAGGACCCCAGGATCACAACCTGAGCTGAAGGCAGACATTTAACCAACTGAGCCACCCAGGCGCCCCTATGTGCACGTGCAACCTTTTACCCCTAATTTCAGTGACCAGAGGACTCGAATTAGGTACACATCTGATTCCACATACAATTAAATACCCAAGGGTCTGCCAAGTGGGTGGAAAGGGTGACAACAAAGACATTTGTCCCAACTGCTCTCTGTGGATTATACAACACCTCATGGGCTTTTTTCAATAGATTCTGCTGAACGATTTTTTGTTGTCGTTATGAACCAAAACAACTTGGTAAGAACAGAAGAGTCACTGTATTAGAAACAAGAGAGTATAATAAAGGTGTTAAAGGATAGTTTCCAACATTGGGTCACAAAATGCCCAGCCTCCTCTCTACTGGGAAAACTGAGATTTGGGGAAGGGAATGGAGATTCTGTATTGCGATGTTTATGGGAGGGGAACAAAGGCATGAGGGGATTTCGATAAATTTTATGTCATTTTTGAAGTTACCCTGAGCAGGCTGGTGCAAAAGAATTTAAAGTGGTTCCTATTCAGATGAGGCAGAAGGTGTTTCTTTTATTAGTTAAGGTCATAAAACTTTTAATCGGCTTAAACCCTTGTGGGTGTTTTAAGACCATTATCGCAGACACACACGGAGATCCCATATTTTCACCCTGAGGTACTGTAACCTGTGTGCTGAGGAGGAGGGAAGCGAGCTGGGCTAGAAGGGTGGACCTCAGGACTGGGCACCATGGCTGCACCCCTCCTATTTGCCCTCCGAGCTCCCTTTGTGAAACTGTCATTTCCTTCTTCCTGGTCTTCTTTCCCACTTTGAGGGTAAAAATGAAAAAAAAAAAATACCTTGTCATTTTCAGCCAAAGTCTCTGGGTTTTATTCCAAATTACCCCCCCCCCTTTTTTTTGACATTTTATTTATTCATGACAGACAGAGAGAGAGAGGGAGAAGGAGGCTCCCCACTGAGCAGGGAGCCCACCCAGTGGGGTACTCTATCCCAGGAACCTGGGATCATGACATGAGCTGAAGGCAGGCACCCAACTATCTGAGCCACCTAGGTGCCCCGAAATTACCTTTTGACAAGTAAATGTGTTTTCTCAGCATTATTTCCCTAGCTATGTTCTCTTTGCAAAACAGGCGGCCGGTGGTGACACTGCTCAGCCTGGGACCCAGGGGTTTCCACCTTCTTTACTCACTGAGCAACAGAAGCAACCTCTGTTATGTACAGCGTGGTTCCACTAGTTTATGCTATGACCTCCTGCCTGCAAGATCTATTTTCATAATAGATGTATATTTACTAACTTAAGGGTGTAAGTAAAGACCACTGTGTTTGACTCATTGGCACGTATGACTTCGTGGCCAAATGTCCTCTATAAGAAACCGGCTTTGATAGGGCAACATATGGTTATATGGTTTTTCTTCCTCAATGATTCTTGTTTCTAAAACGCCGCTGAAATTTCCAAGTGGAAGCTGTTGCCTTCTAACCCGGTTCTGGGGCTAATCCGGTCCCACGGCATGCAGCAGTGTTTACCCTCTCAGGGGTCAGTGTGAGGGTCAGGGAGCTGTGTGGCTTCCTCCAAAGCCAGCTCTCCTACTGGCCAGCAGGCAAATTCCAAGGGATAGAAAGGATTAACGGCTCCAAAGAGGATTCTGCAGCCCTCCCCCCCAAGGAGGATCTAAAACTCTGGTCTAGTTCTGGAACAAACATGAGCCCCTGCAAAGGAGAAAGTGCCTGTTTGAATAGCATTATGTCTTTCCCAAAGCTTGTGCTCCTTCCAGGCTGACCGGGAAGAGTCCCTTGCAATAGGCAAGTGGGGGCAGTTTCAATGTCTGGTTTCCTAAGTAGGGTCAGCACTTGTGGGGAAGGTCACCGAACCCCAAACCGAAATGTCTTCTAGCTGCTTTTGGTAACTAATTGATGAACTCTGCCAAGAAGCTCAATGGTGTGCCATAGAGAAAGCACTTCCAACGGACTTCGCTTTGCACAATATCCTAAGCTTAGGCCCCAAAGGATTAAGGTAATATAACCTGCTTACATCTTCTTAGTTTTGTCCAGGAAACCAAATCACCACCCACACAGCAAAACAACTCCCCCGGCCCAACTTCATTTCACCTCACCCCCCTTTCAAACTAACCCACGCAGAGTGGGAATCGCTGGTAGGGGTGGGGGCACCAAACACCAGACTCCGTGTAAACACGCCCCAGCAGCACACGTGGTCACCCATTAACTCCGAGGAATCTGGGGTCACCGTGGGATGGTTTTCTATTAATAGGGGATAAAGCTGCTGCATACATTAGCGGTAATGCCCTGGATGCCCGCGCAAAATTAACTCCTCCCGGGTCAGCAAGAGGAAACCATGTTCTGCCTAAGCAGATGTGTGCTTGAAACATGCGTGTGTGTGTGTGTGTGTGTGCGCGCGCGCACACACACACACACACACACACACACGGGGTTTTAGAACCCCTTCCTTTAAACGTGCCAAATCCCACTCCCATCTCCAGTCCAGGCGATTGCCGTCGTTCCCAAGGGATTTCTCCCGGGAGGGAGCGGTAGTGGCAGGAAAAAGTCGTGTGTCGGTCAGCTCAGCTTCGCCACGCAGACTGCCAGGGCCACAGCCGCCAGCAGCACGGCGCTGAAAACGGTGGCGGCCAGGGCCTTGTTCGGGTCGCAGGGCCCGGTGCGCTCCTGGACGGACACGGCGCCCACGGAGGAGACACGTACGCTGGCGCTGGACAGGAGCTCGGCGCCCGCCGTTTGCCGGGCCTGCACCGTCCAGCGGGGCACGTTGACCTTCATCTCCATTTCTTGGATCATCTCGCTCACCTGAAGGATCTCGCGCTCCAGCTGGCGCAGGTCGTCCACGTCGAAGTTGCCCTCTGCCTCGTGCCGCAAGCTGCGGACGCTCAGGGCGCGCGCTGCTACGCCAGCCGAGTCGCCCGCCACGCCTGTGCGCACCAGCGGCCGCCGCGGCGCGTGCAGCGGGAACGCAGTGCCCAGGGCCAGTGCGCGCCGCATGTCGGCTTCCAGTAGGTCCAGGCAGCCGGAGAAGGCCACCCAGAGGCGCTCGAACTCGGCGCGCTCCTCGGCGCCCAGGCCCCGGTCGCGCAGCGCGGCCGTCAACTGGGTGCGGGTGGCCACCGCCAGCTCCTGCGCCTTCTGGCGCGTCTTCTGCAGTTCCTCACGCAGGTTCTGCGAGTCCGCCGAGCCGCCCACGGTCAGCACCAGGTGGTGGTAGCATGCGGTCGCCTTGTTGAGAGCGTCCAGCAGTGCCTTGCACTCCTCCCTCGCCATGGCTGTGCGCTCCGGCGCAGCCCGGCCCCCCGCGCCCCTCTCGGTTCCACGCCCTCAGCGCAGCGGGACGCTGCCAGTCCCGACGGCGGCTCCCGGCCGAGCGGCCTGTGCGCTCCTCATGGCCCCGAGACTGGCTCGGCGCTGCCGATGTTGTCGACGAAGCCTCTGGAGACCAGCGACGTGCGCCTCTGCGGACTGGACGCAGAGAGACAGCCCAGTTAGCTATCTCCCATCCCCTCATCCATCCTCCCCCGATTTGCTCGGAGTCACACGCCTAGTTTCTGCACCTCCCTCGCCTCCAAGGAGCTCTCTGCGAAGCCCGGGTTGCGGTCCCCATCCTTCTCCAGTGCGGTCGCCAAGGCTAGCCGGCCGCCGAGCCGCGCGCTCCGCCTTAGCCACTGCCAAGGGCTGCGGGGTAGGGTTTCTTAGGATCCGCCCACCCCCTCCCGTCCTCCGAGGGCGCTTCCATCCCTTAGACAGTGGATGGGCGGGGCCCCGCGAGGGGAGGTCACGTGTGGGTTCCCCCATCTCCCCCTTCTCCTCTCCCCGTTACAGTTCGGGAATACTAGGGCTCGGCAGTTCCAACACTCCGGTATCGTAAAGACTGGGAAACTGAGGCCCAGGTTATAAAAAGGGGGGGGGGCTAGGTCACGCGATGTCCATGTAAGTGAGGGAATTCGAACTCAGGGACCCTAACTCCCAGACCCTGCCAGCGACGGAGTGGTGTGCCTCGTAGAACTGGGCACCTCCGTCCTCCAAAGCTAGCAGTAAAGGGCAGTTCGCAGGGCGGGACGGCTCCCGGATCTCGCCATCAGGATCCAACCCACTTTCCCCCGACCAAGCTAGGACCCCACCTCTAGAGTCAGATCACCTTCGGCCCCGCCCCCTCCCGTTCCGGGCACGCGCAGTCGGCGACTCAGGGCTGAGTAGGAAGCCCTGTGCGCCGCCTGAACCCCACCCCGGCTGGGCGGACTCAATGATTGCTCTGCGCACACGTCACTCTGGATATGGACGGCCGCTCATTGGGCTGACCAGGTGCGGCTCCGCCCAACGGCGGAGTAAAGAGGTGGGCGGTGGAGCAGAACCGCTGTGCTGGGGTGGTGGGCACCGAGGTCCGAGTCCGGGCTACGGGAGGCGTCGCCGCGGCTCCGAGGAGGGCAGGGAGTGAAATTATGTAGCCTTTTAAGTAAGTGTCCTTCCTCCTGTCTCATCCCGCGCCTCCCTTCTCTTGGGACGGCTGCGCCTCGGGGCCTAGAGGCCGGGCGGGGCCCGGGAGCTGGAAGGGGGAGGGGCTCTTTCCTCTCGGCGGCCAGCGCCCGGCGGCGCCCCCAGGCTGGGCTGGCTGCCCCTGGGCGGCACCCTTAGACCCTAGTTCCTCGCTGGCTGGATCACCCCGCACGCGCATTGAGGGTCCCGTCGTCCGCCGGGCTCTCTTTGCCCCTGGAGTGCGGGGTAGCAAAGAATGTGCCCTCTGACCCCCGCGACTACCGGACGGGCCAGAGGATGCGGGGTCCTGGGAGCTCGGACTTGCAAGCAGTGGGCGGGGCAGTCGTTCAAGAGCTGAGTGGCCTCGGTGGGTTTGCGGACCGCCTGGCAGGGCCGCTGGAGGGGGAGGATGTGGGTGGGGGTCCGGAGCCTCAGTCCATGTGGTCCCTGGGGGTGGTGAAGGCGCAGGGGAGGGAGAGGGAATCCCTGCCTGCCAGCCTCTTGAAGCGCCGGTCTCCTGCTGGGTAAAAATTACTCCAGGAAAACTTAAGCACCAACAGATATTCCGGACTCTGGGTCTATTCAGTTCTTTTCGTTGAACATAGACTGCCCAAGGTGGGCGAGCTAGGCATGGACCCTGGAGATGTTAGGGACTTGGCACTAGCAGCCGGTTCTGGACCACGGAGCAAATGACACGTCTTCATTGAGGATTTAGGACATTCAGGGGAGGAGGGGCTGGGGAGATTGGAGGGTCTACTAGTTTGCATTCGAGCTGGGGGTTTCCAGGTTTATGGGATTCATGGGCAGAGGCTCTTATTTTGATTAGCTCACTCTCCCACCAGCCCCAGAGAAGAGCAGGGGGTCTTAGTGGGATATTAGCGTTGGAGTTCACCTTCCCGGGCATGGTACCGAGGCGTTACAGAAGATCCAGAGCGCTGGGCCCCAGGGCTGCATCTCACTTTGTGCTCTGTCCTTGAATCTATAGATTTGGGGCCATTTGTGTCCGGGGTTTGGATGTTCCAGGCCTTGGCCATTCTCCATGGTGCAGGGTCTTTGCCACCCACTGACCAGATGGGGGCCTTAACAGGGAAAGAGTAGTTTTCAAGAGAAAATGGATAAAAGGAGGGAGAACCCATTGCTTTGGGGAGCTTTAAGGACAGCGGAGGGATATGAAGCTACAGAGATGGGTGTAAGGCCAGAGTGAGAGTCCCTTAATGCCAGGAAGAGAAACTGAGAGTTCATCTAGTAGGGAGTGGAGGGGAAGTCCTGGAAGAATATAGTAGCCCACCCTTTAGTCCATGGGGAATGTGCTCCAAGACCCCCAGTGGATGCTGGAATCCTCAGGTAGTACCAAACCCTATACTCCGTTTTTTTACCCCCTATACCTGCGTACCTGTGATGTTTAATATTTGAAGGAGGCAGAGTAGGAGATAAACAAAATTAAAAAATATTAACAATATAGTGTGATAAAAGTTAAATAAATGTGGTCTCTCTCTCTCTCAGAATATCTTATTGTGCTGTACTCACCTTTCTTGTGATGATGTGAGATGATTCAGTGCCTCGGTGATGAGACGAAGTGAGGTGACCAATATAGGTATTGTCATATAATGTTAGCTGCTATTGACTTCCTGACTCTGTGTCAGAAGGAGGACCATCTCTTCCAGACCCCAGTTGATCATAGAGAAATGAAACTGTAAAGCAAAACTGAGCCTAAGGGGGACTGCTGCCCCATAGTAGACTTTAGTGTTGGAAAGATTGCTTTGCTTTCCTGTGGACCAGTCCTAGTAAGATCAGGAGGGCAGAGGCCTCTGAAGGAGAAGCGCAGGATGGGAGAAGGGACAGATGCTTGTGTCTAGGCTCCGTGGCAGGAGAGCAGCTGAGGCTCTGATGTTGAGCAGATCCCGTGGGTGAGCTCTCTTCACTTTGGCTTGCCACCGGGAATCGCCCTGCTAGGCAGCTTCAGTGGGAGAGCCAACAGTCTGTCTGCCTAGGGCCTGGGGTCAAGGTCTTGGTGTGTCTTCTTGTGGCTCTTGGACTGTGTTGGCCTCAGGAGGGCAACTACTGGGTCTTTGTTATTCACACATCTGTGCACTATTAGTGTTTCTGTGGGGCCCTCCCTTTGTTTATGAATTGCCAGGATTAGGTTGGTGTCCGGTCGGTAACTTGATTCTTTTCTAGAGGAGCAGAGGAGTGTGACCAGGTGAAGATAGACCTAGAAAGGATTCAGACCCAAATCCAGGGGTGGTTGTACTCCTCCAGACTCTTCCTGCTCCTTTAGTGGTCACACCCCTCTTCCAGCTCTGAGGCCTTCCCTCCCTGTGTGATTCTCCACATTCCAGCTGTCCCTGTGTTTAGCCCGCTCTGAGTATCGTTTGTTTCTGGCTTTTTTGCCTGTGCCAGCCTGGCTACCTAGGGCCGGCCCTTCATCCTCCCCTGGATTTCCAGCTTCTTTGAGAGATGATGTCTCCCTGGGAGCTTGAGCTTCCTGACACCCCACTATCATGTTATTCAGTGGACGAACAGTTAAACAACATGCCTACAGTGAGCCACGTGGCCAGGCACAGACTGGATGCTTTGAAGAAAAGCTTTTGAGAAAAATATGGACATAAGGCCAGAAGGACATAAGTGACTATAACATCATATATTACAGCATCCAGTTGCTTCCATTTGCTATGAAACAAAGATAATGCATCACAAATTAAACTCTTTGGAGAATAATGCTCATCTTTTCGGATGCAGTGTGCATCTTTTTGGATGCAGCAGTAAGTCTCGTGTGGGTCTTTGGTGAGCGCCCTCACCAAAGGGTGGAAGCAGCCACAGCAGTGAGATTTCAGCTGGGAGTTTATCTCTAGAAGGCACAAGACATTCCTGTGCTGGATTCTGCTGAGCCAGGCTGCACGAGATGGGGACACCTGACCACCCAGCCTCATCTGGGCTGGTGGGACGGTTGTAGACCACAAAACCACAAGTGTGCACACCACCCTCTTGAAATGTCCGGTGCTAGTTTGAGACCTTGCCTCGCTCTCCTGTTTGTAGGAGTTAAGCTCTGATAACTCATGTTCGGGGTATTTGGTATCTCAGATTAATTTTGCTGGATTTTGCTGTAAATCATCCTATCATTTGTGCTTAGGCAGGGGTGGAATTTTTTTTTAAAGGAGTTTTATAAGAGGATTCACTCCCCTTTCCCATTTAATAAGGAATAGTCAGTTTACTTTGCATGTTATTTTATTTATTTATTTTTTAATTATTTATTTGACAGAGAGAGATCACAAGTAGGTATAGAGGGAGGCAGAGAGAGAGGTGGAAGCAGACTCTCTGAGAGCCCGATGTGGGGCTTGATCCCAGGATCCCGAGATAATGACCTGAGCCGAAGGCAGAGGCTTAACCCACTGAGCCACCCAGGCGCCCCTGCATGTTATTTTAAAATATAAAACGAATTCTTTTTTTTTTTTTTTAAAGATTTTATTTATTTGTTTGACAGAGAGAGATCACAAGTAGGCAGAGAGGCAGGCAGAGAGAGAGAGGAGGAAGCAGGCTCCCTGCTGAGCAGAGAGCCCGATGCGGGACTCGATCCCAGAACTCTGAGATCATGACCTGAGCCGAAGGCAGCAGCTCAACCCACTGAGCCACCCAGGCGCCCATTGCAAGTAAAACTTGTGAGGGCGTTAACCTGTGTTAAGCATTTACCCCCATGTAAGAATTTCATTCTGACCTTGAACACCTGATTGTATTGGATTCTTATATGTTTTAACCACTGGAACAGAAAGGTTGAGAAGAGCATTGGACAGTGCTCTTTGAATCCTTACTCCTGGACAGAGGGTTCAGTCATTGGCAACCAGGAGGAATGAAGTCCTAGAGAAAACAGATGAGTCGGGGCTGAAACTCATCAGGCTCTATCCCATTCACAAGCAATGCTTGCTTCAAGTCTTGTGTGTTTCATGCATTTGGACTTAATGTTTTGATGTGGCATTCAGGGGCCTCCCCTCACGTTGCTGTCCCTCTCTGACCAGACTATTTGCATTCCTGTTCCTCCCCTGGATTCATCTTCTCATCAATTAAAAAAATCTTTTATTCTTGGGTTTTCTGTTCCTGCCTTCTCTGCTGCTCTCCCTCTTAGCTTCCTTCCCTGCTGCTCCCGTCCCCAGTCCTGACCTGTGCTTTGAATTTGTTTACTCTGTGAATGCACATTCCTTGCCTCCCAGCTAGGTGGTTATTTTCCTGCAACAGAGCCTGTCCATGTCACCTCCATCTTGGGTATAGAGTTGTTGGAGCTCTGAGGAGCAGAAGGAGAGCCTCTTCCCAGCTTCATTCTGACTATATGGCCTCCTGTCTCTCCTGTGATCTCTGTCCAAGGTGTCTTTAGTTTTGCAGTCTGTCATATAGAACCGATTGTGTCAGAAACCAGAAACAATTTTGTTTTCTTGGGACTATGTCCCCAGCAAAATCACATTATCCACTTGTTCTGGTTAGGGCCTCATAAAAGGATTATTTGGGCTCTAGTAATAATTGAATTCAACAAGTCAAATACCTGAATTGTTGCAGAGCTGTCTCTGGGGTCCAGGGAGAGACTATATGTAGCCTTTTTCATGCTAGGCTCTTCCCCTAAGAGGATTTACAAGGAGCTCAGGGGCCTCCTTCAGGCAGTCCCCAGGAGGGCCTGCGGCACAGACAGTTCTGCCTGGACGAGACCCAGGGAATTCAATGTAGGACCCATGGGGCTATCTGTCATGGTGACTTTTCCTTTGGGGGAAATGAAATATGGAATCTGGGCATCTGTGGCTTATGAAATAACCCTTAATCCAGGCATAGTTATTTTACACAGCGGGTGTAGTGGTTAGAGAGGCAGATGTTAGAATAAATTCTGACATCTGTGTAACAACCTCAAGTGGGCCAGCTGAGCCTCAGTTTCTTCATCTGCAAAACACGAGGCTCATGATACCTATAGTTATTGTGAGCACTGGTTGTAGTTGGTTGCCTGCAGTTATCATGAACATGAAGGTGGAATGAGGGTGAATAGAAGTTATCACGGTACCTGAACCAAAGATGCTCTCGAATAGTGGCTGTTTTTATCATTAGCCGTAACAGAATTCATAATGTACTTACTTATATGTGTTGTCCTGGCATTTTCCCAAGAAGGCATGTTGGACTATTGTTACATAATAAGAAAGTAATTCAGTTTTTTATTCGTATTTCATTTATCTGATTGTGTCAAGGATAAGTGTACTTGATGCTTTTTAGTAGTTGCTAATTTTCTCTTTGAAAAAATTTTATTTATTTATTTGAGAGAGAGAGAGAAAGAGCGCGTGAGCGTGTGCACACAGGAGTGGGGGGAAGGAGCAGGGGAAGAGGAAGAAAGAAACTCAAACAGACTGTAGATCTCACGATGCTGAGATCAGGACCTGATCTGAAGCCAAGAGGCAGATGCTTAACTGACTGTAGCACTGAGGTGCCCCATCGAATTTTCTTTTATAAGAAGAGGTCTCAGGCTCAAGCTCAGAATGTTTGGCAGTCAATAGTATCTAGCAGAGTTTTACATAATGTCAGTTGCTTCTGTAATTTTTTTTTTTTTTAAGATTTTATTTATTGGGGCACCTGGGTGGCTCAGTGGGTTGAGTCCTCTGCTTTCAGCTCGGGTCATGATTCAGGGGTCCTGGGATCGAGCCCTGCATTGGGCTCTCTGCTCGGTGGGGAGCCTGCTTCCTCCTCTCTCTGCCTGCCTCTCTGCCTACTTGTGATCTCTGTCTGTCAAGTAAATAAATAAAATCTTTATCTCTCTGCCTGCCTCTCTGCCTACTTGTGATCTCTGTCTGTCAAGTAAATAAATAAAATCTTGACAGACAGAGATCACAAGTAGGCAGAGAGGCAGGCAGAGAGAGGAGGAAGCAGGCTCCCGGTTGAGCAGAGAGTCCAATTTGGGGCTCGATCCCAGGACTCTGGGATCATGACTTAAGCCGAAGGCAGAGGTTTTAACCCACTGAGCCACCTAGGCACCCCTATTTCTGTAATTTTTTTAAAAAGATTTTTTTTTTTTTTTAATTTGAGAGAGTGAGAGAAAGAGAGAGCACAAGTGGGGGATGAGGCGGGAGAAACAGACTCCCCTCTGAGCAGGGAGCCTGACACAGGGCTTGCTCACACAGCCCCAAGATCATGACCTGAGCCCAAATCAAGAGTCTGATGCTCAACCATCTGAGCCATCCACGTACCCTGGAGTATACTGTTTTCATATTTATTTATTTATTTATTTAAAGATTTTATTTATTTATTTGACAGAGAGAGATCACAAGTAAGCAGAGAGGCAGGCAGAGAGAGAGAGAGAGAGAGGAGGAAGCAGGCTCCCTGCAGAGCAAAGAGCCCGATGCAGGGCTCGATCCCAGGACCCTGAGATCATGACCTGAGCCGAAGGCAGAGGCTTTAACCCACTGAGCCACCCAGGCACCCCCTGTTTTCATATATAAAGTTGTAATAAGGGTTCTTCTAAATATAAATTTTTAAAAGAGAGTAGGTGTTTAAAGGACTATGTCAAACACTTAACAGTAGGGCCATTGTGTGCAGTTACTGAAGGTTATAGATTAGGTGCTGTGCCCGGCAGAGAGAGATATTGGCAAACTGGGGCTGATAGACAGTCTGTGAACTACTTACCAAACTGTGTGCCCTGGCACAGGGCCGTTGTACCCACTGGGAAGACGGGTGCCTTTTTCTAATTCTCATCAAGACCCCCATGTGGGCCAGCAGTACGTGGTGGTCTGTTGGTATGCAGTATGGCAAAAATACTGAGGCAGCATGTAAATGGGAGTCCTCAAGACAGGTGTTTGTATTCTCCATTTCACCCCTTGAGATGGAGGCTCAGATGCTTTTTCTGTGCCCATTTTTCATATTCATCTCTGATAGCTCTGATAGCTTGGGGAAACTACACTCATGGTTGGTAAATGGAACAGACCGGGGCAGTGAAAGCCCCGTTCACAACAGGAGAGAATCTATACAGAATACACAAATAATGTTTTTTTTTTTTTAAAGATTTTATTTATTTATTTGACAGAGAGAAATCACAAGTAGTCGGAGAGGCAGGCAGAGAGAGAGAGAGGGAAGCAGGCTCCCTGCTGAGCAGAGAGCCCGATGCGGGACTCGATCCCAGGACCCTGAGATCATGACCCGAGCCAAAGGCAGCGGCTTAACCCACTGAGCCACCCACGTGTCCCACAAATAATGTTTAATAAAAGTTATTCATAATGTGTTTGATTTAACCAGAGGACATTGAAGAAGACATATGTGGAAAGTCATACCATGTCCATGGATGATGAGATTCATTATTATAAAGATGTTGGCTCTCTAGTCCATAAATTTAGTACATTTTTTAAAAAGACTTTATTTATTTATTTGACAGAGAGAAACAGTGAGAGAGGGAACACAAGCAGGGGCAGAGGGAGAAGGAGAAGCAGACTCCCCACTGAGCTGGGAGCCTGAGGTGGGACTTGAGCTGGGATCCTGGGATCATGACCTGAGCTGAAGGTAGACACTTAATGACTGAACCTCCTAGGTGCCCCAGTTTAGCGCATTTCTAATAAAAATCCCGAAAGGATTTTTCATGGAATTGAGGAACTGATTTTAATTTATGATATTGCAATAAATTAGAAATAGCCAGATAATTTTGGAGAACAAGGAGGAATGCCTTTCTCTATGAGATACCAAAGCTTATTATGAAGCTGTAGTCGTGTAAACTAATGGGGTCTAGCTCTGCTCTGTCCAGTATAATAGCCATGTGGCCTGTAAGCCCTTGAGTGTGGCTAGTATGAATTGGAAAGTGAACGTAAAGTACACACCAAATCTTGAAGATTTAGTAGGAATAAAAAAGAATGTAAAATATGGGGGCACCTGGGTGGCTTAGTGTGTTGAACCTCTGCCTTCAGCTGAGGTCATGATCTCAGGGTCCTGGGATCGAGCCCCACATCAGAGTCTCTGCTCAGGGGAGCCTGCTTCCTGCCCCCCCCCCGCCTCTCTGCCTACTTGTGATCTCTCTCTCTGTCAAATAAATAAAATCTTAAAAAACAAAGGATGTATAATATGCCATTAATAATTTAAAAATATGGATCACATGTTAAAAGTATAATATTTTGGATATATTAGGATAAATATACAGTTAAAATTAATTTCGTCTTTGCTTTTTCGTATGGTTACTAGAAAATTTTAAATATGTGATTATGCATGGTGTATATAAAATTACAGTTCTCATATATTCGTTGGATGGCACAAGACTAGACTATTGAAATAGAGGAGAGTTCAGAAACAGGCCACACATATATGGAAACTTGGGAGTATAGCAAAGATAGCATTATTGGCCAGTGCAAAAAGGATAGGCTATTCAGAAAATGGGACAGTGGGAAAATTAGCGTATGCCATGGACTGAATTTTTGTGCCTCCCCATTCATATGTTGAATTCCTAATCCTTAATGTGATCGTGTTTACCAGATCAGAGAGGCCACAGGGGGATTCTAGTCTTTTTTTTTTTTTTTTTTAAGATTTTATTTATTTATTTTAGAGAGAGGCTGAGCGGGGGAGGAGCTGGGGGAATGGGAGGCCATCTCCAACGGACTCCGCACCGACCACAGAGCTCTGTGTGAAGCTCGATCTCATGACCCTGAGATCATGACCTGAGATGAAACCATCTGTCAGACACTTACCCAACTGAGCCACCCACGCCCCACCAGTCTGTTCCAATATTCTTTATTTCTGAAAAGAAAATCTGAGGCAAACATGGCAAAATGCTGAGATTGGGTAGTTCTGGGTGGTGGGTTTGCATTATTCCTCTGTATTTCTGTGTATGCTTGACATATTTCGTTAAAATATATGCATATCTGGGACGCCTGGGTGGCTCCGTGGGTTAAGCCGCTGCCTTCAGCTCAGGTCATGATCTCAGGGTCCTGCAATCGAGTCCCACATCGGGCTCTCTGCTTGGCAGGGAGCCTGCTTCCTCCTCTCTCTCTGCCTGCCTCTCTGCCTACTTGTGATCTCTCGCTCTGTCAAATAAATAAATAAAATCTTTAAAAAATATATATATGCATATCTTTAAAATATAATTTTGGTCATGTAGGATGTTCTAAAAATTGCCATTTTTATTTTTTGCAATGATTTTGAGTTTGACGAGTTTTTTTTTTTTTTTTTTTTAGATTTTACTTATTGGAGAGAGAGTATGTGCCTCAGTGCGGGGAAGGGCAGATGGAGAGGGAGAAGCAGGCTCCCCACTGAGCAAGGAGCCCCAAAGGGGGATCATGATGCTCCTGAACAGGCTTTCTGAACATGATTTTTGCAGTTGACCAGTAAAAAAGTCATCTTGGAATTGGTGGGTTATCTTTGATATTTCCCGTAGAGCAGAATAGTACATGTCAGAGATGCATTTTAGAAACTGTCAGATTAGGACTTTTTTGTGTTATATAAATCTGAAAGTGGTCATTTACTGCTTTTTCTCCCCTTGTCCAGGAGACTCTCTTTGCCCCATCTGAAGTCCATATGGCTCTGTATGATGAAGATCTCCTGAAAAATCCTTTCTATTTGGCTCTTCAAAAGTGGCGTCCTGACTTATGCAACAAGGTGGCCCAAACCCATGGCATTGTAAGTGCATCGATCCCGAGGGTCGTCCTTCTCCAACAGGTGTGGACCAGGCAGTGTGGATAAGGCCAGAAATGCCGTAGACTTTGTTTAAGCTTAGAGGGAGTCAGTTACAAACCTGCTGAGTGTAACAAGCGCCAGACCGTGCTCAGTACGAGAACGAGCAAAGAGGGACCACCATGAGCTGCCTCCTCCAGGAAGCCTGTTGGCTCTGCACCAGCCTCGGGTATAATCCTCTCTCTGTTGACACCACTGACCACTCCCGTGGACATTGATCTTGGGGTATTCGTCTGTTTCTCTCTTTCTACGTTGACCTCGAGAGCTGCTTGAGGGCAGAAAGTGTATCGGCATCACGGGTCCTTGTCTGTGAGGTGTGTGCTCACTCGCATAGAATCCAGGAACATGTGAACACATTCGTGTGTAGCTTTGAAAGGCATTTCCTAAAGGGGAAGAACCGGTGATCTAATCGAGGCATCCAGATGGCAGGCTGAGGGGCGCACATGAGGAACCACAGTATGTCTGTGGGGCCATCTGCTGCCTGCAGGGTGGCGGGCTCTTCCCTCGTGGCGTTGGTGGCCGTCTGGTGCACACAGCCCCGCGCCACACAGAGCACTTGCTGCCTTTGTGCGGCTGCTTTTCTGTTTGGGGTGGGGGTTTCTTGCCTTTGTGTTTCTTTTTTATGTGTTGTCCTCTTCTCATACTGTGTTTCTGCTTCGTGGCCAAGGATTTGAACGAGAGGAGAAGTCAGTTGTAGCTCAGGTTCACTTTGGGTTATCAGGTGCCTTGTCTGGACACCGGGAGCTGACTTTCACTTTGCCCACTCTGTCCCACTCCCACCACAAGCCTGCTTTTTCCAGGTTCCTTCTAGTTTTTAGGATTGGTTTTGTGATTCAGAATCAGTTTGTGATTGTGATTTGTGATTGTGATTATGATTCAGTTTTTCCCAGAATTACTTTACTTTGGCTTTTAGAGGTCATAAAGTTCAGTGTGTGTGTGTGTGTGTGTGTGTGTGTGTGTGTGTGTATACATGTATACATATATATACACACACATATATATGTGTGTGTGTGTGTGGGTATGTGTATAAAAAAACAGTTGGAGAGTATAGCTGTTTCCAACAAGAAAATAAAAATCATACAAAGTTCACCAGAGACATTATCATCTGTTCATTTCACAGTAGTTATGAAGTGCTCCTCTGGGGAAGGTACCATGTTTGATGGGGAGGGTTTAGCAAAAAATGGGAATAAACATCACCGTCTTTACCTTTATAGAGCTGAAATGCTATTGGGAGAGATGGTCACGCTCCGAGCAAATACCTACTAATTACAGTTGTGGTACGTGTCCCAGAGAAGAAATACAGGCTACAAAGCAGTCATGTTAATGGCAGGGGTCGGGGGGTGCTAAACAAATTTGGGAAATACTCCCTCCCCATCTTTGTTCTATAACATTTTAAAAAATGCTGTCTGGAGAAGAGCAGACTATGTGTAACTTTCTCTTGCTCTTTAAGGATGCTGCGCTGTGGGGGCGCTTAGGTGACTCAGTCAGTGAAGTGTCCAACTCTTTTTTTTTTTTTTTTTGAAGTGTCCAACTCTTGATTTTTAGCTTAGGTCATGATCTAAGGGTCATGAGATCGAGTCCCAAGTGAGGCTCCATCCTGGGGGTGGAGCCTGCCCAGGATTCTTTCTTGCCCGCTGCACCTTCCCCCCAGCTCATGTGCACTCACTCGCTCTTTCTTTCTCTGTCTAAAAAAAATAAAAAAGAAAATGCCACATGGTGAATACGGTGAGGGACCTGTCTGTCTTGCTCACCACTGTGTTTTCAGGAAGATGCTTTCCCAGCTGCAAGTAGTGGAATCCCGCTCAAGTTCACCTCAACGAAAGGGCAATTTTGAATAAGAACTTTGGCCTCTTGGTTACCTTCCTTTTGGCCACACTGAGGAACAGGAGAGTCTTCTTAAACTGTGCCATCTGAGTTCCCAGTGGTGTCCTAGGTCTTTTCTCTGGCCCCTCCTGGGATCTGCAGGGTCCACGGGGAGCTGCCGGGGGCCACACTTGGCAACACTGACATCGTGGCCGTCAGTAGGTGGGAGAATCCATGAGGCCGACTCTCAGCGGAAGTGTCCGTGGGCAGGAGCCGGCTACTGCTGCCCAACTCAGCCCAGTCCAACGTTGATGGCTAGCTCCTGCCCCTCCTGGCTGTGATGGGGGCTCCCATTCCTCCTGGTCTAATCCATAATAGTGCCCCATCCACGTTTGTTGGTGGAATGAAAAAGAATATTCCAGTCACCTCTGGAAGAGTACACATCATTTCTGCCACCGCCAAGGGATCCGTATTTCCTCAGCAGGTGAATACTGAATTTCTTAACTTGGGGCCTTGCTATCGGGCCAAGTTTGGCTGCCTTTGAATCAGCCCTGGGAACCAGAGTCATTTAGTGGGCTCTAAAATACTGAGAAATCATCAGTTTTAAACATGTGTCCCTCCCCTCCAGGGTCAGCTGCCCCTCACACGTCTTTCTAAAGCCCAGCTCGCTGGCCCCCTATCCTCACAGACAGTCTGAGTGGCAGCCGAGGGTGCAGCTTGATTGCTCCCCCCGCCTGCCCCATCACTCCTCCAGGTTGACTTCCTTCCAGAACTTTCCTTTGGTTGGCATACCTGTGCATTCAGGCCGGTGCTTCCCGCCATCCCCTGCTCTCTGACTGGACGGGGTAAGCTCCTTCTCCCCGTGTTCCCCAGATTCCAGCCACAGAGGCCTGTAACACCCCCACACCGCTTCTACTAGTCACCCTTGTTCTATTTAATTAGCACCCAGCTAATTATATACTGTGGTTTCTTCAGTGTGGGCTGGACAAGCCTGCTGCCTCCCTGGGGCTCTTGTCCATGAGGTGGCAGGGGGAAGGTCCTCCAGGATTCCCAGGTAGATTAGGGGTGGGTCCATTTGCTTATAGGAGAAACAAAAACTACAAAGGGAGTTTAAGTTTTTTCCTCTGAATTTGGATTTTTTGGAAAGATTTATTTATTTTATTTGAGAGAGAGAGCGCACGCATGGTGGAGACGGGCAGAGGGAGAGAGACTCTCAGGCAGACTCCCCACTGAGCACAGAGCCCAGCACGGGGCTTGATCCCATGACCTGAGATCATGACCCCAGCTGAAATCAAGAGTCTGAGGCTCAACCGACTGCCTCACCCAGACGTCCATGTTGTGATCTTTTAATTATGGGGTATGTAGGCTTTTGAGGGCTAGCCTGGGAGCCTGTCAGCATGTCTTCTAAGTTCCAAAGAACTTCCAAGTACAATACCTAGATGGGCCAGCTAAGGGCACTGAGGTCCATGTTCTAGTTCTTAGGATTCGTTTGGCATAGATCCAGCCAACAAACAATTTGTTGAGCATCTGCAAGGAGCCAGGCACTGTGCCGGGTTTCCAGGATTGCACAGATGAGTGGAGAACGCTGCGTGACTTCAGGGAATTCCAGAAGCTGGCTGTTGGTCGCTCAGAAGAATGGCGGGTGTCAGGACAGAAATCAACCGAATGCTGTGGAATGAGGAGGGGACCCTGGAGTAGTGTCACAAATGCTGATTATTGCTTCTGTTCTACTCTCTTTCCTTTACGGTTATTGAAGAATTCTTTATAAGGGACTAGGATGAAAAGTTTTATTGTTAAGCTTTAAAATAAGCAGGTCCCCCACTTACCGTCTACTCGGAGGCTCCAAACTTTGTGTCCTCCACATAGGCCGTAGTGCCCCTGACATCTCCAGAAGGCTGAAGCACCGTCTTGGGAGAGCCCCGAAGGCACTTGCACTTGACCCCATCTCCTATGGGCAGCTTCCTAGCTGTTCCAGTCCCCAGCTCCAGTCCCGTCCCCAGGGGCTGGCATCCTCACCCTCCCTCTCAGCCAGAGAGCCCAGCCGCTGGCCTCTGCTTGCAAAGAACTGCTTTGGGCGGTATTGTCTGCCGGAAAACTGGCACTGGGTTGGGGGGGAGGACCTTGATATTGGAGGATCCCTATTCACTCAACAAACATTGATTGGGCACCTACTGAATGTCTAACAGTGAGATTGGTAGCAGGGATACAGTGTAGCAGGAACCAGTCTTACTTAAAAGTAGGGAAGCAGAGAGTTAGGGAGGCAGAGAGGGAGGCAGACAGCTAAACAGCTGGGGGGAGGTTCTCCAAAGCACCTCAGAAGTCCCTGGTCTCTCACTGGAGTCTGTTACGACTCCTTCATCCACAGAGCAGGCGTGGGGCCTTCTCTGGGCCTTCCAGAGTTTGGGTGTTAAACACCCCCGAGTTCTGGCTCATGGACTTCCTGTGCCCTTGGCCAGCCCCCTGGTCCCCTAGGCTCTTCTTCCTTTACTCCCTGGGCCATGAGGAGGTTGCTTCCCAGTTCAGGCTTATATTAAGGCCCACCTTTTCTTTCTTTCTTTTATTTTTATCTTTTCCCCCTTTTTAAGTTTCACTTTTAGTAAAATTTAAATTATTTTAATAAGATTTTTAATTTTTTAAAAATTTTAATTCTTTTATTTGACAGAGAGAGCACAAGTAGGTAAAGCGGCAGGCAGAGGGAGTGAGGAAGCAGGCTCTCCACTGAGCAGGAAGCCCAATGTGGGGCTCGATCCCAGGACCCTGGGACCACAACCCGAGCCGAAGGCAGCCACTCAACCAACTGAGCTACCCAGGCACCCCAGAACGATTTTTATTTTTTTAAAGAAATAATCTCTATGCCAGACTTGGGGGCCAAACTATGACCCCGAGATAGAGAGTTGTGTGCTCTAGTGACTGAGCTCAATTGCAAACATACGATCCAAGTAGAAAGGGTAAGATAGTGAGCCCCATGCACCTGTCACCCAGCTTCAGCTGTGATCCATTCGTGGGCACATCCCAGGTCATTTCTACCCTCTCCTGCCCTCCACGCTCGGACATTGGATTATTTTGAAGCAAATCCCAGAAAATTATGTCGCCTTGTGATACAGTTTCGTCTGTAGATACTTAGGAATGTGTCTTTAAATGATAGGGACTCTTAAAAAAGGTAACCAAGGGGGCGCCTGGTGGCTCAGTGGGTTAAAGCCTCTGCCTTCAGCTCAGGTCATGATCTCAGGTTCTGGGATCGAGCCCCACATCGGCCTTTCTGTTCAGCGGGGAGCCTGCTTCCCCCCTCTCTCTCTGCCTGCCTCTCTGCTTGCTTGTGATCTCTGTCAAATAAATAAATAAAATCTTACAAAGAAAAAAAAAGGTAACCACAGTACCACGAAAAATGTTGACAAAATGAGAGCTAAAACTTTCCCCAATCATTCTTCAGTATTGTCTGCCATCTAGTCCCTGTTAAGATTCCCCAAATCATCTCACAGTTGTCCGTTTCATGAGGGGTTTGTTCAGAGCAGGACCCAGAGGAGATCCACACGTCACACTGGACGGTGTTTCGTCCGTGTTTCCCCCTCACCGCTGAGCTAAAGTGAAGTGCACAGGGCGCGTGGCCCCGGGTGTTAGGCCCCGGGTGTGAGGCGTGGTCAGCGTTGACATACTGGTGGCCTTGGGAAACCGTCTCCACAGTCTTCCACTGCTTTTTCGTTTCATCTTCCGCTTTCCTCGTTTTCTTTCTTTGTGTCTTTGCAGTTCGTTCTTCCGGGTCCGTCTTCCTGGAGAGTTTCCCTGGGTTCTGGCTCTTGCCGATTGCAGTCCTGGGGCTGGTGCTGATGGTGGTCCCCTGTTCACGATGCTTCCTGAAACTGATAGTTAGATCGAAATGTTGATTCTTTGAGGAGGGGCCAGGCCATTTTGTCAACATTCTCCCAGCCTCAAGTCCCTCCTTCCGCTCTGAGACACTGGCCTGTTCGTCTGTGTGGGGAGAGGCCACGCCGCCCTTCCTGCACAGCCTGAGGAAGCCCCGGGTGACAGCGGCTCTAAAGGCTGCTGGGATTCACCGGGTCCTTGCAGAGGGAGCTCCAGTGGGCTCGGGGCTGAGCCTCCAGCACTGGCTCCAGGAGGTGGCAGGAGTTTGTGTCAGGGCGGTGAGACCCCGACAGGTTCCTTAGCTCCCTTGAGCCTCAGTTTCCTTATCTGTAGAATGGGGCTATTGCAGAAGCTGGCTGCCTCTCAGATGGAGCCCGCCCCCAAGGATGGAGTCTAGTACCCCCAGATATCTTGGCAGAGGTGGGGATCTGTCCTAGGAAACCCTGTTTCTGTGGCTCCTATTACAAACTATAATTGCATCTGGGCTTAGAAAAAATAGCTGAGAAAAAAGACTGGGAAGGAAATTGTCTTCAAGGCGCAGTGTTTCTCCTCATTCAGGTGGCAGGATTATGTGTGACTTTTTTTTTTTTTAAAGATTTTATTTATTTATTTGACAGAGAGAGATCACAAGTAGGCAGAGAGGCAGGCAGAGAGAGAGAGAGGAGGAAGCAGGCTCCCTGCTGAGCACAGAGCCCGATGCGGCACTCGATCCCAGGACCCTGAGATCATGACTTGAGCTGAAGGCAGCGGCTTAACCCACTGAGCCACCCAGGCACCCCGACTTTTTTTTTTTTAATAAATATTTTATTTATTTATTTATTTATTTATTTGGCAGAGACACAGTAAGAGAGGGAACAGGGGAAGTGGGAGAGGGAGAAGCAGGCTTCCCGCTGAGCAGGGAGCCCGATTCGGGGCTCAATCCCAGGACCCTGGGATCATGACCTGAGCCTAAGGCAGATGCTTAACAACTGAGCTACGCAGGTGCCTACATGTGACTTTTTAGTTTGACTTTTTTCTCTTCTTTCCAAACTGCCCTGTCTTCCTCTGGAGTTGTTCCCGAGTCTGTTGAGAATAGACTGGGGCACCTGGATGTGGGGGCGGGGGGTACCCAATGGGTGTGGGAACAAGCCTGGAGGGGCACCGTGCCTGGCCTCTGCCCAGGTTGGGGAATCGCGGCTTTGCCACCAGGATGTCTGTCACCCCAGTCGCTGGGTTCCGTCTGCCAGTAGCATTCCAGGCGGGGGGTGTCCAGCTGGAGCTGTGAGTGGCCCCTCCCGCACTCTTCACTCTGCCTACTGTTTGCAGGTCCTGGTACCCTGCAAGGGAAGCTTGTCGAGCAGCATTCAATCCACTTGTCAGTTTGAGTCCTACATTTTGATCCCCGTGGAAGAACACTTCCAGACCTTAAATGGAAAGGTATTCACTTCTTTGTGGGTCAGCCAGGGTCCCTCACTCAGTGTTTGGGAGTCGGTGGGGAAGGCAGGGGGTCCCACATCTTTCCCTGTCCCTGCTGTGGTAAATAAATAATGGCTCTGACATTGCCAGGGGAGGGGGTGGGCTGGAGGGCTCCCTGCCTTTGAGGAAAGAGGAGGTAGTAGCTGAGCAGGGCCTGGCTGGGCCTCTGCCTGGGAGGATGGGTGGGGAGGGGTGGGGAGGGTTAGGGAGGAGTTCCTCAGCTCAAGGGCCTCCTGCTGGTAAGTCAGGGAGTCTCTGGAATATCTCATGGAGGTCCTGTCTCTACACCTGTTTTATCCCCGTGCTCTTGAGAGCTCATCAGTTTCTTGGCCACAAACAGGACATCCGGGATGAATTTTAACTTTTTAAAAAACATTCTTAAAAAAATATGTTATTAAAACTTAAATTAGGCAAAACAACAAAAAAACCACAGCTGTGTTATTAAAACTTAAATAAGCCAAAGGATGAATACCCAACTTTTGTATCAACATGGACAGGACTGGAAGAGATTATGCTGAGTGAAATAAGTCAAGCAGAGAGAGTCGGTTATATGGTTTCGCTTCTTTGTGGAGCATAAGGAATAGCATGAAGGACATAGGGAGCTGGAGAGGGGAAAGGAGTTGGGGGAAGTTGGAGGGGGAGACGAACGTGAGACTGTGGACTCTGCAAAACAATCTGAGGGTTTTGGAGGGGCGGGGGGTGGGAGGTTGGGTGAGCCTGGTGGTGGGTATTATGGAGGGCACGTATTGCATGGAGCACTGGGTGTGGTGCATAAACAATGAATTCTGGAACACTGAAAAGAACTTTAAAAATAAATAAAAATTAAAAAAAAAAACATAAATAAGCTGAAAAAAAAAAAAAAGCATTCTTTTGAAATCATCTCAAACCTAGAGAAAGCCCGAAGAACTCTCCTTTGCTCTTCCCCTGGTTGGTCAGCTGTGAGCACTTTGGCCACATTTGTTTTTATCGGTCCCTTCCCCCTTTCCCCGCCACAGTAGTACAGCTTTTTCTGAATCTTTTTCGGAAAAAGTGAGAGTGAGTTGCAGACACTATGTCCCTTTATTCTAAAACATGCATTTCTTGCATAACTACGCAGAGTGAGTGCACTCAGGAAAGTGAACTGTTCAACACGCTGTCCTCATACAAATCATGTTAATTATACAAATAATATCCTTTTGTAGATTTTTTTGGTCTTTTTAGATCCAGGGTCCTGCAGTGCCTTCAGTTGCTGGTGTTTTTAGTTTCCTGTGACTTGGTGCAGTCCTTGGGCTGTCTTTGTCTTCCATGACATGGACGGCTTTGCTTTGTACACTCTCCCTCAGCCTGGGGTTCTCGGAGGTTCCCTCGTGGCTGGGAGGGCGTTTTATCACTCCGTGTGTGTCGTGACCAGAGACATATGATGTCAGTCTTTCTCACTGTGGATGTTACCTTTGGGTAACATTGGGGTCCACATTTTCTTAATTTTTTTTAACACTTTTTTTTTACTTTTTTCTTTTTAAAGATTTTATTTATTTATTGGACAGACAGAGATCACAAGTAGGCAGAGAGAGGCAGGCAGAGAGAGAGGAGGAAGCAGGCTCCCCACTGAGCAAAGAGCCTGATGCGGGGCTCGATCCCAGGACCCTGGGATCATGACCTGAGCCGAAGTCAGAGGCTTAACCCACTGAGCCACCCAGGCGCCCCGACATTTTCTTAATTTTTAAGGGGAGGTAGAGAGATTCTGGGAGGGGGATGTTCTATTCCTTGCCAGAACTGGCATGGGGCCAGGTGCATTTGGTGAGTGCCTCAGACCTGACAGTCAGGGATTGTGTGGGCCTGTGCCGGGAGAGGAGGGACAGGACAGGACACGGGGTTACCTAGACACCAGCCTGGCGGTGGGGGGTGGAGGGGAGTCAGCAGCCCTGTTCGCCCTGCCAGTCACTGTTAGTTTGTTTTCTTCGGGGAAGCCAAATCTACAAGGAGAACAGAGGAGTCGGGCTTATCACATCTCATCTGCCTGGGCACCCCAGCTGTGGCCAGAGTGCTGAATGTGGCCGGGACAGCAGCATCCCTTCCCCGCCTGCGTCTCCTTGCAGCGCCAGGCCATTCCAGGAGGGCCTTCTTCCTCCTTTCCCAGAGGGTACAGGTTTTCTCAAGGCCCCAAGGACCAGCTTAATGCATCTCTGTCCCAATATTTAAAAAGGATCAGCTGTAGCTACAGTGTGAACAAAGAGGAAAGAAAACATTTTAGTATCAAAAAGTGAAATGGAAGAGTGTTCACGCGCCCCCCCCCCCGTCCTGGTAAAGCCCCACTGAAGCAAAGGAGGGCAGGTCGGAAGCAGTGCCCTATTGGGGGCCAGCCAGGGGGCTCGTCGGTCACCGCTGGCTGCTGCTGCAGTGACTGTTCTCTTGTTCCAGGATGTCTTTATACAAGGAAACAGGATTAAATTAGGAGCTGGTTTCGCCTGTCTTCTCTCAGTGCCCATTCTCTTTGAAGAAACTTTCTACAACGAAAAAGAAGAAAGTTTCAGCATACTGTGTATAGCCCATCCTTTGGAAAAGAGAGAGAGTTCAGGTATTCTGGGAGAAAACCCTTTCCCCCTGATTTGGAGAACGGTGTTCAACTTCCTCCTGACATAGCTGTTACAAACGTCCCATAAAATATTCAAGAGCCCACTAGAAGCCTGCCTGACTTTAGAGTAATTCCCCAGAGCTTAATCAAAAAGTCATCTTGAGCTAAGACAGTGGGACTGGGGGCTGCTGTGTATGGTTGCCCAGGTTGGGCATTACACAATTCCGGAAGGTGATATTCATTCAGACCTCTGTGTAAATGTTGCCCACTGGAGTTTGTGCAGGGTGGCAGCCCTGGCTTTGACACTGGGCCTCAATGTTAGAGCCAGCTCTTAACGTCATTATTGCCCACCCAGCCCCACTGTTATGTCTCTTTGAGAGCTCATTATTTTTAATAAATAATAATTCTTCAGTTGTTCCAGGAAATTGAGATAACAATGTGCTGAATGTACTCTGAGTCCTGTATTGCCAGGAGTCCGGGCTTCCTCACCAGAGCCTCTTAGGTCATCCCTACGATCTCAAATTGTTTTGTCCATGGAAAGGGCTTCAGGAGGGCCAGGATCTCTGGACCCTGAGCTGTGCTGTAATGAGGCTGTTTTTGTGCAGTATCTTGAAATAATTCCTGTCCTCTGCTGGAAGATGGGGCTCCAGACCCTGGGGGAGCAGGGCAAAGGATGTGGTACTTCCCCCATTAGGAAACTGGGAAGGCTTCGGCCAGCTTGACCCACTGTCTCTTTTTCAGAAGAGCCTTCAACATCTTCAGATCCGTTTACCCTGAAAACCATCGAAGATGTGAGAGAGTTTTTGGGAAGACATGCAGAGAGATTCGACAGGAGCATTGCTTCTTTCCAGCGAACATTCAGAGAATGTGAAAGAAAGAGCCTCCGTCAACACATAGTCAGTAGCTGTGTCTTGCTTTGCCAGGGTGTCCTGGCTCAGGCCGGTTCAAGAACACAGGGGCTCCTTCCCAGTGTACCCTGAAACTTTGCTGCCTCCCCTGTTGGAAGCCTTGTTTAAATGTTTCCTTCTAACAATAAAACTAGTAGGAGCCCCTGGAGAAAACTTGAACATGACAGTGTATAAAAATGAATATTGTTATCACATGTGTGAATCCCAAGGGAAATTCTCTCTTCCCCTTCATGCATCTACACTTAAGAAAGTTGAAAAAAAAAATCACATGACTTATTTGATAAGCCTGTATCAGGACTTAAAGCTTGTCCCCCGGGAAGTACATCTGGCAACGTGTTCTCACTCTGGGACGTGTGGCATGTTTTGGGTTTTGTGTTGGGGGCCTTGGGTCCTGAGTGACCTGTCTCTCTGCTCTGGGTTTACACAGGACTCAGTGAATGCTCTCTACACCAAATGCCTCCAGCAGCTTCTGAGGGACTCTCACCTGGTAAGCTTCAGGACTTCCAAAAGACAGAACTGCAGTTTGCTCACGTGCCAGTCCAAGGTCTTTAACGTTACCTTCTCGTCCTGCAGAAAATGCTTGCCAAGCAGGAGGCCCAGATGAACCTGCTAAAGCAGGCAGTGGAGGTAAGAAGCCAGGCCAGGGCAGGGAGAGGAGGCAGAGGAGCAGGGGGTGGGAGGGGCAGGGTTCCTGTCCCCTCTGCACCCTCGGAATGGCTGTCTGTGGTCTGTTTGTTGATTCCACAGATGTACGTCCAGCACGATATTTATGATCTGATCTTTAAATATGTGGGGACCATGGAGGCAAGTGAGGTATGTCCTAAATCCCCATCATCCCCATTAGAAGCCTTTTATTCTTAGCTGTGTAAAAATGTGAAGCTTCGTTAAAAATCTGCCATTAGGACGCTGCCTTTAACAAAATCACAAGAAGCCTTCAGGATCTTCAGCAGAAGGACATCGGCGTGAAACCCGAGTGCAGGTAAGAGCGTGTGCCTCTGGAGCTCGGCCCCCTCAGGGGCTGGGGCCTCTGCTTCTGGAAACAAGGCTCTCAGCCATAGGGAGGGCACCCTGGTTTCACTCGGTTCCTTCCGAGGAGCAGTGCAGTTCCTTGTGACCCAAGATAAAGGACTGGGGTTGGCAGGGGTCCCCCTCCTGCCCTTGTGGCCAGCTGGAGCTTGAGGGGTGGGGCTTCCGCACAGCTGGTCTCTTGATGGGCACACTGCTCACCCAGGTGGGTCCCGCATACAGACATGCACCTCACCTGCCAGATGGGCGCCTGCTTTTGAATTAGTTTATGTTTCTTTGGTATTATGAAGTGTTTACGTTGAGACTGTTTTAACCCCTTTGAGCTATCTCACTCTGGGGCTAAGGATTTTTTTTTTTTTTTTTTTTTTAAAGATTTTACTTATTTATTTGACAGAGGTCACAAGTAGGCAGAAAGGCAGGCAGAGGCCGGGGACAGGGGTGCGGGGGCGGGGAGCAGGCCCCCCGCTGAGCTGAGAGCCTGATGTGGTGCTTGATCCCAGGACCCTGAGATCATAACCTGAGCCGAAGGCAGAGGCTTAACCCACTGAGCCACCCAGGCACCTGCTAAGGATTTTTTTTTTCCCTAACATTCTACCGTCCTGCCTCTTTGATGGGACATTCAGAGGTGTTGAGTCTTGCCTCTGATTGGAGCCCGAGTTTTTCTTTTCATTTGGCGTTACCTACGGCTTGTCGTAAGCAGGGTAAATCTGAGGTGTGCTGTTAGATCAGGGAAGAAGGGCCCGCCCAGTGCGGTCTTAAGTTGTCACTTTCCGAATTATTTTGCAGCTTCAACATACCTCGTGCAAAGAGAGAGCTGGCCCAGCTGAACAAATGCACTTCCCCACAGCAGAAGTTGATATGTTTGCGAAAGGTGGTGCAGCTCATAACCCAGTCTCCCAGCCAGAGAGGTTTGTGCTCAGGGGAGGGGCCCGATGGTGGCACAGACACTTATGTCCAGGTGCAAAAGTCTGTTAAGGAGCAGTGTCGTCCTGAAGGGTCACACAGATGGGCTGATGTGTCGCAGAGCACCCCTGCGTCAGTACCCCAGAGTCTGTTCTGATGCGTGGGTGCCTAGCAACAGGAGTCTGGGGGAGGATAGGCAAGATAAGGGCAAGAGAATAATGGTGCAGAAGTAGTGACCTCAAACCAGCCAGGCTTCCCTATACTTGCCCCAGCACCATGCGGCTGGTCTGTAGATCAGAATCCAAACAGCACAGTTTCTTTGAGAACCTGCCTTTTCCATAGCTTTCTGTTTCCAGAAAGGCACTGTCCACAGTGCAAGTCTGAGCTTGCCAAGGTACAATAATATGTATGATTGGCTTTAAACTTCCTGTCATGCATTCTCTTGAGATCCTGAGATCATTGAACATCCCCATCAGGACATTCACTGCTGGCTCTTTAGTCCAGGGCCACAGTGCTCACTGGCCCCCTCCTGCATCTGTGTTCCAGCGACAAAATTCTTTGGCCAAAATTACAAACATTTAATCTCCAAGAAAAATGTTCCAAGCTGGTGATGGAGACATGAGGGTTCAAGTGTACGTTAGACCCTTCTTCCTAATTTTGTGTCTGCTTAAAATTTTCCCTTACAAACAGTAAAGCAAAAGAAGCTAAGAAAAAAGTAAGGGGGAGTCATATCTGTGAGTGCAGATAGGGGGTGATCATCAAAGCGCTTTAAGTGAAATGAAAGGGAGTGTATGTGGTACACTTCTAACGGCATTCCAGAAGGGGGGGGGCAGCTGTGTGTCTGTATGCATGGTGGTGAGCTCCTGGGCTATCTCTGGGAGGTTAGGAGGGCAGCAAGAGCAGTAACCTCTGGGTGGTGATCGGGCAGCAGGGGTGGGAGAAACCAAACCCCAGTTTGCTCTTTTGTGCTACTCAGATTTTTTTTAGACATGTGAATGGCTTCCTTAGAATTTAAACGTGAAAAAAATTAAAAGAAGCTAAACATGAGCATTAGACGTGGCAGTGTATAAAATGGCAATGATCTCAGGAGGAAAGAGGTGGGCGCACCTTTGCCTTGTGTCTGCCCTCACAGACTCGAACCTCCTGGGAGGTGGCGAGGGAGGGGGTCTGCTTGGAATTCCCTTCCTTTACACGTGTTCTGAGAATGCTGGGCTTTTGCTTTCCCCGCAAATGGGACGTCAGTGCAGGACACTATCAAGGAGATTGTGCAGTGGAACCTCTCCCTGATACGTAGTCTTGCTGGATTGTGGCTTTGTGGGTTGGGTGATGGTGGGGCGTTGATGTACTTGTTGGTCTCATGATGGCTTTGAACATGTGTTCCCCCTCCCCCCGCAGTTAACTTGGAGACCATGTGTGCTGATGATCTGCTCTCAGTCCTGTTGTATTTGCTTGTGAAAACAGAGATCCCCAACTGGTAATATTTTCTGCTAAAATACTTTTGCAAAATGGCAGCGTTGTACCGGGGTGGTTTTAGCTTAACTCCAGGAAATTTTGTGTCCCTTATGAGTCCATGGCTGTGTCTGCGCTGCAGATGGTGTCCGTCATCCCATTTACAGATGAGGAAACTAAGGCCCGGAGAGCTTATGTTGCTTGTTCTGGAACATGCAGCTAGTCAGTGACTGAGTGGGAACGTTGACTCCACTTGTGTTTGGCTCCAAAGCCCGTCCTCTTCTGACGGGAGCCCCCAGTTCACTTTATAATAGTCAGCTTTTTCAAAACTGGCATACTCCAGGAAAGGACCAAGAAGTTTTACTTATGTGCTCCAGGGCTTAAGTGGGCAGTGTCAGAGCTCCTGGAGCTAACCGACTTCAGTCACTCACGCCCATAGTGCTGTTCCTGGAGATGTGAGAATTGGGTCCTCAACAGTGAAAATATTTTTCTTCCTTTTGTTAGGATGGCAAATTTGAGTTACATCAAAAACTTCAGATTCAGCAGCTCAGCAAAAGATGAATTGGGGTACTGCCTGACTTCGATTGAGGCTGCGATCGAATATATTCGTCAAGGAAGCCTCTCTGTTAAGCCACCCGTAAGATCCCTCCTGCCCTGGCCTTCCTTTGTGGGTGTCCGGGCACCTTTGGTAGGCTTCTGAGGTTGGTGGGTGGAGAAGGGTGGCTCTTCTTCTTCTTTTTTTTCTTTCAAGATTTATTTATTTGAGATTGAGAGGGAGAGTGAGGAAGCACACTTGCAGGGGAAGCAGAGGGAGAGGGAGTCTGACGCGGGGCTTGATCCCGGGATCCTGAGATCATGACCACAGCCCAAGGCAGACGCTTAACTGACTGAGCCACCCAGGCACCCTGGGGGAGGGGGATTCTTAAATGGTCTCCCAAGGATGGGGTCTCTGCTGTCTAAGGACTGTGGGGCTTGACAGCCATCCAGCAGCCTGCAACGTCAAGCATCCAGTTGGGTGTGCAAGTTGGCAGAATATGGCCGGGATTCACAGTTAAAAGCTTTGTCTGCTTTGTCTGCTTTATCAGTCCTTGCCATCCTCAAAAAAAAAGCACATAGGCAGAAGGGAGAGGCTAGAAACCAGGAGTTTGGATATCTAGGCAAGTGATGGGATTATTGACATAATGCAGTCTTAGGACTCACCAGCCTTATTATGATTTTCTTGGTGAGCGTTCCTTAGGGGAGGCACTTGTATTTCTATGTGACGTGTGAGATCTTACACCAAGATCGCGTTGCTAGCTTGTTGCACCAGCTGGCAAAATGTGACAGTATGCACAGAATTTCAGCAGTATTGAAAGTAATAAGGTGAAGAGATTCCCGTATCGCACACCAGGAGTCCTGAGGACTGAGCATTCCCTCGATCTTAGAATCTCCCCAAGTAATAATAAGTTAAAACAGCTGGAAAAAAACAGAGACCTGCCCAGATAGGTGCACTTGAGTGAGATCATTTAGTATTAAAATGTTTATGTGTTTTCCCATCTTTCTCCCATCCATGTCCACTTCACGTGATTTAAATTCTATTGTATATAGCATTTTACAGTCTTTTTTCCCGAAAGGATAGTTTTTTGTTTTTTGTTTTTCTGATTAGGAGACTAATCCTTGCTTATAAGCAATATTTACAGTATACAGTTGCCCTTGAACAATGCAGGGGTTTAAGTTGCTGACCCTCCACATGGTTGAAAATCTGCGTGTAACTTGTGATCCCCCAAGAACTTAATTACCAGTAGCCTGCTGTTGGCCAGAGGCCTGATGATATAAATAGTCGAAAAACACATACAGTATTTATTATATGTATCCTATACTGTATTCTTAGAATAAAGTCAGCTGGGGGAAAATGTTATTAAGGAAATCATGAGAAAGAACACATTGCATTTAGAGGAATGTACTATGTCTGTCCTTATCCAAGTGGACCCGTGCAGTTCAGATCTCTGTTGTTCAAGGGACAGCTGTATACACTTGCAGTGAAGACAAAAAAATACCTTTCTCAAACTCACCAGCCAGGGATGACTTATTAACGGTTTGGTGTATGTGTCTTTTCTGTGCCTATACAATTTTTAAAAAAGATTTTATTTATATATTTATTTATTTAATTAATTATTTTTAGATTAAATTAAAAAAAATTTAAATTCAGTCAGCCAGCACATAGTACATCATCAATTTTTGGTGCAGCGTTCAGTGATTTGTTAGTTGCGTAAAACACCCAGTGTTCATCACATCGTGTGTCCTCCTTATTTTAGGGAGAGAGAGACAGTGCGTGAGCAGGGGGAGGAGCAGAGAGACAGGGAGAGGGAAAGAGTGGAGCAGACCACCCCGGTGAGTGAGGAGCCTGACACAGGGCTCCATCCTGAGATGATGACTGGAGCCAAAACCAAGAATCGGGCACCTAGCCGACTGAGCCTCCCAGGCGTCCCTCTCCAGTTGTATTTTTAACTGAAATTTGAGATTATGCTCCTCTTATTGGCACGTAGGCTGATGGTAGGAATTGCCTGATGCCTCTTGATGGGTTCAAGGGCACATCTTGTCGCCTGGAGGGAGGGGTTGCCATTCCCTTGCTGGCTGTCCTGCTTGCTTGCTTTCTGTGGCCTGTAGACAGCTAACACTTGGAGCCTTTGACCAGAGTAGAAGGAGGTGGCTGACCACACAGCACCGGTCGGCTTCCCACACCCACTTGGACTTCAGACAACATCTGGAGTGGGATTGGAGGAGTTGTTTTGGTTTTTCTTTGTTACTTATTTATTTATTTAAGATTTTATTTTTAAGTAACCTCGACATCCATGGTGGGGCCAGAACTCACAATCCCAATATCGAGACTCAACGTGCTTCAGCGACAGCTAGCAGCTAGCCAGGCGCCCCTGGATTGGGGAGGCTTTGAGGGGTGGCCCCTCTTATGCTGGTGCTGGTTCAAGCCCAGTACTTATATTTATCCCTGGGCAAGTCCACATCTCTTCAGTTTCTGTCCATTTCGTGTCTACACTGAAGGTGATGCTGTATGTTTCACCTCTTGCTAGGAGTTTCCAAGAATGAACTAGGGGGTTTGGAAGTGCCTGTGTGAAGCATGAGCTGATACTCCTGTCCTCAGCTTGCTTTTCCAACAACCCTGCATCTTGGTGTCTCATTTCCTGGTTCTCTGGGGCATCCTGTGTGGATGGCTTCTGTGGGCCATGTGGGGACACCGCCCATTGTGCCCCTCTTGTCTGAGGTGTCTGCCCCTGGTCCTGGTCCTGCCTTCCTGGATGGGGGCAGTTGGTCCCATCAGGTGTCAGGACAGGGTGTGCCTTATCCTTACAGCTGGCTGTGGAGCCAGCCCCTTGGGCCTTGAGTGGGACAGGCCTCAGAGATGCTCTTACCTGTGTTGACAGAACAGGTGTCATGGCTTCCTTGTCTTTTGTGATGCTAGCTCTGAGGTTCTGCCTTGGCCTTGGTCAGCCTTAGCTGCTGACTGGCTTCCTGTCCCAGTGCAGTTCTGTCTTGGAAGGTGTGAAGCCAGTGTGATTTGTCCGTGTCCCTTCCTGGGAAAGGAGCTCAGGTGGCTCTCCACACAGCAGGTGACATTTCTGGAGAGCAGTCAGGACTCAATATCAGTAAATCAAATTTTGTCTTCCTATTGCCTCTTTATATACTATGATGTAGCTTCACCGAAATTTCCCCCCTTAATATCTTATTGTACCTGAGGTGACTATACATGCATTCTTTAAGCTTAAAGACTTAGAAGTCTTGTAAATAAAGACTAGCTTACTGAAAATGAGCATTAGTGGGATGACGCTATTTTAACCTTTGAAGACCAAAAACCAGGGAAAACCTTAAAAGAATTGGTTCCCTTCTCTGTTTCAGCTTTGTGGGCTTCTGGTCTTTCTCACTGTACTGGGTTTCTCATAACTAATATATTCCCCCTTCCCAGATATATCTGAGCTGATATGCTGTATCTTCTAGTAGGTAATTTCTCCTTGAAGGTTCAGGCCCCAAGGACTTGCTTTTCTTCATCATCGCTCTTCATATAGTCAGCCAGAGTGGAGGAGGGAAACCTCACATTTACTGACATGACAGTGTCTTTCACGTTTCTCTGACCCTAATCTGCTTGGCTACAAATCACTGAGTAAAACAGGTTGTTAGAGCTTCATATAGCAACTGGCAGCTGGCAGCAAACGGGCTCTCGTTCTGAGGGGTTGGTGTGTGTTTAATGCTCTTAGGGCTGCTGGTGTGAGGGACCGTGCCGACAGAGGAACCCAGAAAGGGGCCATCCCTTGAGCTGCCACCCAGGCTCTGTCTTTAGCTGGATCTTGCGTCAGAACTTAGCCGTAATGGGCCTTATCCCATACCTTTGTCAGGGTTTGGTGAGTTCTGCTGGCAGTAGCTGGCTGGGGGCAGAAACCCCTCTTACCTGCCACGGAAACTTTTTTGAGGAAGTTCATCTGTCATCAGTCAAGTTGAGGTGGTTGGGCGAGGGTTGAACTGTCTTGCTAGGAATTATTTCATAGAGAAGGATGCGTTTTTAGATTTGTGTATCTGAGTAAACATTACCTGTAACATGAAGACCTGGGTTTCTTATTTAGGGGAGACCCCGTGTATTATGGGATTCGGGAAGGGTGGCCCTGTTCATCTGCTATTTTATTATTTTTATTTTATTATTTTTTTTTTAAAGATTTTTATTTATTTATTTGACAGAGATCACAAGTAGGCAGAGAGGCAGGCAGAGAGAGGGGGAAGCAGGCTCCCTGCCGAGTGAAGAGCCCGATGTGGGGCTCGATTCCAAGACCCTGGGACCATGACCCAAGCTGAAGGCAGAGGCTTAAGCCCTCTGAGCCACCCAGGTGCCCCAAAGATTTTATTTTTTTTGACAGAGATTACACTTAGGCAGAGAGGCAGGCAGAGAGAGAGAGAGAGAGAAGCAGGATCCCCACTGAGCAAAGAGCTGGATGTGGGGCTCAATCCCAGGACCCCGAGATCATGACCTGAGCTGAAGGCAGCAGCTTCATCTGCTATTTTATTTTTATTTATTTATTTTTTTAAAAAATATTTTATTTATTTATTTGACAGAGAGAAATCACAAGTAGGCAGAGAGGCAGGCAGAGAGAGACAGAGAGAGAGAGGAAAGCAGGCTCTCCGCTCAGCAGAGAGCCCCATGCGGGACTCGATCCCAGGACCCTGGGATCATGACCTGAGCCAAAGGCAGCGGCTTAACCCACTGAGCCACCCAGGCGCCCCTTCATCTGCTATTTTAGTAAGGATGTTCAGAGAGCAAGACTTTTCTCCCTCCTGCTGGGTGACACTGGGAAATCTAGAACAGTCTGTCAGATGGTTGTCCTCTCTGTATGCCCAGATAAAGTGGCAGGGGCTAAGGCTCTGCAGGCTGTAGAGCAGTGGTTTGAGAGGAGGAGGCCAGGGCAAACCAGGCTTCTGCCTAGAGGAGGTTAGTGTGAACGTGCTACATTTCACACTGAGTAAAGACACATTCCATGCGCGCACAGAGGCAGCGTGCCCCCCAGACCCGCCCCCCCGTCCCCCGTCAAGCAGCTGCTTCCTGGGGGGACAGATGGGAAGCGCTTTGCCCAGCCCGATGAGGATCTGTTCTCTGGCCTAGGGACAGAGGCTCTGCCGACCGTGTTCTGTGAGGAGGTAGCCAGGACTGCTCCTAGGTTCTCCGTGTGGAAGGGTCTGCACGGACATGTTGTGACAAGTTGATAAAACAGATTATTGGGCTTTTCCTGCAGGAGTCTGAGGGATTTGGTGACCGACTGTTCCTGAAGCAGAGAATGAGCCTATTGTCTCAGATGACTTCAACTCCCATTGATTGTCTGTTTAAGGTAAGACACCGGCACGGCCCTTGAGGGCACAGGCCCGTGAGGGATGTTTCGTTTTTCCGCATCTCTAAGATCTTTCCGGCATCCGTCAGGGGGATGTGCTTGGTTCAACACCGAAGTTCACGTCGGTGGTCAGAGAGGATGGTTGGGCTGCTGGGGTTTGACGTCTGTGCATCTCCCCCAAGGTGTGCTGTGCCGTGGCCGAGAGGGACAGCACGCCTGGAGCCCTGTGCCTGGGCTGTCCTCTCTCACCTGTTCGTCAGGGTCTGCTCCGAGGTGCCCCCCTGGGTGGTCTCAGCAGAGCTGCTGCCTCTCCTGGGCTCCGGGAACCCGTGCTGCCGACATTCATGGGAGCATGCGCTAGAGCGAGAGCTCAGCACGCAGCGGCTCCCTGCTCAGATGTGACCGACCCCTGGGAGGCTAGTGAGGTGCCCTCCTGGGTGGTCGGCGAGGGCTGGGTGGGGGCTGGGGCAGCGTGTTCCCCAAAGCGTCTCGCTCCCCGAGAGGAACACATCCAGGAGTCACGGGGCTGAGCCCTGCTCCGCAGCCTTGTTTGTTAATGGGCTCTCGTGCTAATGCAGCCATTTCTGTTCCCCCCAAACCAAGGCTCTGTTAGGACCCAAGAGGTCGGGACGGAGGCATGTTCTAGGGAGGAGCCTGCGTCCACTCTGAGGTTCCAGGAAGCATGATCCTCCCCCACCATTGCTTTGGGAATTTTGTCCTGTTGTCGTTTTAAGCTACGGATGATTTATAGCATTTGCAAAAGAAGAGAATGTAAATCACAGCCACGTGGCCATCTCTGTCCTGTTTCGTCTCCATCCCCGACCTGCTTTTTGTGTCTGCCCAGATTATTTCAGAACACATCCCAGACAGCCAGTCATGTTATCCAGGTGCCCCCAGATACGTGTTTCTGTAAGGAGGCTCCAAACATTCACGCCTGAAGAAGAGAATTCCTTCACTTTGATAGTATTTTTGACGTCCCTTTGTAGCACATAGCGGCGGGTAACCAGAAAGAAGTGGAGAGACTTCTGAGCCAAGATGACCAAGATAAAGATGCCGTCCAAAGGATGTGTCACCCTCTGTGCTTCTGTGATGACTGTGAGAAACTTGTCTCCGGGTAAGAGGCTCCCCACAGAGGCTCAGTGTGCGGCATGTGGGAGGTGCAGGCCCGGGGAGATGTCTCCACTAGTTTGCTGTGGTTTTCCCTTCCCCTTGTCAGGCTCTTCTGCTGGGTGTCAGAGCCTACAGGGTGGGTAGGGCAGGGACGCTGGAACCAGATGCCTCACCCTGCAGGAGACTGAGCAGGGGTTGGATGAGCTTTGGGACACTGTTGAATAGATCTGGCTTGGCTCACACCCTGAGATGGGTCTGCTAGCCCCAGGACTCTGGCATGTCTAGCCTGGAAGCGAGAGGCTTTTCCTTGCCATTCTTAGGGTGTATTTTTCTATATCTTCCATCTTTCTCTCTCTCTCTTTTTTTTTAGAAAGAGAGACTGAGAGTAGGGGTGGGGAGGGACAGAAGGAGAGGGAGAATCTTTTTTTTTTTTTTTAAGATTTTTATTTATTTATTTGACAGAGATCACAAGTAGGCAGAGAGGCAGGCAGAGGGGGAGTGGGGGAAGCAGGCTCCCTGCTGAGCAGAGAGCCCGATGCGGGGCTCTATCCCAGGACCCTGGGATCATGACCTGAGCCAAAGGCAGAGGCTTTAATGCACTGAGCTACCCGGCGTCCCGGAGAGGGAGAATCTTAAGCAGGCTCCATGCCCAGCATGAGCCAAATGCTGGGCTTGATCTCACAATCCTGAGATCATGACCTGAGCCAAAATCAGGAGTTGGATGCCCAGCCAACTGAGCCATCCAGGTGTCCCCCCTCTTCTTCCTCTTTTAGGAGGCTGAATGATCCCTCCATTGTCACTCCATTTTCCAGAGATGACAGGGGTCACACACCGCTCCATGTGGCCGCCCTCTGTGGTATGTGGTCTTGGGTTGGCCTATGGTTGGGCTACTTTGCCTTAAAGGGATGGAGCCAGGGGTGGCGCAGTAGAGGCCTGACTGACAGAGGGCGGCGGAGTCGGGGGTGGAAGGACCCATGTCGTGGGCTGTGCCCAGGGCCTTTGCTAATTTTTTTAGCAGTTGCACAGTATTCCATCCTGTGAACTGAGGAACTGTGGACTCTTCTGTGGATATCTAAGACTCTCTTCCCCTACCTTCTGTTCCTGAAAGGTGGACTAGAGCTGAGCCCCCTCCAGAGGGCCAGTGGCGGGGAGGGGGGGTCCACTCCAGAGTGCCCTGAATCAAGAGTCTGACTTAACGTTAGCTCGGGCTCCTCTCCAGGGGAAAAACACTTCCTAGTGTGTTCCCTGCCAGAGAATAAGAGGGCAAAATAATGGGACTCCAGGTTTAGGGTTCGGAGAGCCCCTGCTCTTTCCTTCCCCGTGGCAAAACCCCTCTGTTCTGCAGGGCAGGCATCCCTCATTGACTTCCTGGTTTCCAGAGGTGCGGTGGTGAACGCCACGGACTATCACGGCTCTGCCCCCCTGCATCTCGCCTGCCAGAAGGGCTATCAGAGTGCCACGGTGAGCGGGGTGCCATCCCCGTGCCCGTGCTCCCAGGAGCCTGGCTCCGCACAGCTGCATCATGGTCACGCTCTTGCGTCGCAGCTTGGCCCTGCTGCAGCCTGCCGGGATGGGCCATGTGTCTTAGGCCACGACACCTCCCTGTGGGCCCACTGGACAGAGCCCTTCGGTGTCGATGTGAAACGTCGTGGCGGCTTTGGGGGAGGAGGGTGGGGCTGTGGGCCTTGTTCTTTAATCTCTCCACGTTTTAAAGGGAAGGATGAGCATGAGAGTGGAATTTTAATTGTAGCGTAGGTCACTAAGGTTGCAGGTGGCAAGGTGCGACCTCCCCCGTGAGCCTCTGGGCCATGCTGCCTGAGGAAGCACGGGCCTCACTTGCATGCTCTCTTCTCTCGGCAGCTGCTGCTCCTGCACTATAAAGCCAGCCCCGAGGTGCAGGACAACAACGGCAACACGCCTCTCCACCTGGCTTGCACCTACGGCCACGAAGACGTAAGTGGTGCCTCTGTGCCCGGGGTGGCCGAGTTCCCCACTTCTCGCTTGCTGGGAGATGCAAACGTCTGGTTGGTTGAATGTCGTGCTTCATGTTGGTCGTTACTGGAACATTTGGCGTGTAATTTCTTTTTAATTAAAAAAGCCTTAAATTTACTACAGCTGCTCCGCTGAAATAACAGAAATCCAAACATGAATTGCCCGTTAGCGTACCCTGAAATTAAAATCATTTTCATTCATTGCCTGCTGCCATCTGGTTCTTACCTTTGTTCACCTTCAGTTTTTACTTTTTATATTTTTATAGTAATAGTGACGATTGCATCATTTCTGTTTCCCCTTAACAGCCAACTGTGTGTGTGTGTGCGTGTGAGTCTGTGTTTGTGATTTTTGTCCTGACCGCTTCCTCTCCCATCTTCTCTGTGTGGTAACACTGGGGTGGGTTTACACATACCCAAGCCTGAGGCTGCGTTAGGGGTGGATGTGGAAAAATGAAATGGTACCCTCCCCATCTTTATAAAGCGACTTTCTTCCTTGATCATGGAAATCCTGCAGGTCCGTAAACGTAGCCCCAGCCCGTCCTTTCGTCACTACACAGTGATCTGTTGTATGTGTTGCGTCTGTGTCCCTAAGACCACCCCTTGGTTCAGTGCTTTGCGGGGGATGACTGATAGGACTCAGCATGTAGTCCCACAACTCTGATGGACAATAGCCAAAGGACCCAGAGCACAGTCACCAAAGGGAAAAGGTGCAAAGAAGTCCAGAGGAAGCCAGATGCAAGCTTCCAAGTGTCCACTCCCCAGGGAGACGTACAGGACATCCTCAGTTTGTCCAGCAGTGAGTTATAACAGCAAATATGACAGGTGGACAACCTGGAAAGCTCTGTAGGGACTCAGGGCCCAGGATTTTTACTGGAAACTGGTCATGTAAATAACGCCAGGCCTACCACATGTCAGACTTCCAGACTCCTAGAAGGAAAGCAGGTGTTCAGCCTAACCCATGTTGTTGCACCATTTAGACACAGCAAGCCATTGTACAAATCCAAGCTGAAGAACATTGCAAGTCAGGGACTGGCCTTGCAAGCGGGCCTTGCAGGACAGCGGTATCCGCTGACATGCTGTGGTCATTCCCTTCTACAGTTGGATATATCACAATTTATTCAGCCTTTTTTTACTGATCGACAGTTTGCAAAAAAGTGATGTGTCCTGAGGAGGTAACCGTGAGGTCTGTCTCTCTTATTTCTGTACATTCGCTTGCTGAGAGGAGCCTGGATGGAAGTGGGGCACGGACTGAGGCTGTGGGGTCCACAGACACTGCCTGCGGCATGGCATGCGACTTACTGGTGGTATTTCCCATTTTCTTTAGTGTGTGAAGGCCTTGGTTTACTACGACGTGCAGGCATGCAGACTAGACATCGGTAACGAGAAAGGGGACACCCCACTACACATAGCTGCACGGTGGGGCTACCAAGGCATCATAGAGACGCTGTTACAAAACGGAGCATCCACGGAGATCCAGAACAGGCTGAAAGAAACACCGCTGAAGTGTGCACTAAATTCAAAGGTAGCTTTGTTTTCATCTCAGAGCATCAGTATCACTTAAAAAAACAACAAAAAAAATCAATGTCCAAAGACTGGGTCTTGGCCGTGCTGGACAAGCGGTGCATTAGTGCCTGAGGCCCGAACTTGGCCTGCGCCCTTCCTGCTGCAGTTGGGATCTGGTCGTCCGTGGGTTTTTACTTATTTATATTATCTCCAGCTTTACCAGCAGTTTTTCTCAGTCTTGTTCCAAGAGATGGTCCCAGAAGAGTTGGCCCTGGCCCCTAAGTGCGGTTGGTTTCAGAGCAGGTGACGTGGTGGGGGAGCGGACATGGGGCAGAGGTTCTGGTGGAGAGAAGCAGGGACAGGGCCTGTGGCGTGGGAGCAGCAGTCTGTCTTCCTGTTACTTCCGTCCTCAGCTCCGAAGTGCCTTCTTCTCTTCTGGCCGGTTCTGATCGTCGTTGCGTACGGTTTTTCATAATGAATCAGTCCTTTCCTGTTGGTGATTTCTGGAACCACGTCAGGGTCTGGCAGCGTGTCGTGAAAGTGCTCCGCTCATTAGCAGGTGGGGAGTGGGGCGGGGGGATTGCGTGCAGAGGCCGGTTCTCTGTGCCTTGCCTCCCGCAGCCGCTCTGGCCCAGGGGATATCCCCGGAGAAGCGTGGCCAGCCCGAGGCCATCAGACCATGTCCCGTGTATGGTGGTTGTGTGTCCCACATGAGAGAGATGCCATCTTGATGCCGGCCTCTGGCCCTTTCCCTTCACGCAGGCTCTGCCGTCCGCCTCGTGACATTTTACCGACCACTCTTAGAGCTCCCAGCTCTGTTCCACGGGCTTCTCTCTGGGTGTTCACATCTCTTTGAGGAGCGCAGTTTTTGTCTTTTGACCCATTTATTGAGATATGATGGATGCACAAAAAGCCAAATTTATTTAATGTGTGCGATTCAGGGAGCTTGGGGACGAGTACACGCCTGTGACACCCACTCTGTGACCTGTGCCACGGATGTGCCCGTCACGTCCAGGTGTTTCCTCCCGCCCTCTTTCTGTCATGAACAGTAGTACTATGTTGCGTGTGTCCTCCAAACACAGCACGATGTCCACCTCTCATGTGGTCGTGAGGTCTGCCTGCTCTGTGTGGTCCTGTAGGAGCTCCCGCCCACTCGGGAGTTGGTTTCTCTGTCTTTCCAGGGGTGTGGTGGAGCTGCGTGATGTTCGGAGGAGATGGGCAGGCAGCTAGACGAACGGGTGACACTGCTCTGGCAACCTTTCTCAGTATTTTTCATGTCCCCTTCTCCTCCCAGATTCTGTCAATAATGGAAACCCATCATCTGCCCTTGGAAAGAAGGAGGAAGTCTTCAGAGGTGAGTGAACAGGGCTGGGCTTGGGTACCCCCCGCAGACCACGGCCTGCTCTCTGGCCCTCACGAGGCCCTTCTCCTGTCGGGGCCCCGTGGCCGCAGGTCCCCGTGCAGCCCCCTCAGCACCCTGTGGACTCCATCAGCCAGGCCTCCTCCACCTCCAGCTTCTCCTCTGCGTTGGTGAGCTCCAGACAGGAGGAGCCCAAGAAGGACTACAGAGAGGTGAGGATCGCAGATGGGAGGGCGGATGCGAGGGCAGCCCTGTGTCGAGGCAACTGGTTAAAGAGCCAGGCACGACGAGGGCTGCCCAGTGGGCCTCCGCTGCCATTGCTGGGCCAGCGTGTGGGGCACGGCCCGGAGGGGAGCCCAGTCAGGAGTTCTCACCCTGCTCCTTGCATGTGCGGCTCCTAAAGCAGCTCTTTGCTTTGGGGATAGTGTGTGCGTGTGTGAGACAGAGGGAGAAAGGGGTGTCTTCTAGAAGAAGTCTAAGGAAAGTCACCTGTGGGTATTCAGATCTATGATCATTTTACAAACTTAGTTCTCCGCCCTTACGTCCCACTGAGTAAGCATCCCTGTCAGCCTGAGTGGTGGTCATCCTGACGTCTTGCCAACACGTTGTTGTATTCTGTGAAAAGCAGTTTATAGCCCTTTTTTTTTTCTTCTTCTCCATTTAACCTGTCTGTGAGCTCGTCCGGCGTCAGCCCACAAAGCAGACCATCCTATGCACAGGCCACACTCTTCTGCCTGTTTCCCTGTGCACGGGGAGCCTCCCTGCCTCTGTGCAGGGTGTTCGTCCCCTGCCACCCCTGAGCAGTGACCTGCACTTGGAGGGCCCGAAGAGCTTAGCTTGATGCGATGGCACAGGAGACAAAGCCAGGAGATACATTCCAGGGTCTAAGAGAGCCCTGGCATGGTTCCTGGTGTGCTCTTAGCTGTCAGGTGATGAGTACACGTGACCCTGTAGGCTTGTGCTTCATTCACAGTGACCGGCGTCTTCCTTGGCCACGTCACCAGATCACTCCCTAGGCGTCAGGGGGAGCTGGGTTCGGTATGCGCTGGTGCCCTGCTGGACAGCCCAGCCGGATAGTCTCAGGGATGTGCTTGCAAGATGCTGAATGAGGTGTTGAAACTCCACAGACCAAGAGACAAATGAGAGTTTCTGGGTTTTCTATAACTACTCTATTATTGAAATCATTTCCTAACATTCTTTTTCCTTTACTTAAGGTAGAAAAACTCTTAAGAGCGGTTGCTGACGGAGATCTAGAAATGGTGAGTCTTTAGCAGCATGTCTAAAAAAGCTTGCTGTTGTGAGAAGAGCTGAGCCTGTTTCTGGTCTCTGGTTCAGTCAGGAGCTACGTCCTGTTCCCTTTCACATGGCAAGGCTGCATTTAGTGACTATGGGGTCATGTAGGTGTTCGTGTTTCCCTGTCATGTAAGGAAGCAGGTGGTCATAAAGCCACACAGAAAGCCTTTCAGACGTCCAGGTTCCAGGAGGCTGCTGAGGTGTTGTCCAGCCCATCGTGTGTGGGAGCACAGAGTGTGGGCTCCAGTCCCGGTCCGCTAGCTGGGAGCAGGGTGCTCAGGCAGGGCGGGTAGAGAGGAGGGGTGGCGGGTGGAGTGGGTAGTGCCAGAGCCCAGAGGCCCTGCTGTGGCCCCTTGGAAGTGGTGGGACCTGGGCAGGAGGCTGAGGTCTGAGGCATGGGAGTCCAAGGTGTCCCAGGTGTCCTGGTAGGGTGTTCCGATGAGGTGGCGCTGGCTGTTGGCTTGGGGAGGAGAAGGCCTGGCTGGGGGAGGGTGGTGTCTGCCCCAGCCCTCCTTGCAGATGCCAGGGAACATCTGGTCATGTCATGGAGAGCAGAGGCAGCCTTCCTTAGATTCCATGGATGGTTTCCCTGGCTTGCCTTTGACTTCCCGAAAGGAAGTGTTTTCCACTTTATTTTATTTTTTTAAAAGATTTTATTTATTTACTTGAGAGAGAGATAGTGAGAGAGAGCATGAACAAGGAGAAGGTCAGAGAGAGAAGCAGACTCCCCATGGAGCTGGGAGTCCGATGCGGGACTCGATCCCGGGACTCCAGGATCATGACCTGAGCCAAAGGCAGTCGTCCAACCAACTGAGGCACCCAGGCGTCCCGTGTTTTCCACTTTAAAAGGAGCAGTAACATAGGTTACTATGAGGAGCTTAGAATAAATCATCTAACGAGGGAGTTTGATGCTGCTGTGTGGTTCAGGAGGGCCTTTTGCAGATGATCCGGCATGAGGTGGAGCATAGAAGTTACTAGAGTCTGATTATGACCGCCTTGGGGATGTTCGGAATCTGATTGTAGTTTCCAGTGTATTCGCTTTTATCAGTGCACCAGACTGACACATGGTCCCTCTGGGGAATGGGACAAGGATGTCTATACTATATGTGTCTTCTCATGAGACCGGTCCCAGGAGAACTCAGCATTGTTTGGAGGAAGCAGAGTAGGACTTCCTCAACCCCCTCGAGCCCTGGTGTGAACCAGTGGCGTAGTCTGTGTGGAGAAACGATTATGACTGTCCCTGGGTCATGAATACCCACTCCTCCTCCTTCTGTGGGTGGGTCAAAGGAATTTGACCATTCGTGAAGGTGGCGAGCAGAGGCAGACCGCCTGGTGCCCAGGAGTCCCCACCCAAACTGATCTACCCCGTGACAGCCTCCAACCCCTGTCCGAGGCACCTGCCCCTGCTCCCCCCGTTCTTGTTCCCTCCCCTTGTCTGTCCCAGCTAGCCTGTTAGCTGAGGCTCCTGGGTCAAGGCCTTTGGGATTTCCATGCTCAGGGGTCAGGAGGTGGAAGGGATATGGAGGAGAGACTTTGGGCTTGAAGGTGGCCTTCTTGAACCCCTTGTCATTCCCCACATGCACGTGCTGACTTCCGCAGTGCTCGGAACCAGGCCTAGAAATGTATTCATGTTGTTGCCAGTTTTCAAATTTAATATTCTAGAGACTAGTTTCTACTATAACATAAATTTGACCTTTTTCTGGTGGTCTTCAGTGCGTTCCTGTGTGGCTACTGCGGGGCTAGTGCGTGGAGGGGATGCTGGAGTGGCGTCAGGGAGCCCGAGTGTAGGTTCTGACCACTGCTTCCTAGTTGTGTGGCTTTGGATGAGCTTCCCTCTCAGAGTGAGTTTTCTCCCAGGTTAGAAGGGACGAGTGGGGGGCGCCTGGGTGGCTCAGTGGGTTAAGCCGCTGCCTTCGGCTCAGGTCATGATCTCAGGGTCCTGGGATTGAGTCCCGCATCGGACTCTGCTCAGCGGGGAGCCTGCTTCCCTCTCTCTCTCTCTGCCTGCCGCTCTGCCTACTTGTGATCTATCTCTGTAAAATAAATAAATAAAATCTTAAAAAAAAAAAGAAGGGATGAGTGGTGTCTTTTTTTTTTTTTTTTTAAGATTTTATTTATTTGACAGACAGAGATCACAAGTAGGCAGAGAGGCAGGCAGAGAGAGAGGGAAGCAGGCTCCCTGCTGAGCAGAGAGCCTGATGTGGGGCTCAATCCCAGGACCCTGGGATCATGACCCAAGCCGAAGGCAGAGGCTTATCCCACTGAGCCACCCAGGCGACCTGGGACAAGTGGTTGTTGAAAGAGTACAATTAGATAATACAAGCCCTGGTGCTTGTGAAATGCTCTAGGACCGGGGAGTGAAAGCAGCACCACGCTGTCACGCTGTTCTCTTTTAAGATAAAGGAATCTCTGGGGCGCTTGGGTGGCACGGTCGGTTAAGCGTCTGACTCTTGATTTCAGCTCAGGTTGTGATCTCAGGGTCCTGGGATCGAGCCCCACGTTAGGCTCTGTTCAGCTCAGAGTCTTTCTGATTCTTTCTCCCTCTCCCTCTGTCCCTCCCATTTGTGCTCGCTTGCTCTCTAAAAGAAATAATTCTTAAAAAAAAAAAAAAAGATGAAGGAGTCTGTACCACTAACTGTAGAAATGGCAGCTAAAGTTCTCTGCATCACCAGTAAAAGGACTAAAATCACTGGTGGTTGAGGAAGTGTAAGCCCTGGTCTGGGAGCGGGTGTGTGTGTGCGCGTGTGCGCGCGCGCGCGCGCATGTGTTGTGTGTGTAGGAGAGAGAGGGAGGGAGGGAGAGATACTGTAGCTAGTAAAGGAGCTAAGGATGAGTTTTAAGCTCCCGTTTCTCCTTCCTGCCCAACACCAGGTGCGCTACCTTCTGGAGTGGACCGAGGAGGACCTTGATGAGCTGGAAGGTGCCATCAGCGTAGACAGTATTGAATTTTGTCACCCCCTGTGCCAGTGCCCGAAATGTGCTCCAGCTCAAAAGGTTTGGCTGTGCTTCCATTGGTGTGGCTGGGGGTGGGGATGGGGAGGCAAATCATTTTTCCCTGAGGGAAGCTGTCTGCTTCCCAGCTAGCTGGTTACCGAGTGGCTGTTAGCTGGCATCCCCTGAGATGTGGTGAGGTTTAGTTGTTCAGCTCAGGGAGGAGGGAGGCTAACACGAGTGTGGATCTGGCTTGGGCGCCTTGCTTTCTGAATGGGCAGGTCAGGGAGCAGAGACATGCACACGTGCTCAGTGTTTCAGCTGCTCTGCGGGCCCCTGAGTCACAAGGCAAGAGTCCATAGCTGAGGGTGTCTGTCCACATGGCTGCCAGTCCCCTGAGGAAGCTGCATTCGAGTTCCATTGCCCACAGTCTTTGCTTAAGTTGGTCCACCTTCTGCGGGAGGACCCTCCCTCCAAATATAGAGGATCCCCTGTGTCCTTTACCCAGTCTCCCCAGTGGTAACAGCTTGCAAAGCCATAGGACTGTTTCTTATCCAGGATATTGACGCAGGAAACAGTTTACACATCTTATCCACAGTTATTTGATTTTACCTGTGCCCAGTATGCATGCATGTGGGTGCACGTGTGTTCACTTTTATCACACACATAGCTTTGTGCATCAACCACTACACTGAAGGTACCAACAATCTCCCTCATCACGGGGAGAACTACTCACGTTGCCTTTTCCCACACCCATCTGCCCCCCTGCTGCCCCCTAAACCCTGAGTTAATTTTTGTACAAGGTGTGATATTGAGGTTGAGGTTCATTTTTTTGCCTATGGATGTCCTCCTCTTTTCATCACTTGTTCAAAATACCATCCTTCCTCCGTTGACTTGCTGTCGCACCCTCGTTGATAATATACAGTGTGGGTCTCTCTGCAGGGTCTGTGTTCTCTTCCATGGTCTGTGCGTCTGTCCTTCCACCAGTTCCACCCTGTCTTGATTACTGTAGCTAGAGGAAACTTTTGTATCAGGTAGAGTCATTCTTCATAACTTGCTCTTCTTTGCCAGGATCATTATAGCTACTCTAAGGCCTGTGGGTTTGTTTATGTCTATCAGAAATCTTACTAGGGTTTTGGTAGGACTTGCATTAAAAACTGTAGATTAGGGATGCCTATGTGGCTCAGTTAGTTAAGCGGCTGCTTTCGGCTCTGGTCATGATCCTGGAGTCCTGGGATTGAGTCCTACATCGGGCTCCTTGCTCAGCAGGGACCCTGCTTCTCTCTCTGCCTCTGCCTGCCACTCTGCCTACTTCTGCTCTGTCTCTGACAAAAAAATAAAGTCTTAAGACAAAAAACAAAACCTTAAATAGATTAAGTTGGGGAGAAATGACATCTTTACTGTGCTGACTTCATGAACATGGTATATCTCCAAATATTCTGGCCACCTTTGATTTCTTCATCATTCTGTGATTTTTGGCATACAGATCCTGCCCATGTTCTCTTAAGTGTATACTTAAGTATTTCATTTTCTTTTGAGAAATCGTAGATGGTATTGTGTATAGAGCATGTGCTTTTGTGCTAGCTATTCAACTCAATATGTATGTCCCATACTGAGAAAATTAGACTCTATAAAACAAGATAGAGTAGGGTTGTCCTTTGTATTATAAGATAATCTGGACTTTTTAAAAAAGCTTCACCATGGGTCATTCTAACCCAATAATACTGAAATGAGTGAAACTTCCATTCACATGTAGCTTTTTAGCTCGCTCCAGGGTCATTTGTACATTAGGGATGTACAGCTTTTGTTCTGTCCCAATGCTGCTGGATGGGGACAGCCCAAAGAATGATTTCCCCTGTGTAGACTGCTATAAAAAGCATAGGGATTAAAAAGGCAGATGATGTTCGGAAGAATACGATGTGCAGTGACTGTACTTGAGGCCCGGTCTTTGACTCTGTGCCCAGAGGCTGTTACTGTGTCTCCCTGTCACTGTTCTTCTTGCCTTTGTCCTAGACTCTGTTGTTCCCCACCTCATAGTTCATTAGTTGTAACAAGAAACTGGATTACACATTAAAATAAATGCTAGATTTATTGAATAATAAATCTTACATCCTTTGCTTTTTTTTTTTTTTTTAAGATTTTATTTATTTATTTGAGAGAGACACAGCAAGAGAGGAAACACAAGCAGGGGGAGTGGGAAAGGGAGAAGCAGGCTTCTTGCCGAGCAGGGAGCCCGATGTGGGACTTGATCCCAGGATCCTGGGATCATAACCCAAGCTGAAGGCAGATGCTCTATGACTGAGCCACCCAGGTGCTCCCATTCTTTGCTTTTTTAAAACCTCTTTATCTCATTTTGAAATTTCTCCAAAAGACACAAAAAGACATAAAAAAGACATTTCTGTGGAAATTGCTTCATGTCTACGACTTAGCTAACCACCCCCTGGCCCCACCCTCTTCTAGCCTACTGGTGTGTTTAGAGTATTTGCTTAAAAAAACCTTTATTGGGGACGCCTGGGTGGCTCAGTTGGTTAAGCAGCTGCATTCGGCTCAGGTCATGATTCCAGCATCCTGGGATCAAGTGCCATATCGGGCTCCTTGCTTGGCGGGGAGCCTGCTTCTCCCTCTGCCTCTCTCTGCCATTCCGCCTGCCTGTGCTCACTCTTTCTCTCTCTCACAAATAAATAAATAAAATCTTTTAAAAAACCAACCAACAAACAAAAAACTTGATTGAAGTACAATTTACACCCGATAAAGTCCTGTGTACCATGTACAGTGCGTTGAGTTTGTGCAGACACGTAAAAGCATGAAGCCATGATCGCAGTCTAGATCCAGAACTCTCCATCACTCCTGAGGGTTTTCTTGGGCATTCCCCCTTCCTCCCCAGGTCTGCTGTCTGTCATCACAGACCCGTTGGCATTTTCTAGAATTTTACATGGGTGGAAACCAGACAGAACATGGTCTTTTCAGTCTGGCTTCCTTCTGTCAGCGGAATGTATTGAGATCCACATGGGGTCAGTGGATTTCTTTCTTTATATCGCTGGGTAGTATTTTGTTGACTATACTATAATCTGTCAAATAACCTGTTGATGAGCATTTGAGTAGTTTCCTGTTTGGGGCTTTGTGAAGAAAGCTAGTGTAAACATTTGTGAGCAAGTCTGTGTAAAAATGTATGTTTCCTTGGGTAAATACCTTGGGCTGTAATTGCTGGATTATGTAGTAAGTGCGTGTGTAACTTGATAAGAAACTGCCAGCTTTCCAGAGTGATTTTCCATCTTCCGTTCCTGCCACCAGTGTGTGAGAGTTCTAGCTGCCTCACATCCTTGTGACTGTTAAACTTTAGCCATTCCTGTAAGTGTGCAGTATTTCATTGCGTTTTTTTTCTCCCTACTTCTTCATCTGTTTGTTTTTAATTTTTTGAGGTTCAGTTTACATGCAGCAAAATTCACCCTTTTAACTCAGCATGCCGTTTTTCTGAGAGGGAACCTTTTTAATCATCAAAAAGTGAACTAGTGATGCCTGAGTGGCTCAGTGGGTCGGGCCGCTGCCTTCGGCTCAGGTCATGATTCTATGGTGCTGGGATCGAGCCCCGCATGGGACCCCCTGCTCAGGGGCGAGCCTGCTTCTCTCTCTGCCTCTGCCTACCACTCTGCCTGTTTGTGCACACTCTCGCTCTCTGACAAATAGATAAATATAATTTTTTTTTTTTTTTTAAAGTGAACTAGGGCGCCTGGGTGGCTCAGTGGGTTAAGCCGCTGCCTTCGGCTCGGATCATGATCTCAGGGTCCTGGGATCGAGTCCCGCATCGGGCTCTCTGCTCAGCAGGGGGCCTGCTTCCCTTCCTTTCTCTCTGCCTGCCTCTCTGTCTACTTCTGATCTCTCTCTGTCAAATAAATAAATAAAATCTTAAAAAAAAAAAAAGTGAACTAGATAACCAAAGTTTTCATCCTTGGGCAGTCACCTAGAAAGCTGATATAGCAATTTTATTATCAAATGTAGGATTCATTGTCATAATTCAGTGTTTGTTTTCAGTTGCATGGCTTATAAATGTTTTCTTTGTCCTTTTAATTCCTGATAGATTGTTCTCCTATTGGCCTGATGGGTTTCAAAACCACTGTGAACTGATACAGACCATCTCCATGCTAGAAACATGTGTCTTTGTTTTTCCAAATCTTGTGCCTATCTTTTTTTTTTTTTTTAAAGTTGGGTTGTCAGTGGAGTTGTAAGAATCTGCTGCTTTTTTTTTTTAAATTTTATTTATTTATTTGACAGAGAGAGATCACAAGTAGGCAGAGAGGCAGGCAGAGAGAGAGATAGAGAGGAGGAAGCAGGCTCCCTGCTGAGCAGAGAGCCCGATGTGGGGCTCGATCCCAGGACCCTGGGATCATGACCTGAGCCGAAGGCAGAGGCTTTAACCCACTGAGCCACCCAGGTGCCCCTCTGCTGCTGTTTTTAAATTCTGGTTGGTACCCGTGCTTTGTTGGGTCCACGTAGTACAAACATTCTCTCCCACTCCATTACTCACCTTTTCATTTTCTTGATCTTGTCTTTCAGAGAATAACCATTTAAAATTTGCTTTTGGTCTAGTTCATCAAATTGTTCCTTTATATATATATTTTTAAAAGATTTTATTTATTTATTTGACAGACAGAGATCACAAGTAGGCAGAGAGGCAGGCAGAGAGAGGGGGAAGCAGGCTCCCTGCTGAGCAGAGAGCCTGATGCAGGGCTCGATTGCAGGACCCTGGGATCATGACCTGAGCTGAAGGCAGAGGCTTTAATCCACTGAGCCACCCAGGCAACCCTCCTTTATAGTTTTGCTTTTTGTTTCTTAATTAAGAAATCTTTGCTTATTGCAGTGTTGCTGGGATGTCTTGTGTACTCGCTTCAGGAAGTTTATAGTCTTAGCTCTTACGTTTAGGTTTATGCTACATTTTCAGTTTTGTATGTGGTGAGCTAAGGATTGATGTGCAGTTTTTCCATGTGTGGATAGCCTGTTGTTGAGATGCCATTTGTGGAGCAGACTTCCTGTTTCTGGTTGAATCACCCTGGCATAAAGAGGGTCTCATTTCGGGGGACCTGCTCTCTTGAATATGGAAATAATCCTTTGGTACGGTTTACCTTTCTAAAGTTGTAGGAATTCACCTGTGTGTAGCCTGATTCTGGATCCCGCTGTGATCCCAAATTGTGCACAGGGGCTCTTGGCAGGGTGGGTGGGCGCGGGTGGCTTCGATTCCTTCAGCCCAGTTTCTTAAATACTAATGACGTTTCTCTCTCTCCATCTGCATTTGCTAGAAGCTGGCAAAGATCCCTGCCAGTGGACTTGGTGTGAATGTGACCAACCAGGACGGCTCCTCCCCACTGCATGTTGCAGCTCTGCATGGGCGGGCGGAGCTCGTTCCCCTCCTGTTGAAACATGGTGCCAGTGTAGGGGCCAGAAATGCGAACCAAGCTGTCCCGCTCCACCTGGCCTGCCAGAAGGGCCACTTCCAGGTACAGAGTCTTTCTCCTGGGCAGAGGGCATGGGTGCTTGTTCTTGGTTAGAGCCGTCCGTGCTGGGAATGCTGCAGAGAGGCAAGTTCAGGGGCAGGCCCAGAGCACAGACACATGTCCTTCCTCCCAGCCCCAAGATTCTGCACTGCCCAGGGCAGGACTGCTCAGCAAGAGAATGCAGAATTCTCGTGGTTCTGGGGGTGGGCCTTCCCCCTTCCCCTCCTGCTCCCTGCTCATCCACACCCCGCACTCCACTGCCAAGCACCTCTCAGTGGCACAGAGGCCCTATCCTGATTCGGACCCCAGGAGGAGTGGTCTTCGGTGCTTGGGTGTTGGTCATTGAGGGCTCTGCCAGCAGCTTGGCACCTTTCATTGCCACAGCTCTTGGTCTTTGTCAGACAGTTTAGGACTTTGTTATTTTTTTTAAGATTATATTTATTTATTTGAGAGAGAGAGAGAGAGAAAGCACAAGCAGGGGGAAGGGCAGAGGGAGAAGCAGACTCCTCGCTGACCAGGAAGCCAACACGGGGCTCGATCCCAGGACCCTGGGATCATGACCTGATCTGAGCTGAAGGCAGATGCTTAGCTGACTGTGCAACCCAGGCATCCCAGTTTAGTACTTTGTAGTGAACGACCCTAAGGCGGAGGTACAGGAAAGTGTTGGGGTCTGTTATCAAAGGAACGAGACTGAGACAAAGTGAAAGTTATGCAAAGCCTTATTCTATGTCAAGCATTAGAAGTCAGACTGACTGACCAGGGCCGCCTCCAAACAGAGTGACCCCCTCCCGATCTCACAGGCTGGTTTTATGGGCATAACTGCAGACCCAAGATATGTGGCTTCTATTGTTAAGGCGTTTACTCCCGGAATCGATACCCAGAACCATACCCGGAACTACTGGGGCGTTTATTCCCAGAATGAAGTCCGTGGATGTAAACAACAGTATGGCTACTTAGGCAATATGGAGTTGCTCTGGCTAAGCAGGCCCTAATAGTTAAACGGGTTTTAACATTAAATTGGCCCTAACAAGAGAATTGTGAAATGATTGACTTTTTCAAAGTCCTATATTTCTTTCTGAAAATTGCCTCTTTAAAACAATTTTTCCCTTATAGCTCTACTGTAAGCTTTTAAAGGCAAGAACCAGGGGTTCCTGGCTGGCTTAATTGGTAGAGTGTGTGACTCCTGATTTCAGGGTCATGAGCTCAAACTCCATGTGGGGTGTAGAGTTTACTTAAAAAAAAAAAAAAAAAAAAAAAAAAATATATATATATATATATATATATATATATATATATATATAAATAAAAGACAGGAACCAAATCAGGTCTTCCATCTTTGTGACACCTAACATTGCACTTCAATTGCCAGTATCACAATCTACAGAACTGGAGTGATAATTCCAGTCCTCCATAGGGCAGGTCTAAGAATGAAATGAAAAAAAAAAAAAAAAAAAAAAAAAAGTGCCTCCCACATTGCCTGGTGGAGGAGAACATCAGCAAATGTCTGTTGCACTCTGCTTCAGTTGATCGGCTTTCTCCTGAGAGTCAGACATGTGTCCAAAGAGCCTTCCAAATAAATTAGAGAAAAGTCAAAAGGATATCCTGTTAGAGGATTTTTTCCTCAGATTTAATTTTTTAAAAAAGGTTTTTATTTATTTATTTGAGAGAGCGACAGTGAGAGAGAGCATGAGAGGGGAGAAGCAGACTCCCTGTGGAGCTGGGAGCCCAATGGGGCCTCAATCCTGGGACTCTGGGATCATGCCCCTAGTTGAAGGCAGTTGCTAAACCAACTGAGCCACCCAGGTGCCCCACAGATTTAATTAAGGCTGGAATTTTGTCTTCTCTGGGATAGGTGGTGAGGTATCTATTGGATTGTAACGCAAAACCCAATAAAAAGGATATAAGTGGAAACACACCCCTCATTTACGCTTGTTCCAATGGCCACCATGAAGTCGCGGCACTGCTGTTACAGGTAAGGGCCTCCCAGCCCTGGAGCTGCCGGTACTCGTCAGTCATGGGTGCTTCATTTCCTGGCATTCCCTTTTTTTTTTTTTAAAGAGAGAGAAAGAGAAGCAGCGCATGGGAGCTGGGGGTGGGGGGAGAGGCATAAGGAGAAAGTGAGAATCTCAAGCAGACTCTATACCCAGCGCGGAGCCTGACATGGGGCTCGATCTCACGACCCTGAGACCATGACCTGAGCTGAAATCAAGAGTTGGTTGCTTAACCAACTGAGCCACCCAGGACCCCTCTGGCATTCCTTTTGATTGCACTGTGCACTGTTCCTCCTTCTAGCACGGGGCCTCCATTAACGTCTCTAACAATAAGGGTAACACAGCACTGCATGAGGCTGTGATAGAGAAGCACGTCTTCGTGGTGGAGCTGCTGCTGCTTCACGGGGCATCAGTACAGGTCTTGAACAAGAGGCAGTGCACCGCCATGGACTGTGCTGAGCAGGTGAGTGGGCGCGCCCGTGCGGCTCACTCTGGTTAAACCACATCTGAAACAGCTGGAGCCGACCTTTGAATTGGGATGCTGGGCTAAGTCCGTGTGCCAGGAGTGTGCGGTGGGTTGAATATCCAGTCCTTGGTCCCCGGGTCAGAGGTGGCCTGCTCAGGGAGCCAGGACTCGGGCTTTCAGGGCTCGCTTTCGAAGGGCTGAGTGGAGGTGCTCCCCTGGCCACTGCAGGTGTCAGCGCCCTGCTCCGGTCCCGGGGCCCCAGACGGCTGGTCCGGGGCTCCCGCTCCCTGGGCTGGGACTGCATCTGGGGTCTTAGCACAATACAGAATGTTCATTCGGTTGTGGTTCTAAGTCTCCTGGAGTTATTCTCTCTGTAAGGGGAATCGTGATGAGCAGGTCAGCCCTCCTTCCCGTGCTTTGGGTGTTTGCGCAGGGTACTGGTGAGGAGAAGGCCTCCTCTCCTGGGAGAAGCAAGCCCTCTATCGTCATCATTTTCACATAGAGTCTTTCTGTTTTTGACTCGGGGTAGACAGCTGGTAGGCTGTTAAAGGACATGGTGTCATGTAAAAGTCACCATAAACCCAGCATACTCATAGGCTTATCACGTTAATTTTCAGTGACATTTCCTAACAGAATCAAAGTATTTTAAACCTTCCTTGAGTACTTTAAAAAAAAAAAAAAAAGTGCTGGGCTGGCGAAAACCCCGGGATAACTCTGGAGTGAGAGATGCCGTTCTCAGCCCCATCGCACAGGGCAGCTAGGTACCCGGCCCGGGTTCCCTTGTAGAGGCAGAGCCAGGCTGCAAGGGCAGGGCTGCTCTCACCACGAGGCTCTCTGGCGTCAGCTTTGTGTATACCTGACTGCTTAGCTTCTCTGCCCAGCTGCACCAGTACTGACAGATTAAAAACAAACTGTAACCTGCTAAGAATTAAAGATCAACTGTTAACCTTTTCCCTTTCCAATTGTAGAATTCAAAAATAATGGAATTACTTCAGGTAGTACCGAACTGCATGGCCTCAGCAGATGATGTTGGCGAAGCAGACCACAAGGAGTACGTGACTGTTAAGATCAGGAAGAAATGTAAGAATTTACATTCTCTCTGTAATTTTCAACATGGGCATGTTTGGAAATTCATGAGTAGTCGCTGGTGCTTATTTAATTGTGAGTGTGGAATGTCATTATATTCACGATTGGGTGTGGGATAGGGCACCAAAGAAACATACGTTACAGCCTCACTCATCAGCTTGTTTTGCTTACTGGTTTTCTGGTTGACTGGGATGATGCTTCCTAAGGGAATAGGGTGGCCACTCCAAGCCTCACCTTTGACGGCTCGGGCCTTCCCTGCCAGCTGGAGAGAAGCCGCTGCCTCTGGGAAATTCTTGTGTGCCACGTGGCCCAGACCCAGGTCTTTTTCTAGGCATTTCCTGGACATCTGGGGCTCAGCGTTTCCTGCTACCTTTCAAGGTTTATTTACTTACTTTAGTTGAGGCATACAGAGATTTTTGGTAATTAGAACAGTAGTTGCCAAACACGGATAGGGCTGAAATATTTTTTCTTTTTTTTAAGTTGTTATAGTCTAGATAGGGCCCATGCTCTTTTTTTTTAAAGATTTTTTTTAAAAATTTATTTATTTATTTATTTTTAAAAGACTTTATTTATTTGACAGAGATCATAAGCAGGCAGAGAGGAGGAAGCAGGCTCCCCGCAGAGCAGAGAGCCCAATGCAGGGCTCGATCCCAGGACCCCAGGATCATGACCCAAGCTGAAGGCAGAGGCTTTAACCCACTGGAGCCACCCAGGCGCTCCAAAGATTTTATTGTTTTTTAAGGCAATCTCTAGGCCCAACATGGGTCTCAAACTCATAAAACCAAAATCAGAGTTGTACCCTGTACCACCAACTGAGCCAGCCAGGCACTCCTCTATCTTTTTTTTTTTTTAGAATTAGTTTGTAGTGGAATAATGTGACTAAACCCACTTCCACTGAGGCTGCCTCACTGCTGTTGCCTGTAGCTGGAGAACATCTGTATATTAATAAGGATGTAGGTTTCCTTTGGGGGGGGGGCGTGTCACACAGTAATAAATAGCTACTGATACGTTTCTTTAAGCAAATAGCAGTCAGTGCTTAATTTTTCTAAATTTTGTTAAGCTAAGACAATTGAAAGGTTGCATCTGTGCTATATCTCTAATTCTTACCCTGCTTTGGAAGTTTTCAGATGTTTATCCTTTTTTTTAATCTACAGGGAACTCAAAAATGTACGATCTACCCGATGAGCCTTTTACAAGACAGTTTTACTTTGTCCGCTCGGGTGGTCAGTTTAAGTGAGTATAAACCTTGAGTTGATTTCTCTGCCTTTGACCCTTCCTTTGCTTACAACTCAAGCTGGTCTGTGCCCCTTCAGTGGGTTAGAGAAAATCTGCACTCGCCAAATGCTGCCACCTCGTGGCCAACCAGAGCGTTTCACGCCACTTTCAGACACTGATTTCACTTTGTTTCGGGTTTCAGGGGAAGGACTTCAAGGGAAATTATGGCAAGAGATAGGAGTGTCCCTAGTTTTACTGAAGACTCTTTGCATGAGGTGAGTTATTCAATGCTGGCTTATCATCATATTTCTTAAAGCCTGGCTTTTCCAAAAGGAATCCACGGTGAACACATTTTTCATTTCATGATTCCCTTTGCAAGATTTTCTAACAATTAAGAGGAGTTTGTTAGCGGGATAGCCGAGTACAGACTTCGTTTATTTGAGAAAGGTGAGGGGAAAATGGGAAATGGGAAGTACGTGTGGAGAGAGGCTTGTGGTGCGTGTACTTGGTGAAATGGTCAGCTTCTGCGATGTCAGGAGGAAACCATGTTTACATATAGAAGGGTGACAGACTTCTCCAGATGTGGTCTAGAGCTGCTCATATGGACAACTCTGCATGTGGCCCTCTTCCTACGGCACCACTCACTCAGTTACAGAGATGCTTGCTTGACGTTCTGTTATAACATTAGGTGACTCTTCTCAGAAACGTGACTTTTCTCTTGTTTCTTGCAATCTATGACTTGATGAGAAGCAGACTTTACAGCAAAGATACAGAAGTTCTGAATCTTTGTTATAGAGAACGAAAGCGATGTTTGTTAACCTGACTCATTTCGATCTCTTCTGTAACCTTTCGTGACTTTGCTAACAGATGTGCTGCTGCATGGGAAACCCGCAAACTCTGAAATCTGCTTGGGTTCCGTCAAGCGCTTTTCCCTTGTGAGCTGTGGGACTTCATGCAGCTTGCTTCCATTTGCTGATCCTGCGTCCTCAGCTGTAAATGGGGACAGCAATTAGTACACCCCTGTTAGTTATAGAGTCATTGTGCAAACAGGTAAAGCGCTGATGTTGTGTCTGACACACGGAGTACACACACGTCATCCTGTCCCCACGGGGATGTCAGAGCCGAAATGATGCCCAGAAAGTACCAAGCACGTTGGGTGACAAGCAGCACCCAAGAGCACTGTTCTTGTGTGGTTCTTGTTTAAAGTACAGTGCAAATGAACTGCTTGAATTGTACCGTTTCTTCAGCCAGGGAGGCAAAGAGTCACAGGGAGACAGGACAACCTGCCAGACCACAGCAGATCTGAGAGTGCTGACAGAGGGCACGGCAATCAGCCTGAGGGGCCTGGACCGAGACAAAGTGTTCCTTCAAACAGGCGGATGCTGCGCAGACACACAGTCGAGGACGCAGTCGTACTCAAGAGCCCAGGGACTGCTGGCAACCCAGCCACTTCTAAGGTCACGTCCCAGTCTTAGCAGTGATAAGCGGTTACTATGTTGCTGCCAAGAGAGTCCTCGGCAAGGAGGCGCCAAGCAGGAACACAGCTGAGAACTGAAATGTACTTTCTGTTGGATTTGCAAGAAAAGCAGAAAGCTAGCTAGCTGTTCTGTGGCTGAGGGAAGGAATGCGACCGAGAAAACGATCCTCTCTTTCCTCCCCAAAGCTAGCGCGTATGCTGGAAAAGGAGCGCACACCGATTCCGACTGTGTCCAGATCTGTAAGAGCAGGCGCAGGTTTCTTCTGAAGCAGCGGGAGCTCCCTGACTACCATGCGAAGTTTCATGACCAGATCGTGACCTCCTCCTGACGAAAGGTGCTAACTTCTGTGATGTGGACAAATGAGCAAACCAAAGGCTGAAAGAATTCCTTCACTTGGGATCTGCTGAAGAGAAGCAGTTAGGTTTCATGATACCGTGGGGCAGGCAGAAGCGACGCATGGGAACGGGGAAGAGAGGACTGGGAAATGTTCCTTTGCAAAGCAGCACTTGAACCCAAAGATGCCTCCATGCTGTTGTGATGTTCATTTTCATGGAAAGGACATTTAGGATCTATTCTACACTAGTATGTGGGAAAAGTTGGGTATAATTTTTCTTCCAACAAAGTACAGATATTTGATCACTGCACATATGCACCTGTATGTGTGTCTCGAGACACAGCCCCTTCCGTTAAAAACTTCCCTTTGTTGTCACACCTGACGGATGGATACTGAAGAGAGATTTGGCACATCTTTTCTTAGTCTTTTGATTCTGATTCAAAACTTACAGCACAAACCAGGTCAGAGTTACTTTCAGTTAGAATATTGCCATTTATTCCTTTTTATAAATTTCTATAGATTTTACTCTTATTTTTTTATGTTACTAATTGGTCTACAGCTGCAAACATGGGTTTGTCCTCTGAGTACATTTTCAAATAACTTTGTAATACGGAAATGGTTTTGTGCACGTTCTTGGAAATACTTGCGAATGTATAGAAGGGAGGGGCTGATTATTTTTCTACAAAGTAATTTATGATTTCTAATTTTCTAATGTGCCTTGGATATGTGCCAAATGAGGAGAAAGAAGCAGTAAACTTTATGATTCTTGAGTGTGTCATGGTATACTTTTTTAGTGAATGTCTTGCTCTGGAAAGAGGTATTTCTCAGCCTGTCTGCTATAAACATGGGCTCTTTGTATGGGAAGATCTTCTCCCATTGGATGGATTATACATTTTTCAGTTACTGAGGTCACTGAGATATGTACACTGGATCATTCTGAGCAGACCATGATCCATTCACCCACTTAGGCCTGAGTTAATCTACTAGGTGCAGTAACTCAGGCCCATAAAAATGTCTTTAAAAAAAATCAGATAAAAAATAAATGTAATACAGCTTCTTAGCCCAAACAGAAAGTAAATAAGCACTGCTGCTTTGCAAATTTCTTTGTTCTGATTTAGTTTTCCTCCTTTCTCCTGGTTTTAAAACAAAACCACCTTACTGGCAAGTTGTTCTGGTTCACTGCCACCATGATTAAGAAACTTATCAGCATAGTCGGGTTGCAAATATGCACATTGGTGTCACCTAATTTTTGGGGTGGTACAGTATAATTTTGAAAACTTTCTTGTGTATCCCCTATTTAATTCTAACAATTGCCCTGAATGGTAGAATTGTCAAATGAAGAAACAGGTTCAGAGAAAAAAGGGGGCTGATTTGCTTGCACCATCAGAGCTGCAGTCAAGGCCTGCTTGGTGGGGTCATGTGAATTGGCAGTTTCCAACATGGTCTGTCCTTCCTCTGGAGATATAAATACCTTGTATGAGACAGTTTTAGGGGAGAAGCTGCTTAAACTACTCTTGTTATCAGCAGGGTAAGCCACCTGAAGTGACCACTTCAATTATTTTTAAGAACACTTGCTTTTCTCTACTTGCTTTCCCACTTGAAACTAAACTTGATTTGATAACTCAGAAACTGGTAATGCCCAAATTTCTACTCTGTGTAGGAATGGTTTGAATTCAAAGTACTGTCGATTAAAGTAGAAAGAATAACCACTCTCCATTTCCTAGGCCAAAATGTACTCTACCCCCTTTCTGTCTTCCAGAACTTTTATCTGTGTGTAGAGAACCACTTTCCATTCTTGAGGGTCTCTGGAGGACAGGAAAAGGGTTTGACCGTTTAAACACATTCACATAGGAATGTGCTGTTCAGATAGTGGTTATTCTGAAGGGGGAAGCATGTGACAAAAACTTGCTGAGAATCCTCTAGTCTCCCTCCAGTGTTTTTATGTAAAGGAGAACTAAAGCAAAGTTCACCTCTATAGGGATGTTCTTTAAAATCCCTGAAGGAAACTTGGGTTTCCCTAAATGTTTACTTATAAAGAAACTTTACTGTTCCCTTAAAAAAAAAAAAAAAAAAAATTGGATGGTAACAGTTCTACTCATTCATTCATTTGGGAATGCTAGATGCCCCAACACTTTTTTTCTGGGCCACAGTTCCAAATATGAAGTCTCAAAAACAGTAACCTCTCAAATAAACAATTTAAACATAGATGAGCGGTATGCTAGCTAAAGCAGAGACTGGGATTGTAAACCACTTTTCCTGTTACTCTCCTGCTACTAATCCTATTCACCTCATAAAATGTTACGAAATTCCTCCTGGGGCTGGAACCTCTAAGCAGTTACACCAAACACAGCCCACCTGACAGGTCAGTTTACACACAGAAGTTTCAAAACATAGTGGGAGGGAAGCACAATGTAAGAAATGCCATTTAAGTTACCTGCAACTTTATCAGAGAAGAACTCAGAATATTTCTACCAAAATGGTTTTTTTTTTTTTTTAATTCATTTGACAGAGAGAAATCACAAGTACATGGAGAGGCAGGCAGAGAGAGAGAGAGGGAAGCAGGCTCCCTGCTGAGCAGAGAGCCCGATGCGGGACTCGATCCCAGGACTCTAGGATCATGACCTGAGCTGAAGGCAGAGGCTTTGACCCATTGAGCCACCCAGGTGCCCCTCTACCAAAATGTTTAACTGCTAACTATCTTTTAATTAGGAGGCACTTCTCTTACCAACATGCTTGTTACTGCTGAAGTACTACTACCAGTATCTCCCAGTTACTGTGGTAATTTTCTGCAATGCAAGTATCACTCTAGTTCAGACTGTCTTGGGTAGGGATGATATTTGTCAGATCACTTGATCTCAATGCCTTTAAAAAGATTATAAATGAAACCAAAGCTAGGCATTTTCTTACATTAAATATGAGTACTAGGGGCGCCTGGGTGGCTCAGTGGATTAAGCCGCTGCCTTCGGCTCAGGTCATGATCTCAGGGTCCTGGGATCAAGCCCCGCATCGGGCTCTTTGCTCAGCGGGAGCCTGCTTCTCTCTCTCTCTCTCTCTCTCTGCCTAACTCTCCGCCTACTTGTGATCTTTCTCTCTGTCAAATAAATTAATAACATCTTTAAAAAAAAAAAAAATATGAGTACTACCTTCAGGAAGAATAGTTTACCTGGTTTCAGAACTTAGGTCTTGGAAATACTAGACGTTAAGTATTAAAGTTGATTCCTCTTAATCCGTGCATTTTAACTACCATGATGTTACTGGATGCTATTTTCTTCTTACTGAAGAGTAAGCTGGCTTCTATTTGTGCAAAGGCCACTTTGCTACCTAACACTAATGTCACAGTTACAAAGGATATATTCATGCTGCTACACATTTTGAAACTTTAGGTAGGAAAGAAAATTCAAAATGCAGATTTGTTCATTCAGCTATGGTACAAAAATAACTGCCCAAATTGCTCTATTTTGCATAACAAGTTTATTTTTTTAAAAGGCATATAGACAATAAACAAAGTAAACAATCAGATCTTCACTTCTACCCAGTAATATCTGTCCTAGAACATTAAGTTCCAGTCTCTAAACATCTTAAATTTCAATAATCGTCCTCTTCATCAGAGTCCATGACTTTTCTTCTGTTGAACTGGGGGGGAGGGGGAAATTAAACGAGGGTCATAACATGTTTAATAAAGCATAACTCAGACTTTCTGAGAAGAACAAGGTCTACCTACTACAGCAAGACACTACATCTTTAAAACAGCTTAGTGTTTTAGGTCTTGGGGGGGAAGGGAACACCAGACGCCTCAGCACGTGCAACCTTAACCCCAAACTTTCACCTCTTACAAAATGGAAGGGTTTATGGGTTCAGACACATTTTTGCTACAACAAATGTATATTTACCACTTATCACTTAAAATAGCAATCTTTTTCTTTTGCCATGAGCATGTGGGGACACTTACTTTAACTGTGGTTTTCTTTTCTGTTTGTTGGCTTACTTTTTCAAGGATTTCTATTAAACCTTGTTCTGATACCTAGGATAACCAGAAAGAAAAACAGTACTTTTTTAAACAGTGTTTACATTAGTACACTGAATGGTTTTAATTTTCCTGGGATGTGGGGGCAGAGGTCAAAAGGGAAGGGAAGGCAAAGATGAGAGGTTCTAACTATTGGTTTAAGTTCCAAACGAATTTTGCTCTGCAAGCTTCATTTGGGGGGGGGGGGTAGCCATCAGAATTAGCTTTCACAGAAAAATCCGAAGTTAACATTGTTGAAGAACACCTTTATCACCACTAGCTGACAATGACAACCACTTATGCCAATGTGTTAAGGGTCAGGGACAGAGACACACTGCCTCTGCGGTTGAGAAGTTTAAATGCAGGAGGGAAGTCACTCAGAAAAGATGAACCAGTCGCTGTCTCTTCCACGCATGCTCTTAGAGTAAAGGGTTCAGGGCAGGACTGATTCCCGCAGGCTGTGGTGGCAACAGGTGGTTTCAGGTGCAGGTGGGGCTCATCTGGATCTTGAAGGAAGGTCAGGCTCACCAGTATATACTCACAATGGCATTACAGCAGCACACTTAAGAACCAAAAATTTCAGCACCTCCTCATTTGCAAAAGCAAGCTTAACTTCTACCTACATTGGTAGTATTTAATGGACATTACTGACAAACCTGTTTCCAGTGTAGAAGCAATTAGATGCTGACCCCAAGAGTCACTGGGTCACAAACACCAAGGTTCCAAAGCATTGTTGGTAAAGGAAAGCAGCAGAGGATTTTAGGAAAGGCAGTTAGTTATTTAGGATTTATGGCAGATGCTACAATTCTCTCCTCTCTAAACTGCCTCACTGAAACAGTTAACAGGAATTTCTTTAACCTTCTGAAAACTGACCTTTTGAAGGTATTTTTTTGATAAAAGTTAGGTAAAGAATAGGTAAAATTGCCTCAAGGCAGTCCAAGCTTACCTTCCCACTTAGTTGTCCGTATCTTGCCATCTGTATGAGGTAATTCTCTACTGCTTTAGTTTTTTCGGGCTTTACAAGTGCTAAGTTACTTACTAAAAAGAAAAAGGAGGAGTCAAAACTAAATGCACTTATAGAACTTAAAATTATGCACTGACATTTACAAAGTACTTCACAGACATGTTTTGAGACTAGTAAGGTAGGTGAGACAGATGGTACTACTACCCCGCTTAAAAAGGGGAAACAAGTTCAGCCATGCCAACCTCAGTCAAAGCCACACAGAGGTAGTGGGAGAGCCAAGATTAAACTTGGGCCCTAGGATTCAAAGCCTGATGCCTACACATACATAATTGTGATGCTCCATCTAAGGCTGCTTCTAAGCTGGGCTTCGAGTTACAATACGAAAGATACTAGTTCATTCCGATTGGCTTATTTTATTTTTCTACACTGTTTTGATATTATGAAGAATTATGAATATACACTGAAACAGAGACAATAAGACAATAACCCCCGGCCCAAATCCCCATCACCCACATCAACTACCAGCCACATTTTGCAATTGACTCGATTTTCAAGTTATTTCCTGTAAATCTTACCTAATGTGCACTTGGAGATATCTCCTTCGTAAGAGAGAACTAACTGAGCTGGTATTTTTAATAATAAATGCATTTCCTTAGGTTTATAAATTTCACATTTCTTAACAATATTACCTGTATTGTATTTTAGGTTAAATACTTAATCCAGAATTAGCAATGATTTCATGTATCTTTCCCTGCTCAACTAACTCAAGTAAGGGTTATGGAAGGAACTTAAAGGAAACTGAAGATGCTTACAACGGGCCCGGGCTGACTGATCCAGGACTTGGGCTAAGATACTGTTTCTCATTTCTGCTTCCCTACAACAAAAACAGGTCAGCAAAATTAGAACTATGCTGTCAGCATTCCTACTGAACATACAAAAATGGAACTCACTCAATAGGTTTCCCAAGATGGAGGCCTGGGACGGGTACAGACTGCAGTATAGCCAGTGCTGTGCAGTGGCAGCACCCACAGTCAGGTAGAAGAGGCCGCCTCTGCCCTCAGAAGCTGGCTGTATTTTATGTGAGTGCAAACCTACCAGATTGAAAGGTACCACCATTACCAACATTTATTAAGTACACAGCATGTGAGAGATTCTAGGAATTTGTAGTGAGAATCCAAGGACCAAAAGATTAATCTGTGTGGTATGTATGTATGCATGCAAGTATGTATGTACGTATTCAAGATTTTGTGTATTTGACAGAAATCACAAGTAGGCAGAGAGGGAGGCAGAAGGGGGGGTGGGGTGGGAATCAGGCTCCCTGGTAAGCAGAAAGCCCAATGCAGGACTCGATCCCAGGACCCTGGGATCATGACCTGAGCCGAAGGCAGAGGCTTAACCCACTGAGCCACCAAGGTCCCCCTCTGTCTGGTACTTTTAGAGATGAAGCTGAGACCTAGGGAGGTCATCTTATGGGAGACACAGGTAATCATGGCCAAGATAAAATAAGGCCCCATGTTTCTTTCTTTCTTTTTTTTTTTTTTAAAGATTCGAGAGAAAGAGAATGTGCACACATGAGCTTATGCGCCCAACTGGGAGCAGGGGCAGAAGAAGAGGGAGAAAATCTTCAGACTCCCGCTGAGTGCGGAGCCCGATGTGGGACCTGATCTCACAATCTATGAGATCATGACCTGAGCCAAAACCAAGAGCTGGACACTTAACCAACAGAGCCACGCAGGCTCCCCTGAGCCCCATGTTTCAAGACTCTCAGGTCCACTTTTTGAGTCGGTAGAGGGAGTGAAGTTATAACACTACAACTATCCTTATAGCTAGTTCAGGTTCATAGGACAGTGGTTTCAAACTTAAGTAGCAAAAAGTTTTCCCCCAAATGAAGTCCTTTAAGGAACTTAATATACAACACAGACAAAAGCAGACCCTTTGGCTGAATTAGAAGGGGAGCTGGGGCTGGCTGGACCTACTAACTACTCCACCTGAGGAGCTTATCGCCCACTTCCACAGGCCATTTCCTTGTTGCTCCTGAGTACTTCAACCCTGCTGTGAACTACTGCTACTATATTTCACTGAATCTGAGATGCCATCAATTCTAAGATAGACCACAGTTTTATATGCTTTTAAGAATAACAGCAAAGAATACCCTACAGGAGTCTAACAGGAGACCCTTACTCAAAGCTGGGGCATCAAAGAGTAACATCCACAGTACAAGGTAAACAAAAAATAAACCGGCAACACAAAAAGGGACAGCAAGGAAGGATGCATGAATCAGCCTTGGCCCTGAGTGGAATTAGAAAAAAGCTCCTCTGAGAGTTTGAACTTCAAGCTTTAGTCTTGCAATCCGAATTTACACTGCCTGGGGTGGGGTGGGGGTGGAATCTCAGGCACAGAATTTAATTTTAAAACATTTCAGGTTTGAAATGTACCCAAGTGACGGCAGAAGCAAAAATAAATCTTTGCAGGAATCCAGGATGGGAGTGATCATTTATGAGACCCATCCTAATCTATGTTAATATGGGAAAAAATGTACCTCTTAGCATCAGTGAAATTCATGTAGTTTTTTTTTTTTTAAAGATTTTATTTTTATTTATTTGACAGGGAGAGACACAGCAAGAGAGGGAACACAGCAGAGGGAGTGGGAGAGGGAGAAGCCGGCTTCCTGCTGAGCAAGGAGCCCGATGTGGGGCTCGATCCCAGGACGCTGGGACCATGACCTGAGCTGAAGGCAGAGGCTTTAACCCACTGAGCCACCCAGGCGCCCCTCATGTAGTTTTATTTTCTTCTTAGCACCATCTATCTTCTACCACTAACAAGTCATATAAGGACAGAACCTTCTCTGCTTTGCCTATTTCTGTAGATCCTGCACAGTGCCTGACACAGACCTGGTGCTCAATGAATATTTGCTGAATGGTGGCGCCTTGGTGGCTCAGTTGGCTGAGTATCCGACTCTCGATTTTGGCTCAGGTCATAATCTCAGGGTCCTGGTATCTGGAGCCCAAATGGGGCTCCAAGTTCTCCGCAGAGTCTACCTGAGATTTTCTCCCTCTGCCCCTCTCTTCACTCACATGTGCACTCTCTCTCTCAAATAAATACTTCTTAAAAATTACATATATATATTTATTTATTTATTTATTTATTGAATGAATGAATAAAATGGCAGCATGATGTGGAGAGGGGGAAATGTATTGTTCAGTAAGTACAGAGTTTCAGTTTTGCAAGAGGGAGGAGTTCCAAAGACTGGTTACATAACAATGAGAATATAGTTAACAAATGAACCTCACACTTAAATTATGTAAGTTTTATATGTTATTTTTAAAAATCACAATTAGAAGAAAAGGTAGCATGATGAGATAAGTAAGGTCTTCATTCAATAAACCTGCAGTGTATGAGGTGCCCTACCATGTCCTGGGAGTAAAATACCAGTACGAACTGCGTAACAAGTTGATGCGTACAGAGCATTTACTAAATGTGAGGCACTGTCCCCGTGTAATACGCACATCCCTATGAGGTGGTCCTATTATGAGGCTCCTTTTAAGGTTACCATAGTTTAGCAGAAAAGCAAACAAGGTATGTATGTGGAGTTCCACGCGTTTCTTTAATTAACAAATTAATAGTAAAACTACCCTGATTACTTACAGAAAAATCTCTATGCCAGAAAAAACTTTAAATTCACACGCCTATTAAAATAACTTAAAAACAAAACAAAACAGTTTGGTGACACCACCCTTCAAAAAGTTCAGAGCTCCAGTACATACCTGTGCTTTGCTTCCTGTTGTGCTGCATCGCCAGGATCCTGGGAGGAAAAAAAAACCAACCCCGTTATCTCTCAGTCGAGCAATTTCACTTAAGAAAAAAGTAGGGGCACCTGCATGGCTCAGTGGGTTAAGCCTCTGCCTTCTCCTCAGGTCATGATCTCAGGGTCCTGGGATCGAGTCCCGTATGGGGCTCTCTGCCCGGCTGAGAGGCTGCTTCCTTCTCTCTCTCCACTTACCTCTCTGCCTACTTGTAATCTCTCTCTCTCTGTGTCAAATAAATAAATAAATTCTTAAAAAAAAAAAAAAAAGTAGGCACCACTCTGATACTTAAGGCTCCTGCCGTGGTGGTGATCAAATTATTACCAAATCATTAAAAGCCGTGCCTCACAGAAATCAATGGGATAGTTTTAACTTACTACAAGGTTTTGATAAGCTTCTAAAATCACAATCTAGTAGACCGTTTACATGAGGGAGGCGAGTCCCTATACTACGAAACCGTAGCGCTAAGAAGAATTAATTTCTGGATAGTAAAATTATTTCGGTATTTGGGGACGCTGATTCACTTGGCGCTTCCCGGGAGACGGTCCCCCTCCCCGCACAGTCCAGTCATCAACTTCAGCACTTCATCTACGGGATTCGGGTTTAGTGTGTGGCTCCTCCCCCGGGGACCATCAGCTCCGTCAGAGAGGATGTTCCCCGCCGTACCCGCAGCACTTGGCACACGGCAGACCCTCGAACGACAGCGACTACTTGGGCCAGAACACCCGAAAGCAGTCGGAGCCGGCTAGACCCGAAGCTAAGGGGACCGCGAGAGCAGAGGGGCTGAGCACTCCGTTCCGGAGCGACGCCGGTCCGCGGAGGCCCAGCGCCCGACCGCCCGGGGCCGCATGCGGCCGGCCTCGCCGTCCAGCGCCTCAGGCGTCCTGAGGGACCGAAGCCCCCCTCGGGGAGAGCGGTAGCGTCCTGGGCCCGCAGAGCGAGCTCCAGCCGCGGCGTCCCGAGCCTCCGCCTGGGGCTGCGCCCTCCACCCGGGCGAGGGTGGCGCCCGGTGGGGACTCGCCCGGCGGGGGCAGGCGTACTCACCCCATGCTTCGCCTGCAGTTCGGCCAACCTCTGCTTCCTCAGCGCCTCCAGTTCCTCCTCCGCCATGGTGCGGCAGTCCGGGGTCGAGCAGCCGCGACCACGCTCTGAGGGCTATCCCGCAGCGCCCCAGCGCGCGCGCACGACCCTCCCCACTGCGCAGGCGCGCGCAGCGCCCAGGCATCACCAATCCAGCCCGGAGCCGCGCGTCCCGCCGCAGGCAGGGCGCCGGGAGAGGCCCGATTGCACGATCGCAGGCGGTAGGGAGCCGCGGGGCCTCCGGCCAGAACTCCGCCGCGCCTTCGCGACTCGAGTCCCACCTCCTCGCCCCAGCTGGCGCGGCGGGCTAGGGCCGCACTGCGAGAGGGAAAGGATAACTGTAAAATCAGGCCGTCATCAACAAGTATAGTAATAGGTAAAATCTGACGGTGGCCGACCCGTGCTAGCCTCGTGTTATCTCCACTTACAGATGAGGACGCAGGGACTCAGCCAGAGTGCGCTGAGAGAAATGTCCAAAACTGCGGTGACAGATGCACAACTCTTGCATTTGCTAAAAAGACACTAGATTGTACACTTAAAATGGGATGGGGGGGGTGGGGATCCGGAAGAAGACAGTCGCTGTCACCCGGCCATTATGAGCCAAATTAAAGCCGACTGGGATGCCGAGACTGGGGCCAGATGGGCCTTTCCTCAGGGGTTGGAGCTGGGCTGTGGCGTGTGGTGTAAACTTCTAGACAACCTCGCCCCCCCCCCGCCCCACACAGACACCCCCACCCCACAGACACCCCCACACTAGCCCAGAAGACATCCCCATTCTACCGACCCCAACTGACACAGACACTCCCACACAGAGATCCCCACCCCACACAGACACCTCTACCCCACCTCTCACTCCCACTCCAACCCACACAGACACCCCCATGGCACCCTCACTCAATGGGCACACAAGGGCCTGTGGGAGAACCTTGCAGGGGCAGCTGTGCTATGTGAACTCTCTGGGTGGGGGGGGGCACCTTTAGAATGGGGGAATGTTGTGTGTGGAGGGACACAGGCCCCTAACTCCTTGACTTATGCAGGTTATAGGTTATCTACCTGCCGTTTTTTCCAGGTGAGGCAAAATATAAAATTTACCATTTTAACCATTTTTTAAAAAAAGATTTTATTTATTTATTTGACAGACAGAGATCACAAGTAGGCAAAGAGGCAGGCAGAGAGAGAGGAAGGGAAGCAGGCCCCATGCTGAGCAGAGAGCCGGATGTGGGGCTGGATTCCAGGTCCCTGAGATCATGACCTGAGCCGAAGGCAGCAGCTTAACCCACTGAGCCACCCAGGCGCCCATTTTAACCATTTTTAATGGTTAAATAGTTTGGTTCAATAGTGTTAAATACACCAACATCATTGTGCAACCAATGTCTAGAACTCTTCATCTAGAAAAACTGAAAATATACCCATTCAATAACAAGTCCTCAAGTTCTACTTTCTGTCTTACGATTTTGACTACTTCATGTAAGTAGAATCATGCAGTATTTTGTTTCACTTAGCATACTGTGTTCAGAATTCATCCATTTGTAGTAGGTGTTAGACTTTTCTTACTTTATAGGGCTGAAGAAAATTCCATTTTATGTATATACCACATTTTGTTTATCCACTAATCTGTCAGTGGACACTTGTGTTTTTTCCACTTTGGGGATATTGTGAATAATGCTGCTGTGAACAACATTAGCATATAAGTATTTCAATTCTTGGATATAGAGAACCCATGTCTTTTGAATTAGACATTCACTAGACATTTTGAATTTAAACATTAATGATACATTTGCTCTAATATGTAAACGGGCAAGATTTAAGGGGGAGAGTCTACATCTCTTGATCTCAGGGTTGTGAGTTCCAGCCCCAGGTTAGGTGTAGAGATTACTTATAAATAAAAATCTTTAGGGGTGCCTGGGTGGTGCAGTCTGTTAAGTGCCAGCCTCTTAGTTTCAGCTCAGGTCTTCATCTCAATGTACTGAGATTAAACTCTGGCCTCTGCCCTTAGTGCTGAGTTGGCTTGGGATTCTCTCTCCCTCTTCCTATCTCCACTCCCCACTTGTGCTGTCTGTCTGTCTGTCTCTCTCTCTCTCAAAAATAAGTTAAGTCTTTAAAATAAAAATCTTTAGGGCGCCTGGGTGGCTCAGTGGGTTAAGCCGCTGCCTTCGGCTCAGGTCATGATCTCGGGGTCCTGGGATCGAGTCCCGCATCGGGCTCTCTGCTCAGCAGGGAGCCTGCTTCCTCCTCTCTCTCTCTCTGACTGCCTCTCTGTCTACTTGTGATCTCTCTGTCAAATAAATAAGTAAATAAATCTTTAAAAAAAATCTTTAAAAATAGTTAAGGGGGAGGATTATAAAAATGGCAGTCTGGAGTTTTAAGGGCATCAACACTGGAGACTCTGTGGACCATTTGTGAGATGAGTGGTATTATGGCTCACAGGATTTCTACTCACTTTCCAGGGCTCACAAGGAGGCACCCCCAGCTGAGATGGCTCCCAGTGACACTCACTTGTGAGGGAGTGAGGAAACCACAGTCAGCAGGCAGGGCTTCTCAACCTCCTTCCTCAAATCTAAATGCATTCTCAATGAATCAGATACATGAATTTTGAAAAAATAAATTAAGCTAAGATAACTTCTTTACGTAGTTATGTGACTATTGTGGGGAAATGAGAGGACCCTCCATAAGACCATCTGAGTTGGATACGCTTTTTTTTTTTTTTAAAGATTTTATTTATTTGACAGAGAGAGATCACAAGTAGGCAGAGAGGCAGGCAGAGAGAGAGGAGGAAGCAGGCACCCTGCCGAGCAGAGAGCCCGATGTGGGACTCGATCCCAGGACCCTGAGATCATGACCTGAGCCGAAGGCAGTGGCTTAACCCACTGAGCCACCCAGGCACCCCGGATACGCTTTTTAAATATATTATTTTGGGATGCCTGGGTGGCTCAGTTGTTTAAGGGTCTTCCTCCAGCTCAGGTCTCGATCCCGTGTCCCTGGGATCGAGTCCCTCAGCGGAGAGCCTGCTTCTTACTCTGCCTGCTTGTGTTCTCCTCTCTCTGACAAATAAATAAATAAAATCTTTAAAAAAATAAATATATTGTTTTCACAGGTTTTCATTTTTCCCTGGGGTCATCAGCCTGTTCAGGTTTTCTGTTCCTTCTCAAGATAATTTTAATTTCTAGAGAACCATTCCTTCAGCATATTCTAGGCTTTCACACTTTAAAAATGTATGGCTGTCCCGTCTTGTAGCTATGGTTCCATCCATTTTAGGGATTACTGATTTGTTTATTTGCATTATTTTTCCTGATTATGCTTTCTAGCATAATATTTTAATATTTTGGTGTTTTTCCGCCAAAGAACTCAATTTATTAGTATTCTTTTTTAAAAAAAGAAAGATTTTATTTATTTATTTATTTGACAGAGAGTGAGCTTGTGCATGCACAAGCAGGGGGAGCAGCAGAGAGAGAGGGAGAAGCAGGCTGTCCTCGGAGCAGGGAGCCTGATGTGGGGCTTGATCCTAGGATCCTGGGATCATGACTTGAGCAGATGGAGACGCTTAACCAACTGAGCCACCCTGGTGCCCCTAAAATAAAATCTTAAAAAAAAAAAAAGATGAAAATAGAATGTAATCATTTATAAAAGAAAACTGGGGACGCCTGGGTGGCTCAGTTGGTTAAGCCACTGCCTTCGGCTCAGGTCATGATCCCAGGGTCCTGGGATCGAGTCCCGCATTGGGCTCCTTGCTCAGTGGGGAGCCTGCTTCTCCCTCTGCCTCTGCCTGCCGCTCTGCCTGCTTGTGTTCTCCTGCACTCTCTCTCTGACAAATAAATAAATAATCTTAAAAAAAAAAAAAAGAAAAAGAAAACTGATGGGGTGCCTGGATGGCCCATTCAGTTAAGTCTGTCTTTTTCAGCTTAGGTCATGATCTCAGGGTCCTGGGATTGAGCCCCGAATCCAGCTCCCTGCTCACTAGGGAGTCTGCTTCTCCCTGTTCCTCTGCCCCTGCCTCCTCTTGTGCATGCATGTGCTCTCCCTCTTTCTCTCAAATAACATAATTTAAAAAAAAAAAAAAAGGCTACTTAAATAACGTATCTATATTACTATTTCTTAATGTATATAGTTCAGACATTTTCAAATTATCTCATCCCATGGTGGGTATGGTTTTAACAACACTTCCAGCACCCCTCTGTCCCTTCCCTCTTAGTTTCTTAATTCACATATTACTAGTTTTAGTTCTAAAGTTGGTTATTGTTGTATCTTTAAGCAATATACTTACACTTTCTGTTTCTTATTCCATCAAGGACAGATGGTGTCTCTTCACTCTCAGCTTGAGGATGAAGATATTACCATCTCTACCCTCCTGTAAGTTCACATCTTTTTTTGGTAAATTCTCAGCTTCTGTTATCTGTGCTTGTATTTCTACATCTTATTGATATTCTGATCTGCAATCCTAATAAAGTCTTTTTGTTTTGTCTATAGGTTGATTCTAAAAGTTAAAAATAACTTTTCCAGTTCTTTTGCTCTTTTTAAAAAAACCATGGTAAAATATACATAACATAAAAGTTAACCATATTACCCATTTTTAAGCATATAATTCAGTGGCATTAAATACATTCACATTGTTGTGGAACCATCCCCCCCATTCACCTTAACAATAAAAGGGTTAGTTTTTTTTTTTAAGATTTTATTTATTTATTTGACAGAGAGAGAGATCACAAGTAGACAGAGAGGCAGGCAGAGAGAGAGGGAGGAAGCAGGCTCCCCGCTGAGCAGAGAGCCCAACACAGGGCTCTATCCCAGGACCCTGAGACCATGACCTGAGCCAAAGGCAGAGGCTAACCCACTGAGCCACCCAGGCGCCCCCAAAGGGTTAGTTCTTTACCAGCAAAAATGGGTTTATTTAAGAATAACAGAGAATCTCAAATTGGGACAAATAAACTATGGCAAAATGATAGGCAATTCCAAGAAACAGAGGAACCTTGTTTTATGGAGAAAAATGAGGAAGATGGGAGGGGTTGTTTTGAACAAAATTGTGTGGCAGAAAAGCATGAATCCAGGGTTATGGTGGTTTGTCATTGGTTCAGTTGCATGGGGGATTGGTTTCTTATAGGAGATGCAATGGACATCTCTTTGTGATGGGGCCTGTAGTTGATGATTCTTTCCTGTTGAGGATTCTTTTGTTGGGATCCATAATTGACAGTTCTTCCGATAATTGATCTTGAATGATAAGGCTCCTCATTGTCACCTCCCTTTCTAGCTTCCTGCTCCATTTTAGTGAGATTTCCCTTTACTATTTTTCACACCACTATCTCCAGAACATCTTCATCTTTCTTGACTGAAACTCTGTGCCCATTAAACAATAACTCTTTATTCCCTCTTCCCCTCACCCCTGAACCACCATCCTACTTTCTGTTTCTATGACTTTAACTACTCCAGATGCTTCCTGTAAGTGGAATCATGAAATAGTTGTCTTTTTTTTTGACTGGCTTATTTCACTTAGCATGATATCCTCAAGGTTCTTTCATATTGTAGCACATGTCAAAATTTCCCTCCCTTTTAAGGCAGAATAATATTCCATTCTACATACATATCACATTTTAGTTATCCAATGGACAATGGTATTCTTTCCACATTTTGGCTGTTGTGATTAATGCTGCTGATATGATGTACAATTATCTGTTAGTCCCTGCTTTCACTTCTTCTGTGTGTGTATCCAGAAAAGGAATTGCTGGATCATATGGTGATTTTATGTTTGGTTTTCTCTGAGGAATCACTGTACACTTTTCCATAGTGGCTATACTATATCACGTTCCTACTAGAACTGCATAAGCATTCCAATTTATCCACATTCTTGCCAACACTTGTTATTTTCTGTTTTTGGATAATAGCCATCCCACTGGATATGACATTGTATCTCATCATGGTTTTGATATGCATTTAAATTAATGATGTTGAACATCTTTTCAGGTGCTTATTGGCCATTTGTGTATATTTAGAAATGTTTATTAGGTCTTTTGTCCATCTTATATATACTGGGTTATTTATTCTTTTTTTGTTGAGTTTTAGGAGTTCTTTTTTTTTTTTTTTTTAAGATTTACTTATTTATTTAAGAGAGAGAGCGAGCACATGTGCATGCACCCACTGGAGCAGAGGGAGGAGCAAAAGGAGAGGAAAAGAATCCTCAGACAGACTCCCTGCTGAGCATGGAGTCCAATGCAGGGCTCTATTATAGGACCCTGAGATCATGACCTGAGTTGAAATCAAGAGTCAGACACTTAGGGGCACCTGGGTGGCTCAGTTGGTTAAGTGTTTGTCTTTGGCTCAGGTCATGATCTCAGGGTCCTGGGATCAAGCCTACTTCTTTCTCTTCTCTTCACTTGTGCTCTTTCTCTCTCACTAGTTCTCTCTCAAGTAAAATAAATAGAATCTTTAAAAAAAAAAAGAGTCAGACACTTAACCAGCTGAGCCATTCAGGTGCCCGAAATTCTAGGAGTTTTAAAAATAGATTTATATATAAACATACGATTTGAAAATATTTTCTCCCATTTTCTGGGTTGCCTTTTACCTCTGTTGATAGTGTCCTTTGATGCAAAAAGTTTTCAGTTTTGGGACGCCTGGGTGGCTCAGTTGGTTAATTGGCTGCCTTCAGCTCAGGTCATGATCCTAGCGTCCTGGGATCGAGTCTCACATCAGGCTCCTTGCTCGGCGGGGAGCCTGCTTTTCCCTCTGCCTTTGCCTACCACTCTGTCTGCCTGTGCTGGCATGCTCTCTTTCTCTCTCTCTCTCTGACAAATAAATAAATAAAATATTTTTTTAAAAAAGTTTTCAGTTTTGATGAAATCCAGCTTATCTACTTTTTCTTTCTGTTGCCTGTGATTTTTTTTTTTAAAACCATGTGAAATAGCTCGTTAATGAAGTTCATCAGTTACTTGTTCAAATGATAACATTTGGGATATGACGTAAAATAAGGCTATACTTGAAAACGACTGTCACCTGATTCTTGGTACTTTCTTAACGGAGCCACGAGAAAGTGTAAAATCAGGCCCGTGGCCCCCGCCACGTTTCTGTTGGGGCTGCTGGACACGCACACGCGGACGGAGACCGAGTGTGCCCCCACCCCACCCCGACCTGCCTGTGCTTTTGATGTCATTTCTTAGAAGTCATTGCCAATCCAATGTCATGAAATTTACACCCTTTGTTTTCTTCTAGAAGTTCTATAGCTTTAGTTTTTATGTTTAGGTGTTTGACCTATTTTGATTTATTTTGTGTGTGTGGTGTAAGGTAAGGGTCCAACTTCCGTTTCTCTTCCTCCTTCTTGCATGTGGATGTCCAGTTTTCCCATCCCCATTTGTTGAAAAGACTGTCCTTTCCTCATCAGATGTCTTGGCACCCTTGTCAAGTTGTTTGCCCGTGTAAGTAAGAGTTTATTTCTGTGCTCTCTCTTATAGTTCACTGCTCTGTGTGTCTGTGTTTGTGTCAGTACTACACCATTTTGAATGCTGTCACTATAGGTAAATTTTGTAATCAGGAAGTGTGAGACCTCCAACTTCATTCTGTTTCAGGATTGTTTTGGCTATCTCAGGATCCCCTGAGATTCCATATGACGTTTACAATAAATTTTTCTATGTCTGAAAAAAAAATCATTGGGATTTTGATAGAGGTTACCTTGAATCTGTAGGTCATTTTGGGGGAGTATTGACATCATAACTATATTAAGTCTTCCAATCTATGAACATAGGATGTCTTTCCATTTATTTGTGTTTCCTTTAGTTTCTTTAAGTAATATTTTGAAGTTTAATGTACAAGTCTTTTGCTACCTTTGTTTAGTTTATTTTGAAGTATTTTGCTCTTTTTAAATGCTAATAGAAATGGAATTTTATTTCTTAATTTACTTTTCTGATGGTTCACTGTTAATGTCTAGAAATGCAACAGATTTTTTGTTGATTTTGTATCCTGCAACTTTGTTGAATTTATTAGTCCTACCAGTTTTTAAAAAATGGAATTTTAAGGTTATTCTACATATAAGATCATGTTTTTTGTAGAACAGAGATCACTTTACTTCTTCCTTTCAAATTTGGATGTCTTTTATTTCTTCTTCTTGCCCAGTGGCTTTGGCTAGCACTTCTAGTACTATGTGAAATAGATATGGTAAAAGCAAGCATTCTTGTCTTGTTCCTGATCTTAGAGGAAAATTTTTCACACTTTCACCATCAAGTATGTTAGCTGTGTGTTTTTTGTATATGGCCTTCATTATGTGGAGGTAGTTTCCTTCTGTTCTTAGTTTGTCTAGTGTTTTTTAATCATGAAATGATATTGAATTTTGTCAAATGCTTTTTATGCATCAATTGAGACAATTATGTTTTTTTTCCATTCTTCATTCTGTTGTCATGGTATATTATTTTGACTTTCTTTTTATTTATTTCTTTATTTGACAGAAACCACAAGTAGGCAGAGAGGCAGGCAGAGAGAGAGAGAGAGAGAGGAGGAAGCAGGCTCCCCACCGAGCAGAGAGCCTGAAGTGGTGCTCGATCCCAGGACCCTGGGATCATTATTTTGACTTTAATATGCTAAAACATCCTTGTATTCCAGGAATAAATCCCACTTGGTTATAGTGTATAATCCTTTTAATATGCTTTTGAATTCTATTTGCTGCTATTTTATTGGTGATTTTTGCATCGGTGTTCATAAAGGATATTTGTAGTTTTCTTTTTTATTTCTTTGTTTTTGCAAAAACATGTAGTGTCTCTGTCTGACTTTGGTTTCAGGGTGATATTGGCATCATAGAATGAGTTAGAAAGTGTTCCCTCCTCTTTTATATTTTTGGGAGAGTTTGAGAAGCATTTGTGTTAGTTCTTCTTTAAGTGATTGTTAGAATTCACCATGTATTTCTAGACTTTTCTTTGTTGGGAGGTTTTTGATTACTGATTCAATCTTCCTACTAGTTATTGGTCTATTCAGATTTTCTCATTCTTCAAGATTCAGTCTTCGGTTGGTTGTATGTTTCTAGGAATTTTAACATTGCATCTAGATTCTCCAATTTGTTGGTATACAGATGTTCCTTTTTATATCCTTTTTATTTCTATAAAATTGGTAGTTATGTCCCCTCTTCTATTTCTGATTTAGTTCTTTGAGTCTTCTTTTTTTAGTTAGTCTAGCTAAAGGTTTTTTAATTTTGATCTTTTCAAAGACCAACTGTTGGTTTTGTTAATTTTCTCTATTTTTTCCCTGTTCTCTATTTTATTTATGTTTCCTGTAATCTCCATTTATAATCTCCTTCCTTTTGCTAGCTTTGGGATTAGTTTGTTCTTTTTCTAATTCATTCAGGTGTTGATTTGAGTGAGATGTTTCTTATTTTAAAATATGTTTATAGCTATAGATTTCTACCCTAGCATGGTTTTTGTTACATCCCATAAGTTTTGGTATGATGTCTTTTCATTTTTATTTGTCTAAATATATTTTCTAATTTCCTTTGTGATTTTTTCTTTGTCCTATTCGTTGCTAAAGAATGTGTTGTTTAGTTTCGACATATTTGTGGTCTTTCCAGTTTTCCTCCTGCTATTGATCTCTAGTTTCATTCCATTGTAATCAGAAGAGATATCTCGTATGATTTCAGTCTTTTAAATGTATTAAGACTTGTTTTGTGGCCTAACATGTGGTCTATCCTGAAACCAGCCAATGTGCACTTGAGAAGAATGTGTGCTATGCTGTTGCTGGGTAGAGTGCTCTGTATTTATCAGTTAGGTCCACTGGTCTATAGTGTTGTTCAGGTCCTCTATTCTCATATTGATCTTCTGTCTGATTGTTCCTTCCATTATTCAGAGTGGGATATTGAAATCTCCTACTATTCTTAGAGAGCTATCTCCCTTCAGTTCTGTCAATGTTTGCTTCAAATATTTAGGACCTCTGATGTTTGATACATGTATTTTTATAATTGTTATTTCTTCTTGGTGAAATGACCATTTCATCATTGTATTATGCTCTTCTTTGTCTCTTGTAACAGTTTTAGACTTTACGTCTATTTTGTCCAATAGCCACTCCTGTTCCTTTTGGTTACTATTTGTATGGAATATATTTTCCCATCATTTCACTTTCAACCAATTTATGTCCTAAGATCTAAAGTGAATCTCTTGTAGACAGCCTATAGTTGAATCCTGTTTTTTGTTTAGCACTTACTTTTGCATTTTGTTATTTGTTTTATGTATGTCTTTCAACATTTTAGTTTCTTATTTTCTCCATGACTGCCTTCTTTTGTGTTTAGTTGATTTTTTTTTGTAGTGACACATTTTGTTTCCCTAAGTTATGACATTAAAATATTGTTCAACAAAGAGCCAAGTAGTGTACTGTGCTATTTCTTTTCTTGTTCAAGTTTTTGCTTTTGCTGGAGTTTTTAATTGTGTCTATTTTTCTTTTCTTTTTCCAAGGCTTTGCCTATTATCTTTTAAAGTATTTTTCACCAGCTTTATTGAAATATAATTGATGTATAATGCTATGTAAGTTTAAGATTTACAACATGTTTTGCTACAGGTATATATTGTGAAATGATTACTACAGTAAGATCAGTTAACATACCCATCAGGCCTCACATAACTACCTGTGTGTGTGTGTGTGTGTGTGTGTGTGTGTGCGTGTGTGATGAAAATATTTAAGATCCACTTTCTTAGCAACTTTCAAGTATATAATACAGTATTATTAACTATTGTCATCTTGCTGTACATTTTGAACCCTAGAACTTACTAATATTTTAAAATATTTATTTATTTATTTTATGGGGCAGGAGGGTGGCTCAGTGGGTTAAGCCTCTGCCTTTGGCTCAGGTCATGATCTCAGGGTCTTGGGATCTAGCCCTACATTGGGCTCTCTGCTCAGCGGGGAGTCTGCTTCCCCCCCCCACCTATGCCTGCCTCTCTGCCTGCTTGTGATCTCTGTCAAATAAATAAATAAATAAATAAAACCTTTTTAAAAAGATTTATTTATTTATTTATTTATTTTAAAGAGACAGAATGGGGTGCATAGGGAGAGGGAGAGAGAGTCTTAAGCAGACTCTTTGATGAACATGGAGCCCGATTCGGTGCTTGATCTCACAACTTCCACATTACAACCTGAGCCAAAACCAAGAGTCAGACGTTCAACTGACTGCACCATCTAGGCACCCCAGGCCTTAATAATGTTATAATTGCAAGTTTGTGCCCTTTTGCCAGATCCTCCCATTTCCCTCACCCCTCAGCCCCTGGCAACTACCAATCTGCTCTGTTTCAAAGAGTTTGGCTTTTTTAGATTCTATGTACAAGTGAGGTCATGAAGTATTTATCTGTTTTGTCTTATTTACTTCATGTAACGTAATGTCCTCAAAATTCATCCATATTGTTGCAGAAGGCAGACGTCCCTTCTTTTTTGTGACTAAATAATAGTCCTGTGTGTGTGTGTGTGCATGCCTGTGTGTACACCACATTTTCTTTGTCAGTGGATACTTGGATAGTTTCCATTTCTTAGCTGTTGTGAATAATGATGTAATAAACTTAGGGGTGCCTTTTGTTTTCTTCATCAAAGATACCTGGACATTTCTTTTCTAACTCTTTGTCATATATTCTTGCAGTCTCCACTTTATCAGAGACCTGTCTTATAAAGGCTTTCCTCTTCCCTCTTTAATCTGGACGTGTTTTTCTCTAGGCCCAGAGCAGAGCTGTCATTCTGGATTTCCCTTTGATACTGTCTTGGGTTGTATCCTCTGTTTCTTGAATTCCTTGTTTTCTTTTTTTTTTAAAGATTTTATTTATTTATTTGACAGAGATCACAAGCAGGCAGAGAGGCAGGCAGAGAGAGAGGAAGGGAAGCAGGCCCCCTGCTGAGCAGAGAGCCCGATGCGGGACTTGATCCCAGGACCCGGAGATCATGACCTGAGCCAAAGGCAGTGGCTTAACCCACTGAGCCACCCAGGTGCCCCAAATTCCTTGTTTTCTTTCCTGGTTCAACCCTTCATTTTGTTGAAGCACATATTCAAGTAATTCTTTATGAAAAAAGAGTATGGCAGGTAAATTTTCTACGTTTTTGTATGTCTGCATATTAAAACAATACTTACATTTGACATTTTGACCAGTTATAGATGTCTAAATAAATAATTTTATTAGTTATTATTTTAGTTTATTATAATTTATTATTTATTATTCTAGATAAATATTTTTCCATTCAAATTATTTCAAATTAATAATTTAAAAAAGTTATTTAATATTTTCTTTCCAGCTTTGTTATGTCTTGGTAGTAATCTATATTTGCAAGATATACGTCATAATCTTGATCTTTATGATTAAGATTTTGCCATATTTGTTTTATCTCTGTCTACACACGTTTTTCTTTCTTTCTTTCTTTTTTTTTTTAATATTTTATTTATTTATTTGACAGAGAGAAATCACAAGTAGATGGAGAGGCAGGCAGAGAGAGAGAGAGGGAAGCAGGCTCCCTGCTGAGCAGAGAGCCCGATGCGGGCCTCGATCCCAGGACCCTGAGATCATGACCCGAGCCGAAGGCAGCGGCTCAACCCACTGAGCCACCCAGGCGCCCTACACATGTTTTTCTGAGCCATTTGAAAGTACCTTGTAGATATCATGTCACTTCATTCCTATGTGTATATATCCTAAGAACAAAAACATCTCATACATAACTAAAATACAATTATTGCACCTAATAAATTAATATAGATAAAATAATATCATCTACTTCATGTAGAGCCCACATCATATCTCTCCAGTTGTTCAAAGAACCTTCATAACAGGAGTTTTCTTTTCAGTTCAGGACTTGGTAGCATTTAGCAGTCATTCTCCTGAAGTCTGAAAGTAGACCTCTGTTTTCCAACATTTAGTTATATGAAAAATCTGATACATTTTTCTTCATAAATGGTATTTTTTTTCTTGAGCTTTAGGATCTTTTCCTTTTTTTCCAATGTTCTAAAATTTTGCAAAGATATGGGTCTATTAAAAGTCCTTATGCAGTTTGCTTTGTAAGTCTTTTAAACATGGACACTTGTCTCTTTCACCTTTGGGGGATTTTGCTGTATTGTTCATCTGATAATTTTCTTCTCTCTGATTTCTCTTTTTCTGGAGCACTTCTCAAACTGGATCTCCTGGATAGATTTTCTGTGTCTTTTTTATTTGTGTCTTCCATCTCTTGGTCTCTAATGTTCTGCACAATTTCTTCTGGATAATTTATTGCAGCATCATATTTTACTTTACAGGAAACTTTCTCTGATTGTGCCATTTATACAGTGTCTTGTTCTTGATTTTGAATGCATTAAAGAACGTTGAATATAGTTATGATAATAACTTAAAAATATCTATATTCATTTTATTTTTATTGCTTACTTTATCTATTATTATTATTTTATCAAATCAGTTCTCTTTCCTTTCAGTTTTTTTCTTTTAGTGGATCTTTTTTATGGCAGCCCTTACAAAGCTAATGTATATCTGTCTCCTTTTCTTTCTTTTCCTTCTTCCTTCACCCTTTTTTCTCCTCTTCTTCCTTTTCTTCTCCTTTTTTCTGGAGTTATTACATTTCTTCATGGAGGTTCTCTCTGATGTTTCATTCGTGGATTTGATGTTCTATGGCCCCGCATTCTGAACAAGGGGAGGAGATAGGACTGGACTGTCTAAAGGCAATTTTTCAAGTAACCCTCTTTTTTTTTTTTTTGTAAGATTTTATTTATATATTTTACAGAGAGACAGAGAGCACAAGTAGCAGAGCGGCAGGCAGAGGGAGAGGGAGAAGCAGGCTCTCCGCCTAGCAGGGAGCCCCATATGGGACTCCGTTCCAGGACCCCAGGATCATGACCTGAGCTGAAGGCAGCCGCTTTGACTGAGCCACCCAGGCGCCCAACCCTGTTATTTTTGACCCAGTCTCTCACATCCTCTATCCTGCACATCTTTGGAATTCTGTAGGGAAGATCAGCAAACTCCTCTCTGATGTGTCATCTGTTATTCCTTTTCTATCAGTATGATAGAGTTGCAGAAACTTTTTTTTAAAGCTTCCCAGGGCACCTGGGTGGCTCAGCCATAAAGTTTCTGACTTTGGTTCAGGTCATGATCCCAGGGCCCTGGGATCAAGCCCTGCGTTGGACTCCCTGCTCAGCAGGAAGCTGCTTCTCCCTCCCCCACTCCTCCTGCTTGTGTTCCCTCGCTTGCTGTGTCTCTCCCTGTCAAATAAACAACGTCTTAAAAAAAAAAAGATAAAAATATATGTTTATAAAAAATAAAAATTAATTAAAAAAAAAAAAAAGCTTTCTTCCCCAGATGGACAGCTTGGTGTTCTCTTTGTCATATGTGTTCCTAGCTTAGCTCCTTACTACCATTTGTGTAGGGTCTCTGGAGGGAGAAGAGAACGAAGTGGTCAGTCTATCATTTTGAAAATAGCACCTGTTCCCTGGTCTCCAGTTTGCAGTTTTGATATCCTTGGCTGAGAAGTCACTTGGGAGGCTCAAAAACAGTTGGGATGGAGTGGTTATGCTGTAATAACAAAAAATTCAAAATCTGAATGCCTTAAAACAACAAAAGTTTCGGTCCTGCTCATTCTACCTGTCCACTGAGGTTGGCAAGGGGCTCGGCTTCATGTCTTCCCACTCTGAGACTCAAGCTAATGGAGCAGCTGCCATCTTTGTGATACCAGTTGCTGTGGCAGAGACAACCTTGTGAACTGCTCACTGTCCCCTTCAGTCCCCACCCAAAATTATACCCATCATTTCTCTCCATGTTTCATTGACTAAAGCAAATCAGTAGACTGTGCCTGACATCAATGGGGGCAAAATGCAGTCCCACTCTGTGCCTAGAAAATGGAAAGCTGGAAATGTTTATTGAAGAAAGCTATGGCCCACCAGAAGTTTGAAACTTCTTTCAAGGGGTTGAATTCTTTTTTTTACTATTGTTGTTTATTTATTTGTTTTTGATGGCAGTGGAGTCAGAGAATGTGGGCTTGTATAAAATCCTGAGTTTTTTTCCCATTGTATTATTTGTGATTAATTTTGATGATGATTTTATGTGATTGGAAAAGAGGTATTCTTTATTGGTTATGGACAAGTTTTATACAAAACAGGAAGCTATTTATATCTCCTGTATACCTGTTGATTTTTTTTAAATTTATAGATCAATCAAAGATTAAAGAAGTATTGAAAGTCATAATATTGTGCTTCTATAGATTTCTTTTTTTTATAATTGTGTTGCATTCTTATTTAATTTGTAAATATATCTAGTAGATGGACCTAGTAGATGTACATTCTCTATCTTGTTTAAATACCCTTCATTGTCCAGATTAATGGGACTTTTAAGTTCCTGTTCCATTGACCATGTGTCTTCTTTACTCTCTTAGGATTACCAACTGCTTATTCATTATTTTTCTGGATTCTGCACTAGCTAATTTTCAGAGCAATGGATGAACTGTTCATGCTCCTACTTAGACCAGCCCCCACATTTGCACATGTTGAAGATTTTATTTATTTTAGAGAGAGAGATAGAGAAAGAGGAGGTGAGTATGAGTGGGGGCAGGGGCAAGAAGGGGAGAGAGAGGGACAAGCAGACTCTGTGTTGAACATGGAGCACAACAAGGGGCTCGATCACGATCCAGAGATCATGACCTGAGCCAAAATCAAAAGTGGGAGACTTAACCAACAGGGCAACCCAGGTACCCCTGAACATGTTAAAATAAAAATAATTCTGACACTTGTTAAAATGGTAAGAAGGACTTTATTTGAGATCATGGCATGAGCTCAACCCTTAATACAACAAAGACTAGTGGGGATTTATGGGCAAGGAGCAGGGTAAGGAGGTCAGTGGATGGGAAATTTTTAAGAGGAGAAGTTGAGGGTGGGGGATTTTCACTAAACTGGCCTGATGGGGTTCTTAATAAAGGCAGGTCAAGGGATGCAGACAGGAAGGTTGGGGGGTGAGGAACTTGGTAAGTTATCTGGGTAGGTGATGACTTAGGATTCTTTGCTAAGACTGGGCTGGGCAGGCCAAAGACAGGATGGGGGCCACTGTCAACACCTAGGCAAAAAGAGGGCTCCAAGGATCCTGACTGACGTGTGGTCTGAGAGAGAGTATCTATTAAACGGTTCATGGCAGCCTCTCTCACCCACTCTGGAACTTTGCTTCTTTAATTATCCCCCTTTCTCCTGCAGAGAGTTTGTCTCTCTCCTACATTGCTTCTGTCAGCCCAGAGACATTCTACAATGTCTTCCTTCATTAAAAACACAGAAACAAAGTCTATCCTTACGTTACTCTAGTAACAAAATGAATTCAAAATGCATCCAAGACCCAAACATAAGAGATAAAGCTATAGAACTTTAAGAAGAAAACTTAGGGGGGAAGCATCAGGATGTTAGATTCGAAAATGACTTCTTAGATATGACACCAAAAGCACAGCCAGCAAAAGTAAAAATTGATATACTGGACTTGATCAAAATTAAAATCTTCTGTGCATCAAAGGACGCTGTCAAAAGAATGAGGACAGCCTGCAGAATGGGAGAAAATGTTTACAAATCGTATATCAGATGAGGGGTTGATATGTAGACTTTGGTATGTTGATATGTAGAACTATAACTTAACAGCAGCAAAACAAAAAAAAGATAACCCAGTTCCAAAATGGGCAAAGGACTTGAATAGTCATTTCCAGAAAGACATACAAATGCCAACTAACACATGGAAAGATGCTCAGTATCACTAATCATAGGGAAATGCAAATCAAAACTGCAATAAGATACTCCCTCACACCCACTGGGGAGGCTACTATAGAAAAAACAAACAACGGAAGATAACAAGTGATGAGAATGTGGAAAAATTGGAATCCTTGTGCACTGTTGATGGGAATATAAAATGATGTAGGTGCGATGGAAAGCAGTATTGTTGTTCCTCAAAAAATTAAACATACGAACCAGCAGTTGGCTTTTGTGTATATACCCAAAAGAGGGGCGCCTGGGTGGCTCAGTGGGTTAAAGCCTCTACCTTAGGCTCAGGTCATGATCTCAGAGTCCTGGGATCGAGCCCCACATCGGGCTCTCTGCTCAGCAGGGAGCCTGCTTCCTCCTCTCTCTCTGCCTGCCTCTCTGCCTATTTGTAATCTCTGTCTGTCAAATAAATAAATAAAATCTTTTAAAAAATTAAAAAAAAAATTTTTTTTAAATGTATATACCCAAAAGAATTAAAAGCAGACTCTCAAAAAGATACCTGGACACCGCATTAATAGGAACAGTATTCATAATAGCCAAAAGATTGATGCAATGCAAGTGTCCACTGATGAATGAATGGGTGAACAAAATGTGGTACGTACACAATGGGCTATATTTAGCCATAAAAAGAAGGGAATTTGGACACATGCTACAATATGAATGAACCTTGAAGAAAATAAGTCAATCACCAAAAAAAATATAATATGATTCGCTTATTAAAAAATACTTAGGTGTTATGGACTGAATTATGTCCCCCTTAAATACCTATGTTGAAGTGTAACCCCCAGTGTGGCCACATTTGGAGATAGGTTCTTCAGAGAGGTAATTAAGGTTAAACGAGGTCTTATTGGTGGGTCCCTAATCCAGATGCCTTGTGTCCTTATAAGAATAAGAAGAGATAGCAGGGATGTGTGCACATGGAGGGAAGACCATGGGACACCCAGTGAGAAGGCCGCCATCTCCAAGCCAAGGGAGAGACCTCGGGAGAGACCAGCACTGCCAACATCTGTATTGTGGATTTGTAGCCCTCAGAACTACGAGGGAATAAATTTCTGTTGTTCAAGCCCCCCAGCCCGTGGTAATTTGCTATGGCAGCCTTAGCAGACTAATACACAGGAGTAGTCAAATTTATACAGACAGAAAGTAGAGTGGTGGTTTTCAGGGGCTGAGGGGAGAAGGACACAGGAGTTGTTTGGTGGGCATAAAGTTTAAGTTTTGCAAGATGGGAAGAGTTCTGGGGATTGATTGCACAACAGTGTAAATGTACTTAACACTATAGACACGTACACTTAAAAATGGGTTAAGGCAGTAAATTTTATGTATATTTCACCATAGTGAAAACAAAAAGCCTCCCTTGAGGCTATAAACCCCTCCCACAAGGGCACTGCTTTTCTGCTCTGCTTTAGAGCAAAACTCCTGGAGAGAGTAGTTCATATTTGCTTTCTCTGCTTCTTCACATCTCATTTTTTTTCTTGAACCCATTCCAATCAGGATTTTCTGAAACTGCTGTGTTCTGAGTCACTGACATAATTCCAACTCATCAGCAAATTTTTTGGATCCCTTGCTCCTCACAATCCTTGCCCCTTTGGCTTCCTGGTTTTCTTCTTGCTTCTGCAGTGTTGGATCTGGTTGGCTCCTCCTCCTGATTTTTCTGTGAGATCCCCCAGGGCTCTGACCTTAACAACCTCATTCATCACCGGCTGGCTGTACACTGGTGAGTCTCAGACGCCATCTCCGGCCCCACCCTCCTTTGGAACTTAATGCCGGGACACCCATCTGCCCACTCGGGATGTCACCAGGATGTCTTCAGAATCTGCCAGCACTATTGTTCTGCAAGGTGGTGACCTTGCAACCAGGTCAAAAAATGGGGACCCCTCATAATTGCACACCAAAGATCTCAGAGTCACCTTGACTCCTCTCTTCCTGTCTCACCCCACATCTCACTCCCTTGAATATCCTGTGTTCTCTGTCTTTAAAGATCTCTTTAGGCTCTGACCTCCTCCTCACTTCCTACACTACCTGCCTTGGCCAGGCCACCTGCTTCTCTCATCTGGATGACCGTGGCTGCTTCCTTGCTAAACGAACAAATGAATAAATGCTGTAGTTGTTGAAATTAATGATACGAAATATAAATGTATGTTCCTGAGGACACAACCAGAAACATAATTGGACACTTTTTTATGAGGGTGCAGGTGAGAACAGGTGATCGTATATCAGAATATATACCCCAGAGAAGTAGCAAGTATCCCCACTCCCCTGTCACTCAGCATCTAATTAAACCCAGTGAAATAATGTTAGCATCACCAGGAAGGCAGTACACACGCATGGCATTTCTCTTGACTCACTGAAAGGAAATTAGCACCGCCATTAGAGTTCTAAGAGGGAAATCAGAGAATCTGAGATACCGACCATGCAAATAACCCAACTATCAGAGAATGAGCTGTTTTGCTTAAGATGGTTGATGGTTCTCAGAGGAGCAAATGTGGTCCTCCTTTCAAAGAGTAGGATGTCTGACCTGACCCCTGGGCCTTGTCCACAACCCCCACCCCAGCCGTTCAGCCCTGCCTTTCCCCTCCCAGGACAGGCCACCCGCTCTGCCAAAGTCCCCAAGGAGCCCCATGTGCCCGGAGTCCCAGTGTCTCCTGCCAGCAGCAGAGGGAGCCCACACTCTATGGAAAGGAATCGAGTTCCTCATAATACAAAGCAGAAAATACAATAATTGTTGTTTTTTTGCCACGCAGTATGTCCTTACAGATGACGCTTTAATCTCCCTCGTACATCTCTGTTGCTGTAAATTCATGCTCCATTATGGCACCATATGCCCGGATTCGCTCGGAGAAAGCCATAGTGAGCTTGACGGCAAGCCTGGGCTCCGGAGTGGTGTGCGCCTCGTGTTGTTCTCCTACACATTTAAGGGTTATGTCTTAATAAGTTCTCTGATACCGGTTTGTGAGCCTCGATCCTACGGTTAATAAGTTGTGTCATGGGAAGGTACCAGTGAACCCGCTGACGATCACAAGATGCCAGAGGCAGAAGGAAAGTTTGGCCCATTTAAAAAAAAAAAATCTGAAGGCACAAAGCACAACGGAGTGGGGTTTCATCTGATTGCCTAGCAGCTGCCGATTTGCCTTCTCATCTGTTTCTAAGTAATAGATATTGATGCTGCTTTGCTCATCGCAGGCCTATTGCAATGCAGTACACGGAATGGTATTTTTTCAAAACGCTTCTGGGCTGTTACAGCTAGGCTTGGTGTCAGATACCAGGATTCGGGGCCGGTCCTGCCACCGAGCCATGCCGCATGCGTTCTTCACGCTGTGCTCTTCCTGGGAAGAGCAAAATGTTGGCCTTTTCCTGAAACACTCCTATCACTTCATCTCCTTCCCAGACCGACCGACCAAATCCTGAAACCAGTCTTGGGAGGGAAAACCCTCAGCTCCTGTATCCTGGCCCACAGAGCAGCTCTCCTCATGCCTGGTAGGAAAGGGGGCCAACAGGAAACGTCTAGAAGAGAGTTTCTCATCTAGAGCCCACTCTAGAGCCCGGGACATCAGAAGCAGCTCCCTTCAAGCTTTTGGGGCCACTTGCTGGGATGGCAGGGTCCTTCTCAGGAGGAGACCTCTGTGCCAAAAGGAGAGGACCTGGCTGGGTCACCCTGCCTAGGACTTTCTCCGTGGGTGGAAACTGACAGGTGCAGGACCAATCTAAGAGCCCCCAGGGCCCAGGGCTTTGACTTGGGGAACCCACTCCATGAAATATCAAAAATATAGAAATGCACTGCTATCCTACAGTGAGATAAAAATGTAGGAGTGCATAAGTGACAATACATGGGTGTGGAAACTAGTGGATATTTTGTGTCATTAAATGTGTTAATCGTGACTTTCTATTCTTTTCTCTGTGGTTCTGCCCCGATACATGATTTTTTCCCAGGTTGTGTGTACTCCCTTGGGTCTCTGGAGAGCTCTGGGTTCTGGGCCCTACTTTGTAGGGATTTGACGCAGATGGTGCGGCCTGAGTGGTTGGAAGTCAAGATGAAGTTTGGGCTTAAGCCTCACCTGCCTGGTCCAAAGAGAACCAACCTTAAAGGAAATGAAGAAGACCCTTACCTGTCCTTAAATAAACCAGAAGGAGTCTCACCTATCCGTAAAAATTGTACTGAGAAGGAGATTCCTTTCCTTTATCTAACAATATGCTCATTCATTCCCTCATCCAAAAAACATTTTATTGAAAAGCCACGAAGTGCTAGCTATAGCGCTGGGCATTCAGGAGACAAAGGCAAATACAGCACAGTGCCTGCCCTAAGGAACCCAGAGCTTCTGGTCCTTCTGTCCCAGGGATGGCTCTGCTCAGTTGGCCCCCAGAATCCCACCTTTGCCTCCAGAGCCTCCTTGGATACTCCTGGCTGTTGGCTGATTTGTATCCTCCAAAAATTGATATGTTGAAGTCCTCACCCCCAGTACCTCAGAATGTGATTATATTTGGAAATAGGGCCTTTGAAGAGGGAATTCTGGTGAAATGAGATTATTCAGTGGAACCTAACCCAACATAAATTGTGTCCTTATAAGAAGAGATCGGGACACAGATACACACAGAGGAAAGACCGTGTGAAGACACAGGGAGAAGACGGTCATCTACAAACCAAAGAGAGAGGCCTCAGAAGAAGCCAATCCCATGAACTCCTTGATCTTAGATTTGTAGACTTCAGAACAGTGAGAAGTAAATTTCTGTTGCTGAAACCACCCAATCTGTGGCGCTTTGTGAAGCCTAACATACCTGCCCACTGGGAAGCCTGGGGTCTTTCTCTAGAGAAGAAAGGCGATGCTCAGCCAGCCCCTCCTTCCATCTGGTAGAAGCTTCTGCCAAAGGGCAACCCAACTGTGCCCTTACCCACCACTTCTTCAGCCTCATTTCTTCTCAGTCTGCTTCCTCCAAGGGTAGGCAGACAGATTAGTGGTGTCTGGGGGGATTTAGCTGGGGATGGAGGAAGGGTTGGGGCACCATTTCCTCAGCAGCAACAGTGATCATTTTCTCTAGAGCTCCTTTGTGTTACTCCTTGGAGGAGGGGGCTTCCTTCCATTGCAACTAAGGCTCCAGAGAACTTTCTATTCTCATTTCCCTCATGCGCTGGTCCTATGAAGCTCGCAGACTGGCTTCTGCTCTCTGCTACCTCCTGATACTCTAAGTGTGAGTTCAGCCCGTCTGCTCTGCTACGAGTATCTTCTGCCATTCACCAGCCTGTCTGCTGCTCATCTGGCTCCTGTCCCATGGGAGATAGGCCCCAAACCCAGTGGGCTACAAACAAAAGAAAAGAAACCCGGATTTGTCTTGTTTGGCACTTTTCATGGTGTCAACGCACTCATCACGGCCAATTTCAGGCTACTAATGTGAAGTTGCTGAACAAGGAGCTGAATTGGGAGGCGATGCCCAGTAGTCCACCATTTTATTATATTTCCACTGAGAGACAATCATCCTAAGTAACTTCAAGAGGAAATAACTTAGTAAAACATAATAAAATAACTAGGGACGATGTCCGGGGTATTTCTCACCTTTGTATTTTAATACGATTTACTTAATGTATGCTCATATAATTTAATAATGACTATGTTTGACAACCAGCTCGCAGATTTTCTAGAAGTTTAACAATCGACCTTTACAAGCCAGTGGGGGCTGGCCCCAGCACACAGCGAGGGTAACAGTCCTCTAGGTGGAATAGAATGAATTGTAGATATAGCAAAAGGGGCCGGCACGGTGAGCAAATGACCCCAGTCTGTAAAACCCACAACTGTGGGTTGTGAATGAACACATGAGCCATCTGGCAGCCGCTGGTGGGAATGGGTGAACAGAGAGAGACACTCCCACAGCAGAGGGAGTGGGAGAAGGAGAAGCAGGCCTCCCGCTGAGCAGGGAGCGCGATGTGGGGCTCCATCCCAGGACCCTGGAATCATGACCGGAGCTGAAGGCAGACGCTAAAGGCTGAGCCACCCAGGTACCCCAAGTCAGTGTTTCTAACAAGCCCATGGCCACAGCCTTGTTCCTAGACAGCCCTGATGGTATGTGTTCCCAAGTGGTTCTAGGTGGGCTCTGCAGATGTACACCTCCATCCAGGTAGCAGTAGAATAGCCTGGGCTTTCTCTGGGGCTGAAATGAGTGTCCTGGCCCAGGGAACACATTAGACACTAGCAGGACTGGTTTTGAACCAATGAAGAGCTGCAACACTTTTGCGGGGGGGAAGGGGGGACACCTCTCTCTTGTATGATACTGCAGAACAGGGTAATGTCTGGGCTGAATTGACTCCTGGAAGTTCACCCACATCTGTTTCTTTCTGGGGTTGTGCTGAGATGCTTTTTTCGGGAGACATCCCAATTTCTTATGTAACAGTACATTTACTGAAATTGCCTAGTATTATGAAACCACCAAATTTACAATTATTTAAGATTTGTTAAATCATTATTAGTTAAAAATGTAAAGATTCTTCTTGTGATAGAATCATTTCACAGGGAAAATCCAAAGACCCGCTTGCAGTTAAATCCTTTCCAACAAAATAGTCCTGCCCAGTACATACTAATAGCCATAAAGTGACAATTTCAAGACACGTACTTTTTCTGCTGCGTCCAGAACAGAAATATGGTGGAAACAATAGGCTGGGATTACCCGTGTCAATTAAAGAAACACAAAGCAATTAATGCCCGTCTTTCCAGGAAGGCGTCCTAAACATGTAGCTTGCACTCTGTAAACGCCTGCTCATTGATTAACTGATACTAGACATTAAGCCTCTCGGCTTGGGCTGCTGGAGACAGATGAGTGGTGGGGTTTTAATTCACAAAGAGAGGAGGCAAACCGATTTATCTTCTTTCCCAACAAGGATTTATCTTGATATATAAGCTAAGATGTACGATGTAGATCATGTATATACTTATGTACATATGTGATGTAGCACAGAGGTTATATACAGTCATACGTGCAGGACGGAGGGTTATAGGCAGTGAAATATCTGGATGAAATGCTGGAAGCTTCAGTGGGTCGACTGGCTCTTGACAAACACTCCGTGAACGTTTTGCTTCATGAAGACAAGCGTCCAGATCCGTGACTTTCCCCGGTTAGTTACTTTAACTTTCAGACTTGGCTTTCCCATCCGTGCAGTGGCCAAGACTCGCTCCTTGCTTGCCCCCTGCATCAAGTGCTGGGACTACAGAGCTGCTCTGTGGGGGATTCATAAACACTTGGTTACAAGAGGCTTTGGAAAGCACAAAGCACACATTTCCTTTACTCCCAGCTGATAATTCCTGCAAAGGCCACTCATCTCAGGTTTTATTTTATTTTATTTTATTTTATTTTATTTGTAGAGAGAACGAGAGTACGTGTGCATGGTGGGGAGGGGCAGAGGGAGAGGGAGAAAGACGACCACCATGCTCAGCGCAGAGCCGGAGGCGGGGCTCGATCTCACAACCCTGAGATCATGACCTGAGCCAAAACCAAGAGTCTGACACTTAACCAACTGAGCCACCCAAGCACCCAATCAGGTATTATTTATATAGAAGAGTGAGTTCCTGAATATTTCCAGAGGATGAGGCAAAAATGTGCTGGCTTGGAACTGGACCACCCGTTTGAAGGCCTTGGAACCAGTAGGTGGTCAGAGGAACAGTTTCCTCCTTTGTCTTTTCTGAATTTCAAGTTAAAAAGCAAACAAACTGTGCTATGACATCCAAAATGTTTTCTAGGGCGCCTGGGTGGCTCAGTGGGTTAAGCTGCTGCCTTCGGCTCAGGTCATGATCTCAGGGTCCTGGGATCGAGTCCCGCATCGGGCTCTCTGCTCAGCAGGGAGCCTGCTTCCTCCTCTCTCTCTGCCTGCCTTTCTGCCTACTTGTGTTCTCTGTCAAATAAATAAATAAAATCTTTAAAAAAAAAAAACAAAAAAAAAAAACAAAAAAAAAAAACAAAATGTTTTCTAAAGAACCAGCTACTGCGGAGTTCATTGGGATTCGTTAGTTTACTAATTTTCCCCAATTTTATGTTATTTTTTTAAAAATCAAATTTATTAAGGTATAATTTACATACAGTAAAATGCCCTCCCACCCCCCTTTTTTAGTTCTTATTTAAATTCCAATTAGTTAACATACAGTGTAATCATATTTTCAGGTGTAGTATACGGTATTCATCATTTCCATACGACATCCAGTGCTCATCACGAGGGCCCTCCTTAATCCCCACCACCTCTTTCACCCCCTAGCACCTCCCATCTGGTAACCATCAGCTCATTCACTGTAAGTCTGTTTCTTGGTTTGCCTCTCTTTCTCTCTTTCTCCCACCCCCTCCTTAGGATCGTTTGTTTTGCTTCTTAAATTCCACATATGACCAAAATCATACGGTATTTGTCTTTCTCTGACTTATTTCACTTATCATTATACTTTCTAGCTCCGTCCACATCATTGCAGATGGCAAGATTTCATTCTTTCGGATGGTTGAGCAATATTCCATTGTATATATATATTTACACCACATCTTCTTTAGCCATTGATCAGGACACTTGGTCTGTTTCCGTAATTAGGCTGTTGTGGATAGTGTTGCTGTAAACATCGGGGTGCATGTATCCTTTGGAATGAGTATTTTTTTTTAAAGATTTTATTTTATTAATTTGACAGAGAGAAATCACAAGTAGACGGAGAGGCAACCAAAGAGAGAGAGAGAGAGGGAAGCAGGCTCTCTGCTGAGCAGAGAGCCCGATGCGGGACTCGATCCCAGAACTCTGAGATCATGACCTGAGCCGAAGGCAGCGGCTTAACCCACTGAGCCACCCAGGCGCCCCGGAATGAGTATTTTTGTTTCCTTTGGGTAAATACCTAGAGGAGCAATGGCTAGATAGTAGGGTAGTTCCCTTTTTAACTTTTTGAGGAGCCTCTATATTGTTTTCCAGAATGGCTGCATCAGTTTGAAAATGCACACATTTTAAATAATGGTTGTAGGAGTTCGGGCAAATGTATGTACCATGAAACCATCACTCTAATCAATATACAGGTCACTTCCATCACCCAAGGTATTCCTTGTATCCAGTGGTATACTGGTAAATATTTAACAGCAGGCTCTGGAAAAAAAATATTGTATTTTAACATCTATTTATTTAGCATATAAATAATTTAACATGTTAAAAGTGTAAACTTTACCGATATAAAGGGTGTTTGTTACACAAGTTATAAATTATTAATAAAATGTATGGCATTCTTTATTTTACATTCCGTTTAGTCAATTGATTATCACAAAATGTTTTCACTGAGTTTTGTTAGAATCTTCTGTCTGTAGCCAACCAGTGGTTGGACGTCGCTGGTGTAGTTCTGACGGACCAGTTGGTTGCTACTTTCGCTTACTTAAAGGAGTAAGTCAAAAGTGAAACATAACATGTTGTGGGACAACACTTGTTTGTCAGTGGCAGAAGCAACTGTCACTGCTGACATTGCTGAATCAGATGATCAGATATTTTCTTAATTTTTGTGTGCTTTTCCCATTGTAACAGCTATACACACTAACTCACTTTTTTTTTTAAGATTTTATTTATTTATTTGACAGACAGAGATCACAAGTAGGCAGAGAGGCAGGCAGAGAGAGAGAGAGAGAGAGGGAAGCAGGCTTCCTGCGGAGCAGAGAGCCCGATGCGGGGCTCAATCCCAGGACCCTGAGATCATGACCTGAGCCAAAGGCAGCAGCCCAAACCACTGAGCCACCCAGGCGCCCCCACACTAACTCACTTTTAAGCTTAAGTGGCATTATTAGCACTTTCCCATCACTCTCTTGCGTCCAGATAATTTAAAAAATTAAGGTATGATTTGTAATGTTTTCCAATTTCCAGCACTCCCACCGTGGCTGATTTCAGGTTACCAGCATGGTGTCACAAATTCAGACTTGGGAAGAGATGGGCCCCATTACCCAGCTTTTCTCCCATACAGACACAATGGCTGCAAGTAACTCAAGAGCATAGATGACGGTCAAACATGGTAAAATGACTGAGAAGAGACAGGAATGAATATTTATTATCTTTGTTTTAATTATAATTTATTTAACTGCAAGTTTAATTTTTTTAAAGATTTATTTTAGAGAGTGAGTGAGTGAACAGAGGGGGGCGGGAGAGAGAAGCTTTAGCAGACTTCACACTGAGCGTGGAGTCCAATGCAGGGCTTGATCTCACCACCCTGAGATCATGACCTGAACTGAAATCAAGAGTAGACGCTTAACCAACTGCACCACCCAGGACCCCCCACCCCGCCAGTTTCTAAATAATGGCTACTTAACAACTGGCTCCCCAAACTCCTGAATATGTATAATTAATTGACTTTTGGGAGCCAGTAGGAGTCCTCAGTACACCGCTGTTTATGTCCTTTTCTGTCAATCCCCACCTCCACTCCCAGCTCTAGACAACCATCGATCTGATTTCCATAACTATTGATTAGTAGTATTGTTAGTTCTTGAACCTCATATAACTAGAATCCTATAGCGTAAACTTCTTTTTGCCTAAATTATTTTGTTTAGCAGAGTGTTTTCATAATGTTATGATTCAGTGATTTGTTCCCTTTTATTGCTGAGAAGTATTCTATTGGACAGATATACCAGTTAATCTATCCATTCACCTATTGATGGACATTTGAGTTGTTTCCACTTTTTGACTGTTACAAGTAAAGGTGTGATGAACATCTATGTATGACCCTTTGTGTGGACATGTTTTTGTTTTTCTTGGCCAAATACTCAGGAACGGAATTGCTGGGTCATACTTCAAGTATATCTTTCACTTTATAAAAACTAAGTTGTCTTCCAAAGTGGTTGCACCATTCAACATTCCCACTGGCAGGTTGATGACTCCATGTCTTCACCAACACTGTTGGTGAACTGTTAGTCTCTTAATTTTTTAACAATTTGAGTAGGTGCATAGAGGTATCTCATTGTAGTTTTAACTTGCATTTCTCTAATGACTAATGCTGTTGAGTACCTTTTCTTAGGCTTATTCCCCGTTTGTACCTTTCCTTTGGTGAAGTGTCTGTTTAAGTCTCTTGCACGTTTTTAAAAAAGCAAGTTGTAGAAACAACCCAAATGTTCATCAACTAATGAGTAGGATAAATAAAATATGATATATCCATACAATGGGATAGTATCTGGTAATAAAAAAGAATGAAGTACTAATACATGCTGCAACATGGATGAACCTTGAAAACATGCTGAGTGAAAGAAGGCAGACACCTATTGTATGATGCCATTTACATGAAATATCCAGAATATGCAAATTTATGGAGATAGTAATTCGATTAGTGGTTCCCTGAAAGAATGGGAGAAGGTATTTGCAAATGACATATCAGATAAAGGGCTAGTATCCCAAATCTATAAAGAACCTATCAAACTCAACACCCAAAGAACAAATAATCAAAAAGAACAAATAATCCAATCAAGAAATGGACAGAAGGGCATCTGGGTGGCTCAGTGGGTTAAGACCCTGCCTTTGACTCAGGTCATGATCTCAGGGTCCTGGGATCAAGCCGCTGCTCAGCAGGGAGCCTGCTTCCACCCCGCCCCCCGCCAGTCTCTCTGCTTACTTGTGATTTCTCTCTCTGTCAAATAAACAAATAAAATCTAAAAAAAAAAAAAAAGAAATGGGCAGGAGACATGAACAAACATTTCTGCCAAGAAGACATCCAAAAGGCCAAAGGACATAAGAAAAAGTGCTCAACTTCACTCATCATCAGGGAAATACAAATCAAAACTGTGATCAGATACCACCTCACACCAGCCAGAATGGCTAAAATTAACAAGTCAGGAAACAACAGGTGTTGGTGAGGATGTGGAGAAAGGGGAAGCCTCCTACACTGTTGGTGGGAATGCAAGCTGGTACAGTCAGTCTGGAAAACAGTATGGAGGTTCCTCAGAAAGTTGAAAATAGAGCTACCCTATAGCCCAGCAATTGCACTACTAAGTATTTATGCCAAAGATATAAATGTAGTGATCTGAAGGGGCACATACACTCCAATGTTTATAGCAGCAATGTCCACAATAGCCAAACTATGGAAAGAGTTAGATGTCTATGAACAAGTAAATGGATAAAGAAGATGTGGTATATACATATGATGGAGTATTATGCATCTATCAAAAATGACATCTTGCCTTTTGCAACAATGTGGATGGAACTAGAGTCTATTCTGCTAGATGAATTAAGTTAACCAGAGAAAGACAATTATCATATGACCTCACTGATATGAGGAATTTGAGAAACAAGACGGAGGATCATAGGGGAAGGAAGGGAAAAATGAAACAAGATGAAACCAGAGAGGAAGACAAATCATAAGAGACTCTTAATCTCAGGAAACAAACTGAGGGTTGCTGGAGTGGAGGGGGTGGGAGGGACGGGGTGGCTGCGTGATGGACATTGGAGATGGACATATGTGCTATGGTGTGCACTGTGAATTGTGTAAGACTGATGAATCACAGACCTGTACCCCTGAAACAAATAATACATTATATGTTACTAAAAAAAAAAAAAGAGCTGGTAGGTTAGTGGTTCCCTAAGCCTAGGGATGGAAGGTGGAGGGACGAGGTAAAGGGGTGACAGCCAAGACGACCAGTGTTTCTTTTTGTAGTAAATATACTGAAAGACCCTAGAGGACACGCACCCAAGGACGCACTCACAGACCACTGGATGCAATATGCAAGAGGATTTTATTCGGGCATGCTCGGACTCCCAGGGACACTTGACCACGAAATCCGCGAGGGATGGGGCAGTGTCTGAGAGCCCTGATCTGTTTCGGGAGTCCCTTAATATAGAATTTTACAGTCCATTACATCAGAGCCCTCACTTTTCTAGCCAGTAATTTCAAAGCATTACAGTAAGGCCTACACACAGGTAGCCAATCCTTTAAAACCAACCATACATTCTGGCCAGTCACCGTTCAGGTAGTGTACAGTAGAGGGTACGTGTTGAATTGCACGTTTCTAACCTTTATCTGTATACATGCTGAACCGCACGTCTCCAGCTAGCGTACGTGCTGAACCGTACGTCTCCGGCCTTGGTACGGGAGGCAACCCTTATCAATTTTATTTAGTAGTAGGGGAAATTCTTAACAGGGGAAGGGTATAACTTTATTTGATTACACAGCGAACGAGGGTTTAAGCAATTTTTCATTTCTTAGCAAAGCATTAGAAGCATTATTATACAGAAGCCAGAAACAGCTGGGTTAAACACAGATTTTTGCTATTCGTTATCCTGTTATGCTGCTTGCTGACTCCCTTATCTATGGTCAGCTGGCCACAGTTTCTTAGTTAGCATAAGCTGGTTATAAAAAGAATGTTAAAACTTATAGGCTATACTATAGTTCTGACCTGGGGTCCTTCAATACCAGAAGCTGTTGAATGGTACATTTTATCTTTTTTATTTTTTTTAAAGATTTTATTTATTTATTTGACAGAGAGATCACAAGTAGACAGAGAGGCAGGCAGAGAGAGAGAAAGAAGCAGGCTCCCCGCTGAGCAGAGAGCCGGACATGGGACTCGATCCCAGGACCCTGAGATCATGACCTGAGCCGAAGGCAGTGGCTTAACCCACTGAGCCACCCAGGCGTCCCTGAATTGTACATTTTAAATGGGTGGATTGTAGGGCATATGAATATACCCTATATTCAAAATATAGGTTGTCTTTTTATGCACTACAATGCACTGGCTTTGTAGAAGTTTTTTCTATATTCTGGATGCAAGTAATTTGTCAGTGGTTTTTTTTTTTTTTTTTTTTTTTGGAAAGCAGAAGCCTTTAATTTTATAAAGACCAATTTATCAACTCTTTCCTTTTATACTTAATCCTTTAGTTTTGTGTCCCAGAAATCTTTCCCTATTCCAGGGTCCCAAAGATTCTTTCTGTGTTTCCTTCTAGAAACTTTATAGTTTCAGCTTTTACATTTAAGTGTCTGATGCAGTTCAAGCTAATCTTTCTGTACAGTGTGAGGTAAGGATTAGGTCCAGATATCCAGTTTTATCAACATCATTTGTTGAAAAGACTATCAGTTAACCATATGTGTGTGGGTCTGTGTCTGAATTTCTGTTATGTTCCATTTTTATATACATCTATCTTTATGCTATAAATCCTCCAACTTTGTTCTTTTTCAAAATTATGTTGGCTCTTCTAAATCCTTTGAATTTCCACATAAATTTTTGAATCAGCTTATAAATTTCTACATAAAAGCCTCTTGGAATTTTGACTTCGATTGCATTGACTCTGTAAATCACTTTGGGCAGAATGACATCTTAACAAATGTTGGGCCTCCCAATCTATTAGAGGTAGGGGTTTTTCCTTTTAGTCAGATCTTCTTTTTTTTTTTTTTTTTAAAGATTTTATTTATTTATTTGTCAGAAAGAGAGAGCACAGGCAGAGTGGCAGGCAGAGTCAGAGGGAGAGACAGGCTCCCTGCGGGGCAAGGAGCCCGATGTGGGACTCGATCCCAGGACGCTGGGATCATGACCTGAGCCGAAGGCAGCCGCTCAACCAACTGAGCCACCCAGGCGTCCCTTAGTCAGATCTTCTTAAAGTTTTGTAGTTCTCACTATAGATGTCTGACACAAACTTCATTAGACATACTTCCAAGCATTTCATGTTTCCTTGATCTGATTTCTATCACTACAGATTATCTTTGATGATATTTTAAATGGTGTTTTAAAATATTGTTTTCCGATTATTCATTGCTAGGTTCTGGAACGAGACATTGCTAATGGTAAGAAAATTGACAGTCATGTTCACCTTTGTGTGTTTCCATTAAGCACAATATTGTAGCTGATGGCAAAAATGTCTGTAAAGCAAGTTGAATTCTTCTTGTGTGTATGCATGTGTAGACAGTTCTCTGATTTCTAGAATTTTGTTTGGTAAGACATTATAAAGTGCTGACTTTCCAGGAAAGTGGGTTCTCTCTCTTTTCATCCCCCCCTCTTTCCTGAAGGCAAGAAATTCTTAGATGAATCCAATTCTTTTGTCCCTTTATCTGTTTCTGAGCAACATGAATGCAAATGGAACATTACAAAGAAAAACCAGGATATTCTCGGATGAACCAGAGCACTGGGAATATGCACAGACTTTTCTTTTTTTCTTTTTTTTTAATATGTTATTTATTTATTTGAGAGAGAGACAGTGAGAGAGAACATGAGAGGCGAGAAGGTCAGAGGGAGAAGCAGTCTCCCCATGGAGCTGGGAGCCTGATGCGGGACTCGATCCCAGGACTCTAGGACCGTGACCGGAGCCGAAGGCAGTTGCTGAACCAACTGAGCCACCCAGGCGCCCTGCACATATTTTTCTTGATCCTCTATTTTTCTGATAGGCTCAGCTTCTTATTCCAGGAACTCAGCCTAGCAGGGCAGCCAGCTCTCAGATGGCTTTGTCCAGCCCTTGCCTGAGGCCACTGGATATCCTACCATTTGAGCATGCTATATGATTAGATCTCTCACAAGAGATACTTTCCTCCCATCATCTGAAAACTTTTCTGTCTGCCACAGTAGGAACTCCACTGACCCTTGGTTACAGTTTTCAGTAGACAGCAAGGTCAGCGCCCTGCCCCGTGAGCTCATGTTCTCAGAATACCCATCTGGAAGACACTGGGGAGAGGCATCCCAGGATAAGAATTTAGATTAAGGGGTGGGAGAGCCAGGAAGCTTCCTGGGCAGCAGTCTGGAAGGAATGGTAAGATATCACTGAAGTGTATCAGAAATGTGCTGCCCGTTAACTCAGGTTTCCACGCTGAAGTCTTCACATAACCGGCAATACGTGAATAGTTCCCGTAGTGGTGGGAATTCACCTGATGCGATGGTAGCCTCCCATTACACAGCTATAGGGAAGAGCCCACTGAGGCCAGCTTGATGGTGCCTGCACAGAGACAGGGCCTGTTTCACTGGAAACAATGAGTTATTTATGATCTGCATTTTAATTGGTAGAATAAGCCTCCAAAGTTGTGTGGTTTAGAAATAGGCATGAACTTATTTCTGTTTTTACAGGTTTTATATTTTTCATTTAAAAATCAAAGAAGATTAGTGTGGAAGGGTACCTCCTTATCCACTATGCCCAAGTGTTCAAGAACTTGGCCTGACCCTGTTCTGGTGACCTCTGGTGTGGGTCTTCTGCCGGCCCCACTCTCTCTAGGGCCCCAAAGGGAAGAGGTAGGTCACACAGCTGAAGGGGTTGGGGTGGGAAGGGTCACCACAGTCTTTCCCCCCTGCCTCTGCCTGGAGGCCCCTTCTTCTCTTTGTACCTCCCCCTCACAGAGGGCAGAGAAGCAAGTGCTGGATGAGGGACAGAAGTTCTCAAATCCCTGGCTCTCCTGCTTTCCAGCTACTGGACAGAAGAGTCTAGCACAAGGCAGGCCAGAGACCCTTCTGGGGATCAGGATTTCCCTTTGTGGTGAGAACCCTGGCCCCTAGCAGTCACAGGGCAGGCACTGGGCAGGGGCTGTGTCTGCTGGTTCCTTGGACTCGGCCTGTGGTCTAGGAACCTGGCAAGCCCTGGAAAAGGGAAGGGGCCAGGACTGTGGGCCAGGTGTTGGAGGTTGTGGAGATACGGCTAAGGAGCTCAGACTGGGAACAAGTGGACCCTCCCATCTGTGCACGGTGATGTAAGGTGCTGGTGTCATTTACTTGGAAAACGTGCTCAGCACTTTATCAGCCACTCATGGGATTAATTTTGCAACAGAGGCACTGGAACAGTAGAAACCATATTGGTTTTTATGCAGCATCCGGCAGTCTCCTGAATCAGATCAGAAGGATCCACTGTTTAACCTGGGTGCTGAAATGAACCAGGGTCAATGGCAGCTCTCTGGATGGAATCCCAAGAATGGGAGTGACGCTCTGTTCAGTTGTCCCCCCGCTGCGGAGTTCAAGTCAGAGGGCTCACCCAGTGTTCCCTTCTTGTGTTGGGAATTCCAGCCCACCAAGCTGTGAAGCCAGCTCTCTGCTGGTGCCACCCCGATTCTGTCCTGGGCACAGCATTCATGGTTCTTTTCAGGAATGGGTAGGAGAGCTGAAAACCTTAATGCACAGAAACACCCAGAGGTCTCCCTTCAACACTGGGGTTGATCTTCTACTGGCTAAACCCTACTTTCTGGGTTGTCCTCAGAGTCATGTCTCCCTCCAGCCTTTCTTCTTCTCTGGGCTTCTCCTGCTGTGGTCAGCAAGCAAAAGCTGGTCAGGGGAGGAGGAGCTGAGACGGCCCACTTGGACCCTGGGTGCACCCCTCCCACAGCCCGGCTCCTAGCAGGGAGGATCTGGCATCTTCCTGCTCTTTGAAGGACCCACAGCCATATGGGGTACAGGCTTGTCTATAAGGAGACCCAGACAGGAAAGAAGCCGGGAGAGAGGCAGTATTATTTGGCTGCTTGATAGCTACACAACATACTTTTCAGAAGGAAAAAGAAAAGAAAAGGACAAAAGCATTTCCCGCGGTCAATCCGCATTTTGGAGATAGCAGATACTTGTCTAGAAATCATTTTAGCAGAAATAGACTGATGTAATCCATCAAGAAAGTCCTGTGTCCCAGCCCCCAGAGGGGTAAAGTCAGGGACGCGGTGAAGAGGACCTCTTTGTTTCCTGGAAGACCAACAAAGCGGTTTCCAGGTAATAAGATCAATGTAGATAATAATGGGGAAAATTCATAAACCTAAATAAACATCCCTTAAATGGAGCAGGGAAGCTAGAAGAGGAGGTTGAAAGGGGGAGCCTTACCGCTTAACATCAATTACAGCAAGAGTTGTCACTTAGAGACCCCAGCAAAAGAATCCTCAACAGGAAAGAACGATCAGTTTTAAGCCCCACATGGGAAAGAGGTGGATTGCGTCTCCTAGAAGTAATGGATGACCCGGTAACTCAGTCAACAAGAAACCATCTACACCCTGGACCCATGCTTTTCTCCAATGATCTTTTGTTCAAAACAATTCCCTCCCAACTTCCTCCTCCTTCTCCATAAAATAAGGGTCTTCTGCTTTGGTTTTTTTTTTTTTTTTACTCACCTATGATTTTACCATAGCCTGTTTGTCCCAAATTGAGATTCTGTTGTTCCCGAATATTTTGCTGGTAAAATAACTTCTTTAGTAACTTTATTTTTTTCTGACTATTTTATTGCATTTTTATTTATTCATTTGATAGGTTCTTCTGTTGGGGTCTGTAATTGACAGAGCAGCAGATGTCCACTCTAGTTGCTTTATTTATGCTTAGTTGAAAATGCCACAATTTATAATAAATTCTTATTTTATTTATAATAAGAATTTATAATAAATTCTTATTTATAAGATAAGAACAGACAGTTCTTATCTGTTTAATGGTTGCTGTATAACAGATCACCCTAAAGCTTATAGCTTAAAATGTTGATAGTGTATTATGTCTTACAATTTTTTAGGTTGGCTGGGTGGTACCTTTGCTGATTTCACCTGAGATCATCGATGGGGCTGTATTTCGGCAGGTGTCAGGCAGTTAGTTCTGGTCCCCTTGGTTCTCCTCCAGTAACTTGACCCAGTGACTTGGCTTCATTAGGTGGCATGTTGAAGCTACAATCAAAGAGAGCAAATATTGAAACTCCTGTGCTCAAGAATCACATAACGTCCCTCCCATATATTCTGTCATCCCAAGTAAGTCAGAGGATAGTCCAGGTTCAAGGGCTGAGTAAACAAACTCTACCTCTTCATGGGAGGAGGTATAAAATGTTATGGGTTTGTTTTTAGTTTGGATATCTATTTCTTTTTTTCTAAGCATAGCAATGTTCCCAAATTTCACATATATTGCTCTTTCTCTCATCTGTTTATAGCTGGTGATTTTTTTAAGATTTTTTTAAATTTATGTATTTATTTGATAGACAGAGAGAGATCACAAGTAGGCGGAGAGGCAGGCAGAGAGAGAAGGAAGCAGGCTCACTTATGAGCAGAAAGCCCGATGCGGGGCTCGATCCCAGGACCCTGAGATCATGACCCGAGCTGAAGGCAGAGGCTTAAACGACTGAGCCATCCAGGCGCCCCTATAGTTGGTGATTTTTGTTGATTTCCAGTTTGACCAGAAAAGTGACTTTCAGTTTACAAGTTACTAATTTTTTTGTTGTTGTTGTTGGTTTAACCAATCATTTTGCTACTTTTCTTTCTTTTTTCAGAGTGGTAAGAGTATGTCCCCTGTTATTTTGGTAATAAATTTAGGGGTTTAATTTTTGTAGCTCAGTGTGTGATTATTTTTTTGTATATGCACCATAAACTTCTGAAAAGATTGTGGGTTTTTGTTATTTCTGAAAAGATATGGAAATTGATAGATCTATCACTTTTTTTTTTTTTAAAGGCTTTATTTATTTAGGGCGCCTGGGTGGCTCAGTGAGTTAAAGCCTCTGACTTCGGCTCGGGTCGTGATCCCGGCCGGGGCCCGGGGATCGAGCCCCGCATCGGGCTCTCTGCTCCATGGGGAGCCTGCTTCCTCCTCTCTCTATCTCTGCCTGCCTCTCTGCCTACTTGTGATCTCTGTCTGTCAAATAAATAAATAAAATCTTTAAAGATCATGTCCTGAGTCAAAGATTCTATATGCTCTACATCCTATAGCTCTGTCTAGTGTGTCATGGCACCTTCCTACAGGAATCTGGTAGCAGGCAGGCTGGGGAAGCATTATGTTGGGTAGGCAAAGATCTGAAGTAAATCAAGAAGTGGTTTTCATCATAACCACAGCTGACTAGGGTGGGGACAACTGGGAAGTTCTGGAGAAGCGGGCAGTATGTGTATTTCATACTCTTAACAATGATCACAACCAGTGTAAGAGGAGGGGTTCTTTCCACAATGATCACAGCCAGTGTAACAGGAGTTGTTCTTTCCAAAGAATGTCATTAGCAATACTGAAGACTGTAGGATGTGCTTATTTGTTGTAGAATTGACTTGGGGAGACAGAGTAATATAGCAAAACAGCGAGGGAAAGTGGCAAAAAGTTATGGAGCAAGGAAAGTGACAGAGACCAGGGGAACCATGGGAAGGGAGTCAGGAGGGGGGCCTCTGGGCTGGGATGGGTAGCTCTGGGCTTACAGAGCTGTCCTTAAGCCTGAGCAGGGGTCCTCTGACCTGAGGGTGCGATCAGTGTGGGGGTAGGGATTGTTCCTTGAGTTCTTCAAGAACATTAGCAATTAAGTCCAAGTCACTACTAGACTTCCCGGTGAATGAAAAGTTTCCCATTTTTTGGTGGAATCATTTTGCTTTGAGTTTTTAGTGGCTGTTGATATATCTTATGAGCTTTGATGTACAGAAGAACAAAGCCTAACCTTGAATAGAGGTGTGGGGTGGCCAGAGTTTAGTTTTCACAGGAGGCTTGCCCTTGGTCCTTTGGAACCATGTGGTGATTTCTGTGGTGTCTTCAGACTCCTCATGAGTAAAACATTGGAGTGCTGCTTCAGTTGTGGCAAACTGTAATTCATTTTTTTTTGTCTTGTAAAAATATTTGCTAGTTAATGGTTCATTTTGACCCATTTACTTGCCAGAGAGAGGAAAATCTTAGGCCACTTAAGAATTCAAGAACTAATTCCCCATGGGATATCTTTCTGTGGTCAAGGTAATGACCAGTTCAATAAAAGGCCAGGCATAATCATGATGTAGAATAAAATGCATTATGCAGGGTGGTCCAAACCCTGAGAAGGTCTTGAACTACTGTGCACATTTTGATTGCTAATTAGAAAAAGGTGTATCAAGCCAGAAACCACTGAAATATGTAAACTGAGAGGCATTGGTTATGGAAATTAAAATCAAAGGCATCAAGCTTTGCATTTCTGATTACATATTCAAACCACGCAATTACAGTGTATAAAATCAATTTTTACTATAGTCATACGTAGTAATTAGACATAGTCTTTTAAAATTGAAATCATATTTGTAATAGATGAAATTTCTCCACTTCTTTACCCCCAAGCAGAATAATATTTGAATGGGAAACTACAGCTGGTGGCTGCTTATTTTATAGGTAGTTCTTAAAATAGTCCAGTTATAACCCATTCAGCTTGAGGGGGACACACTGCGAAAAAAGTGAAGAAGTCATCTTCCTTCAAATACTCTACCATTTGTGTTCATGGCTGCTAATTTTTGGAGCTTCCCATGTTTTATCAAGGATTTCATGCCAAACAAAGGGGAAAAGAAAATGAGGGTGGGGTAGAGAAGAGATCAAGTTCTTCATCAGAGTAAGTAAGAAGGGCCTGGAAGCAATGAAAACCCTAGCACCCAGATTGTGGTCTCTAAATACCATTCCCTACCTAAAGGAAACAAGTGGATTCTAGGTCTGGAGCAGAAAATGTATGAACAAAAGCTGGAACATCTTGTTCCCAAATGGAAGGACACGCTCCAAGATTGATGGGAACATGGCAAATGGACACCCTGCTGAGCATGGAGCCTCATTCGGGACTGCCACCCAGACACCCGACTTAGAATTTCTTTCTGTTTACTAATTGCATTGGCTAGTATGGCCAAGACAGTGTTATGTAATAGGGGTGTGGGGCATCCTTGTGTTATTCATAGCTAGTGGGAATGTCCCTAGGGTATCCCCAATATGTAGATGCTAGCTTTGGGGTTGAAATTAAAAAAAAAAAAAAACAACCACATTGAGGGGCACATGGCTGGCTCAGTTGGTAGAATATGCAACAGTTGATCTCAGGGTCATGAGTTCAAGTGCCAGTTGGGAGTACAGATGACTTGGAAATAAACACAAACAAATAAATAAACTTCAAAAAATCACATTGGAAGTACATAACTACCCTTTATCTCAGTGTTTATTAAGAATGGCATTCATTGGGGCACCTGGGTGGCTCAGTGGGTTAGAGCCTCTGCCTTCGGCTCAGGTTATGATCTCGGGGTCCTGGGATCGAGTCCCGCATCGGGCTCTCTGCTCAGCAGGGAGACTGCTTTCTCCTCTCTCTCTGCTGGACTCTCGGCCTGCTTGTGATCTGTCTGTCAAATTAAAAAAATCTTTAAAAAAAAAAAAAGAATGGCATTCATTGAATGTATCTTTTTAGCATTTATGAAATGGTCATGATTCCTCCTTAGGTTCAATGATATAAAACAAATCACATAATCAGAAATCTATTCACAGAATTTTCCAATTTGATATTGGCTGTAGAGTTTCTTCAAGAAAGCTAAGTCTAGGATGTCCAGTTATAGGAGAGCCAGATGAATGTGAGTTACATTTTAGAAATAAAACCGATGGTGGCAATGTGGGATGTAAAGGATAAAGAGGAATTAAGGATGATTTCTGAGTTTTTGATCTTGAGAAATGGCTCAGCTTGAGGTCACCAATAACTTTTTTTTTGAGATTTATATATTTATGATTTTTAGATAGTGAGAAAGAGAGCAGCATGGGGAGGGACAGAGGGAGGGGTGAGAATCTCAAGCAGACTCCCAGCTAGAGTGCAGAGGTCTATTTGGGACTGGATCTCACAACCCCGAGGTCGTGACCCTAAATCAAGAGTCAGACACCCAACTGACTGAGCCACCACCAATAACTCTTTGTTAACCAATAACTCTAACCCCAGATGCAGTGGGACCTTTCCCACCTTACCCAACACCTGAGATCTGTGACTCTGCTGACCACTCCCCTTTCTGTTCAGCAGCTCTGGCCTCCTCCTTCACTCTTTCTTCTCAGACTCTTGGTGGGCTCTTCTCCACCTATGAAGGATGCCTAGGTTGAATCCCCCACCCAGGCTCTGTTCTTAGCTGCCTTCTGTCTTTGAACAGTTTTGGATAATCCCATCTCTCCCCAGGGTTCCACCTATGACATACCACTTGTGATCCTTGATGGTTCCCACACATGTGTCTCTAGCCCTGTCTTGCAACTGAGCTCCCAGCTGAAGATCCCAGTTGCCTATTGGACTTCTCCCTACATGGGTCTTCTGCAGGTGTCTCAAATTCTTTAAGTCTAAAACCATACTCCTTATCTGTTCTGATTCTTGCACCAATTCTGATGTGTTTTTGTCCACACCACCAAGCAATTTTTGGACACCAGCTGACAGTCCTAAAATTCAAGTCCATTCTGGCAGTGTGTACCTGGACACAGCATCAGACCCTTCACATTAAAGGCTCAGTCCCATAAGGTGGCCCCCTGCCCCCTTCAGATGCCAATCAAGAGTTCATGTGCTTCTGACCTGTGCTTCTGACCAGCTGGCTGTAGATCAGAGGTCCCAAGTCCCCTTCCTTGGGTTTGATTAACTTGCTAGAGTGGCTCACAGAACGCAGAGAAGCATTTCACTTACTGGATTACCAGTTTTTTAAAAAGGATGTAACTTAGAAGTAGCCAGATGGAGATGATACACAGAGCGGTAGGGGGATAGGGTGTGGAGCTTCCCCATGCTCTCTCCTAGTGTGCCACTCTCCCCAAAACTCCATTGGTTCACCAACCCAGAGGCTTCCTGAACGCCATCCTTTTAGGATTTTGGTGGAGGCTTCATGACATAGGCAAGATTGATTAAATCATTGGCCATTGGCTAATGATTGAACACTCAGCCCCCCTTACCCCCCCATTTGAGGTCGCTGGTAGGTCTGAAAGTTCCAACCTTGGGGTTGGTTCCCTTGGCAACCAGCTTCCAGCCTTCTGTGCTTCCCCAAACCACTTGAATAGCATAGCAAAAACACCTTTATTTCTCTCTTCACTTGGGAAATTCCAAGGGTTTCAGGAGCTCCACGGCAGGAATGGGAAGAAGACCAAATATATATTCTTCATTACAGATCATAATATAACATCCACCTTCTCCTGATAGGGGTAGGGGAGGTCTCTGTATCATAGGTTCCTTTTCCTCCTTCCTTCTTCCTGATGAAGCACGAAGTCCTGAAAATTCTCCCATCTCAAATCTGGTTCTTCCAGCCCCTGTCTTTGTGTTGGGACTGAAATAACAGCCTCCTAAATGCTCTCTCCATTCCCTTCCTGCATTCCTAACTTCTTAGTGTTCCTCGAGAGTCTTTAAAAAAATCTGTTGGAAAAATTTTGTGTTCTAAGAGACTAAGAATGACTTTTTGCTGGAAAAACAATGAGCCCTAGAATAGAACGCTGTGTCCTCCTAGATCTTTATTGAGCACAGAAGTGTGGGGTGCCAAGGTTCCTTAGCTTTGTGACTGGTACTTTGTAGAACTTCACATATTTTAAGAAGAATTTCGTTGGCCAAGTGCATCACAAATCACGTGCAGAACTCTCGCTAAAAAGGCGTTGGTCTCTGTATCTGATGGGTTGTTTGAAATACACCCTCTAATTGGTGAGGCTGACATGCCTTGCATTTCCATAAACTGTGATCCTATACCCTCACTTGACTTTCAAGGTTAACATTTAAAGGAATTTTTTTAAAAAGATTTTGTTTATTTGAGAGAGAGAGAGAGAGAGAGCGAGCGAGCAGGAGCTGGGGAGAGGAACAGAGGGAGAAGGAGAAGCAGACTCCCCACTGAGCAGGAAACCCAAGGCTCAGGGCTTGATCCCTCCCTGTTCAAGAGATCTGACCTGAGCTGAAGGCAGACTCCCAACTGACTGAGCCACCAGGCATGGCTTAGACATTTTTTATGAGAAAATGTTATTCTGAAGTAAGTTTGACTAATCACAGATACCAAGAACCACTGGCATTTTGAATGACAGGAGGACAGGTGTGTGTCCTGAAAGACCATCCAGGGCAGGGGCCATGGACTTCTGGCAAATGCCAGCCTGTGGGGGCAGTACAGCAGCCTGGCAGGTGTGGGACTGGGGCTGCTGGCTGTGGAACTAAGACAGGACATTAAGGATGCCAGAGGGAGACCAATTCAGAGGACCAACTCTGGGCTTCAGGGTGGGAGTCCTGGTAAGGAAGAGAGCAGAGCCTGTAAGTTTGGGAAGGCTCAGGAAAGAGCAGGAGAGATAGAGATGCCAGGAGCTCTGGTTCTCAGCAGAATAAACTCAGTTTCTGGGAGTTCCTGAAGAGAATAGATGAGGGACAGTGAGAGACAGCAGAGATACAGATAGATACCACCTAGTGTTGGGAAAGCAACAAGATTCGACAAGAATACCCACTAGACAAATAATTTAATTGAAGTGCTCCTATCTGTGGAATCATTCTCAAGTGGGAAAAGAAAAAGAAAAGGAAAAAGAAAAAAGCATATGCTATATGTTTATATTATATGGTATTACATAATATATCCACACATACCACACTGTATATGTACTATCATTATAAAATATATACTTTGCCACTTAATTTTTTTCTAAGACTTTATTTGAGAGGGAGAGAGAAAGCACAAGCTAGGGGTAGGCAGAAGCAGAGGGAGAAGCAGACCGTTCTCCCCCAGCAAACAAGGAGCCCTATTGGGAGTGGGGGGATCGATCCTATGACCCCAGGATCATGACCCCAGCTGAAGGCAGATGCCCAACCGACTGAGCCACCCAGGCATCCCTATACTTTATCACTTTAGAACTATTCAATACATATTTTTTTTTCTATTTCTGTTTTCCTAGAAAATCACTAACAGTTATCGAAGGCACTGTGGGCCAGGTACTCTGTGGTGAGATTCCCTGGCCTTTCTGACTTAAATCCCGCACAGTCCCATTGTACAGATGATTAAGTAGAGTCCAGAGAGGTTGAACAGCAGGTGACAGATGTTGGTATTGAGGCTCAGGGGGCTGAGCTGTGAGCAGCTGCTTTGGACAAAGAGCTGTGGCTAGTGTTGCCCTTGTCCTGCAGTTTGCAGGGGTGCGGGGGGGCGACGGGGGGGGGGCGTTGGTGGACGCCTTTGACAGCCCTGTTGATTTTCTGAGGGTGATGAGCTAGAAAAAAGAAACGATTCCAGGAGGCGGCTGATTGCTCTCCAGTTCCTGTGGCTGCTCAGCGGCATTTGGGACTGTGAAGATGAAAAGCCTGTTGAGCAGTTGGTAACACAGGAAGTAGCTTATAGACATTTTAAAGTAAGGTGCTGAACTGGGTGTGAGACACCTCATCCCCGCCCCCTCAGGAGCTTCTGATTAACATCATAGCCACATCTTTCTCTCTCCATCAGGGAGTCCGGATTAGGAAACCGGACTTGAAATCACCAGAGAACTTTGTGAGATTTTTTTTTTTTTTTAAAGATTTTATTTACTTATTTGACAGAGATCACAAGTAGGCAGAGAGGCAGGCCGAGAGAGAAAGGAGGAAGCAGGGTCCCCGCTGAGCAGAGAGCCCTATGTGGGGCTCGATCCCAGGACCCTAAGATCATGACCTGAGCTGAAGGCAGAGGCTTTAACCCACGGAGCCACCCAGGTGCCCCCCTTTGTGAGATTTTAATGTCTAAGAATCCGAATTAGCATGTCTCTGTCCAAAGGGTATGAAAAACTAATCTGAGCATCATTATCCTAGCACGTGGTACGGGGCCAGGACCTGCAGCCCGCTGCCTGCAGTCGGAAGCTATGAACCAAGAGGTGGAGTGGGCGCCTAGCGACCCCATCAGGCAGACCCCACCAGGAACCGCTTCGCGGAGCTGCTCGGTGGTGAGCCCGGCCAGGTCTGAGAGTTCTCGGCCGCTGAAGGCTGACATCCTCAGAGCCGGCGGGCCGCGGAGCCAGCGTGTGCTTGGAATCCTGGAAAAAGACGCACCTGTAAAACTCAGATGGGGTGGGGGGAGGTCTCTCGGGGAGAAGGCGCGTGTACACAGGACGGGCGGGGCTGCGCTACCCGCCTTCCCGCAGCACCCCTGCCTCCCCGCTCTTCCAGGGAGCCCATGGGGACCTTCCATTTGATTCTAAGGAGGCGGGGCCCTCTACCAGGGCGTCAATAAAGCGTCAGGATAAGTAAGTGCCTAATTGAGCGTCTAAATTCAGCTGAAGCAGTTTACATGGAATCGGGCCATGTCTGCGATGCCTTTTTTTTTTTTTTTTTTTCATTTATGTCTAAGAAGTCACACTTTTGACGTTTTATTTCGTTTCTTAAATTCCTGCAATATGACTGTGGCTGCCTGGTGCATATTTATGACCTTGGGTAGTTTGCTGTGGCCACATCGTGCAAGCCAAAAAATAAATGCAGTGGAAAAATAATATGGAAAATCCCAAAAGGTAAACAACTTTGCGGGGCGGGGGGCGGGCGGGGGGTGGAGAGAAATGAGTTTAAACAAGAACCCCAGGGCGCCTGGGTGGCTCAGTGGGTTAAGCCGCTGCCTTCGGCTCAGGTCATGATCCCAGGGTCCTGGGATCGAGTCCCGCATCGGGCTCTCTGCTCAGCAGGGAGCCTGCTTCCCTCTCTCATTCTCTGCCTGCCTCTCTGCCTACTTGTGATCTCTCTGTCAAATAAATAAATAAAATCTTAAAAAAAAAATAAAAATAAACAAGAACCCCAGAAATTCCTCTAAGGAAAATTCACTCAGAGGAGGGCCAGTATTATTTGGAATATTGACACTCACTCCTACCAGAGAATACTTGGCTTTTTGCTAGAAATTAGATTTTTATTATGGCCTTTATCAACAGTCTTCTCCTTTCACCTTTGGGGAAAAAGTTACTGCCTTTCTTCAGTATCTGTGCTTTGGTTCCCATGACTCCTGGCAAACATTTATTAAGTGCCTACTGTATGCACGGCTCCAACTGACAGCCTGGTTCATGCTTCCAAATTATGCCCCTCACCCTCTCCTACTTTGTTCTTCTTCCCCTCCTCACCCAGGGAGGCACCCTGGCTCTGCACAACAACAAACCAGCCAGCCAAATGAATCAGGTTGGACCCCGGGAGTGGGACTGAGGTGGGAAGACTGAGGTGAGGGAACTAGGGCTATTTCAGGAGGGTCCTTGGAGCCTTGATCTCTCTGTTCCATAACATCCAAGAGCTGGGAATACTTACTCCAAGTCTTCAGAAATTTATGTACAAATCCCTTGACAGGGGGAGGGGCTTCCCCAATCAGGGTTCATCTTAAAACCAAACATTATATTTTTATTAAAAATACAAAATAGGGGCACCCGGGTGGCTCAGTCAGTGAAGTGTCAGACTCTTGATTTCCACTCAGGTCATGATCTCAGGGTCGCGAGATCAAGCCCCACTTTGGGCTCCAGCTCAGTGGGGAGTCTGTTTCTCTCCCTCTCTCTCCCTCTGCCCCTCTCCCAGCACACACACACTCTCTCAAATAAATAAATAAATCTTTTAAAAAAAGGTATAAAATGTTCAGATGTGTCTGATGCTTAGTGTATACATCCTATTCTGTGTCTGTCTTTAACATGGATAATTTCACATGTACGTATGAGTTTAGAAAATAGTACGAGCTCACAGCTCAGTAACGACCGGCTTATAGTGGTTTGGTTTCATCTGTACCCTCTTCTCACCGGATGTTTTGGGACATCATGTAATTTCATCTGTAAATATTTCAATATGTATTTCTAAAAAAGAAGGACTTGTCGGAAAATTCACAGAGCCCTGATTCCGTTAATCCCCTTCTGCAGTTCCTTAAGATCCAGTATCTAATTAGCACATGCTCAGATGATTCGAGTGCTTTTTTAGTTCGTCCGTCCTAATCAGTTTCCAGATAAAGTCCATGCATTGGAGCTCGCATTTGAGTACTTCCGCTTTCCAAGTGTTTTGATGCGGATCACATTTAATCCTTAGTCCTGTGAAGTCTGTGGTATTATTACGCACAGGGTATGGAGGATGAGGCCAGGCCTGTAGCTTGTCCAGGCAGGATCCGAACCACAGAACCACCATAGCGAGCATGGCAGCCTCTACTTAAGGCCCCAGTTCCTGTGAGGACCCCTCTCCTACAGCCCAGATCTCACAGGTTCCGGGAAGACCACGCTGTCCCTCCCATGCTCTCTTCAGGCCCCAGAAGTAACAGCTTCCCAGGGTCTGCTGGTGCTCCCCATAAGCTAGCCCATACCATTGTAAAGAGTTCATTAACTGCTTGCCTTAAACCCTTGGCACAGCCAGAGGGACCACAACGGATGTGGTCATGTCTGGGCAGTGCCAGGGCTCCAATTCAGCTTGCTTCTGGTTACCCAGAAACAGATTGAAGACACAAGAAGACAATAGTTGACAAGCATAGTTGACAAGGCAATAGTTGAAAAGCCATCAAAGATGAGGATGGAGGGAGCTTAGGTTGGCGAATTTTCACTTAGTATTGAACATCCCCATAATAAAAAGAAAAAAGAAAACCTTGATCTAATGGTATGATCACACTATGAATAGTGTGCTATTTTTGCTAGTTTATCTATTAACCACTTCATTGTTGTCTAGTGAAACAGTTCATCTAAGCAACTTGCGTTTTTCGAAAGGTGTCCTATAACTTTAAGTTCTTGTTGTACCACTTTTGAAGTGTTTGGAACACCAGTGAGGCTCTCTGTGGTACCCCCGGGGGCTGCCAGCTTCATCCTCCCCATTGGGTTTTAATTGTCATCACAGAGGAGAATGGTTATTCTCCAGAGTTTAGACAGCTGGTCCATGGTGAGGACAGTGTCTTTGAAAGAGTTACCATGACAACCTCCCTCTTCAAGGTAAGCATTTGAGTTTTATAAAAACAAAGGAGTTGGCTTTGTATTAAATTGGTCCCCACGGCAGTGTTCATCACTGTGTGCGTGCTCTATCAGCCGCCTCCGCTCCTGGGGTATTTTTACCCTGAGATCTGGGGTCTCAGCTCCTGACTGGGTGGCCGCCTCCTTGCATGTTGGACTCACACCAGAGGTCTGGTCTCTTCTAGAAAACAAGCTCCCTTGTCCCAACGTACAGCAAGTTCCTCTTGGCTGGATAGGGCTCATCATGTAGTTACCACTTCCTCTTGGAATATAGACTCTTAGATTTGGAAAGAAAATGTAATACACTGGAACAGACACTTGTTCTCTCTCTCTCTCTCCAGCCTCCTTCTCTTCTCCTCCTTTCTCTGAGAATATATTTTGCTTCTTTTGTTGGATCAGTCCATTGGTTACTCAGCGGCTGTTCGCAGGAAAGCTGGTTATCCACTGGGGGAGAAGTCACTTCTTGGCTTTCATGCCCTTCACAAAAGTCTGGATGGATTAAAAATCTAAACACAGGGACACCTGGGTGGCTCAGTTGGTTAAGGGTCTGACTCTTGATTTTGGCTCAGGTCATGATCTCAGGGTTGTGAGATCAAGCCCCACCCTGGCTCCACACTGAGCACAGAGTCTGCTTAAGATTCTCTTCTCCCCTCCCAACCACTCTCTCCCTCTGTGGTGTGCATATGTGCACTCACACACGCTCTCTCTCTAAAAAAAAAATAAAAAATCTAAACATAAAAGAACTAAAGTAGCCAAAAAAAATACAGACACGTGTTTGTATAATCTGAGAGATGGAAAGAAAAGAAATCTAAAAGTGATAGAAGAAAACAAGGAGGATTGCACCTGGGTGACTCAGTCGGTTGAGCGTTGGAAGTCTTGACTTTGGCTCAGGTCATGATCTTAGGGTCCTGGGATGAAGCCCCACATCGGGCTCCCCGCTCACTAGGGAGTCTTCTTGTTTTTTTCTCCCTCTGTCTCTACCCCTGCTCTCTCTCTCTCTCTTAAATAAATCTTGAAAAAAACAAAAGAAATACACAAACACGCCATAAAGTTAAACATAAGTAGCAAAATTAAAAACATACTGATGATAATAACCATAATGTGTGAAGGGCTTCTGAACATAGAAAAGACAAATATAAAGTAAAAGTACTCGCATTTATGAATCAAATATGAATACACTAGCAAAAATATGACCATCCTCTTAGGTCAGCTTAAACATAAACATCTAGAGAATTTACCATCATTGGGGATTGGTAAATGCAGCATTTTGTGTCTATTTAAAATGCCCATGACTGTCAACTTCCAAATCCCCGTCCTAATAATGCAGAAATACTCTTTCAGATTCAAGATGTATGAGAGAATGTGTGAGTGTGGAAGCATGTGTGGGTGTGTGAGAGAGATCGTGAGAGTATGTATCTAACTGCTAATGAATTTGCTCATGGTCTCTCTCCTCCACTGGAAGCAGGGACCCTGTTGTTCCATTCACACCCTGGTCCCCAGCACCAGGGATGGTTGGTGCCTGGCACATGGCAGTGTTCAAATATGTGAACGAGTGACTCTCAGGCAGATGCGATTTTAAAAAACTGGGGTTATGTTCTTAACCTGTGATATGCATTGGGGTCAATGTATGAATGATACAGAAGGTCTGATTCATGATGATGTCCATGCCACTCCCACAGATGTAGTAAATTTCTGAAGTTGAAATACATAAAGCAAAAGTGGAAGAAGTTCAAGAATATGTTGTCTTAAGGAGAATGAGAGTGAGAACCTGGACTACACTGTTCTCAGTCTTTGACAGGTCAAATGAGAGGGACAAAAGAGATCTTCAGGGGGGCGCCTGGGTGGCTCAGTGGGTTAAAGCCTCTGCCTTCGGCTCGGGTCATGGTCTCAGGGTCTTGGGATCGAACCCCGTGTTGGGCTCTCTGCTCAGCAGGGAGCCTGCTTCCCCCTCTCTCTCTGCCTGCCTCTCTGCCTACTTGTGGTCTGTCTGTCAAATAAATTAAAAGAGAGAGAGAGAGAGAGAGAGCGAGCTTCGGAATCAGCAGACATCAGATTCTCGCCTCAGGACCTATGAAATTCCCCTGTTCCACACGGTTGGGCCTGTGATTACACAAAGTTTATTTTTAAAATGCAGGGCCTAGGGGTGCCTGGGTGACTCAGTGGGTTAAAGCCTCTGCCTTCAGTTCAGGTCATGATCTCAGGGTCCTGGGATCCAGCCCCTCATCGGGCTCTCCACTGCTTCCTCCTTTCTCTCTCTCTGCCTACTTGTGATCTTTGTCTGTCAAATAAATAAATAAAATCTTAAAAAAAAAATTCAGGGCCTGGAAGTGAAACAAATAAGGCTTCCATCAAGGGTTAACCTCTGCTAACAAGCAGTTCTGGGCTCCTTAAGAAGTTAAGAACATGAGAAGCATGGAGCCCCCAAACCTGGGGGAAGAGAAGGAAGTGTTTTGTGATTAGACAAGAAAGGATGAAAATAAATGAACTAACTATTCAATCAAAAACTGGAAAAAAAAACAATAAAATAAAGTCAAGAAAAACACAAAAGGAGCTCCTGGACACCCAGTGAAAGGGCCACAGATTAGAGAAAAGAACTGGAGTAGAATTTTCCATGCAGGCAATGGTTCACCAGGAAAGATAAAAAGGACTTAAATTTTGACAATGCTAATCAAGAAACAGAAGAGAAAACGCTGGTGATTGGGGAAAGGGGGGAATGAGTGGCATTTCCACACAGTCTTCGCCCTGTCCCTGCTCTGTCTGCAGGCCTGGCTCAGGGGCATCAGTAGGGAGAGAGAGCCCGGTCTGTGCTCTATCCTGGAAATTGAGAACATGCAAACTTGAGAGCTGTGGGTGGCCGTTTTCCAGAAGGGTGTGGAGGGAGCCGTTCTGCCCAGAGACTGCACCAGGTGTGGAGACTGTGGGGGAGAGACAGAAACAGACGGGCGGTCATGATGTGGCTCAGAGCGACCCCAGTCAGTGAGTGGCTACTTCCAGAGGCAGAACTGTTCCTCCCCATCCTTGGGCTCTCTGATCCCCACTCTGACCTTATGTCAGGATATAATTTACAAAAGATCCGATAGCACAACAACAATAAAAAGAACAAAGATTTTCTTTAGCTCCCAATTAACGTAAGAACAAGGAAGATGCTAAAAGTGGTTCCAGGTGCATTTGAGGGACCAGGTATTTTAGGCAAATTTTAATAAAAGAATGAAGGTGGGATTGCAGGTTTAGACAGTTACCTGGTTAATTTCCTTCTGGGCCATGCCCAGACCACCTGCAGTGATTTTTTTTCCCCACCAGCCAGTAATTATTTGTGTGTCTAACTGAGAAACATCTCTAAGTTCACATCTAACCCATGCAGAGCTATAAAAAAAGCTTGCCCGCCAAGGTCAACGGAAAGGCAGTCAGAGGTGTTAGCACTGCACTGCACTGAGCAGACCAGCAAACCCCTTTCATCCGTTTTCAACTCTGGGGTAGCTTTTGTGGTGCTGAAAAAGAAATCTCCCCTTTAATCTTATCTGAGAGGAATTTGGGTGCTGGGAGCCTACAGGTCTGGCAGGACAGAAGGGGATCCAGCCGTCAGGGCAGCCAGGCATGGAAGACTGGGTGACCCGGGACCAGCCCCGAACCCCCAGGCTGCCAAAGGAGCTCTGCGGGAAGGTTTTCGGACAGAGAGCAGTGGCTTCTAGTTCATCATAAATTACCCAAAGAAATTATCCCTTGACTCGTGTAGTTTGAAGTTGGCTTTGTCACGAGGGCCGGCTCAGAAGTATAGCTGACCCTTGAACAACACGGGGGTTAAGGGCTCTGACCCTCACGCAAGTGAATATCCGTGTATAACTTGTGACTCCCCCCGGAACCGAACTGCTAATTGCCTACTGTTGGCTGGAAGCCTTTACTGATGACACACAGTCGATTAACACACAGCGTGTGTGTTAGATGTATTATATACTATATTCTGACGATAAAGTCAGCTGCAGAAAAGAACATCATAGAGAAGAGAAAATACATTCACAGAACTGTATGGAACAAAATCCGAGCCCAAGTGGACCCATGCTGTTCAAACCCGTGGTATTCGTTGTCCGAGGGACAACTGTGTACCTGTGCTCTCGAAGACCGCCCTGCGAGACCTCGCCGGCTCCAACACACGCACGGAAATGAGTTCTGCACATACGGCGGTCGCGATGTTACCGTGTCCCAGAGATCTTCATAATCACAGATGTTACCGTGACTTACGGAGAGAACAGGGATGCCATCTGCGAACTAGGAGCGATAATTGCTGGGAAAACAAACGAGAAAAAGATGCGTCCGTGTTTTCCGAGATGATCTCTGACCGTCACAGCCGGTGTGGTGACATCGTGCACCACAGACACACTGTCTCCGGGGAAACTGGGCATTCGGGGACGGTTGCAGTTATTAAAGCTGCTTAACAAACGAGCCCCAAATGCAGTGCTTAAAAGCAATGATGACTTACTCTTTCTCATAGAGTTCCAGCGGTGGGCTGGGTGCAGCTGGGGGATTCTTCCATTGGTCTCACCTGGGGATGCTCACGTGATGGTAGTTCCCTGGCAGCTGGAGGGTTCCCACGGTCTTCTTAGGCCTCTGAGGCCTCAGTGTTCGCTGTCAGTCAGAGTTCCGGTCCTGTGTCACTTGGGGGTCTAGGAATTTCTTGCTTCCCTGGCAAAAGGAGCCTCCCAAGAGTCGGAAGAGGAAACTTCAAGACATCTTCCCACCAAGCCTCCAACTGACTGCATTCCATTACCCAAATTTGCAAAGCCCGCCTACATCTCAAGGGTGAGAAAATAGGCCCCGCCTCTTGATGGGAGGAGCCAAACGTCATATTCAAAAGAAGGCGTGGCCTCAGAGAGGCAGGTGGATTCCCTGGGGGCCTTACCTGTCTCATCCACTCTAAGACCACACGGTAAAATTGCTGCTGTTCCTAAGGTTCAAAATGGAACAGGCATTAGGCACTTATGCTACTTACTTGATTCAGACAGGGTCACACATATGGGAGGATTTTAAATAAACATCGACTGTACAGAACCAGACTGAATGAATGGCCCCAAGTGAGTGTTTCTTCTTGTTTTGTAATCTTCAGAACCTTACCTTTCACTGTCTCAATGCACCACAAGCCCTGGAAAAGGTATTTAAAGGAGTGGGTAAAACCCTTTGCGGAATTTTTCATTCTACTTAATTTTAACAAATAGTATATATCTCAGCTAATGAATATTTCAGTCTTTCACATATGAACCAAAAATGTAATTATGGATTTGATTTTCCCAGCATTTGCTGCCTGCAGTAGTCAGTGATCACAAATCGCATTAAATGAAAGGTGAACTCCATTATAGTATCTGCAAAATGGAGCTTAATAAGTTCTGTAATTATGGGGCAAATCTATGCAAATTGCAATTTTTATTAGGCAATTTTCCATCTTCATCTAGGCTCTAATAGTCTATTAGACTGGTGGCAGTTCAGTGCTTTTATTAAGGAAGTTCTTTAACTTCTTTTCTGTTTGGTTCCTTATAATGAAGAAATTGCATTTGGGGGTAAAATGGTCACAGGCCTGATTTACTTATCTTTTCATCTTACTACAAATAAGAAACTGAATTCTCTGTTAATTATTCAGCTAAAACTCTATAGAACCTATTTCTGCCCATCTTACATATAGACTAAGAACTTAAGAGAATTTTATGCAAAAAAAAAAAAAAAAACAAAAAAAACAAAAACCCAACTTACAGTCAAGGACTTTTCCATTTATTGTTCCATGTTGGGATGTTGGCCAAAAGAAAAGGAGTCAATTTCAAAATCTTACCAGGTCAGTTTTTCTTCCTAGAAGTGTTGTTTCACCCCTTTAGTGATTATGAAGCTATAAATCCTTTTCTAAACTGGGAATTCAAAGTTGACACATAAAATTAACCATCATGCTACCCTTTTCTGTCCCACTTTATGGTTGTGCTATGGTTTTATGATACATCAGGCCCAGTAATTCTATGTCTAACAAATTATCAGGTTTTGCTGTCATATGTTTAAAAAATTTTTGCCGTATGTTTTACAGTCACGATTTGATAAAAAGAAAATGGCCCTGTGTCACTAAGTGTTAGGAAAAAGCCTTGTGGAAGTTTTTTCCAGATGGCTTTGGTATTTCTATAGGCAGGATGAGGTGGCTTTGCTCCATGCACCGTCTGCGATTTACAGCTTGAACCTGGTCTCGAAACAGAGGATGTGGCGGATGGTGCCCCCAGTGGGTCACCCTCAATGCAGCAGAATTCACCTGACTGGGCACAGGGACATGCATACTTTTGGTTTACCTTTCAGAGGGCTTTGTGCCAGGGGCTGATGTCTCTGTAGCACTTTAGGTCTTCGGTGTAACGATCTTGTTCAACAGATGACTTTGTATGCCGGGCATCACAGCCTTGCAGAAGGTGCCAACAACCTCTCCCTTGGTGGGGCAGGTGCTCCCAAGGAAATGGTGATCTGGGCTTCCTTGGGATCAGGGATGCAAGAGAATTACTAAATTCACCAGTATCCGTATTCTTCCCTCTCATGAGCTACGTCTCTTGGCAGCTTTTATTTCCTCTTTCCTCTCCTGTTAAGATCATAGGGAACATTAATTTGTTAATTGAGACTTAACTGTGTATTAGTATCTTTGTCCAGTAATGCATTCACTATTTTTCAGATGGTCTAAAATTTCACCAAACATTTAAAAAGAGATAATACCAATTTTCAACAGTCTTTTTCAGAATAGAGAAGGAGTGGGAACACTTCGTAATTTGTCCTGTGAGGCCAGCATTAACTTAATATCAAAAGCAGTTGAGACATCACAATGCAGGAAAAATAAAGGCCAGCAGCTCTCATGCTTAGAGATGCAAAAATCCATAAAAAATGTTAGCAAATCAAATTCAGTGATAAATTAAAAAATATTACACACCGCAAGCAAGTGGGGATTATTCTAGGTATGCAAGGCTGGTTCTGTGTTTGAAAGTAAATCCATGTTATTTACCATATCAACAGTCTAAAGAAAAAAAAAATTATGTGATCATGTTCACTGATGCAAAAAAAGCATTTGACAAAATCTAACACCCACTCATGATCAAAATTCTCAGCAAACTAGGAATAGAGGGAGAACTACCACAACCTAATGAAAGACATCTATAAAAAAAAAAACCCTACAGATAATATGATATTTGTGACACTGGAGAGACTGGGCACTTTCCTTTTAAAACTGAGAATAAAGCAAGAAGTGATTTTTCCATCACTTCTATTCAACAGCATATTAGAAGTCCTAGCTAGGGTCACCTGGGTGGCGCAATTGGTTGAGCATCTGGCTTTGGCTCAGGTCATGATCCCGGGGTCCTGGGATTGAGCCCCATCTTGGGCTCCCTACTCAGCGAGGACCCTGCTTCTCCTTCTCCCTTTGCTCCCCCAGCTCATGCTGTCTCTCTCTGTGTCAAATAAATAAACAAAATCTTAAAAAAAAAAAAAAAGAAGTCCCAGCTAGTGCTGTGACACCAAAACAAAGTATATAGATTGGAAAGGAAGATAGAAGATCATCTTTATTCACAGATGATATGATTGTCTATGTGAAAAATCCTACAGAATTTACAAAAAACAAAACAAAGCAACATAGCCTTAACATACCATTTAGCAGTCATGCTCCCAGGTGTCTATCTGACTGACTCAAAAACTTATGTTCACACCGAGACTTGTATACTAACTAATATTTATAGCATTTGTAATCATAATCACCTAAAACAGGAAGCAAGCCAAAAGGAATACTCTTTTTAAAAATTTTTTCTTATTTTCTTATTTTGTTATTATTTATTTATTTTTTAAAAAGATTTTATTTATTTATTTGACAGACAGAGATCACAAGTAGGCAGAGAGGCAGGCAGAGAGAGAAGGGGGAAGCAGGCTCCCTGCTCAACAGAGAGCCCGATGCGGGGCTCGATCCCAGGACCCTGAGATTATGACCTGAGCCGAAGGCAGAGGCTTTAACCCACTGAGCCACCCAGGTGCCCCAAGTTATTTTTTATTTTTAAGTATCTGCCACTTGTGGTGCCCGGATGTGGGGCTTGAACTCACAAGCCTGAGATCAAGACCCGTGCTGAGATCAAGAGTTGAATGCTTGACCGACTGTCCCCGACCCATGTGTCCCCAAATGGAATACTTTCTATTCACCAATACAAAGGAAGGGAGCATCAAGCCACACAAAACTTCGGAGGAAAAGGCACAGACTATATGATCCCAGCTGGGGGATGTTCTGAAAAAGACAAAACTGTAAGAACAGAGAGCAGGTCCATGGCTGCAGGGCTTTGAGCCAGGTTTGAACAGGCGAAGGGCAGGGGATGGTTGAGAGTGTCAGGGTGTACTGTGTGGCACTGTAATGGTGGAGGTGGGTACGGGACACTGTGCATTTGCTAAAAACCACCAGGTAAAGGTTTCTGTGTCCTTTGAAAGTTGAAAAGCACAGGTTTAGCATGACCCATTGTAAGGACCTATTTAGCCAGAGGCATCCATCCGTTAAACAAAAACCTTGTTGTTTAACCCTTAAACTGTCCCTGCTCCCCTTTTCCCAGGGGACTTACTTAAAAACAAGTCCCGGAAACCAGCCCCAGGTACCAAAGCCCAGATACGAGGGTGGGTCCGGCCAGGTGGAGACATGCATCAGTGGGGGGTTGCATACTGTCTCCCTAGCTACCAAGGAGTATGGGTCCTGCCCTTTGGGAGCCTTTTGGGCGCCAATTCTGACCAAGGTGATAGGCTGGTTCAAATGTCTACTATAGGGTAAATTGTAATTCAATTGGTCACTTATGTGTGGCCTAACATGATGGTGAAGTTTCCTCTGTGTGTTACAATCTCATTGGCCACCTGTGCGTGGCCAGGCCCAACCGCATGGCCTTTGCCCTTAAAAGCCAGTCTGTGAAACAGAGAAGGGTCGCCCTCTCTTGTAAGAGGTGCGTCCCTGAACGTTCGGTTTGATTCTTGATGCTTGGCGTGAAATAAAGTTTTGCTTGACCTTTGCTTTGTATCAGTCTTGCTACTTTAATCATGGACCTATTATTGGGGGACCTATCACCATCCCCTCAGGGCCCTTCGCTCTTCTTTTGTGGCCCCGGGACAGAGGGAGAGTGGCTCTGCTCAGCAGTCGGCTATCACGTCCCTCTGATCTCTGCCACCACCCCCCCCCAGTGTGGGTCCCAGGCACATCACTGACAAGGACCCCCTCCGTCACTCTGTGTCTAAGCCATTGCACGCTTCTTAGACCTCTGACACAGGGGAAAGCTGGTGGCCATGTAAGAAGTCCAGCAACTCAGGGACCACCTGTGGGAAAGCCCAAATCAGGCGTGTGGAGGGGGCCCTCGGAGAGAGAGGCTCCCCACCAGCTCCTCGCTGTCGCAGCCATCCTGGCCTGGGGGCCAGATGTGGGAGTGAAAAAGCTCTCACGCTGAGCCAGCTGTGGACATCCCTTCTTGCAGCAGCAGAGGCTGGAGAAACTGAGCTGAGCTCCATTGATGAAGTCCCAGAACCTAAGTCAGGTTCGGTGGGGTGAGGTTCAGAGCTGATGACTAAAGAAAGAATTCTTAAGACATCTTTGGTGCAAAATGGTGGTTTATTAAAGCACGGGGACAGGGCCCGTGGGCAGGCAGAGATGCGGCTGCCGCCCCGGGTTGTTAGGAGTGGCTGGTTATATACACAGGAGTTGGGTAGGTGAGGACAAAGGAGTGTTCAGAAGGGCTATTTGGGCAAAGAATACTATCAGGATATTGAAGGCTTAGTTGCTATCAAGTAAAGACAATTGGAAGTCTGGTGGAATGTTACATTCCTGCTATCAAGCATCCTTGTTAATGAGATTTAGGTTTAGAAGAAATTTAACTTTATTTACTTTTCCTTCTACCTCCGCCTCCTTCGGTTTTTATGGAGGGGAGGGTGACATTAGGGCTTGAGGAACTGAGTTCTGTGTCTTTGGAAATTGGGCTATTGATAAGGTAACTTCTTTGTTGTAATCTCAAGGAAATTTGCAAACCAAGGGAGACTCCTGTTTTGCAGGATTGTGATCTCAGCAAGTTAACTATTTATCATTTTATGGCAGTCAGGGGTGCCTGAGGAATGCTACACCTATGGAGGGGAGCGGATGAAGGGGGGGGTGCAAGGCGCCAGCTCTTGCTTTGTCCTCAGCCAGCCACCTGCTCCCTCATCACCATCAGCCCGCGGACTGGAAGACGTCATCATAAATTGTTGTTCTTTGCTCTTAAGCCTGCTGCAGATAACCAGGCCAGAGCTGCACGACTTTCCCTTGTTCTGGGGACTCCTGCTTCCCCCAAAGTTGCTTTGCATCTCCCAGGGAGAAAAAGGCTGAAATATTGGAGAACAGTAGCAAAGATCTGCAGGCAGCCTTCCCAAGTCAAGGCAGACGGTCCCTCCAGCCCACTTCTCGTCCCCTCACCTGCTCTCCAGCAGTGAAGGAGTGAGCAGATCGGTCCTTGTCTGGGGCCGATAGCTTGTTCTTCCCCTCTCTTTCTCAGGGAAGAATGAAAACAGTGCTCAGGTTTAAAAAGCTGAAAATTAAAAATAAAACAGTGCTCAGGTTATTGGGAAAGAATGGTGATTACGTTCTGCTTTCTCAGGCAGGTGCAGTTAGAGTCACCTGCTCAGTGAGGACCAGAAAGGAATCAGCACGCAGTTACATATTGATATTACAAAATCGGGGATGGGGAGTGCAGATTAAAAATGAATCTTTGAGGGATGCCTGGGTGGCTCAGTGGGTTAAGCCTCTGCCTTCAGCTCAGGTCATGGTCTCGGGGTCCTGGGATTGAGCCCCACATCGGGCTCTCTGCTCGGCGGGGACCCTGCTTCCCCCACCCCACTTGCCTGTCTGCCTGCTTGTGATCTCTTTCTTTCTCTCTGTCAAATAAATAAATAAAACCTTAAAAAAAAAAAAAAAGAATGCATCCTTGAGGGGCGCCTAGGTGGCTCAGTCAATGAGGCATCTGCCTTTGGCTCAGGTCATGATATCTCTCTCTCTCCACACCCCCCACCCCCTGCTCATGCTCTCTCTCTCAAAGAATAAATAAAAAGTCTTTTTTAAAAAAATTTTATTTATTTGACAGACAGATCACAAGTAGGCAGAGAGGCAGGCACAGAGAGAGAGAGGAGGAAGCAGGCTCCCTGCCGAGCAGAGAGCCCGATGCGGGACTTGATCCCAGGACCCTGAGATCATGACCTGAGCCGAAAGCAGAGGCTTAACCCGCTGAGCCACGCAGGCACCCAATAAATAAAAAGTCTTAAAGAAAAAAGATTGCACCCTTGAACAGGAATTAGATCAGACGACTGAAGAAACAATTAGATAAAACTTCCCCAGACCCTCAAGGGAATCCCACAAGGCACACATGCCCGTGAAGCACGAGTTCGAACAAGAGACAGAAAAATAGAAGAGTGTCAAACAACAGAAAGAGAAGGAAAGCGGGTGTTGGAGAATGAGTGGAGGGGAAAAAGCTTTAGAAAACGGAAACCACCTGTGAAGCATGTGGGAATTATATGAGTGTCCCTGCCCCAGAGATGTGGGGGAAACCTAGCGAGAGCTCAGGTGGAGAAAATGGGAGAGGGTGGTGGGTGTGAAGCTGGTTTGATGACGCAACACACCGCTCGTTTTCCCGAAAAGAACAGGACAGATGTGACCAAGCTACCTTGCAGATGAAATGGAAGGTCTTCTACACTACAAGGATTCTCTCCCGGTAATGAGACAAATCAGGATAAAGCCATCAGGCCCAGTACAAACACTGCAAGCATCAGGGCAGAGTAAGGTCAGCTTGGCTACAGACTTTCCTCCCAAACTCAAGTTGCCAAAAGATAATAGAACAGTTATTTGCAGAGGGTGGTGGGGGGAGGGAGGGAAGCCCCCGAGCCAGGAACTCCCAAATGCTTCTTAAATTACATGCTTGAGTTGATGGAATACATATTAGAAGAAGGATCAAAATGAAGAAGTTATGAAGATGAGGAATGAAGGTTGTTGTGAGCTCGAATAGAAATAAACAAAATTATTAGGTTAAAATGACTGACAATCATGGCCATAAACCAGCATCTACTTATTAAAATGTTGTTATTTTTACATTAGGTGGCTTATGCAAGAAATCTAAAAGATCACAGAATTCCTGGCTGGTGCCCACAGAAGTAATGGAAGGGGAGAGAATGGGAAAGAATCCTGGCTTCTTCGCTTTTCCTATAAGGGGAATGTCTTGGTCTGTTAGGCTGCTAGAGCAAAATACCACAGACTGGGTGGTTTGAAAACAACAGACATTTTTTTTTTTTTTTTTTTTTTTGGTCACAGTTCTGGGGGCTGGAAATCAAGGTGAGGGTGCCAGCAAGGTTGGGTGAAGGTTCTCTTCTCCCCATGTCCTCACATGGTGGAAGGGGCTGGGGAGCCTCGGGGAGGTTCTTTGATAAGGACCCTAATACCGCTCTTTGGGGTTCCACCTTCTTGACCTAATCACCTCCCAAAGTTCTCATCTACTAATACCATGACCCTCGGGGGTTAGGATTGCAACACAAATCCAGGAGGACATGTACCTTCATGCCTTCACAGGAAGTCAAGAGATATTAGTTGATTTTTTTGGAAAAGATTTTATTTATTTATTTGACATGGAGATAGTGGAAGCAAACACAAGCAGGGATGGGGGGCGGCAGAGGGAAAGGAAGAAGGACTGAGCAAGCAGAGGGCCCTACGTGGGGCTCGATCCCAGGACCCTGAGATCATGCCCTGAGCTGAAGGCAGAGGCTTAACCCTCTGAGCTACCCAGGCGCCCCAATAATAGTTGACTTGTAAAGCTAATAAAATGCTTTGATGCGTTTATACCAACCTCTTATTTTATTTTATTTTTTTTAAGATTTTATTTATTTATTTGAGAGAGAGACAGTGAGAGAGAGCATGAGCGAGGAGAAGGTCAGAGGGAGAAGCAGACTCCCCATGGAGCTGGGAGCCCGATGCGGGACCCAATCCTAGGACTCCGGGATCATGACCTGAGTCGAAGGCAGTCGTCCAACCAACTGAGCCACCCAGGCGTCCCCCAACCTCTTATTTTAGATGATCACAGAATTTAAGAAATCCTTTCCATGTAGGCATAAATGATGTAACATAATCACTTTCCCATCTTCATATGCATTTCTGCACGTGGACGGACTGATCTTGAGAGGGGTCAGTTGCCCCTGTCTGCTGCTGTCTCACCCTCTCTCCTGTGTTCCCTGTAGGTCTTCTTCACACATTTCAGTGCTATGTTATTTGGTGCATAAAAGCGCACGGTGGTTATCTTCACTGTGGGCTATAATCCTTATCATTGTGATTTGATCCTCTTACTCCTCTAGTGCTCTTTGCCTGTGAGTTAAATATCTGATAACCTTTTTGCCACACCTGTGCTTTCTTTTGTTTGCGTTTGCCCTGTATGTTTTCTCCCCCACTGTATGTTTTTATGTGCCCATTTGTTTTCAACTCTGTGCTATTCTTTGCTTTGGAATGTGTTTCATACAAATAGCATAGAGCTGGATTTAGTTGTTTTTTTTTTTAAACTTTAAAAACTAAAAAACTTAAAAAAAACTTTTAGAAATCTTTTTAAAAGATTTTATTTATTTATTTGACAGAGAGAGATCACAAGTAGGCACAGAGGCAGGCAGAGAGAGAGGGGGAAGCAGGCTCCCTGCAGAGCAGAGGGGCTTGATCCCGGGACCCTGAGATCACGACCTGAGCCAAAGGCAGAGGCTTTAACCCACTGAGCCACCCAGGCGCCCCTGGATTTAGTTTTTAGACCCAATTTTGGATCTGTTTCACCTACCAGACTAATTTGTTGCCTTTTCATTTATCAGAAGAATCAACAAGACCAGAGGGACAACGTAATGGTATAGAGCAGACACATAATTCGGACCAAATATACGATAAAGGTAGCTTTTCAGGGCCATGCAGTTGAAAAGCCACTGTGTATGTAAAAAAATAAGTTGGATCCTCACCTTTTTTCTTAGCCAAAATAAATTCCAGACAGATTTTTAAAAATTGTAAGAAGCACTGACGAATGGCCAATAAATATAAAAGGATGTGTAATTATAGAAGTTAAAGAAATTCAGGGACCCCTGGGTGGCTCAGTGGGTTAAGCCTCTGCCTTCTGCTCAGGTTGTGATCTCAGGGTCCTGGGATCGAGTTCCGCTTCCTGCTCTCTGCTCAGTGGGGAGCCTGCTTCCTCCTCTCTCTCTCTGCCTGCCTCTCTGCCTACTTGTAATCTCTGTCAAATAAATAAAGTCTTTTAAAAAATAAATTCAAATGAAAGCAAGGAGATCATTTATTTGTAACCAATTATCAAGGAATAAAAAGACTTATTATAGCAAGTGCTGGCAAGGACACAAGGAATTGGGGTCCTCGGGTCCTGCTGTGGGGTTTGTGCTTTGGTACTGTGCTCAAGGTTAGTATTACGATACATTTTTTTAAAGTACTGATGTATTCTATTTTTTATTTAGTTTTAAAAAAAATGATTTTATTTGGGGTGCTTGGGTGGCTCAGTGGGTTGGGGTCTCTGCCTTCGGCTCGGGTCATGGTCCCAGGGTCCTGGGATCGAGCCCTGCATTGGGCTCTCTGCTCAGCAGGGAGCCTGCTTCCTCCTCTCTCTCTCTGCCTGCCTCTCTGCCTACTTGTGATCTCTGTCTGTCAAATAAGTAAATAAATCTTTTTAAAAAAAGATTTTATTTATCAGAGGGAGAGAGAGTGAGAGCACAAGCAGGGGGAGCGGCAGGCAGAAAGAAAAGCGAGGAGCCCCACGTGGGGCTCAATCCCAGGACCCCAGGATTATAACCTGAACTGAAGGCAGACACTTAACTGACTGAGCCACCAGGTACCCCAAGTACTTAACATATTTTAAAAGCATCAGTAACTTTTTATTTTTTTTTTATTTTTATTTATTTTTTTTTAAAGATTTTATTTATTTATTTGACAGAGAGAAATCACAAGTAGATGGAGAGGCAGGCAGAGAGAGGGAGAGGAGGAAGCAGGCTCCCTGCTGAGCAGAGAGCCCGATGCGGGACTCGATCCCAGGACCCCGAGATCATGACCCAAGCCGAAGGCAGCGGCTTAACCCACTGAGCCACCCAGGTGCCCCGCATCAGTAACTTTTTAAAAGTAGAAAGCAATTTTACTTTTAGGATCATCCTCTTGACATAGTCAATCAAACTCAAAAGAACAAACTTTTCAAGCATTATCTGCACTAGCAAAAGCATTAGAAAAACAGAAAAGCATCAGTAGGGCACTGGTTAACTAGATTGTGGTATAGCTACCATTTAGATGGCAAGGGACAGAATTCCAGCTTGAAGAAACCTTAGAAGGAAAGGGTTCTCCAGCCTCTGGGCATCCTTCAGAGGGGCTGGAAATGGAGTACGAACGCTGCTAGGATTCCCTCACCCCACCTCCTCCTCGGTGCAGGCTGGCTCTGTCTTCTCTGGCTTGCTTCCCTTGGAGGAGAACGTGGGCTCAGCCAGCAACGAAGGGCTACGTGTGGGGCCATCCTCAAAAAAATACTTCCTGGTTTGCATCCAGAAGCTCCATTTCCAGGTCTACCCACGCCAGCGTGTACGACGTGTTTGCATGCATTTTCCCCTGCGGGTAGCACAGCAGTGCGGCAGGGCTCCCTGCGTGAGTGGAAGCTTTCTGACAGCCAACGGCAGGCATGTTCCAGCAGCGCCCCAGCGCCCCTCTGCCAGAGGTGCAAGGGTCCGACCGACTCATCCTGGGTGAAAACAACAGCGGGAAAAAGCAGTAGGGAATGAATGGTGATTCCAGTGACACATCTGTTCCCTCTAAAGCTAAAATGTGCTTCTCGTAATAAACATCTTCCCCCTTCTAGGTTGCAAGTTTAACTTAGAATTTTTACTGTAGGGGCACCTGGGTGACTCAGTGGTTAGGGCCTCTGCCTTTGGCTCGGGTCATGATTTCAGGGTCCTGGGATTGAGTCCCGCGTCGGGCTCTCTGCTCAGCGGGGAGCCTGCCTCCTCCTCCCGTCTCTCTGCCTGCCTCTCTGCCTACTTGTGATCTGTCTGTCAAATAAATTAAAAAAAAAATCTTAAAAAAAAAAAGAATTTTTACTGTAAATGAACCTTTAAAGGTGAAGATGTCCTGCAAAGGCCAGGCAGTATAATGGTTGGGAGAAAACTCTGGGGCCAGGCTTGATGCAGAACCCCATTCTAGCACGTACTTCCTAGGGGACCTTGAACACATGAATGGGTTGAATTTTTCTCATCTGAAAATGGGGTTTATAACAGTACCTTTGTCATAGGGGTGTAGTGAGGATTAAATCAATGACTCTGTGTACAGTGCTTTGAGGGCTTCGTGGCAGATTAATGATGCCATGTGAATGTTAAGTGCAGTAAATACACTAGAGAGGGGGAAAAGGGTCAGGGCCTGAGAGCCCTACATTTCCCCCCTGCTGGAGGGTGTGTTGGTTGCCGTGAGCCTGTGACTTTTCTATCTTTATATACTGGGAGCGAAGCAATAACTTTGCAGGTTGGATAGAGAACCTGGTGTGTAGTTCCTGATTCTCTTCATGGAGACAATGAGTACTTTGACCCAATTTAGAAATTCCCGTGCACCATGCATAGGTTCTGGTCTTTAAGCCTGGTGATGCCATGACTGGACGGAGCGTTTGGATTCTTCCCCTTGGGGGCAGTCATGTATTGCTTGTTGGGAAGAATGGCGGTCTAAATACTTAGTGACAAGAAACTGTGAGGATCTTTAAGGACATTTGCCAATATTTCCTCTTCTCCCACTTTCCAGGTTCGCTGCAAGGGTGCACTTTGGCGCCCCCTGGTGGCCGGTTGGGGCCATGCGCCTATTCTGGCCAATGAGTTGTGAGCAGAAGAAACATACATTGCTTACAGCCAGAGCATTTATTTATTAATTTTTTAAAATTTATTTATTTATTTGACAGAGGAGAGACACAGCGAGAGACGGAACACCAGCATGAGGAGGAGGAGGGGGAGAAGCAGGTTTCCTGCTGAGCTGGGTGCCCAATGCAGGGCTTGATCCTAGGACCTTGGGATCATGACCTGAGCTGAAGGCAGCCACTTAACGACTGAGCCACCCAGGTTCTCCTAGGCCAGAGCACTTAATGACGGGTGCAAACCCCTCAAAAACCATCTCAACCTTCTGCCAAAGTGACCAGACACATCCGTGCAGGCTGTGTTCCATCAATCAGTCTAGGAAGGAGGACAGCAGGATGGAAAGCCCTAGTCAACCTGCTGGTTTTGTAGCAAGAAGTGGAACTACCCATTCGTTGCTTTAAGTCCTTGAGATTGTAGAGTTGTTTGCTTCTGCAGCAGAATCAACTCTATCCTGCAGACACAGAAATTGTGAAGGGGACATTGAACTTGTATAAAATTACCTTCCTCTCCATTTCCCTGTTTTGGGGCCAAAACTCTTGCCAGAGCAGAATTAGCACCGGGCTGAATGCACCCGTGGTTACTCAGAAGGTGGGTCATGATTGATTGGTGGACATGTTTTTTTAGCATATTTTTTTTATGCTAGAGATTTGCTTCCATTAAACCTATAAGGTCTCTGCTTAGCTATTATTGGAACATAAATTTGGATAGAAGGCTTTGTGGTGTCAGGAATGTAAAAGTTGGTAACTTAGAGGCATTGCATTTTGAAGACATTTGGACAGCTCCCATTCGGGTATTCCAGCAGAAGAGTCGCAAGAAGAGCTGGGGGGAGGGCAAGGAAAGCAGGTGTGATGAGTCTAAAATGCTGCTGGTGTCTCCCCGAGGGGACACCAGCCATCTCAGTATTTACATGATCAGTGTTGGAGGGGGACAGATGCTCTTAACACATCAGTGTCCAATGACGGGTTTCTTAGAGACTAGAGAAGAAGCCCACTAAGGTCATGGTGTAGTCAGTTGTTGGGTGTGGAGCAGGCCAAGTTCAAAGTCATCAATTTTCATCATGACGCCTCTCAGTTGCTCTCCACAATGTTCCTTTGCCTGCTATGTCCTACCTTCTTAAAGGCTTCATGGTGTAAATTGATGCTCTTCTTTGATGTTGATTTTTAATAAAGATGGTGTTCCCAAGAGCAGTGAAAGTTGGGAGAAGAAGCTGGAGGGGTGGCCTGATCAGACTCATATTTAGGAATGACTCCATGTTGTGGAGGATGGATGGTGGGCCCAGGAGTAGGTGTGATAGGACTCTAGGGGAGAGGTGATAATAGCTTGGATTATTCGGTTGTGGCAAAGAGGGAGAAGTGGGAAGACACCAGAGATGCAGAGGCAGGAAAATGACTTCTGGGTGCATTGGCTCCTGGGAACAAGCATAGACATAAGGTGTCTGACTTGAGCAACAGGATGAAGGGAGGTGCTGGATGTAGTGAGTTGCATGAGACCCGTGAATGTGACCATATTTGGTCTTTGCAGTTATAATCAAGTTATGATTTTGAGACGGGATCCTCCTGGATTTTTCCAAGTCCTTCTAAGAGAAAAACAGAGGGAGATTTGAGACATGTACGGAGAAGAGCAGAAAACCATGTGACAGTGGAAGGTATGCAGAGGCAAGCCAAGAACACCTAGAGCCATGTGCAGTGGGAAGATACAAGGAAGAACTCTCTCCTGGATCTAGCCTCCAGAGGGAGGTTTGATTTCAGACTTCTGTTCTCTGAAATATGTGAGAAAATAAATTCCCATTGTTTTGACCTACCAAGTTTGTGGTAATTTAGAGAACACTGAACAAGGAACAGGTGAATAGAGGAAATAATGAACTTGGTCTTGGAAGTGTTGAACTTGAACTGCCTTCGGGACATCATGGAAGCGATGTCAAATGGGCCAGTAGGTGCACAAGTCTGGGCTGGAGAAGTCGGTTTCTGAGTCATGTGCATTTAGATGGTACTGGAAGCGGGGCTGTGGAAGATCACCAAGGGATAGGAAAACACAGAGTGAGAAGGGACATCCTGGGAGGCCCTCAAGGCCCGAAGGACTCCAACATTTAAAGCGGTGAGGAGCAGAAAATACGCCTACAGAAGAGCTAGAGAAGGGAAGGCCAGCGGAGTAAGAAGCGCCAGGCCTGCTCTGTCTTACAAAATAAGGGGAGAGGGCGTTTCAGAAAGGATGCAGTGGTACCAGTGTTTAAAATGAAGAGAACGTAGGATGAAAAGTGTTCACTAGACCCTAGGAAGTCTTGGTGACACCAGCAAGAGTTCTTTCAGTCAAGTAAGGCTGCCATCTTGGAGTGTATGGAAAGTAACAACTGGCAGCTCCTTGGGGGAGGGCATTTGGACCATTAAGTAAAGGAGTGAAATAGATAAATGTTGGCGACAGAGGATAAGGAGGGTTAACCCTGGTTTGAGTTTTGGTTAGTTTGTTTCTGTGAGACGAGTCATGAGGACACAGAAAGGCCGATAGAGAAGGTCCAGTTGAAAGGAGAGTCTGACTATGTTAGAAGAAGGGAGAACCTAGCATCCCGAGAAGAAGGATCGAGAGTGAAACCAAACTTCAGGGAAGGAAGGGCAGCTCCTGCTGCAGGAGGAGAGGACCGGAGGTTAGTGCGATGAATGAAGGGAAGATGAGAACGTTCTATTTTCTCGTTTGTGGGACCGGAAGTGGAGTGTGGGAGGCAGCCTCTAGGATGGCCCCCATGATGTCTCCTGGTGTTCATGTGCTTGTCTAATTCCTCCCTTGAGTGTGGGCTGCACCTAGTGACTTGCCCTCACCAACGACAGTACAGCGGATATCGAGGACCACTTGGGACATTAGATAATTTATGAGGCCTGGAGGCGTGGAGGACTTTGTCCCTTGCATGTGCGTTTGAGGAAAGCCAGCGGCCACGTCACCAGCTGTCCTGTGGAAAGGCTCACAAGGTGAAGAAGTGGGGGAGGTCTCTCGCCGGCAAGGAGCACAACATTGTTGACAACCACGGGGTCGAGTGTGGACGAGGACCCTACCCCAGAAGAGGTGGGCGACTGTGGACCCCAACCACTTGGCTGAAACCTAAAGAGACCTCGAGCCAGGGGCATCCAACTAATCCAGGCCTGGATTCCTGAACAGAAACTAGGAGATTATAGATGCTTTTTATGGGTTAGTCTCTCAGTTTTGGGGCAATTTGTGATACAGCCATAAATAACTAATACACGGTTTTATCTCCTGAGAGTGAGTGTAGGATGGGGGAGGGGGCTAGAAGTTTCAAAGGGGGAGATTTTGGGAGGTGCCCGGCTGGCTCAGTCAATAGAGTTTGCAACTCTTGATCTCAGGTTGTGAGTTTGAGCCCCATGTTGGGGGTGGAGTTTACTTAAAATAAAATAAAATAAAATAAAATAAAATAAAATAAAATAAAATATTTTAAAGAGGGGAGATTTGAAATGGTCATTGTGCAAGGTGAGACAGAGTGTAACACAATAGGATTTCTGGGCTGCAGCAAGAGCCCCTATGAGCTTAGCAATTACAACTGTAGGGCAGAGCCATATGGCAGATATAATGGGTTACTATTATTAAATTTTTTTAAAGATTTTATTGATTTATGTGACAGAGATCACAAGTAGGCAGAGAGGCAGACAGAGAAAGAGAGAGGGAAGTAGGCTCCCCACTGAGCAGAGAGCCCGATGCAGGGCTCGATCCCAGAACCCTGAGATCACGACCCAAGCTGAAGGCAGAGGCTTAACCCACTGAGCCACCCAAGCACCCCTATTATTTTTTTCTAATGGAAACTTTCCTTATGTGCTGGCGGGTCGTGGGAAGTATAGCCCGCCTCCCCCCCTTAATCTTTCATGACATCTTCAGGGACATTTCTTCATTCTGCACATTCGCTGAGAACCCTCTTTATCCCTCAACAAGTATGGTTGAGAGTCTAACTCTGCCAGGCATTCCAGACACGATTGCAGCACGTGGGGCACAGAAAATAAATGAGTAAACGGGATGGTAATGATGACTCAAAAGAAAAGCAAAGGGTGCTGACCCTGGGCAGGAGACCTGCGTCAGTGAGCAGGCACTGTCTGAGCAGAGCTGGGTGTGGGGTGGGAAAGAGTCGTGCAGGTGAGTGTGAAGGGTCTGGCACGTGGAAATGCTCTCAGATGGGAGTGTGCATGGAATGTTCCGGGAGTGGCCAGTGCTCGGGGAAGTCAGGTTTGCTTTGTGCTAACAGCTTCAAAGTGCTTCAGAGTGGTCATGAAGTAAGAGGGCAGGGCAGGGGGAGGGGGGAAGTGTCTATTAATAATAGTAATAATAGTAGTAATAATAATAATCATAGATGGTTCGGCCACATCAGCGGTAAACACTGTATGCCATGGTGTAAAAAGAATAATCACACGAGCCAAACTCCCTTTTAAGAAGTGTCAAAATTGAGTTAATCACAGCAATAAATATTTATTAGGTGCTTAGTCCGTGTCTGGCACTATTCTAGGAGCTTTAAATTATTAACTAATTTAATCCTTTCCAAAACCTTATGGGATGAGACTATTGATTTAATCTGTTTGCAGTGCAGGAAACTGAGACACAGATAATGGGCCAAGGTCACACTGCTGGTAAGAGATGACGCTAGGCGGAAACCTTCATCACTGCGCTGCCTTCCTCCAAATCTCTTGGAATAACATTAGAAAATATTAGCAAATAATGTGCATTATAACTTAAGTTTAATGGAGTGCATGATAGATGTGAAGGGAAAATTAATTTCAAATATCCTTATGTAACAAGTACCATTAGGTTCTTGGCAGTCAGAAAAGAAAGCAGCTTAGGTTTTATAGACAACACACTGAGTGTTTTGGGTTAGAATTCCTAACATACCACATATACCGAGTTTGCATATTAACCTAAAATATTGGGTTATTAATAGGCTAAGGATTTATGAGGAAACCTCAGCTGCTAATATGCTGAATCCTTGAAAATATTGCCAATCTGGAAGAACTCAAACGGGGCACGAGTGGTGGTAATTCTTCATGTTTTATCGTTTTTGCTGTTATCTATCAAGTTCTCTGCATCTTATTCTCTTTATTAGTTTTGAGCTCAGTCTGTTCAAGACTGATTTTCATGTAATGAACCTTTAAAAAAACAGCTCTACTTTTTATTTTTTATTTTTTTAAGGTTTTATTTATTTATCTGACAGGCAGAGATCACAAGTAGGCAGAGAGGCAGGCAGAGAGAGAGAGAGGAGGAAGCAGGCTCCCTGCCGAGCAGAGAGCCCGATGCGGGGCTCGATCCCAGGACCCCGAGATCATGACCCGAGCTGAAGGCAGCGGCTTAACCCACTGAGCCACCCAGGCACCCCCAGGCTTTACTTTTTAGAGTGGTTTTAGGTTCACGGTGAAATTGAACAGAAAGCACAGCGATTTCCCACATGTCCCCCCTCCCCCGGTGGCTCCCACCCTAGCTTCCTCCACTGTCAGCGTCCCCCACGTTTGGTACAACCGGTGAGCCCGCACCACACGTCATCGTCACCCCAAGTCCACCGTTTGTGTCAGGGTTCAGTCTTGGGGTTGCGCATCTGTGAGTTTTGACAAATGTGGGATGACAAGTAGCCACCGTAACGTGCCCGCAGAGAACATCCTCTGCGTTCTGCCTACGCACCCTTCCTTCCTGCCTACTTTCTGGCAAACACCGGTCCTTTTACTCTTTCCATAATTCCACCTTTCCCAGAATGTCATATGGCTGGAATCCTACATCGGGTGGTCTTTTCAGGCTGGCTCTCTTCCCTGAGTCAGATGCGGGGCTGTTCCTCCACGTCCCTCCATGTCTTTTGTAGACTCCACAGCCCAGTGCTTTCCAGCACTGAATAAGAGTCTGTTACCTGGGTGGACCGCGCTGTATTTCTCTTGCCTGCTTCCAGGTTTTGGCAATGCTGAATAATGCTGCTCCAGATGTCCCTGGGCAGGGTTTTGCGTGGGCATCCATGGTCAGCACATCTGGGTAACCCCCGGGGAGCATGTTCGCAGGGTCACATGGACTGTGACATAGAGAGCGAGGCCCACTTCTGAGGGACACCCCTGCTTTAGGAGCAGGATGCCGGTCTCCCCACCCTGCTTTCCCTGGTGTGGAACCTCTGCCGCTTCAGCAGGGCCTGGCGTGGTTTGCGTGCCATCCCGAGGCAGAGCCTCCGCCCTCTTGGCCTCACTTGCCTTGAACTTGGCTTTCACAGCAGGCAGCTGGGGCTAGAGGGTGAGGCTTGCTGGGGAGCTGCCCCCTTCCGGAGAGACCCTGCCACAGCTATGGGGAGCGGGGGAGCAGGAGCCCTGTGTTCTTGGCAGCACCGGCCTGCAGTGGCCTTGGCCTTCCTGACCTGGGAGGCAAAGAGTGGGGAACAGGCTGTGGCTCCAATGCCAAGTTTCAATACATTTTCTTGAAGAAATGTGCCCTTAAGATAATTTCTTTAAGATAGAGATCAGACTTTACGTGGTTGGTATTAAAAAAATAATCTTCCCAGTGATGCTTGTTTCACTGAGGAGCAGGTCTGCAGAATTTCTCATGCTGCCACTGTGGGAGTGGAACTCTCTGGAGAGGCTTTTAAAATAATAAATTCAAGTATATCAAGACATTAATTCTTGGGCCACCTGGGTGGCTCAGTTGGTTAAGTGTCTGCCTTCAGCTCAGGTCATGATTCCCAGTCTGCTTCTCTCTCTCCCTCTGCCCATCCCCCTGCTTGTGCCCTCTCTCTCTCTCTGTCAAATAAATAAATAAAATCTTAAAAAAACCCAAACCCTAATTCTTAAAGTATGGTAAATAACTATCTTTGTATCTCTATATCTATCTATCTAATCTATCAATTATCTATTGAGAGGGAAAAGAGAAATTCCTTTAAGGTTTACAATATGCATCTTTATACCTTCAAATAATACCATGTCACTTCAGGTGAACTAGAAAAACCTTACAACAGGTGGAGACATGGGTCTCCATGAAGAGAGAGAGCATGAGAAAGAGCAGGAAAGAGAACATGTTCTGACAGTGTAGGAAGACTACAACTAAAAATAACAAGAAGGGGAAGAAAAGAAAAAGTCAAATATGATCACTGATTGTTGGCCAGACGACAGGTGAGAATTAATATCTATCTTTAAAACTGAGGCACCACACAGTGAAAGTTCAATGAGTTTTTCTCATTTCTGCCTAATAAAGAGCACCAAAGGTACACATACAAAGGTAACCAGTGGAACCAAACACGAGTTTTCCTAAATATTAAAAAATAATTTTAGAGAGAAGTTGACATATCACATAACAAAACACAGTAAATATGATGCACACAGTAATTGTAACACAACAGGAGAAACAAACATCAATCAATAAATGTTAATTAGCTTAATTTGAGTAAACAGCTGTTAAAAAGAATGAATCAAATCTCTCTGAGAAGATACGGAATAACTTCTAGACTATACTGTTAAGCAAAAAAAAAGTGCAAAAGAGTATATATTCATTTTGTGTAAGGAAAAATGGACAGTAAGAAAACATACACACATCTGCTGATTTATGAGAGAAGAAGCAAAGAAAGGATAAACCAGAAACTAAAAAAGTGGCTTATGTACAGGGGAGCAGAGTGGGATGGAAGGGATAATGGAGGGACCGACCTGATTGTTTTGACTTTTAGAATCACATTAATGTTCTAAATACTGAATAATTAGAATGACAACCATAGCAAAGTGGTGGAGGTAGAATTAATTCAAGTGATATTTGAACATAGTACTTTGAGTACATACCCCCACACCAAAAAAAAAAAAAAAAAGAAAGAAAGAAAGAAAGAAGATATAATAGAAGAAATGCAAACAAATACTGAACTCTTTTGAGTAGGTTTGATTTTCACAGTGATTTAGAAGTATAGCAGTTCTGAAACTATTTTGTGTGACTTTCTTTTTAAAAAAGTTTTTTTTTTTAAAGATTTTATTTTTTTATTAACGTGACAGAGAGAGGGAGATCACAAGTAGGCAGAGAGGCAGGCAGAGAGAGGAGGGGGGAAGCAGCCTCCCCGCTGAGCAGAGAGCCCGACGTGGGACTCGATCTCAGGACCCTGAGATCATGACCTGAGCCGAAGGCAGAGGCTTAACCCACTGAGCCACTCAGGTGCCCTAAAAAAGTTTTTAAAGTAATCTCTACACCTAATGTGGGGCTCAAATTCATGACCCTGAGATCGAGAGTCGTATGCCCTCCCAACTGAGTCCCTATTTTGTGTGATTTTGAATTGATAGTAGGGAGAGCCATAGTTCTCAGTGTGGAAATAGGGTGAAATAAAGATGGACTTTTTATTGAGAGAAGGCAAGGAAGAACATTGTGGAGTTGGATTGGAATTGGCTGTATCAGCACAAACTTATGTGTGTGCATATGTGTATGTGTACATGCATGTATGTATCCATGTAGACAGATATATATAAATTTTCTTGTGCTCACATGTGTATGTGTGTATGTGTGTGTGTGAATTTCCCCCCCAAAATCCTAGAAGCCCATGACACTTAATAGCAATGAGCACATCTAGCATCCAGATTCTGGTGTCTGAATAGTATTTCCCACTAGAATGACCAGGGCTCCTTGGAGAAATGGTTGATTTCAGGGCTGCGAGGAAATAGACAAAATAAATTGGGAGGACTTGTACCAGAAATGAGGGGGCATGTAAAACACACACACACACACACACACACACACACACACACACACACACACGAGCCAGCTTGACAGACTCCCAGTATTCAAATCTGGAAGAACAGGAACATTGAAATAAAAAGATCGGTGATGGGTGGTAGATTTAGTAGGAGGACTAGGACTGATGAACAACAGGGTTTTTGATCTCAAAATACCCTTCCACACACTACTTACTACGGATCCTTTTGTAATTAATAACTATATAGTAAGCAATTGGGCAACACCTTAATTAAGTGATAAAAATCAGTATCACCTAAAAGGGAAAACATGGATTTCACACAACTCCAGATGGGATAGATAACCTGAGAAGGACAACATCGCTGTGTATTAGCAATGGATCTACCCCAAAGTATCTATCCATGACTGTATTAACATCTAAACAGACTGAACACTCCTACTAAAAGGAAAAAAAAATGGTCAGAATAGAGATTCCCTCCAACTCTATGTTTATAAGAGGCACATCGTAACTATAGGAATATAGAAAAGTTCCAAGAAGGGTAGGAATATATATACCATGCAGACTACTGGTATGGCTCTGCCATTATCAGACAAAGCAAGCGAGTGCTATAAGCACTACGAAGACATTATGTATTTATTTTTATTTATTTATTTATTAAAGAAACGAATCTCTTTAACATGGCATTTCACAATGTTAAAGAGATTCGTCTCTTTCCAAGACTCTCTAAATTCATCTCTAAAGAGATTCCTCTCTTAATGCTGTTAAGTTACAGCAATTCTAAATCTAAATGTATCCAATAGCATTTTTTCAAGACATAGAAAGCAATTGAACAGGACCAAACCAAGAAATATATGAATCCTGGAAGGGGAGGTGAACCACGAGAGACTATGGACTCTGAAAAATAATCTGAGGGGTTTGAAGGGCCTGGGGGCGGGAGGTTGGGGGAACCAGGTGATGGGTATTAGAGAGGGCACGGATTGCATGGAGCACTGGGTGTGGTGCAAAAACAATGAATACTGTTATGCTGAAAATAAATAAATAAATGAATGAATAAAAAAATAAAAGAAATATATGAATCCACAATCACAATAGAAGATTCCAATATGTTTCTCAACAACTGACAAGTCATAAAGAAATAATTATATATGTCAAAAATATGAACAAAATTAAACGTGGCTTAATTAGTAAATATTGGGGCAGTGCCCCCCAATAATGACATAGTAGATATTCTATTGATATCTATATTGATATCCACTACTATGAAGTGGATATATAGGCTGTCAGTAGCGGCTTTTTTTTCCCGTTGACTTGAATGCCTGGACAATTTTGGAGTGGAGTTTTCATGGTCCTACAACCTTCTTGGGATGTGTAGGGGGTCAGTTTCTTCAGCTGGCAGCAGGAAAGGAAAGTTAGCTTGGCAGGCATCATGGTCCATGGTCCCATCCCGTTTCTCTCTCTGGGAGGAGTCGACTGACTGTAATTCACTGAGTGTTTTTTAATCCAGTGAGCCTGATCTCAGCTGCACACTCCGACGCAATGAGCCTTTATGACACACACTGAGCATCCACTGGGAGCTTGAAGATGAAAAATAAATAGCCCCTACCCTTACGAAGGTCACAGCACAGTGAGAAGGGTAGAAACCTCGATCATTAACTAGAATTTGGGGTGACAAGTGCCATGGGAACCCTGTGGAAAAGGTGTTATGTGAATAAAGACCATTTAAAAAAATTTTTTTTAAAAGATTTTATTTATTCATTTGACAGACAGAGATCACAAGTGGGCAGAGAGGCAGGCAGAGAGAGAGGAGGAAGCAGACTCTCTGCTGAGCAGAGAGCCCGATGCGGGGCTCGATCCCAGGACCCTGGGATCATGACCTGAGCAGAAGGCAGAGGCTTTAACCCACTGAGCCACCCAGGTGCCCCTGAATAAAGACCATTTTAAAAAGATGTCTGCCGGGACGCCTGGGTGGCTCAGTTGGTTGGACGACTGCCTTTGGCTCAGATCATGATCCCGGAGTCCCGGGATGGAGTCCCGCATCGGGCTCCCAGCTCCATGGGGAGTCTGCTTCTTCCTCTGACCTTCTCCTTGCTCATGCTCTCTCTCACTGTCTCTCTCTCAAGTGAATAAATAAAATCTTTAAAAAAAAAAAAAAGATGTCTGCCTCAGGAAATCCAGACTTGGGAGAACTCCCTGCCTTCACTAGAGTGTCTTCATCAGGGATCATTTGGTTATGAAGAATGAACGCTCATGCTAGCTCAAGTCAAAGAAGTAACTTATTGGAAAGGTAACGGGGGTAACGTCATGGAAATCCAAGAAGAGTGAGTGCAGGTAGTATGTTAATACTAACTGCAGTGGAGTAGCGACGTGGGCAGAGAGGCCCACTTCCTGGACACGCCATTGATCACGCATCTCAAATTTACCATGGCCGCCCCCTGACACTGTACTCCTGTTCCTGTAAAAGGCCCGTTCCTCCTCAGTGTGTGAGGTCAGGAGAAGCGAGATTGTGGCATGACAACACACAGTCCTGAATCTCAGTGACTTAATGCAACGGAGGCTTAATTTTTCAACTGTGTGTCAGATGCAAGGCGGAGGAAGCTCGGTTCCAAGCTGCCCTTATTCAAGGACCCGGGGAGAGAGAGAATCTTCAGGATTTGGGGCTGGCAGTTAAATGATCTGACCCAGAAGGGACACATCTCATTGGCCACTAGTTAGCCATAAGGCCACACTCAACCAAAAGGAGGACAGGAGGAAGAGAGAGCCAGAAATATTTGTTGAACCCCAATAATGACTACCACACCAGTCAGTCTTCTTCATCTCAAAAAAAGGCACTACCATCATATACCCTATTACCCAAGTTTAAAAATATCTAAGTGTTACCCTTGATCTCTCTTTCCCTTATTCCAGATGTATAATCCACCAGCAAGTTCTATCAACCCTACTTCTCTTCATTCTCCACCACTACCGTTCTGCTCACCAGACCGGAACCCTTCACGGGGAGGACGAAAATACCCCTGATGCCGGTCTTCCCACCTCCGATCTTACCCTCTGCACACCCAAGTCTCATTTCCACACTGCATCGGTGGTAGGCTGCATCTAGCCCCCAACCCCAGTATCCACTTCCTAATCTCCAAAACTTGTGGATATGTCATGTTACTTGGGAGAAGGGTCTCTGCAAATCTGAGGAAGGCTACAAACCTTGAGACGGGGAGATCATCCCGTGTTGGCTGGTGGGTCCAGTCCTAATGCTGCACGCCCTTCAAAGTGGAGAATGTTTCCCAGGCGTAGTCGTGAAGGTGTGGTGGAGAGAGGTGCAGCGGGGTGGGGACTCCGTGGGCTGTCGCTGGTCTGAGATGGAGGGGGCTGTGCACAAGGATCCCAGGGACACTTCTAGGAGCTAAGGCGTTGGGGGGGGGGTGTTCCTGGCTGGGAGCCGGCAAAGACATGAGAACTTTCATTCCACAAACACATAGAACTGAATTCTGCCCGCAACCTGAATCAGGCTGGAAGTGGACTCATCCCTAGAGCCCTCGGGGCGGGGGTGGGGAGGGGAGTAGGGTGCGGGGAGGGCATGGCGTGGGGTGGGGAGGAGGGTGGCGCTGCTGGCTTTCCTCCTCCTGAGACTCTGGGCAGAGAAAGAGCTGAGCTGTGCTGACTTCTGAGTACAAGACAGCGAGACAATAATGTTTTAAGCCCGGGGGTTTTTAGTATTTGATAAGGCAGCATTAGAAAACAAACACAGGATCATTGACACATTTTTGGAAACATGACTTAGATAATGTCATTACTCTGCTCAAAATCCTCTAGTGTTTTTTTTGTTTTGTTTTGTTTTTTAAATCACATTTGGAGTAAAATTCAACCTGTTTACTGAGGCACATGTGGTCTGGCCTGTTCTTTCTCTCTCTCTCTTTTTTTTTTAAATCAACATATAATGTATTCTTTGTTTCAGGGGTATAGGCCCCGTGTTCTTATTTCTGGCCCTCAGTTACTCCAAGCTTCTCCCACCCACCAGCAGCCTCTCTTCCCTCCAATCTTGCCCCAGATGTGTCTTGTCAGTCAAATCAGAGCCTAAATGCCTTTCTGAGCACTTAAAACCGAATAGCCACGCGGTTATACTCCATCACAGCCTGTTATTTTATTTCTCTTCAAACATTCGGCATTTTCTTACATGTTGATCTGTTGTCTGAATCCTCTGCTAAAATTGTAAGTTCAATGAGACTATGGACCTTGTCTGTCAGGTACACTGATAGACCAGTGCCCATAGGTCTCAAGAGATACTGAGTGAATGGATTCAGTCGGTGGGCTGTGAGATTAAGCCTCACCCAAAGGCCTAAAAAAAAATGGTGAAATGCACTACCAGATCCTTTTATGATTTACCAGTTTGAGTTAGGTATTTTGCAACTCCCAACATGAAAATTCTTAATGGCTACATCCCTTGTTTTCTCTTATAGGAGGGTTTTTTTTTTTTTTTTTTAGCTCTAAAGCATGTCATCATAATATTTTTATTCAAGATAATGATAAATCTGTATTTATATCTGAGGTCTATATCCTTGTATTCTATCCTTAGGTGTTCAGTAAGTTATCACAGAAGGAATCACTGACCCCAGTGATGACATAGGGAAGGCTGTGGTCATAAAGTTAATCCACCAGGCTCTTACACGCTCTTACAGATACTCAGATTCTTTTTTTTTTTTTTTTAAGGCTTGCTTATTTATTTATTTGAGAGAATCTGAAGGAGTCTGTCTGTAGAGTGTGGAGCCCGACACAGAGTTCAGTCTCACCACCCTGAGATCATGACCTGAATCGAAATCGAGAGTCAGATGCTTAACAGACTGAGCCACCAGATACTCAGATTCTGAAATATACTGCATTAAAAAAACAAAAACCCTGCCCACAAAGACAGAAAAGTAACTGGGCAGCAGGTCCCCTATAATGGTCTTGTCTATTTGTACTATACCATTAATTATCAATAATCCCAAAGTACCTCCCTAGCTAGGGAGAATCTAGTGTGAGAGCAGGTGTTGCAAAAAAAAAAAAAATAATTAATGGCAGTGAATCTAAATGAGCACAATTTATGTAAATAATCTTAATAGCCATGATAAGAGAGATAATTGTTTACAGGTGTCATTTCCTGGGGAAGAAAATCCACCTTTTCTTGCAGGAGAAAGTGCTACTAGTTTCATTAAATGTATGAGCCCTAATTAGCACACTGCTGCTCTAAGTGCTGTGTTAGTCCTGAAATCATTTTCTTTATTCTTTTCTCTCTTAAGCAGATCCATACACAGTCAGATACTTCTACTTTCTGTATATGTTTATCTTGGCAAAGCTTTGACATTTATCTTCACCAACGATAATGTCTTCCAAAACACATGCAATCAGCAGCCTTTCTTAGACTGTCCACGACTTTTTGTCCTCTCTCTTATACATACGTGCAGAGAAAGACACAGCTCTCCTTGTGATGTAAATATATACCTGAAAGATTACTAAGAAGCTGGTTTCCTTATGAACTACTCTTGTTAATATCCTTCTAAGCCCATACAGGGTTTTAATCATTTTTTAAAGATCTTTTCTACAGCAAGAATAGTTCCCATAAAATTACTAAGGGCTCTTCAGTATCTGACTCATATAACTTTGCTCTTCAGAATATTCTCCTTGACATTCTAATTTTGATGATGACTGATGGCAATGATGATAATATCCTACGACTTCCACGTATTGTACTTACCATGTGCAAAGTACTGGGCCTCGTGTTTTAAATGTTCTCTTGCTTAATCCCCTCAATGGGGGGTGTCTGGGTGGCTCAGTCATTAAGCATCTGCCTTCCGCTCAGGTCATGATCCCAGGTCCTGGGATAGAGCCCTGAGTTGGGCTCCTACTCAGTGGAGAGCCTGTTTCTCCCTTTCCCTCTGCCTGCCACTCTGCTTACTTGTGCCCTCTCTGTCAAATAAATAAATAAGAAATCTTTTAAAAAATCCCCTCAGTGACTCCATAGATTATTATTGTGCTTCCATTTACAAAACAAGAAACTGAAGCTAAGTAGCTTGCCCAAAGTCATGTAGATCCATTGTCTTTCCTTCCCTTGTGGGACTTGAGTTACAATTCTAGGATAAAGGGACATGTTTCCATCTGTTCCCCCCCAGGTCTTAGTCTGGATACCTTCTTCTAACCTATCGTCCAGTTGATCAATTCTCTCTTCAGTTGTATCTAATTTGTGATTTAACCTGAGTTACTGAGTACTTCATTTATTACACTTTTTGGTTCTCGTTATTTCCGTGTTGTTCTTTTTCATAGTTTTCAGTTCACCTAAATTCTCCATCTTGTCATTTAATGTCTTAAATATAAATAAGCACAGTTACTCTAAAGTCCATGTTTTACATTCTATTATCTGATTGGACTGTGGCTATTTCTATTTCAATTCTGTTTCAGTCTTTTTTTTTTTTATTGAGTGCTATACATTATATATTTGGAAATGTAGAGATACTTTGAGGCCATGGATTAGGTTATCATCCTTCATAGCAGATTTACATTTGCTTTGGACAGGCAGTTAGGATAACAGCCTCTCCTCCTCAGATTAAGGTATAGCCTTTCTTGTGTCTCAGTTCAGTGGCTAGGGAGGTTCACCATAATCTCTCCATGTTGGCTGGACCACAACTCCAGTGTCTCCTCAGCACCGTGTAACCTCTGAAGTCCCTGTTCCGCTCTCTGCCATTTACCGGATATCCTCTGGTAAGCCACACACATGTGCTTAGTCAAAGACCCAAAGGGAACTTCTCAGGTTTCTTTCTCTGCAATACCCTCCTCTCTGGTGCCCTATCCCTCCAACTCCTACCAAATCCTAGCCACCCTAGTTATGAATTCCAACCCATTTCTTTCAGTAAGTCTGCCACTGTGTGAGCTCCATTTCCCTGTGCCATGGTTTCAAAGACTCCAAGGAGGAAGGGCAGGGTGAGATTGGGACTCTCCTTGTGTGCTTCCCTTCTCTTAAGGTTTATAGTCCTGGGTTAAGTGCTACCCAATAGTTTTGGCTAGACCCTGGTTTTCTTTTTAACCTATCAGTGGTAGGCAGTATCCTAAGATGGCCCCCAACTATCACCCCCTCGTGAACATGCTCTGTATAATCCTCTCCACTTGGGGGTCAGTGGGCCCTGTGCGTAGGATGGTTATGATCAGCATAATGTAATGATGATGTGGAAAAGGTGGACTTTTCACTCTGTGGAAAAGGTGAAGGGACTTTGTGGATGATATAATTCAGGTCCTAAGTCAGTAGGTTATTTTGAGTTAGTGAAAATGGAAAATTATCATGGAGGGGCCTGACTCACTCAAGTGAAAAGCCTTAAAAGAGGAACTGGTCCTTCCTGGAGAGATGCTCTCCTGCTGGCCTTGCAGAGGCAAACGGACATGTTGTAAAGATTGAGTGGAGATGAGTGGCTTCCAGGAGATAAGGGGCTTCTGCAGCCACAAGTAATTTGATTCTGTGACTGATTTATTGTTTGCCTCAGAATTGTGTACATTAGTTCATATAATTCTTTTACCAGTTCTGATTCTAGTATTATGTCTTCTTTTACATCCTTAAATGATGTATTTTTGCCCTAAGTCAGATTTTTCCAGGTGTTTATTTTAAAAAGAACTAGCTTTAAAACACCAGCTCTTTCTGGGATTTGTCCTTTCTACTATTTCCCTAGTTGGTTGATTTCAGTTCTTTTAAATTTTAATCTTCCTAGTTTCCTGATTTGTTGATTCTAATTTCTTTTTCATGATGAAAAATTCCAAACTAGCTTTAAACCAGAGCAACTCAATCTTGTTTGGCCTGTATGCCCCCCAAAACTCATTTTGATGTAAATAAACCCTGTCGTTATAATTCCATCTGCAAATATTTGAATAGAGGCATACCTCATTTTATTGCACTTTGCAGATATTGCCTTTTTTTTTTTTTTTTTTTAAAGATTTTATTTATTTATTTGACAGACAGAGATCACAAGTAGGCAGAGAGGCAGGCAGAGAGAGAGAGGAGGAAGCAGCAGGCTCCCTGCCGAGCAGAGAGCCCGACGCGGGGCTCGATCCCAGGACCCTGGGATCATGACCTGAGCCGAAGGCAGAGGCTTTAACCCACTGAGCCACCCAGGCGCCCCTTTTTTTTTTTTTTTTTTTTTAACAAATTGAAGGTTTGTGGCAAGCCTGCACTGAGCAATTCTTTTGGCACATTTTTTTCAACAGCATTTGCTCACTTTGTGTCTCTATGTCACATTTTGATAATTCTTGCAATATTAAACTTTCGTTACAAATATTTTTTCAAGATTTTATTTATTTGAGAAAGCAGACATGAGCGGGGGTAGGGGCAGATGGAAAAGCACACCACCCAGGCATCCCCCACCCCCACCCCAGTGAACAGGGAGCCCAACACTGGACTCCATCCCAGGACCCTGGGATCATGACCCGAGCTGAAGGCAGACACTTAGCTGACTGAGCCACCCAGTGGCTTTATTATAGTTGTTGTTGTTTTTAAGATTTTATTTATTTGACAGAGATCACACATAGGCAGAGAGGCAGAGAGAGAGGAAGGGAAGCTGGCTCCCTGCTGAGCAGAGGGCCTGACTTGGGGCTTGAACCCAGGACCCTGGGATCATGACCTGAGCTGAAGGCAGATGCTTAACTGACTGAGCCACCCAGGAGCCTTATTATATTTTTTATGATGACCTGTGATCAGTGATTAAAACTTGCTGAAAGCTCAGATGTACATTGCCTTTTTTTTTAACATAATACTTTTGCACACTTAATAGACTACAGTATGATGTAAACTTAACATTTACATGCATGAGGAAACTAACAAAATCATCTGACTTACTTTATTGCAATGTTTGCTTTATTGTGATGGCCTGGAACCCAGTCTACAATATCTCCAAGGTACGCCTATATAAATTCTAAAACAGGAGGACTTTAAAAAAATAATAAGTCTATATCACACCTAAGAATGTGTAATAATTCTTCAATATCGTCACTGTTCAAAGGGTTTACTAGAGTAGAGCTGGGGGACAGGCCAGAGCCAAGTTCAAGATGCCATCCTCCCAGAATACTCCTTGCTGTAATGGTTTGGTTTTCAAACACTAAGAAATACATTTTATGTGGCACCTCAGTTCAATCATGCCTACACGTATGACGAACTACGACTGCACAAAACAATACTTAGTTCCCCATATGGGCTGTCCCCTTCCCCTTTCCCTTTCTTTCTCCCAGTCTTCTTATGTTGGCTGCAACCCACTACACTGATTTCACATTACACTATAGTTCTATTATTTGCACTTCAAAAACCATACTATAAAGCCAACTTCTGAGTATTAAATTAGCTGAAAAAGTCTGAGATGAGTTTTGATGCCACTTTTGAAAGAAGGGGCAGAGAAACAGCATTTCGTCTTCTGTGTGCCTGGTGTCACATGCCAAACCATTCCCTGTTCAGTTCATTCCCATCCTGAGCCTTTCATTTATCTGTACTGTTTGTAACTCTTCCGATGCTAGAGACCATTTCAGCTCAAGAGCTTAAGAGCTTTCTAAGAGTCAGCACGAAATATCTGAGACCCCACAGCCAGTTTCTTCTATTTGGATGTACACTGGTCTCTCTGTTTCTGCTTGGAATTTCAGTATCTGCTTTGAACAATGTAACAGTCAAATACACTTATGTACAAGCTCTTACCAAAATGTGGACTACCACCCATCTTCCTGAATTACTGAAGACTGAGAATTAATCAACAAGTAGAAACAACTCCAAAGGTGAAAACAAATAGCATTTACCTCTTTGAGGATAAATTCTGCTGATAACAGCCTTCTCTTTAGAAATACAAACTATAATCTGAGGTTCAAGTGAAACAAGTAATGAGCTATCAAACCAAATTCCATGAAAAAATAAACTCCTATGCCATTAGCAAGTCCAGCCAAGACCTTGGCCTATCTATCTTGAAGGACTAGCCTCCACGTAGCATGTATTTAATACACTTTAGGAACTGGTTCCTTGGTTTCTGACCTTCAAAGAAAGGAAAGACACTCATCTTGTGTACTTTAAAAGAGCTTTATTTAGTATATAATCTCCGTACAGTTCAGTACAACAAACTATAAAAGCTCTTTGTAAGATTTTACCCAGAGGATGTTAAATACAGAAAGTCAATTGCCAGTTGCCACAAGAAAGCAAGCCGCTCTCACCTTGAAAGTTTTTTCCAACAACAGATAAGCACTCTCTTCTGGGCCAAAAGGTTGTCATATATAAAGCATTTGGGAGCATATTAACCAAGATACACGATCTGAGAATGTTTTAATGTCTTCCTATTAATACCAAGGTTTAAATGAAATTTTAAAAATGGAGTATTTCTATGTTAACTCAGGTAGGTTTTTGCCAAAGATTAACTAAAATTGGTACATCATCTGGAATCAGAATACACATTTTTAGTTAATTGTGAAGAAAAGATGCAGACCAGAGGAAGTATCTACATCTGCCCTTGCCCTACCTCACACACGCGCACACATGCACGTACATCCACACACACACCCCTAGCTGACCTCACAAAGTTCAAGAAAATAATCTCTAAGTGGACAACAGATGGCCTAGATAACACCTAATTATGCTCCTGGCTCATATATCTGAAATGAATCCCTATTTCTTAAGTCTGTAATAAAAGACTAACTGAAACCTTTCAACTGTAGTAGAAACTCTATTAGCCACTGTGATCACTATCAGTCATTTAATGAAATCATTTAATAAAGTAAGTAGATTCAAGTAGGGAATCATAACTTTAAATGTATAATTGTCCATTCATTTGCTAATCTTCTGCTGCGAAGCCAAGGTCTTTCCTTTGCAATGAGGGTTCAATGGTTCCAGTTCTATGCTTGCATAAATCCTACTAGTAATATGATGGTACATTTTAATACCTCTGGTCAGTCTAGATATTTTTAAAGGTGGACTGAGTAGTTCAACCTATGAAGCAATCAAAGCTCAGAAATTTTCTTGAATTTTATGTTTTTCCAGTATTTTATAATTTTCCCAACCACACCTAATTTATTTAAAAGCAATTTTTAGTAGCCACTCAACCTTTATCAAACCTGACCAAAGCATTCCAGTTAATGTTCACAGAAACCGCTTTTTGCAGCCCTATTTCCTAGGTTTGTGTTGAACTGTGTCCTCACAACAAGGAGAACTGGCACAGAGCAGTTGGCACGGGCACAGAGCACACAGGAGGGAGCCCAGGCAGGAGGTGACACAGGGAGTGGCCTGGTCAGTCAGCTCACAGGAGGGACGGAGACTGCGGGGAATGTGGTGAGTCATGTAAGCAGAGGACTGTTAAGAGCACTTATTGTACTTCGAGGTTCTTCTGAATGCTAACTCTGAAGCAAAATCAAGTGGTTATTCTAACCATAAAAAAACCCAAAACCAGCCACAACTTGAGGCTATTACCAAATATGACCACAGCCGCAGAGATCTGTGTGGTGGGGAGCAAAGGCCCCGGGTGGTGCGCTCTGGCTTGGTGGCAGGCCAGGAGTCAGTCACTCTTCCTCTTTCCTCCCGTGGACTCCAACAAGAAGGTCATAAAAGAGAAACTGATGATCACGAAGAATGTTTAACATGATTTGTTGACAGACCTGGTCATCAGAAAAGAAAAATGCTCTACATGGTCACAGTGTCTTGTAAAGAGTGTATGCATGGATTCTGTCTTGCAAGACTTTGTTTTTTTTTTTTTTTTTTTTTTGGCACTTTATATTTTTCACTGAAGACTCAACACTCAATGTCTTGGCAACAGTGGCACCTAAACTAGGAGAGAAAGACTCCTGTGTGCCATCAAGGCGGAGATGATCAGCATACAAATTTAAGTACATGTTTCTTATACTGAGGCTCCGTATACTCAAATGCTTAGACTAGTGCATCTAGAAATAGTTGAAATAAAATGGAAATCTATCAAGAAGGTAATAGAGGACTTGAAAAACAAAACTATGTGGTCTAACATGTACCTTACATGTGCTTCATTTCAACTAAGAGTAAGGCACTCGCTGAAGGATAAACTGACCCATGCTGTCAGCCACACCAGGCATGCATCATTACTGGCTTAATTACAGTTTTAGCACTGATTAAAGTGTTTTATTATTATATTATCCTAAACTGCAGTGGTCTCCAACCTTATTACAGGATACAGGAAAGACATAATTCAGGAGTTTCAGCTGCATAATCTAGTAACCTAGCCAGTGTCAATTTTTTTTTTAATTTAAATAAGTTTTGATAAAAAAGCCAAGTATCCTGGAGTCCAACATGACAGTGTAATATTTCTTTTTGAATACTGTTTATTAAATAGTAACTGAATGTGAAATAATTTGAACATGTGATATATCTATTTTGATGTCTAGGGTAATACACTTCCCTACAGCTGCAAGGAGAAACCTTTACATCATTTCCAACTGGCAAGAACAGGGGAGAAAGTTAATTTCATTAGCCATCTTGATTTAATTAAATGTGCAATATGCTTTTATCAGCAACTTTTACATGTCCCCCTCATTAGAAATTAATTATAAAAGCAATTATCAAAAAATTTTTGAACAGGTATACATGATCCTCTTTGTTGTTTACAAATAAGCATGACTTAGAGGCACTTGGTTACCTTTTAGTAAGAAAAGGAATCACACTACCCAGGTCCTCACAGTAAGATTGGAGACCACAAATCAAATTGGTATGAAAATGCTCTCTGCCAAAAATATTGTATTAGTGAATTAGTAAGATAGAACATTTTAAAAATATTCAGACTTTGCAAGGTTCTAGGCTGTAAAAAATACAAAGGTTAAAAACAAAAAGTTTAGAAAATATTGCAAACCCAGTAAATTTAAATGAGTAAGAAATGAAGAAAAATTTTCTTACTTGCAGGATAGGCTAGACAGTATCAATAGATTTTAAAATAACACTAAACAGTAACAAAATCTGCATGGCTACATCACATTTCTGCTCCTCTCATGACTTACAATAAGGAATTTGTCACACTTTTCGATATCCAGCATTAAAACATGCACCCGCATGCACGTACACACGTACACACACACACACAACACATATACTGAAGCGCTAAACTTTACATTTCAGACAGTGCACAACGAAAAGTTTTAGATATATACAAAGACCCAACATGATTTAAAAAAAAAAATTAAAAGCATGACAGTTGGAAAACATTATAAAATTTTTAGGTGAAATAGGACGATTAGGAGCTTTTTAAAAAGCCACCCACTGGCCTTCACTAGTGAAACAACACTAAAGAATTTAATTATGCATCCCCTTAATTCGATTCTACCCTGTCTGAAGTCAATTAACAGTATTTCAATCCTGAACAGCTTCTGGATTTCTACCATGATGTGTGGCTGTTCAGGCCACCGTGGCCCACTTAGTGTTCTCCCTAGCAATGAGATTCTAGACCACTCCTAGGAAGTTGAGAACGTTTAGGCTAAAGAACATTAATGAAACAAGATAAAAAAGACAGAAGCTTGTGTAAGTAACTTTCAAGGACGGTAATGCTTGTGTAAACATCTCTACAACTTACTCATATCACAGCTTTGTGGTACAGGCTACAGGCTACCTAACGACATATGAAATGTTACTGCTGAGTTTCATTAGGATGGACTTCACGTATCAAAAATAGAGGCGGAACAGAGAGCTTGGTTACTTGTTTCTCGATAGCTTGTAAACGTGGAATGTTTTGTTCTGAAACACTCTGGTGAAGTATGCTGTGTAGGACGGCAGGTTCCTCTTTATCTCTTCACAGAAGCGAGGGTGTCCTGCAAGTTTCAAATCAGGATCGTTCTCTCCTGGGCCATCCATCATCTAAAGCCAAAACAAAACCAAATACAATCTGGGGGCAAAAATCATATTTATAGGAGACAAGAGAAGTAGGAATAGGTGTCGGGTTTCTTTGAGAGTGATATGTTTGGTGAACGTAAATTCTATTATTTCAATGTCGGTGGCTACTGAAAGATCATCGGGTCCACCTCTTCCCCTTGGGAAGTATAAATCAAAGCTCAGGAGGGGAGCTGGGTATCACACGATGATCACCTTTAACGGCAAAGCTAGAAGTAGAACCTGGATCTCCTTGTTCTTAGGAACGTACCACACTGTTGCTCTCACAAAAATGAAGTACAGAGAAGAATGACTATGACCAGAAGAAGTCCTCCAACTCATTAGATGGCCTAGTTGGAAAAAAATTTATACACGGATCAAAATTTAAATGCAGGTCTTTGGTCTGTTATACTCTGAAGTGAAGATCATTAGGGACAGTTACTTTCCTTGGGCAAATATTTGAATCTCACGATCTCGTTCCTCCAGGTTTACTGAGGCGTAACTGTTGAATCAGACTGTGCACAGTTAAGGGATACAACCTGATGGTCTGACACACGTATTCATGGTGAGATGATCACCACAGTCAAGTTGAGGAACACATCGTGCTGGTCAAAGGACACACCGGCAGTTATTAGCCAACTGAGTCCCCCACGCCTCTAACGTACAGCACAGGGACGACAGGTCCCTAGAACCACACGCTTGAAACTTGCCATGAGAGTAGATCTCAGGTGTTCTGAATCTCCAATTCTGTACAATCAACTGTTTTTGTTTTTGTTTTTTTGAGATTTAGGCCAGGTATATCATTTTTTTCCCATTCACTTTTTTAAAGTATCTGTCAGCTTTTATACCAAATAGTTACAGCACACGTCACCTCGTAAAGGGAGGAAATCTTCTGCTTGTGCTAATCTGAGAGCTGGCATAGCTCCAAGAACATTTTCCTCAGGAGGAAGAGGGAGAGATAGCTTGCTCTGCTCTGGAGTGGAGGCTTGGCTACAGAAAGCCATCTTTGTGGCATTGTGCCCGTGGACAAAGGAGACAATGACAGGAGCAGCGGCTGGAAGGGAGCCCTGCTGTCCCAGTCCCACACACGTGCCAGCCAAAACGCTGCTTTGGAGTGTAGGTTTTTAAAAGGTTGAGGTTTTGGTTTTCATTTTAACAGCAAAGCCTTAAAGAATGGGCTTTCTGCAGAACCTCGGGTCACAAATCAGCTAAAGACAGAGCTGCTCTATTTGACAGGAGGTTGGAGCCTGAAGCCCCCTCATCTGTCCCCTCACCAGCCCTCACGGCCGTCACTGAAGTGCCAGAGCCTGGAGTCCCACAGGGCGCGGTGAAGCTGGGTACTCGGTTCATGACCTCGTTCTGTCATGTACAGAGGTGCGGATCGGACCTCCGTCTCCAGAAGCCCCGCCCAGGACAAGGGGACAGGCTTACATGCCCATTGGCGATGTCCAGCAGGTCCCGCAGCCGGCAGCCTCGCTGGTGCCTTCGTTCGTAGCAGATGCTGTCTTCCAGAATGACGTAGTCAGCGCCAAAGGACCTCAGGAGGGCATGCACGTCCTCTGGGGACCTCTTCGCATAAATCTGATAAACCTGCAAGACGAGACAAGAGGGGAACAGGAAGAAATACCACTCAAATGCCAGGAAGCTACTGGAGGGGGATCTGACATGGCAGCGTCCCGCAGGGGTTGAGTCGAAGACCCAGACACTCTTCCCACGCGGCACCTCACTCGTCCGCAGGCCTGCAGTGTGGGCTTGCTGGAAAAACGTGGCCATTACTCAGCCTTGCGAGAAGGAAGAGTGCGTCATGCTGAATGCATCTGGATTTAAACACTCAAGCGACAGGGATCTAGAACGTGTCACTGGGAGTTACCGATCGCAGGTGCCAACTTGAAGGCTGCTTCCCGGAGGAAAGCACGCGGTGGAGTAAGACACGCTCTCTACCTTTAAGAAGATCTTTGGACGAGAGGGGCCACTGGACATGATGGCACGGGCTGGGGTAACTACGCCTGTAAGGAGCGCCGGCCTGCGGCCACCGCAGCTGGGGAGAAGGACCACCAGAGGTCCGGGGCCAGGCTGCTCCCTGCTTGAGCAGCAGGAGGCCCCACACTTCTCTCTCTTGTCCTTCCTGGAGCGAGAGCAACTTGTGGCACACAGCGGCGGTTCAGCGGGAGCGCGTCCTTCCTGCTCATCACCAGTGTCACATCCCTCGTGCGAAGACACAGATGGCGTGCGCCCCGCGTTCTGTGACTTGGCATGGGAAGAGGCTAGGTGTCTTGCGTGTGTGAGAGGTAGGGCTGCCGACTCCCTTCCCACACACTGATTTCTAATGACATGTCTGTGACTGAGGAGACAGGGCGCCGAGGGCCAGGGAGCTGCACGGATGGGCGCTCCACCCTGCTGGGGAGGGGTCTGCCTCTGCTGCCGACATTGCGGGGCCCTCCTTGCCAGAGTTCAGCAGCGGCCTCATGCTGACAGTGTTCCTGGGACTTGAAGGTCACAGCCGCAGAAGGGCACCAGGACCTTCAGGATGTCAGTTTTGTGAGAGAACAACCCTGGGTCCCCAGACACAGGTGGGGTCCTGGAGGTGGTGGCGTGCAGGAGCCCTGTGACGTGCCCCGGCTTCTCCGCCCCTCCCCTGAGGCCCAGCCACACAGGCCACTTCCCCGCTGAACTCTGGGTCTGGGAGCCAGGGACCCTCCCTGCTTCCTCCAACTAACCTGGGGTGATCTCGAGCACTTGCACCAACTGAAAAATTCCCATTTTAGTAGGAGTCTAGGTTCAGATATTCTCATAAAATCCAGGGGATTTAGTAAAAATCACGAGCTGTTAGGCTAGCTAAATCTCAGGCCAAAATAAGACTTTTCAGCAAATTTTCAGCTACTAAGATAGAAGTGATGGATAAAAAAACATTAAAAAGTTGGAAGCCACCGCTGGGAAGACTGAGGGAAACAGGTGGCCTCCTGCAGCGCTGACTGGAACGTGACTGGTGCCGTCTGTCCAGACAGTGACTTAGGACCGTCTGCCTCACTCAGAGATGGACGCCCATGGTCTCCACCCCGGTACGTCCACCTCTGAGAACCTGATGTGCAGAGCGATACGTATGCACGTTTACCATCAGGAACATTGTTTATAAAATTGCCAAAGACAGGCAAACAACCCCAACTGTTAAATAAAACATGCTACATCTGCATAACACAATTTCTGTAGGTTTAAAAACAAGAAAGCTGTTAATATACTGATCTGGAATGAGGGTAAAATACAAGAGCCAAAAAAACCAAGATGCTGTGTGTGACTTGTCCATAAAGGGGTGGGGGAAGAATATGAATATGGAGTGTGTGTGTGTGTGTGTGTACACATTTATATACGCATAAAATCCCCATGGAAAGATATACAACAAACCGGTAACACTATAGTCTCCTGTGAGGGGAGCCAGCCACTGGCAGAGGGCTGGGGTGTAGACTTTTCACCAAGAAGACTTTGGTTTATTCTGAAGTTTGAACTGTGCGGCCGTATTACCAATTAATGCGTGCGTGCGCGCGCGCACACACACACACAAAATGGTCCAAAAAATAAGTGACCAGGGTGCCCCCACTCCTTTTCCTTCCCTCGCTGAGTCAAGAGCTGAGAGCTTTGCTCTCAAATATTCTTTCTGGTACTTTGCAAGCTGTTTTTCTTCTGTGATTCCTCTAACCAAGAGGAACGTATCTGGATGCCTCTAGTGGACATGGGGCAGGGCAAACCCTAGACTCCGGAGCCGCCAGCCCCGGGGGCTTCAGGCCCGACTCGCCCTGAGCAGCTACAAGAGAGGAAAGGCCGCCAGGCCCTCACCGCTTTGGTCCGCTCCCTCAGGCTGTTGTCTTCGTAGTGCGGGTGGTTGGTCAAGGTCCTTCCGGTGCACAGCTTGACTCCTGCCAGCAGCTGCATGCTCCCAGCAAACACGGCCTTCCGGGGAGTGTTAGAGCTGGAAGATTTCAAGAGTCTGAATTAACCTCCCGGCTAAGATCTCCTCACAACAACGAACACAACATCACACTCCCAGAACCACAGGGCTGCTGCTTCAGAAATGGCTGAGACTTCAGGGAAAATGCAGGAGGCCCCCTGGCATTTGCGCTCAAACTGTTTTACGGAACTTCTATCTGTTTTTGACAACAGTTGGGAGACTTCTCATTCACTGTTTTGCTGGCTTTACTCTTAAAACGAATGGTCTTAAGATGTGGCCATCTCCTGGCTGGAAATCTTCCAGGCTAAATCCCATAATCTTGTCCTGCTTTGGCCCGCGAGGGGCAGATTCTGACAAAAAAGAATTTAGAAGACTTCGCGTTTTGTATTAAACTTAACGAAAGGGCTGCCAAGAGTGAAACAAATCAGAAGGCCAGAAACTGCAGCTGACTGTAAGTCAATTCCAACTTGTTTTTGTTTAAGACCACAAAAAAGATCACAGATATTATGAAAAATTACTTTCCAGGAAAAAAAAATAGAATTCATAAAAAGAAAAGAACACAGAGGATTCTGAAAAAGCTAGTAATTTATTACTCAATACGGGGATATGCACAATTTCTGATGTGGAAACACAAGTATTTCCTTAGTCCCAGATGAATGCCTAAGGAATGCGGGCGCTCTCACATTATTAAATCATGACCTCGCTCGCCAAGTGCCACCGAGCTGCAGCTCTCGGCCTCCCTGTAGGATGTGAGGGACAAGGGTGGAGACTGAAGGAAAAGACTCCCTGACTACAGTAAGAGCATTTTTCCTTTCAGTCCCTTTGCAAATGAACAAGGTGTCAGTTTATTGTGAAGGACATGTGTGCCCTTCTACAGATCCTCCTCGACACGGCGTGTCCTCAGAGGCCCCCTGAGAACACCATGGGCCACATGTGTCCTTCCAGTGCTAAGAGGATCCTTGGTCTGCCAGGGAGAGTTAAAAGATGGAGAGTTTTGAGAAGGAGTCGAACTGAACTTACAAAAACTCAACATGCTCTGTAGAAAGGCCATCCTCCTCAGCATTTTTGGAGATCAGGGCAGAAACTTACTGTGGCGCTACGTTTCTAAGAGAGGCCACCATCAAATTCCCCTATGGCACAAGGATGGTCATGTACATCGGCATAATGCTAAGACTATGGTATGAATGTCATCCAGCAATGGCCTTAGGGTGCCTATGGGTAAGATACCCTACAGTTCAACTCACAAATAATATACTTGAAGACCTCAGGATCCTTTTTCTAACAATGACACTCTCAGTCAGCTGGATTTCAAGGAGCTTTCTCAATGATGACACAACTCACACCAGAGCCTAAGGTGTGGATTCTGAGAGAAAACAGTTTCCAGTGCGGTTGGCCGTGCTGGGTAGGTTGTGAGCATTCTAACTAGCAGACCCAGGTGAGCTCAAGAGCAAACGGATATTTACTCTGTCCTTTGAACTGGCAATTTACAGGGAATTCTTGACATCTGCCCCACGGATCAGGGGGACAAGAGGGTTTCAATGACAACACGTGAAAGTGTAGTGCTCCTTAGCGGGAAGTTTTACAAATACTTAATTTAACTCAACGGGCACTTCCTAAACACTTGGTCTGGGCCGCCCTCATCAGCGCATGCCAGAACTGCCAAGGAGAGTTAGCGCGGGCAAATACTAATTCAAGAAAATGTCAATGTTTTCCCTTCTCCCACCCACAGTCTTTCGTTTTGTATGCTCCTAACTGGCTTAAATGATTCCACCACAATAAATAATGCGATAATGCCACATACTAAATAATGCCCCAAAGTGGCTGTCTTTGGGGCTCACTGGCCTGAACAGATGTAGACTGCCGGAAGGAGTGAAGCCTGGTCTCCCCCGTCTGGCGGAGCATGCGGTAGCGGTGAAAGCTAACCGTGGCTGCGCTATCCTGGTTTCTACGGTCTATCTGCCTAGAGGGTCCCTCGCTGGCCTTTCTGCGCAAGTGATAAACCCGGCGGCTGAGCTGAGAGCAGCCATTCAGATCTTCAGGCTGCCTTCGCATCCCCATTTTGGATTAGAACAGGAGTCCCCATCAGGGCGATGCACAGAGCTGTTTCTAGCATTTACCTGTTTTATAACTGCGGCGGACATGGATGACTACTGTCTATTCATGGCTCAAGACCAAGGTCTCATCTTCCTCCCTGACTCTGATCATACTACTTGGATGACTCACACAGTTCACAAAGTTTTCAAATGTCCAGAGTCCTGAACTGCTTGCTGGGGAGTCACAAAGTTATTCTTTATTCAGTCAAACCATAGCACTGACAGCCTACTGTGTGCTGGCCTCACTAGTGGGGCGCCTGGGTGGCTCAGTGGGTTAAAGCCTCTGCCTTTGCCTCAGGTCATGATCCCAGGATCCTGGGATAGAGCCCCGCATCGGGCTCTCTGCTCAGCAGGGAGCCTGCTTCCTCCTCTCTCTTTCTGCCTGCCTCTCTGCCTACTTGTGATCTCTGTCTGTGAAATAAATAAATAAAATCTTAAAAAAAAAAAAAAGGCAGCTCACTAGCTAATAAGCAAGCAGAGCCTGACACAGCTCCCACTATGGGCAAGCACTTCCAAATAAAGAAGGGTTAGTCTGGCATGTATTTACTAGTGCTTTCTGTGGGCCTTTAGCTATCCTGGAAACAAGACACACCAGACAAGGTCCAACCATGGCAAATCTTGCCTCTCTCCTCTGGGAGCTCTAAGAGCACCTGAGTGTCCCCTCCCCCACAGCAGGTGCAGACCCTGGGAGAGCTGGGTGATGGGTCCCATGGCTGCTGAGAGGCCTTGAGGGAAAAATGAAATAAGCTGTACTCATTTGCGATGTGTTTTAATGTTTGGCCTCATTCAAAGAGTCAGAAAGTTTAAAAGTAATGTGATCTGTTTCAGCTGTTGGTCCAACAATCTTCTGGATTGTTACCAGTCTTTCCCTAAGGTCCTTGGTTTCATTTTAAAGTAGCAAAATACAAGTATCTTAATGCCTATAAAATGAACCAGAAAGAATACTTCTTTGAAAACTACTGACTTCCAAGCATAGCAGAGATGATGTTTATTCGCTTTCTTCTGCTGACTTCGTTTTATATGCTAGCCCCGTGCTAAATCTGGGACATTTCACTGCTACTTTAAATATTTAAGTTTACCCGTAAAGCAAATGCAAAGTAAAACAAACAAGCTAAGTGGAACAAAATGAAAAACAATCACACATTTTCTGAACTTTAAGAAAACCCTAGATACACTGTGTTTTATATTTTCTGTGGTAAACTTAGCAGGCAAAGGGGAAAGGCATCCTTTGTCCTTAACTTAAAATATGCAGTATGGCAGGTGTAATGCTGGCCAGTCTTCCTTCTCAGATACTTCCGCTCACACGGTCTGTGGTCTGTGTCTAAAATAGCTAATGTGCTTTTAACCACTGAATGACACTTCTCTATTATAGAAAAACAAAGCAATTTTTACCAATGTTTGAACAAATGATGTATAAAATGAAAAGATAATTTGTTTTTATAGCTCTCTGCCAAGCTCTATAGCAGGCTGCCCAACCTGCAAACAATTTATTCTGTAAGAAATGTCACTAAATAATGACAAGGACTCACAGGTCAAACGGATTTACATTACATAATTTAAATGTCATTCCAGGAAGACCTGATGGCATTTCGAACAAATAATCTCATTTATTTTTGAAGCTCTAAGCTTCAACAAGTTAATTACTGTTGAACTAATGGGTAAACTGAGCATTATAATATAATGTGTGAACATTTGCTTTATCTACACTTCAAAAATTTATAGAATTATGCAAATACCACAAAATGATTCATTAAATATAAAAGAGGCTTATAGGCATTTAAGGTCTGAACTTAACCTTCATCATATTTAAAATATCCGGTAATTCCTTCTGTTTTGATAAAATGCTAAGGAAGTTTGGGCCATTTTCTTTGTCCTATTGAGAAAATATTGTATATGTGGGCTTCATCACTGAAGAGGCTGCTGCTAGTGAAAAATCTTCTAAAGCAAAAAAAAAAAAAAAAAAAAATCTTCTAAAGCCCTGTAGTTAAAATGTCACATCTCAAAATATTCAAATCTGTTAGAAGTGTCTTAATTGCACAACGTCAGAGAAGAATTTCAGGAACCAAGTCTGAAACATTCAGAGGTCACAAAGGAACGAGGTATGAAGCCCGCCGTTGTGGAGTTTGGCCCCATGGCTTCCTAGTCACACAGAAAGCCCAACAAGGCTCCAGGCTCACTGAAAGTGATACCAGAACGTGAAAAAAACAAAAACAAAAACAAACCCTCAAATACCAAAAAGCCAACATACCAGGTTTTTAGTCTTTGTATTTTGGAAACATCAGCAAAAAGGAGTTAATATGAACATGGGCAATCAAATCTGGTGGGAGCAACAGGCGACCCGCCCATGGAAGGGGTGGGGGGAGTGGCCTCCCAGACCTTCCAGGGAAGGTTCTGGGGCTGGCTGAGACAACATGTCCTCACTGATTAACGAGGGACTGGATCTCAAAGTGTTCTTAATTTTATACTTAAATTTAAATCTCTACTCTAGGGGTGCCGGGGTGGCTTAGTCGGTTGAGTGTCTGACTCCTGATTTCAGCTCAGGTCATGATCTCAGGGTCAGGAGATGGAGCCCTGTGTCAGGCTCCACACCCAGCATGGAGCCTAGGATTCTCTCTCTCCTTCTGCCCCTCTTCCCACCTCTTTCTTTCCCTCTTAAAAAAAAAAAAAAGGCCACCCATTTGCATGTTCATCATCATGTCCTATATATATAGCTGGTGCTCAGTAATGAGCTGCTCAATTGTACTCATAAGTATATGAGCTCAGAGAGAACTCCATGTATCAAGGCATTCAATATTTTCACAGAAATCGAATCCCTCTGGGATGGCCCCTCTGCTGTTAAGAAGTGGTATCCGAATGCCCTTTATCTTCCACGGAGGACATCTGGTTAGCTGATAGAAGGTCATACCCGAGCCCCTCCAAAAGAAAAGAATGAAGTCTTGCTGAGATGATGGAACCTTTCAATTTACCCTCCAGCCCCGAGAAGCCCAAGTGAACAGTGGGCAAGACCTAATCACCCAATGGACGCTCAGGGTCCCTGGCGCACAAGAGCGATGTCTAAGGCAGGCGTTACAGTGGGTCTGCCCCAGTGCTAAGCACGCAAAGCAGAGGCTAGGACATGGCGGGTGAACTTCCTCCTAACGCTTCCTGAGGGAGGTGCCCTGCGCTGTCATGGACGGTCACTGGAGGTTCGCCTACAGTTTCTGCAGGTCACTGTTTCTCATCCTGACTCATCTTCAAGGGCAGCCATCCTGGGATGGAGGGTGCCTCCCTGCCCCCGTATGCGCTGGCCGAAGAGGGGCACGGCCGGTACCGCGGCGGCTGGCTGAGAACAGCAGCACACCGGGTGGAGAGGGGGAGGCACTCCTTCCTCACTGACAAGGCTGGGTCCCCACGGAAGGCCTGGGGGCTGCCCTGAGACAATGTCAGACTTTCAGACACACGCCACGTATCCTCAGGCCCGTTCTCCAGCCCAGCTCCACCCTACTCGTGTCACAGGCACATGTGACCGATAAAAGTACTAAGATGAAAGCTGAAGGTCATATTTTATATTTCAAAAGCAGAAGAAATCTGGGTGAGTAAAAAGAATATTAAATATATTCCCTTGTGTTTGGAATGGAAGGCGACAGACCAGAGCTGATTTAAATGTTGATTTAAACAAATACATTTTGTGTCTAAATAGACCCTATCCTGGCATATATTCATCATCACTTAGCTTATTTCGCGAACATGCCCAGCAGCTATATTTTGCAAAAACAATAATTTGGATTTGAAGAATTTTAAGAGGAAAACAAGCAGGAGTAGATCACAACAGAACCAACATTTTGGAACAATACAAAGCTTTCCAATTGCTGAGGATTTTTTAAAAAGTAAAAAGAAAATGTCTCCATACAGAGGGAGGACCACGTTAATGAGAGGAGAAAGCACAGAACAAAGATCGCTTTCCCAAATGAGAGAAATAGCAGACTAGCAGACAGTCTTCTTTATACCTGGGATATATCTCTCATCCACAATTTTTCAGAACCAGAAATGTCACTTTAAATAATCTTCTGTGAGGACAGGCATGGAAATAGAGGCTCTCTGGTGAGCACACCCAGGCCGACACTGTCAAACACAACCAGGGATCTGCTAGAATGTATGCTGACTGACACTACGACTCATTCCCCTACGACTGGGGAGTGGGGGTGGGCTGCTTACAGCAACGACTGAGGTTGATCTGCCAGAGCTGCCGGCTTTGGGATTCTACCAGAAAGCAGGTGCCCTGCACATTCGTATTGACAGTACAATTTCAAAAACAGAAAATATCAGCCTCACCTTCAGATGTATGTGTCATAAATTTCCAGCTGACTATAGTTAATGCAAAAGTAATTAGCTTTTCTTTATACGAATAACCCTCTTTCCTCATACACAATAAATACTGAAGGAATTATTTACTCTACAATTGTCTGCCATGATTTAAAGTTAAATAAATATATAAAGACAAAGCCTGCTTTGAAATCTCAGCACAGGAAATATATGAAAAATTATACTCCCTGCATCTAGTCAGAGCCAGTCCGACATTGGGACCAAATCCATGTATATATTTTAGACATAAATCTCTATAAAAGCCACGTATTGCACTCAAGAGACCCACGCTATCAAACATTTACCATCTCTTAATACACACGCGGTGCTAAACTGTACCGGTTAGCCAACATCAGTCACGAGCAAGTGCCAATATGGCTGCTAAAATTCTAAGGGACGGAGACGGTACAGCAGATGCCTTCGGAGTCACATAAGATCTGTGACATCTATTTACATGTGAGGAATTACACTGCTGCTTTTTGGTTATAAAGCAGGGAGTACAGTAGTACGGGGCACAGGAATACTGCTCTGGGTAGAAAAGTTTCTTTGTGCTGGTGGGAGACCGGTCTCCCTAAACAGAGTTGGTCCTGACGCCGAATGCTGAGGCAAAGCAGCAGAGCGCAGGCACCGGTAAGACCCGATACAGTTCCAAACAACCATGACGTTCTAGAGGGAAGCCTTTGTAGTTTCAGTTTCCTTTAGCTCTAGGCTTGGGTAGTATGCTTAGTTAAAATGCAAGGTACAAGGAGCTAGTAGGACTCTCACTGTGGTTTACAGTGTCATTTTTACATGATTAGCAAGGAAGGAATACTTCCTTGGGTCAGTAATCACAGAAAATCGGGATGGTATTAAAATGAAAGAAATGATCAAGGTGAAATTGGCTGAGAGTATAAAGCTTTCCTTCCATTATCCTCCAGCTGTTTTCCTCTCCGTGTGGGTTTTCCCCCTTCTTTGTGAGACTGTGGTTAGAGAGAATATTTCTTGGATGGAAAGGAATTATTTCCAAATACAGAGTTTTAAAGAAAAACTTGAAAATGAATGTATCTTCACAATTAGATTCAGAAAAAAGGAAACACCAGGTGAGGTCTACAGTGACTCTTAAAAGGCACTTTACATTTTAAAGGTTAAAAAAAATCCTCTTACTTAATCCAGTTCATCAGCTCCACTGTGTCTGGATCATAGAATTCTCTCAACTCGGAGAGTTCATCCATCATTCCTGGCCAGAACTGAAATTAAAAACAAAACAAAAACAAAAACAAAATCCACCCCCGCACCCACAACTATGGCTAAGATTCAAACGAAAGAGGAGAAACTGCGTAGAACTTGGGAGCTACATGGATAGGACGACAGCAGCAGGAGAACGACCTCATTTCCACCATCCGCCCTCCTGGCATCAGGCGAGCCAAAGTCTGACACCAGTTCCCCAAATGGTCTTGAGCCCAAGCTGATCAGGGTGGGAGGGGTCCTCAACTTTTTAAAAAGAGCTTTTATTTTACTCTAGTGAAAATGCTGTCGTATGTGACGTTCATATCTAGGCCAACGTTAATTTGGAGAGGACAGGAATGGCAGCCACCAGGAAGCTCACAGGGTATCAGACACTAACTTCGGTCGTGCCATCTACCCTCCGAGACGACGGAAAGTGCCCTCCCAAGACAGCACGGCTGTGGAGCTGCGAACATGCTCTGGAACACAGAATCTCCTTCACCCCCACAGCTACCCAGGGAGCTGCTGTTCACTTTATTTTACTCTTCTGCAGATGCTGGCTTGGAGAGATGACTTGACCAGGTCACAAAGGGGCAGAGCTACCGCTAGAAACCTGACTCCACATCCAGCTCCCTCCTCACTGGGATTACAGCATCTGCACTGGAAATTTGGACAAATGCCCTGATGTGTTTTAATGTAACTGCGGGTACAATGGGAGAGAAGAGTATTGGAAAGCAGGACTCTCCAGGAAAATCTGGTGCACCTGAATATTCTATTTATGCCACTGTGGCCTCCTACTCAACTTGAGTTAGTTAAGGTGATGCAGAGAAAGTGTAAACATCCCACTCCGAGCTCCATGGCTTTTCTAACATAACTGCCTGCTTAATTCAACAGTTAATTACATGTTCACTGCTGTATCAAATGATGATCGGCTAAGAAGCCCTGATCATCTATATACACCCTAGGGTGAACAGCAGAATTCCTATGTTGGAAGAAGGCCACTGACAATGGGTCTGTGCTTCATTAATGTGGAGAATGTAGTAACTGTACTTCAGAACCACTAAGTGGAACCAGAGTGGTACCCGACTGGCTGGGGGCTGGGCGCCAGCCCTGTCACTTTATCTTGTCATCTCATCTTCAGCCATTTTTAGTGCTCCTTCTCATCTTGTCCCCTGGGTATGTGAACAAGGAAAACTGCTGGTGACAGAAAACCAGGTATCAGCACTACCGGTTCCAAGTTTTAGAAGAGATGTAATCATAGTGATTCCATGATACCTATGTAATATTTCAGTTGTCCCTATTAATTTCGATAATCAACAGAATGCCAACTTTTTAATGATATGTCCTCATTCCTTTAGTATAAAACATATCGAAATCTATGAATTCAATGGGTATTGCATATTTTGCTAGCTTGGAAGTTGCTGCTGTTAATTCTGAAAATGTTCAAATCTAGTAACACCGTCTTGTGATAAACTTTTTAAACATGATAAACGTGAAAATAAGTGTTGGATCACTAACTGTTCCTTCTAAATGGTATTTCAGCAATGCCAATAAGTTCATCAACACGAGGGTAGTAATTTTATTAAACTCCTGGTTTTAGAGTGAAGTGCATGCTTTTCCCTTTTAAAAAGGACTGTCCTAAAGAGACATACAGCAAAACTGCTAGGAACGAGAAAATCTGAACTCCTCATTACAATTGCTCCATGAACCTCAAAGTCAGGCTTTGAAATCCAGTTTATTTTACTTATAGGTAAATCTTCAACAGCTGTTTTCCAGTTTCCTCAGTTTCAGGGTACTTCTTAATATATGTAATACCTCTATTGTCTTTGTGATTTCACATTTTGAGAGGCTGGAATATCTAGACTGCTTTGTGTAGTGAAAGCTGGACTTTCTCCTGAAGTCCAGGCCTGAGGAGGATGGAGAAGGGCTGAGAAGAGCTACGCTAATGCTAGGCTAATCTCTGGAGGGATTCTTCTGAGTTACTCTCTTACTCAAAGAATGTCTGTGTAGATTTCCTGGAAATGATGGGTTCTTTTGGTGCTATCACTTTTTTTTTTTTTTTTTTAATAGTAATGATTTTCAAGAGGGGTGGGCGGAGGGATTTGGCTCCATGCCAAGGGGAGGCTTCCCAATGTCTGGAGATTTTTGATTGTCAGGACTGGAGGGAGGTGCTGTTGGCAACAAGGGGGTAGAAAGCAGAGTTGTTGCTAAACATCCTGCAACACACAGGTCAGCTATGACAAGGAATTACCTAGCCAGAGTGTCAACAGCGCCAAGGCGGAGAAGCCCAGTTCTCTGCATTAGCCCCACCTAGAGGGCCCAGGACACACACATTTCTGGACTCGACTCCCAGAGCTTCTGATTCAGGTCTGGTTTGGAGTGGGACCCAAACATCTGTGTTTATGACAAGTTCCCAAGTGATGCTGATGCTGCTTCTCTGGGGACCACACTTTGGGAAACAGTGCTGTACCGTGTAGTTTATTTCTCCTACACTCTCCTTCCTCAATTTTACCAAGAACAAGAGACTTAAGTCCTCAAATAGCTGTAAAAAAAAAAAAATCAGTAAAATTCCAAATACATAGCTGACACTTAAGAACTCAGCCTACGCACAGAGTGACTGTAGGAAAGAGACCGTCATAGTGTGCGTACATCGTTAGCGGGAGCCAAGAAGCACAGTGAGCTCAATCTTTCCTGTGAGGAGGGTGTTTTGTCACTCAGAGCCAATGTGGAGAGGTCAAGCTACCTCCTTCGTTATTAAACATACACTCTGTTTAGTCTTTAGTCATTGCTTTCCAGAGCTTTGGAAGAAGTTTCATTTATTTACATGAGAGCTATAAAATTCCCAGAGGCCAGGTGGAAGAAATAACCTATTTCTATGTTTTCCAGTATCGGAGTTAGCACAGCGCTCTGCCTGCAACAGTAGATGCTTTGATAGATAGGAACACGATAGAGCATAAATTTTTGAAATATTTACAGTAGAATCATCCAATATAGTGATGAGCAAACATGATTTTTAGCCTAAAACGTTTGGCTTCAGATAAAATCTTATGTGAAAGTATAAGCAAATAAAACCAAACGCTGAGCTGCTCTAGCTGACCCTCTCCTTGGGTGACCCCCCGTAGCACCCCCTTCCCCCAGCCCAAGTGAGGGGCTATACACAGTAGAGTAGGACATCTATTGTTCTAACATAAAACCAAATTTGAAGGAAAAAAAATACGTCAGATTCCTTAAAAAGAGGGTAAAAGCTCAACCAGATAGCAAGAGTCTGGGCTCCCTGCCCAGGTACAGATTCAAGCCTCTAAATTTCAAAGATGTGACAAAAGGATCACGAAATAGCCTGACTGGTGACTCCTTGTCTCTTGAGGAGCATTCTCAAAACGAAGCACAGTTAAAGTTATTTCAGAAATCAGTCACCTGAGAATACGAAGTTCATGATTTCCTACTCAAACTGAAGGACAGCTCATGAGGCTAATCTGGGACCATATATACCCAGCCTCTCAAAGATGATTTTAAGCATCTAATGAAATATGTAGGTTAAAGTAAGATGCATTTTAGGATCTCTTACTCTCTATAAGGCAGGTAACAGGGAAAAATTATTTTTCTACTTTATTCACCTCAGTATAGGTCTGAAAACACCTTTCTTTTCAGAATTTGCATCAGCTTAATAGTAAGTCAGAATCAAAATTAATTAGAAAAATTAAACTGTAGTTGTTTTTGCTATAATATTTTTACTTGTTAAATACTATTTGGGAAACAGATCAGTTTTCTTATCAATGCCAAGTGCCTTCATGAGAAGCAAAGGAGATATTTGTAACCTCTGCAAATCATTCCATTTGCCAATAACAGACAGAGTACATTGAGTCAAAGCAATTATTCTGCTAGATTAATGATGGAAAGAATGAGGAAAATCAGTCTTACCTTGTAGCACAGATACAGCAGTATTAATATCGGTACTGAATATCGCATTATACATATCTATATAAGAAAGACATTATTTAGATCACAGGTATTTTTGCCTTACAGTTTTGCTTTGTAAACACATAACTTCTTTCTTTTTAAAACAACAAAAATGTCCTTTAATGGAGCATGAGTCTCCAATTTGCCCAACAACTAAGTCAATGTTAGGGTCTGATTACTCATGAGATACTCATAGCTTCTACCATATTGCCGCCTTGTGAATATTTAGGGGAGAACAACTCAAAACTACATATTGTCATAACTGTACTTATTGTCATAACTGTACACTTATATATGCTCTAAGTATAATTTATAATGATAATAATAGTGATAGCTCCGGATAATGGGGTTATTGATGAGTTTTAATTTTCCTCGTATGCTTACAGTACTTCCAAATTCAGTATAATGAGCATATCTAAGTTACGGTTTGGGAAAAAAACAAATGATTTAAAAAATAAAATTAAGATTCAGAATAAAATTATTTAAAAAATAACTCCTTACAAAATCATAAGATGTCAGGGCACCTGGATGGCTCGGTTGGTTAAGTGTCCGATTCTTGATTTCGGCTCAGGTCATGATCTCAGGGCGGTGAGCTTGAGCCCTGCGTTGGGCTCTGCCCGGGGCATGGAGTCTGCTTAAGATTCTCTCTCTCCCTCTCCTTTTGCCCCTCCCCCTTCCCCTGCTTGCACTGGGCCCCCCCAAAATATAATAAAATAAAAAATCATAATGTGTCAGTTATCTATTTTCAGCAGTCTCTGTTTCATCAGACTGGTGAACAGGCAACTACTGAAAACAATAGGAACTGGCATGAAAGAAATCCTAAAACTCATAAAAATGAAAATGAAATAGCAAAGGGACAGCACTGACCCTCTTTGGGTTATAAAGACGGATCGACCTCAGGAGTAACTCCCATATCTCGGGGCTGCATAAGCCGAACGATGCGAACACACACATGTGTGACGTCCAGAGGTACTTCATTCTGGAAAGACAGAGACAGGAGAGGTGGACCCATGCCAACTGTGGACAGACCCGCAGTGTGACGCAGCTGTGCCGTCTGTGGGAGGAAAGTCTGACTGAGGCTGTGTGGGCCCGAAGGGTTAGTTATGAATTTCATTGCCTTTTGAGAAAATCATATAAGTAAAAATGGAGGGTTATTAGTAATGAGGAAAAGACTGGTTACTAATAATATTTAATACTAGAGAAGATGGTAAACAAGGACATTTTTATGGGAACCATAATTATCAGTGAAGAGGACTGTGAGTACCTAAGCTGCATTGCTAAAGCATGTCAGGTAAAGAGTGATCGAACAAAAAAAATCAATCCAGCAAACAGGTAAAAAAAAATACCTCATTGTACTCAATGCCAAGAATCCAAACAGAATGGTATGTATTAGGTTGTAAGCGGTTTCTGGTTTCAGGAGGATCGTGCACTTCCCCATCTGACCCGGGGGTTGCTGGCTTGTAGAATCACTGAATAAAACAGCACACATACAAAACTGAAGCTGGATACATCATTTTAAGTTAGTTAAATCTTTTTTAAAGATACCAGAAACTTATGCCTTCATGTATTTAGAAATGTGTTACTGCTCTAAGATAAAATGAATCAACATATATCAAAATTCTGAATTTGTGAGGATAAAACTGTTATAATGCATTAATAACTAGAATACAACAAATTTCATTTTGAGTAAAAATTTAGAATGCTTTAACCCTTTAAATTAAAAGGAAGTAGAAAAAATTCTTTTGGGATCACTTAAATTACAAGATTTCTTTAGAGATATTTCATGAGTTACTAGCATTTTACAAGTTTTTACAAATAAGAAAAGAGAAAAACAAATCCATAAACATGGAAATCAGTTCCCTTCTGAACAAATGATCACATTTTAGCCACCCAATACCCATTAAAGATCTCTAACATGATTTTTTAAATCAAATTTGGCTACATTAGAATAATTAACCCAGAAAATGAATAATAATTCTTTATCATGTCAACACTCAATTCATATTCTATTTTCCATTAATGCCACTGCTTTTTTCAGGTGGTTTCTTTGAATTAGGACCCACGGCTTTCACGCTGCATTTCATCAATGTCTCTTTAAATTATTTTCAATCAATACAAGTGCCCTCCACTTGGAGGTCGTTTTTTGGCAGAAGGAAATGTATCATTTGTCCTTTAACTACTCCCACCTTCTGGATTTGGCTGATTGTCTCCTTGTGGAGGTGTTGAATACATTTCTCTATTCCCATGCTCCTTATAAACTTGAAATTAGATCTAGAGGTTAATTATTAGAGCCAAGTTCATTTATTGTGGCAAGAACACTGCACGGGGGATATGCTGTACTCTAAACTCATCACACCGGGGAAGAGCGCACTGTCCTATCTCATTGTCTGAACCTTAGAGACTCTGAGATGGGCGAGTGAGTTCGGCCATTGCACCTTCTGCTGTCAAGGGGATATGGAAACAGCAGGAAGGGCTGCCAGTTTAAGATAAAACCAGTACCTTTACAAGGCCCCACTTACCCTTCATAAAATCCAATAGACCTGGGTATGTATGATGCTTCCAGGCTACTAGAGAGTATTTCCTAGAAATCCTTTCACCACCCTACATTCCCATGAAAATCAAACTGATATACTCGGGGAATTTTCACCACTGGTAATAACCTTTACTTAGATGTTCTATATCACAACCCAAACTCTGGCTTCTATGTTGCTACTGAAAGAGTGCTCCAGACAAGGAGAACATATGTTCTCATCTCCCCTTGATACCTGAGAGAATTTTGCAACACCTCTCCCCATCTCCCCCGCCAAGCTGGAAAGCTCGAATCAGTCCCGTGAACACAGAGCCCCTGAGTTAATCCCCACACCGTCCTACCCTTTACACGAATGCAGATGTGTCGGGTAAACATAGTAGTATCATCCTTCCTAGTACTAAAATGATAGAAATACTCTGGATACTTGGCATTGATAAAATATCCTTCAAATGACTTAACAGTTATTTAATATTAAGATACTATAATTCTTACATCACTTTAATGAGCTTTACTTTAATGCTTTTCTTGTAATAAGGTTCTGATACCCCTACCTGGTAGATGAGGATGCTCTAAAATCTTTACCTACAATCATACAGCAAGTCGGCTTGCAGAGACGGCTCATAGATTCACACTGAGCACGGCAGACATTTTCACAAAAGACTGCAGGCCAACTGAACTTCCTGCTTTGCATGCAGTCTAGAGTCCTGTCGACACCTGGCGTGTCTGGAATAATATTAAATTACACTGTCTAGAATAATTTCCATCTATTTTCACAGGGCTAAATTTTATCTTGGGCAAGATATCGGGCTAAGAACACTTCTGAAAGATACTAAAATAGGTTATAGTCAATGAAGTATTTTCATGGTTCAATGTGGCTTCACTCTTAATAATCATAAAACATCTCAACTGATCTGGACTCGTGCTAATGCCCTTTCCCAGCACGGCTCTCTGGTGGCTGCGAATCACAGCTCACCAGCACCTTAATTGGCAAGATAACTACAGAGAAAAGGGCTTCCTTCTGAGCTTCATTAAGTTTTCACAAATGACAGTAGCTTCAATTTCTTACACTTAATTTTCTTTCAATTTAACATGGGTAGTAAATGCAAAAACCTCCATCAGCTTTGTAGGCAGGTATTCTACAAGCTTTAAAAAAGTCTTTATACTCCCTCACTCTTTCTTTTAGCAGACGAGTAGACATGTTCAGCCTTTTAGACACAGTCAATTATTACTGAAGACTTTGGCAGATGCTAACAGTTACAGTCCACTCCCCTTTTACAAGCCCCTGAGCAAGATGCAACAAAACACACAAGAGTTAACTCTTGATATTTCATGAGCAATAACAAAGGCAGCTAGAAGAAAGGTAGAAAAACAACAGGAAATTAATAACGAGAACAAAGCAGAGATTCTGAGTCAGTAACAACACCAGCGAATGACAGCTAAAATCTACAAAATATTCTAGGAGAGAGGCAGCATTCTAAGTACTATTATTTTAACTTATTTACTCCCCACAAAACCCCGCAGAGTAAGTCCCCTGGGTATCCCCATTCCATAATAAGGGCAAGAGAGAACTGCTCAAAGAGGACCTTGTTCCCAGACCAGTCTCTACTGCATTGCCTTTTTGCTGTCTCTTATCTGGTCAACCCTTAAATACTCGTGTGGGGTCCACTCTAATCTGATTATGATCCCCCTTTGAGCTGAACCATACTACCCTGTCTGAGGTCTGATATTTTGAACTTCAACTTTTTTCTGCCATTTTTCTCTAACACAGATCAAGTTCATTAAAGCATGGGAGAGGTTGCTGAAACATGCCGTACCTGAGATTATGGAAGGCGACAGCTAAGGCTGCCATCACTGTGATGGACAGAACAAATATGTAAGCATAAAAGAGGAGAGTATCTGAAAGCCTTCCGAAGGTATTGAAAGGTAAGAGGCCAAACGCTTCTTCACACAGGTATAGATTTGCATCAAAATCTCTAGGGAACAAACGAAAAGAAAGCAAAGTATTAAATTCAGTACAAGACAAGTAAACTACACTTTTTTCCTCAAAATGAACCTGGATTTTATAGTTGAAGGCATAATGATAACTTAAGTTTTAAAGTCCCTGCTGATTCAATATAAAAAAGCAAACATAAATTTTAAATTCAGTCATACCTTGTTGCTCCAAACCCAAATTTTGCCTTCAGAAATTTAAATATGTGTTCGTCTGACTTCAGATCAAGAATTTTCTATCAGGGAGGGAGAAAATGAAAATTGTTATGAGTGCCTTATGCGTGGTTTCCTGATAATTTCCCACTGAATACACATATTCAGTGTCCAGTTTCACAGGATTGTGTGCACATGTGTTTATAAAATCAGCAAATATTCTCAATAGTTGTTAGAAGTGAGGGATTCTTTTTTTTAAAGACTGTATTTATTTGACAGAGAGACATAGCAAGAGAGAGGGAACACAAGCAGGGGAGTGGAAGAGGGAGAAGCAGGCTTCTTGCTGAGCAGAGAGCTCAATGCAGGGCTCTATCCCAGGACCCTGGGATCATGACCTGAGCTGAAGGCAGAGGCCTAACCCACTGAGCCACCCAGGTGTCCCAGAAGTGAGGAATTCTAACAGGAGAACTTTCAAGCTCCCTCTGTTCCTTTTGTTCTTTTTTTTAAAGCAGAATCATTTTTTCAAACCATCTTAACGTGTTAGTTCAACATGTAAAATAGATAAAAGATGAGCTTCTTTGGTCTCAGGGAGAGGGAGAGGGCTGAAGCCTGGCAGAGTACAAATGTTTTGATCAGAAAACCAGTGATATGATGATCTAAAACCTCAAACAAATACAGAGCCCACAGGGCCTGTCTGGCTTTGGGGTTTCTGTCTGCAGACACAACTGACAGAAGACTCAGCCACACAAAGACAATGGAGGCCCCCGTGGTGGCCTCCGGGGGAACTGACAAACGCCAGTGCACATCATTAGTGATTATAACTCATATAATTTTATTTTTACTATATGGCTTATAAAAATCCATCGGCCATAGATGGATAAAGAAGTTTTTTACCCATAGATGGGTAAAGATGGGTTTAAAAAACCCATAGATGGGTTTCTTTTTTACCATAGATGGGTAAAGAAGTTTTTCCTTCTGTCAGAAGGAAAATGAAGATAGAAAAGAAAAGATGAATCTGGGAAGTGAGGTTAGTACCTAAAATATATTCGCTAGAGATGAGCCACAAATTTGGGCTTACACATTAAACTAGCAAATGCAGACGGAGATAAAAGCACAGGTTCTAAGATTAAAACAAACCAATTGCTCAAAAGAGATCCTAACACTCCTAGAACTGAGACTGAAGAGAAATTTTCCCCATGGCTACAGTAAAAACAGCAGGAGTCTCAAAGAAGATTTTTTCTAATTCCTCTCATTGTACATAGTTGGCAAGACATCAAGTACAATTCAATAGATGTTATTCTTCGGGAAGTCAAGAATCAATGGTCCGGGCAGGCAGCTCTCTCCTGACTTAATCCAGGCACAGATCACTGAGTATCTAGAGTGGGGGAATGGATGAACTGCGTATCTTTCAGCCAATCCCTCAGAAATGCTGATTGCTCTGCACAAATAAGCTTTTGATAAGTACTGAACTCTGGGGTTTAAGAACAGAGTGACAAGGACCCAGAGTGGAAGTGTTTAATGCGGCTGGATGAGTAAGAGTCTTTGATAGTCAACAGACAGGAAGAGGGACTGCCATTCTCCTATGGAAGAGAAGGAGTCTGTCATGTACATGCAGATGTCTCCTGTCCTGAAACCAGCCTTCTAGGAGGGGCAGAATCATCTTAATAAATCACTGTGCTTCGGATAGTACAGTTAGTTCATTTATCTCCTTTTTCTCAAAGTAAGCTTCACACTAAATGTGGGGCTCAAACTGACGACCCTGAGACCAAAAGTCGCATGCTTCACCAACTGAGCCAGCCAGATGCCCTGCCAGTTTATTTAATTTGACCCAATAAAAAATCACGTCATCTGTTTTTGGTACCACAGTGCAAGAAAATGCTCTCTTCAAAAGCAGAATTTTTTAAATTTAGAGAAACACTTAATGCTTTTAAAGTTGAGCTTTTACAAAAAGTTTAATAACTCAGAAAGTGAGTTCAAGCTAGGACATATTAAAAAGAGTGAATAGGGGCGCCTGTGGCTTAGTCTATTAAGCTTTGGCTCAGGACATAATCTCAAGGTCATTGGATCAAGTCCCATGTCAGGCTCTGTGCTCAGCGGGGAATATGCTTCTCCCTCTCCCTCTGCTCCTACCCACCTCCACTCATGCTCCCTCTCTTAAATAAATGGATAAAAAAAACTTTAACAAAGAGTAAACAGAAGTCAGTCACTAAAATCAAGAAAACAACAGTTACTGAAACAAAGTTAAAGCTAAGCTTGTTACAAATAAAACTGGAAATTCTGTAGTAATGTAAATTAAAGGTCATTTTATTAACCTACCTTTATAATATTGTTGAGGAAAAGTGTCAAACATAAAACTGCAAATAAATGTAACAACAGTTTCCCAAGCCTATTTAGGAAGTTTCCAGTCTTCAGATTTTTCTAGAAATTAAAACAGTTGAGTTTTAATCCTTACGTTACTTCATAAACATTTAAGATGAGATTACTTCAGGATTTAAAACATTAGATCATGCAACATAGAAAATATATGTGGAAAATAGAACCTAATTTTTATGAGGTTACAATGTCTTAATATTTGTACATTTCTAACATAAGAGTAAATGAATTCCTTAATAAAAAGCTTCCAGGAGCACCAGGGTGGCTCAGTCAGTTAAGCTGCTGCCTTTGGCCCAGGTCATGATCCCAGGGTTCTGGGACTGAGTCCCGCATGGGCTCCTTGCTCAGCCGGGAGCCCGCTTCACCCTCTCCTCTCCACTTGAGCTCTCTCTCTCCCTATCTCTGTCTTTCTGTCTCTCAAATAAATAAATAAGATCTTAAAAAAAAATAAAGTGCCTCCTTAATTATTTCACTTAAAAAAATTAATAATAATAAGCTTCCTAAGATCAGAAAACTGTCCTTGTCTTTCTTTCTCTTTTTAAGACCTTTGCAACCAGAGTATGGAGTCTGCCAGAAGGTACTCAAGATACACTGAATGAACAAATCTTGCGATCACTGACCCATTAATTCATGTAGCACAGACACAGCCATAACCCAATTAAAGACCTATCTGTATAAAAAAGGGTAAATTGTGCTCTTTGATATATAATGGTTTTCTTACAACCCTTAGATAACTTTACAGATTAAGATATTAAATATAATATCTAAAGAGTTAAATTGCATGATGTTTATTTATAATTAAAGTTAGAATGAATGAGAACTACTGTTTCAGATAATCAACTAAAGCCTGTTTAAAAGTCGTTGTGACAGCTTGGCCATGACAGCTCTCACTCCAAAGAGAAAGGATTTATTCTTCCCAAAGCAGAAAGTAAAACAGCTTCTTGATATAAAAGTGGTTATGAGAAATGTTTCTCATATGCTCATGAGAAAGAAAACAGGCTTTATGACACTATATGAAGAGAAACAACGGACTCTTAATTAAATCCCATGTAACTTTAAGAAATCTGAATTACTGAATAAAGCCAAAAGATCAGGCCAATGTTTTCAAACGTGACACCCTAGGAAAGGTCCCCATACTTCTAAATTTAAGTCCTGTGATTCTCGAGATTCTGAGTGAATTTTAATTCACTTACAAACCAACAGCATGATATGGAAGGATGGGGTGAAGAGCTGCGCGGCTCCATCACTAATACGGTGCTGCCAACTTAAAAGACACCGCGACGAACACCCCCCCCCCCAAGCAATAGCTTCTTCTTACTCTTGAATTCATACACAATAAAATTTAAAGATTTTTGCTCTTTTATTTCAACTTTCTATCAATGGCATTCAAATAAACATCTTTGGCTAATCCCTGAACTAAGATTCCAATTCTCTAAGAAAAGAAACATGTCAAAACGAAGGGATGGCACAGCAGAAAGCTACAAAGCAGAAATGCTTTCCCATGCATGTTTAAAAGACACCTAAAAAATGACCTCAGTGCTTTTCAGAGGGAATGTGGTCAGACATTTTCCTTTGTGTGCTGTATGAAAATAAGGCCCAACTACCCACAGAATTAAAAAAAAAAAAAAAAAGGACACAAATATGTCCTACCTGAAGTTTTCTTGCTATTAATACTGAAAGGTTGAAACTGATAAGCAGCGATCCGAGAATCATAGAATTAAAAAACTGGAGGATGCAGACCAGGAGCAAGCCTGTCATCTGGATGCCATACAGCCACGTCGCCTGCAACAAGGGAAGATGAGATGGTGAAATAAATACATGGGTTTTATCAAGAGACCAGCACATGCTGACACGCTGGCTGGATACATTTCGAATCACAAACAACACAGGGGGCTTCAAGCAGTTCAGTCTAAAAACAAGTCCCCCAAACCGAATCATTTACATCCTGTATTTATCTTTGAATTATACAGAACTTAAAATCTTGTAGTATTAATTAAGAAGAGAATAAACAGATAATAGGAAGTACAGGTAGCAAACAATGGCATAAACATATTCTGGAAACGGGCAAATGCAATCTGCAGCCTTCCATTTTCTCCAGAATTCTTTTATAGTTACTGTCTACAGTACTTCTTCATATTCTGTGATTTCTGAATGTTCCGCACTGCAGACCTGTGTCCTTTATTGCTGCATTTCCTGTGTGTGTGCTGACTTAGATTAGATGGACAATTCCTCCCAGAGTGAGGCCTTTGACTCCCTGCCTCCTGGGTCTGGAGCGGGCAGCACAGTGCCGAGGTCAAGAACGTAAGCCCTGAGGTCACTGGCACCTGTGCTAGCTATAGCGCTGATTCTGATGCAAACCAGCTGTGGGGCCTTGACAGGCTGGCTGGGGTTCATGCAGAACAGGGGTGATGACACCTTCTTCAGAGCTGCCGTATCGGCCTGGCATAAGGACTGGATGCAGTGATGTTTTAAAATGCCTAGCACATAATGAGCTCTCACTAAAGACCGCTCTTGGTGTAGAAGAACTGCTGACAGGTTGATATTGACAGATGCAAAACTCAACCAACTTCAACACAGAAAATATGCCACAAAGAAAAAATGACAGCCTCTAATAAACAGCTGATACATTTTTTTCTTTTTAAAAGACTTATATATTTACTCGAGAGAGAGAGAGAACACAGGAGTGTTAAGCGAGGGGTCTGGGGAGAGGGTGAGGGAGAGAGAGAATCCCAGGCAGACTCTCCACTGAGCGCGGAGCCAGAGGTGGCTCGATCTCAAGACCCCGGGACCATGACTTGAGCCAAAATCAAGCATTGGACACCTAACTGAATGAGCCACCCAGGTGCCCCAAGACTTGATACTTTCTCTCCTCTTTGAAATTGGACAATTCCATACTCTTATTCGCTTATGAAATATTCTGCTCCTATCAGCAAATCAGATTTCCTCATAGTTTTGTTTTCTTCGCCTCAAAGGAAACAAATCTCTTTCTAGCACCTAAAGGCCTGGCCTGCCACAGTTCAGTGCTTTTGGTTGGTGTTAACAGAAATTTGGAATTTAGGATTCTAAAGATACAATACTTTATTGTAGGAGACTTAGAAAATCCAGGAAAACATAAAAAGAAATAGTAATTGATGGAAAGGTGGGCTCTAAAATCAAAATCTAACACCATTACCTACAGAAATAATATTGATTTCATAGTGGTGTGTGATATTTCATGTAACATTTTACTTATTTCACATTACATTGTATCATTTTCTCACGTCAAGGACTATTCTGTGAAGACTTAATTTTAAATGGCTACGTAACATTCTACCAGATGCCATGATTTGTCTGCCAGTGGCTCATTTGTTTCCAGCTTCTTATTATTGTTGAAATTAATGTTACGAACATCTTTTTAAAAAAATTCTCAGATCATGGTATCTGGTTACACTCATCCACCCTTATCTGCCAGGGATGTGTTCCCAGAGCCCCAGTGGATGTCTGAAACCATGGAGAGTACTGAGCCCTGTACACAGCATACGTATCTATGACACAGTTTCATTTATAAATGAGGCACGGTAAGAGACTAACAACAATAACCAATAATAGAACAATTATAGCCATATACTGTACAAAGTTTATGTGAAGGTGGTCTCTCTCAAAATATCTCTTATACTGGACACCCTTCTTGTGATGATGGGACATGGTAAAAGAGCCAGGTGATGAGACGGAGGTGGGTGCGAGAGGCGTGGTGACAGTGTTGGGCTACTACCGACGGTCTGTCAGAAGGCGGATTATCTGCTGCTCACCGGGGTTGACTGCACAGAACTGGAGCCGCAGATGAGGTGAGGGTGGGGTGGGGACTACTGTCACTCCTTAACTCATTCCTTGTTGTACCCTAGCACCCACGACAACACCCACTAAAACAGTGTCACCTGATAAATATGGGAGGAACAAATGACAGATTCCTAGAAGTACAATTACTGGTTAGTGAAGACACTGCTTTTCTTTTTTAATACATTCATTGAGATATAATTCATATAGCACAAAATTTACCTATCTAAATTCATGATTTTAGTGTTAACAGAGTTGTGCAAATATCACCAGAATCTAATTTTAAGATATCTTCATCATCTCTGCAACATCCCGCCGGCTGATGGGCACTGGGCGGGTTCCACTTTCTGGCCACTATGAATCATGCTGCTACAAACATCCATGTACAAATTCTTACATGGCTATGTTTTCATTTTTCGTGGGTGTGTACGTGGCAGTGGAATTGCTGGATCACATGGTAACTCTATGTTTAACACGTGAGGAGATGCTAAATTGTTTTCCAAACTGGCTGCGCCATTCTGTAGTCCCACCAGCAATATATGAGAGCTCCAAAGTCTTCACCTCCTTGCCAACATTTGTTATCATCTGTCTTTGCCGTTGTTTTTAGAGTTTAGCCATCTGAGTTCGGGGTGGGGGGTGTGTGTGGGGGGGAGGTAATGGTATCTTATTTTGGTTTTGTGTTTCCCTAATGAGTAATGAGGCTGAGCATCTTTTCATGTGCTTGTTGGACATTTGCATTTGTTCTCTGGAGACATGCCTATCCAATCATCTGCCCATATTTTATTGTTGAGAGAGTTGTAAGAGTTCTTTATATATTCTGGAACTGCCTTATCAGATATAGGATTTGCAAATATTCTCTCCAATTTTGTGAGTTGTCTTTTCACATTGATGGTATATTTTGAAGCACAAAAGTTTTAAATTTTGATGAAGTCCAACTCATTTATTTTTAATTTAGTCATTTGTGCTTTTGGTTCTGGAACCTTATAAAAAGGATTGGTCTACTCCAAGGTCATGAAAAATTATTCCTGTCTTCTAAATGTTTTATAGTTAAAAAATTAATGTTTTATAGTTTTAGCTCTTACAACTAAATCTCTGATCTATTTTGAGTTAATTATTGTGTATGGTGAGAGAGAGGAGTCCAACTTCATTCTTTCACATGTAGATATCTAGTTATCCCAGCACCATTTGTTGAAAAGATTATTCTTTCTCCATAATTATCTTGGCACCCTTGCTGAAAATCAAATTGACTGTTTATTTCTGAAGCTTTATTTCTGGTCTCTCAATTTTATTCCATTGATTTGTGTCCATCCTTCTACTAGTATCACACTGTCTTGATTACTATAGCTTGGAAGTAAGTTCTGAAGTTGGAAAGTGTGAGTCTTCCAACTTTATTCCTCTTTTTCATGATTGTTTCAGCTATTCTGGGTCCCTTGAGTTTCCACGTGAATTTTAAGATCAGCTTGTCAAGTTCTGCAAAAAATTCACCTGGGATTCTGAGAGGAAGCGTGTTGAATCTGTACAATAATTTACCATAATTTGCCATCTTAAACAACAGTGAGTCTTCCAATCCATAAATATGCAATCTTTCCAATTTATGTGGGTCTTTAAAACTTTCAGTGTTTTGTAGTCTAGAGTGTAAACATAAGTACTTCTTTTGTTCAGTTTATTCCTAAGTGTTTGATTCTTTTTGATGTTTTTCCTTCTAGGAACTATTTTTTGCTCCCTTTCCTATTGGGTGTAAATATTTTTCTTACTGATTTGTAGGACCTCTTTAAGGATAACAAATCACTCATGAATACATCTTAAAAAGATAAAACAATTTTTTGTCTGCCTTTCTGAAGGATGGTCTTTCTTGGTGTTGCCCGTTCCTTTTATATCAAGTAGGCATAATTCTAGAGAAAAGAACAGTTAAGTCACAACAAGATCACATAGTTCTTATAAATCTAATGATATCCTAGGTTCGTAAGAAACATTGTTGGTAAACAGCCAGAATGTAAAATTGAGCAGTACTGTGTATTAGAAAGTCTAGATTATCAGTGGTAGATCTGATGTTTGACAGTAGCTCAGCTTCTTGATTCTGTAAGTTCCTATCTTTTGTGAAATCTGGGACGTCTTCAAATATTCCTTTGAAAAGTACTTTTTTTTAAATCATTTTTTAAAATTAATTTATTTTCAGAAAAACAGTATTCATTATTTTTTCACCACACCCAGTGCTCCATGCAATCCATGCCCTCCATAATACCCACCACCTGGTACCCCAACCTGCCACACACCCGCCACTTCAAACCCCTCAGAAAAGTACTTTTTCAAATACATTTTTCAGCCTCATGCTCTTTCTCTCCTTTAGGGATTCTGATTGTAAGAATATATTAGAGTTTTTGTTTAGTACCACAGGTCCCTGAGGCTCTGTCCCTCCCCGCCCCCCCACCCCCCGCCCAGCTATTTTCTCTTGTTCAAATGAGGTAATTTCTAACTTGTTCTAGCTTCCAGTTCACTGGCTCTTTTTTCTGGCCACTCCATTCTCCTGCTGAGCCCATCTACTGGGTTTTTAATTGTCATTATTAGAGATTTTCAGCTCTAAAATTTCCGTTTGCTCCTTATTTTTCTATTTTTCCTTTGTTTCAAGTGTGTCTGTAATTGCTCGATGAAAATTTGTTATGGCTGCTTTAAATACCTCTTCAGGTAATGCAAGTTCTGTGTGTGTTGGGTGTTGGCATCTGTTGACTGTCTCTTTTCACTCAAGAGAGATTTTGCTTGTTCTTAGTAAAAGAAGTAATCTTCAATTGCATTGTACTGTCATGGGACTCTGGATCTTTTAAAATCTCTGTGTCGGCAGGTCTCCTCTGAGCCCACACTAGTGCTATGCCAGTGGGGGAAGAAGGATGCTGCTTTCTTATTTCCAGATGGGGTTAGATGTCTAGGTTTTTCTCTTGGCCTCCATTGACTTTTGGGAGACAGGGGAGAAGGGGGTTCCATTGCCGGGACACAGGGAAAGTTCAGGCTCCCTACTAGGCTCTGGCTGAGAAGGGAAGGAACGCCTCATTAAACTGCACTTCCCATGGCCTTCACTGACACTGTGTGTGTGGGGGGGGGAGGGAGAGAGGGAGGCTTGTTACTTCTGAATGGTGGTTAAAAGCCCGGGTCCCCGTTGATCTCTTCTGACACCACCCTGTCCCGAAGGGGAGGGGATATCTCACGACCCCTGGATGAGGGCTGAAGGTTCTCCATGCGGCCTGCACTGATGCTTCTGGGAGAAGGCAGCCTTCGGACACAGCCCTGGCAGAAAGCGAGTGGCCTGCTGCAGCTGGTGAGGGTGGAAGTGTGGCTTCCCTGCCGGCCTTTTGCTGATGGACGTGGGAGTGAAGCTGCAGCTCTTTCTGTGCTGTTTGGCTGAAATACTGCAGTTATGACCAAACGTTTCCTTTCTTGCTAGAGAAACACTGCCTCCCTTTTCCCGATCCTTTTGGCTTTTCATGGGGCTTCTGCCTGACTTCATTGGTGTCTCCTGGTTGCTGACTTTTCCAGCACCTACTCTGGGATATTTGAGGCAGAAAGAAAATCCTAGGGCCTCGCTGCCGCATCCTTCCTGTAGCTGCCAGGGCTCTAAGCAGCCTATTTTCATTCCTTCCCCACCCCAAATCATCTTCTGTGCGTTTTATATACACTGTCCAGGGCTTTTAGTTGCACTAAGTGGGAGGAACAAGGACAAGTGCATTCCCTCCATCTGGTCTGGAACCAAATGGGGTACTCTAAAATTTCCTCTTATGTGTCTTGCTGTTTTCACAACAGGTTAATAAAACTTCATTAGCCTTCATATTCTTTAATGGAGCCAAAGTATATGACTTCTACCATCTACTATTCTCTCTATATTTAAATGGCCTAGACACATTCCTGAGTGAAACCTGAGCTTTTGATGGTAAGAGATTTTCCATTCTCCAGGAAAAGATGAAATGTACCAAAGAGGATACAGCTTCTTGTCAGCACATTGGACTCTGAATATGCATTACCTTTCTCTATACCAACTATTCTGACTTTCCCATCTGACGTGATCAGAGGTCAGTGATTCCAGCTTATGAAGAGAACAAAGGCCCCAAGAAGTTACATCACTTTAAAGACCTAGCTATTTTCATACTCAGTAGTGGCAGCTTGGTTGTACAACTCAGGATTCTTTCATTACTGTGCCACTCCTCCTCCAATTCTGATACCTACAGCTACTACCACTAACATCAACATAGTTTCAACTATGAAAGTTTAACGAAGTAAAGAACTAAATATGATGTAAATTACCTGTACTCTTCTTTAGGTTTGTGGTGTGTGTGCCAAAACAGTATCTTTTATTGTTTTCTATTTTAAAAGAAAACGGTAAAAGTAATCCATGAAAAAGTCAAAAGAGTTGAAGGACAACAGGAACTTAGAACATCAAGCTCATCAATCATGGTCAGGTGATTGCTAATATTTTGATGTCTATCTTCTCGGAAACCTTTCTCACTTTTTCTGTATGTGTTTTATTTTTATTTTTTTAAAAGATTGTATTTATTTATTTGAGAGGTAGAGAGAGAGCACAAGCAGGGAAGAAGCAGAGGGAGAAGGATAAACAGACTCCATGCTGAGGGCAGAGCCCAGTGCAAGGCATGATCCCACGACCCTGAGATCATGGCCTGAGCCGAAATCAAGAGTTGGCCACTTAACCGACAGAGCCACCCAAGTGCCTCATATGTATTTTATTTTAAAAAAGAGAGGGGGAAAATAATGGTCACATGATACTGTTATACTGCTGTACCATATTTACTTAACAATACTCCACTGCTACTGACTAAGGTTGTTTCCAGCCAGCTTTTTTTTATTACAGTAAATGAACTAAAAACTAAAATAAACCTGTTTGATTACTTCCTTAGGCTAAATTTCTAGAGATGAGAGTGTCAGTGAAAGGGAAAACACATTTCTAGGCTTTTCTGTGAAATTACACTGCAGAAAAACTTTATACAGTTGTTTTCAAAATGGCACAACATATTTATTTTTTTATGTGACAACATACAGAGTTCCTTTGAAAGTGCTTGCTAGAAAGGGGGGAAATGCGCTATTACATACAAAGAGAGAAAGGGAGACCAACTGGCTCAGGAGAGCAGGCCGTGGAGAAACGCAGCTTACACGTCACCATGACCAAAGTCCAAAGGGTTACAAAACAGGAAAAGCCAGTATGAACAGACTCCACTTCATTTGTGCATGAGGATTTCTGAGGCACCCAGAGCTCTGTTACCATTATTTAGTATTATATATATGACTGACTCTCACACACACACACACACACACACACACACACACACACACTCTTTCCTCTGCTCTATCTACTTGCTTTCCTCCCTGTATTTTACCGTCATATCCTCCCCCAACACACCATCCAAATTCTACTCTTCTCATTTGTGGCCCAGCTCAAGTCTCCCACCTTTGTGAAACCTTTCTAGCCTACAAAGAACCTTCTTTGACTTCTAGTGCTTCTTATTACTACAGATTAACCTCTCTAGACATATAGACCTTTAACTGTTAGCTGCCCAAATGTTTACTTCCCATCATAGCACACACACGACATCTCCTACAGGTGGCGAGTCTCTGTCATGCCTCTCCAGTCCCTGGGAAGAGGGACAAGGAATACTTGCTGTCAGTCTTTCCTGTTTCCTAATTCAGACTCAGCCAGTCTCTAAAGATTGCTGCATCTCTCTCTCTTTTTTTAATAAAGATTTTTATTTATTTATTTGACAGATAGAGATCACAAGTAGGCAGAGAGGCAGGCAGAGAGAGAGGCAGGGAAGAAGGCTCCCTGCTGAGCAGAGAGCCCGATGCGGGGCTCGATCCCAGGACCCTGGGATCATGACCTGAGCCAAAGGCAGAGGCTTTAACCCACTGAGTCACCCAGGCGCCCTTGCTGCATCAATTTTGACAAGGAATAAATGTATGCAACTCTTCAATATTACACTATCTTGCCCCCTTAGAATTAGAAATAATATTTTATGATATTGGGAAATACTTAAGTTACTGTTACTTTAGAATAGTAACGATGAAGAACTTTTAAAACATCCACAATACATTAAAAAACATTTCCTCACATGAGAAACACCTTGCCATAAAGTGACAGCAGCACACACGGGTGTCACACACTGTGAGACAAACAACAGCTTCCTTAAAATGGCACCGTCCCATGTGTGGCCTCTGGACAAGCAATAGGGATTCCCATCTCAAGCCTGATAGATGTTATTATGAAAATTTTATGAAGTACCAAAGAAAGGTGTTCTATACCCATTGATTTCCTTGAAGGACAAAGGCAGTACACAGTAAGACATTTTACAAGAGCTAGCTTGTATTTTAAAATTTAAGACAGCTCTGTAAAGGACAACTGATCTAAGACATTTCTGTTTAAGATAAACCCATCTTTTAATGTAGAATAAACAGAATAAAAGTTAAGATGGCCAAACTAGGCTGCACAGGTTACTCCACTTCAATTGACCCCAGTGTATGTACACTGTAACTCAGAAGCAGCTTCGACCTGACTGTTAAGCACGTGCACATTCTGAACCCCCTGCCCCACCGTGTGACGGAAACCGCTAAAGAGCGCTGCCTTGAACAAGAGAAAAGGGCGCGGCTTACCTTCATGGCTGGCAGCATGTCCAAGGAGTCCAGCGTGAACAGCACTAATGCCTGCATCAGCATCATAAATTGATTAAATTGCCATGTCAGACTAAAGAGAAAAGTTGATATGAAAATGGCAAGAAGTGTCAGCCTCTGTAAAAAGAAAACCTTCATGTAATTTCCATGTCTCTAGTCGTAAAGAGCCCTGCAGACAAGTTCCCTCAAGGGCAGCTAATATCTCTACAAACCAAACAGAGAGACTATGAACTGCTGCTCTGAAAACCCCTGCATTTGTTATTGAAGCTCTAACTATCCTAAGGTGACACCGGGCACATAAATATGCACGTAAGGTGTGTCTACTCTGCAGCACCTGGGAGCTGAGGATGCGCCAAGTCACATCTCCAGGGCCGTGGCTTAAGGATTCTGACAGTTCTGCAGAAATTGTGTGTGGCTTCACTGCAACTATTTGAGGACAGGTAATGTAGAGTACGTTTTTAACATCAAAATGAAAACATTTTCTTTGCAAAGTAGGAAAGAGCTCAGAAAAGGAAAACTTCATTTAACTCAAGTTTAAAAAACTGGTCATGGAGTAAGAATGACTCACATGCGACGGGACACCACGCACATCACATTCTCTGAAGCTTCTTCAACAAAACTGGAGAAATTAAAAAAATATATAAAGTACCATAAAAACTTACCTCAGAGAGAGGCTGTAAGTTTGGTCGCAGAAAATACGTGATTGCCGCTATCTGAATTGCAAAGAATGGCAGAGCCCAATTCTCCCTCAGCGGGATGGTAAACTCGACTCTTGTGGTATCTATTCTGCACAGAGAAAACACAAATGGCCACAGGAATAATTTTTACTGTAATTACCTAAAAAGATTTCCTAGAGTGAAAGACGTAGGGCATTAAACACTTACGATTCTGGTTGTTACTTCTCAGCTGTTATGATTTGTCCTTACCGTCAGCGTCCCTGTACCGTCAAGTGGCACTAAGAAAATTTAAGAACACCGTTCACAGGAACACAGCTAGCTAAGGGGTAGAACTGGGCTCCAAGCCATGGCAGGGTGACGCCAAAACCCAGAAATATACACTCATGCCTCACTGCTTTGAACTTTTATTTCCCTCGAAGTTCGTTAGTGCAAATTTGGCGGCGTGTCTCATTCTCCCTCTATTTCTTTGGTGTTTAAATCTGAATCTTAAATTTGTCAGTGGGAATAATTTGTAAAAGCTTCTTGTCCCTCTGGAATGTGAACCACCAGATGGTAAGTATAGCTAAGTTTCCACCTTTGTACACCCAGAACCAAGAAGCATCCCTGCACGGACTAGGCATACAGCAAATGTCTTCTCTCTCCTCCTGATAGAACAACAAATTTGACTTTCAATTACCCTTAGCAAGAATACTACGTTAAAATGTTAAGAGGTAGCATAACAGTGTTTTCAAGCTGTGTTTGAATTCTGATGGAGAATAATCTGGAGCGTGTGTGTGTGTGTATAACGTATGTGTGTGTATAACGTATGTGTGTGTATGTATATATGTGTATATACACGTATATATATACATGTGTATATACATACACATATACACATACACAACTTAACCTATTAAGCTTTAATTTCCTCATCTCTCTGGAGCACCTGGGTGGCTCAGTGGGTTAAGCTCAGGTCATGATCTCTGGGTCCTGGGATGGAGCCCCTCAGCGGGATCCCTGCTCAGCGAGGAGTCTGTTTCTCCCTTTCCCCTTGCCCCTCCCTGCTGTTTACATTTGCTTTCTCTCAAATAAATAAATAAAATCTTGTATTAAAAAAAATTTATCATCTCTAAAATGATCATAGTATCTGTCCTGTAGGATGGTTAAAAGAATATAGATAAAGCATTTTGTAAAGTGGTTAACATAAAATAAGCACTCAATAAGGTTATAAAAAGAAGTAATTTGCTTAGGATTATAAAATAAAATCAATATTAGAACTTGGTGCTGAAGTTTGAAGACTCCTACTGAATACTGGTGTTGCTACTGCAGGTCAAGCAATAACTTGTGTATCTTGACTATGTTTTTTTTAAAAAATGCTACTTCGGGTGTCTGGGTGGTTCAGTTGGTTAAACATCTGCCTTTGGCTCAGGTCACAATCCCAGGGTTCTGGGTTCAAGCCCTGTGTTGAGCTCTTTGTTCAGTGGGCAGCCTGTTTCTCCTCCCTCTGCCCTTCCCCCTCTTGTGCTCTCTCTCTCTCTCAAATAAATCAATAAAATCTTTTTAAAAAATGCTTTCATGGGGCGCCTGGGTGGCTCAGTGGGTTGAGGCCTCTACCTCTGGCTCAGGTCGTGGTCTCAGGGTCCTGGGATCAAGCCCGGAGTCAGGTTCTCTGCTGGGCAGGGAGCCTGCTTCCCCCTTCTCTCTCTCTGCCTGCCTCTCTGCCTTCTTGTGATCTCTATCTGTCAAATAAATAAATTTTTTAAAAATCTTAAAAAAAAAACAAAAATAAAAAATGCTTTCATGCTCTGGTATCTAGAATAACAGATATTAACTAAATAATATAAGAACTTGCTTACATTTGTACAGTGCTTAATGCTTTGCTAGTTATAAGCCACTAAAACCCTATCAAGATTGATAGTAAAGATACTATTAAACGTCTTTAAGAGAGGAGGTAGGTGGCCAGAGAAATAATGATCACACATCCAACTGGTAATAGAACTAGACTTATCACGATGATTCTCTTGACCTGTCATTTAATGTTCTCTTCCTCAGCTGGAAATATATATCTAAGTAGGACTTTCTACCTTGCTAGATAAGACAAGTAAACACCACTAGGGAAACCAAAGAGAAAATACTCCCATACAAACCAGTGTGGCTGAGTAACTTCCTCTGACCTGGAAATCAAGTACCTTTTGTTTTCACTTCCATCTTAGGAAGGGAGAAGGGATACTGATTGCAACTTACCTATTGGTGACGTACCAGAATGCTGCTAGAAGCCCCGACAGCCACGTCCCACTAAGGAGCCAGCTGGTTGTGTACAGGGCCGTGACATAGATTGCCTGCAGTCCAAACAAGGTGTAAATATAAAAATAAACTGGCTCTAAATATTTCTGGAAAAAGGAACAATAAAAAATATTTGTTATGGAACCCTCATTAGATTTTCATTGTCACTTAAAAAATATGACAGCTGGCTGGCTCAGTCACTAAGAAGGTGTGACTCTTAACCCAGGGTCGAGAGTTAAAGCCCCACCTTGGATGTGGGGCCTACTTACCCAAACAAACAAACAAACAAACAAAACAAAACCAAAAATTATGAGAGTGGAAATTTAATATTCAGCAACTGGATATTAATTACAAGCACTAAGCCTACATCAGTCCTTTCTGGGCAAAAGTGTGCTGGCGGCCTTTCTTCTCACTAGCAGAGTGGGAGAGGGAAGGAAGGCCTGGAGGACTCTGGCTTCATTCTTTAGACAAGCTACACATCTAACTGTGTCCACATGAAGTGGTCACTGTGATTGGCTAATTTCCAATTTTTTAATTTAAAGATAAGGGACAAGTGATTACATGCTTCTCAATGAAAATATATATCAGCTTCTAGACTGCATGCATGATTATTAGCCAGCGTGCATCTATATGTAAAAAAAAAAATCTTATAAAAACATATATGAAGAGCAAAGTTCATACCATATCTGGAGAAAATTAGGATTTTTGTTGCTTTCCTACCATGCCAGTGGAAAATCAGAATAACATATGTGAAAGTCGCAACTTAAAACAGCAGATTTTGACTTTTGTGTGGTATCAACAATTCAATGTCACAGAACACAACATACCTGTATTGGTAGGACTCTATATAAAATACTGAGAAAAACTTCTTGGTAAATATTCATTCGTTGAAGAAGGTTAATTGTCCTCATAGACTCAGTTTTGTTATCATATATTAAGCCATGAAAACCTAAGGTTGGTATTTGAAAGATCAGGAAAAAAGAATTACAATCATAAATTATAAATTACTCAAGACTTTTCCTAGATTCTTTAGTGTGTGTGTGTGCCAGAGAATGTGCTAGGTGTTGGGGATGTGATAGCAAACAAAAACCACCCTCCCACCCTCAAGCAGCTTGCTGTATATTAGAGGGACATTCACATGTTTACATGAATACAGGTAAACTATAACTTGTGTGAGGACAATAACAGCAAAAAAACCCCATACGTTCTTTTACAGAAATTTAGGCCAGGAGGATTTTATACCCTCACTCTGCCCTTCCTGCCATGAGACCTGTAGTACTTCTTTGGGGACTATAAGCAGCCTATGGGTTTGGCCATTGACTTGCTCTGACCAATGCCATGTGAGAGGATGTGACATCTTTTCAGAAAAGATGACACGTGTCTCCACCAGCAATGTGGCTATTTACCTTTGTCATGACAACAGCAGGTTCCAAATAGGGGCGGGATAATAAAAGTAAGAAATAAACCTGTTGTTATAGAGTTTCGTGGCTACGCTGAGGTTATTTGCTGCTGTAACCAAGCTAATTGATTCACAGAATGTTCGAAGAGATGGTTCACAGAAGAGAACATGCATACAGTCCCAATACTTATGAAAAGATGCTCAACCTTGCGCCTACAGAAAGTGCAAATTAGAACTATGCTGAGATACCATTTCTCACCTACCAGCTTGGAAGAAAATTAAGAAGTCTGACAACATCCTCTATTTTATAGTCCTTATGGAATTAACAGATTCAGGTAATGCTCACCGATGGTGCTAACCCATTAGGTGCAAGGCTAACTGAGAACTTATTAACAGACCAGTCTCGACCCTACAAGAGATCGTACCCGTCAAGTGCCCCCACCTCTGTCGGACAAATGAATTGCGTTTTCAACAAAAAAATTACAAGAAAAGAAGATAGAAGAAAATCTATAGATTAAAAGAAACAGAGAGAGGGCTTTGGCTGGCTCAGTCAGTACAGCAAGCAACTCTTGATCTTGGAGTTGGGAGTTCGAGCCCCATGTGGGTGTAGAAATTACTTAAAAATAAAATCTAAAAAAAAAAGAGAGAGAGACAGAGCAAATGATTGCAATGCTTGGACTTTATCTGAATCTCAAAAACTATATTAAAACTCTGGAAGACAATCATAAAAATGAGGAACACTGACTAGATATTTGACAGTAAGAGATCTCCTAATTGTGCTTTAAATGTGATAATAGCAATGTGGTTATATTTAGAAAAGGGGTTGCCATCCTTTACATAAATGGTATGTCTACAAATGCAGAAATATGCTGTCTTGGGAGTTTCTCCAAAATCATTCGGTTTGAAAACGGGGTATAGAGAGGGGACAGGATAGGTTATAAGTTGGTAAACTGTGGAAGCTGGTGAGAGACATATGAAAATGTCCAGAGAATTCTCTACCCTTTTATATGTCTGAAATTTTCTAGAAGGAAGATCTTAACAAACAACTTAGAGGAAATGAAACAGATGAAGCACTGAGATAATAATGGTGATAATTCGAAAGAAAATACCCGAATGAGATTTCTCATCTTTAAGAGCAGTGTTTCTCAACTTTAACACTACTTGTATTTTGACATTTGAGGCTTGATAATTCCTTGTTGCTGAGACATTGTAGGATGGTTAGCAACATCCCTCCCCATTCCAGTAGCACAATCGTCCCCAACCCACCCCAGCTGGGATGACCCACAACGCATCTCGATGTTTCGGGTGTCCCCGAGAGAGACAACTGTTCCTCAGTAAGACCCACTGCTTTAGAGGATGCTAAAGAAGCAAATCACAATTTTGAGAACTCACGGACTCACTGTTCTCAGTAGTTATGTTCCATAAAGTTGCAGTGAACACTGAATTAGCAGGGTTATGTTCTTATGAGCCTCTGGTCATGCATTTTCATCAACTGATCAACACATGGCCTTGATTTATGTGTTTCTGTTTAAAGACACCTTCTTCAATATATATGAGCGATTCATTAACACTGAACACATGCCAATAACACTAATGCATGCCTGAACAGAGCTTATCTAACATGCATGTTTTCTCTGTATGCCCTCTTCACGGCCTGCTGCTGTACTTGGGAACTCCAGACAGCACGTTAGCACTATGCCAGGGGCCATTTCAAACCACAGAATCACCAAAAAAACCCCAGAAAAATGCAAAAAGCATGGCCCTAAGTAGACTGTGAAAAGGACACTGCAGAAGGAGAGCTGAAAGGAGACAGCAGTCATCACCTCATTCCACCTCGGCTGGGAACATGCAAGCCAGGTGACTAAGTGTTCTCGCTGCTCTGCACATGCCCGTGAATGCCTGCCAGAGCCCCATAAGTGCGGATTCTGGGGTTACAAAGAGGTTCGAGTAAGTGAATTTGCAAATATGGACTCCATGAATAACAAGGATCAACTGCATAGGGAAAGAAAATCAACACCTAACCTGCCTTTGTTGTATAAACTGGACCTCAGGGTCATCAAACAGTTGATGAGAAAAAGGCTTCTTAAATAACAGAGTTCCAGCTAACAAACACAAGGGGAATGCAGAAGGTCACATTTGTAACTACTGAAATGACAGATATAGGCAATAAGCATCAATGGCTGCTAAAACCATTAAGTGAAAGGCTGATGGGTAATAACCTTATTATGGGGGAACCTGGCTATCTACACAGGAACCAACTGACTGATACTTCGGGCGCAAAAAGAAAGACAACCAACATTTCATACATCACCCATGAAGGATTCTTGCCAAAAATGTATCCAAATCCAAGCAAAGCCCAGCAAAGGACACGGTGAGTAGGAGAGTTCCCTTCTGGGGCTTCAATGAGTAATAGTGGCTGAGCTGTAAACCACTCACCAACAGCGAAAATGTAGAAAAATGGTAATTGCAAAATAAAGGACCGAATGGGGACACCAGGGACAAGAAGGACCCCTGTACTTCTTGTCTTCTCACCAAAATGCCTCCTGTTTTTAGACAATACTCCTTTCACTTGCAAAGACCTCTTCCAAAACGACTATGGGAAAAAAAAAACCCAGGAGCAAAACCAAGAAATTGCAAACAGATGAGTTTTGGGACGGAGTAGAGCTGAGCAGAGGAGAGTTATGTTAGGTATTACAGAACTCCTTCCAGAGCCAAACACTGGTTACTTGAGCAGGGAAAAAGTACACGAGTTTAAGTTTAAAAAAAAAAAAAAAGCACACAAGTTCTAGAAAGCATTTATAAAATGCTTTAGTGCACAAGTAGGTTTGGCTGAAATACTGCAAAGGAAGGAGGAGATCCCCGTAAAGCTATTAGTTGTAATTACCTTGCATGAGGGTTGGAGCCTGTAGCATTTGCTTGTAGTAGGAGTAATACAGCCCACATTCTGTTCTGAATGAGATTTCTCGCTCCACTTCCTGAAATAAAGTTAGGTCTACTGGGTTTACATGACCTAGTTTTTTGTTTTTTGTTTAAATATCTATTGTTATGGCAGAAACAGGATCCAAAACTACAACTTAAAAGGAAAAAAAATACACCTTTCAAAATATAGTCTTAAGAAATCTTGGCAAACCAAAACAATAGAAGACTGGTAAATGTTGAAGCTGGGTGGGAGTTACAGGAGTTTATTATATGAGTCTTTCTACTTTTGTGAATGTTTAAAACTTTCCATTAACAAACCATTTTACAAAATAGAGATAACTAGTTCCATTTACACTGACGTGTCACAGTTACCATTTTTCTTTTATTTCACACAAATTAAAACTTAAAAAACAAACGACCAATCTTATGGAATACTAGGGAGAATCAAAATAGGCACAGTATAAAAAAACCTCCCAAATGAAAAGAACTATAATTTCATTAGACACCTACCTAAAAGCTAACAATATTATATAATATTAATAACTTCCTATTTATTCTCAGAATATAAGCCTGAATAAAAAGGGGCAGACCTTTTACATGTGAATTTTAGTTTGCCAAGTGTCACCCTGGTGGGAAGATGCTCATGTAGGCAAATAGATACAATAGTAAACTGCTTTTAAATGAGTATTCAATTTTAGAAGAACTGAAAATTGAAAGTGACAGCTATTAGTCAATTTGGTTGTAAGATGCTTTTATAAAATGTGAAATTTAAATCATTAACAAACTCTGGAGGCAACTGGTGGTGAGGATGGGATGGGGAAGACATTCTGGAAAAATCATATTAATATTCTTAGATACTGTATTTCACATACTTACATATATATCTAGATCTCTCTCTCTCCACCATAATAGTATAAACGAAAGAAAATGGTAATTTGTCATTACAGACCCTTTTACACCAGTGTCTAAGAAGTCAGGTCCTAGAATCTGGCACACATGGTCTAAAGCGTATTTCCATCTCTGTTTTTCCTACCATAGCAGATCCCGATTCCACAAACCCAACCTTAACAGTGGAGGATGCTAAACATGAAACATGGCGTGTTCTAACGAATCAGCTTCTTTGAACACACCTTTGGTTTTCTTCCCCTACCTCCGACGACTTTTCAACTGTAATAAACATTTCATGAAAAGAACCACTCATGCTACTTATCTTTAGGCCTGAAATTATTTCATGTATCTCTTCTACCCTTTAAATATTTCTCCTGTTGTCTGAAAAACTATTATAAATTGATTCATGAATAAAGCATTGAAGAAGTACTCAGTTACCTGAGTACATCCAATTACTGACCTTGAGAAACAAACTTATGTTTTACCCTTGTTCACTCTTTTTTAAAAAACTGGGAGGGAGGGGCAGAGTAGCAAATCTTATATAATGAGCTTCCTTCCACAGAAAACAGGTTCATCTCGGGGAAAGCAAACATGGAAAAAAGGCCCAGTCAGATTCTGAAATTTACTTTCATTAGCACACTTGCTCTATAAAAAGGACAATATACAATGATGGCGCTCTCTTAGCTTTTGCCTATGCTACTGATTTGTATCTCTTTCACAGCAGTAAAGGCAATTCTTAGCAGTCATATCAACATTCATCTTTAATTTTTGAGAAAAACTGTTCTATTGCTTTTCTTAACAGAAAACTAGACTGGTATCACTTGTTTCTATAATATTCACACTCCTACTTGGTCAAGGAGCCACCGAGGCTGTGAATTAATGTTAACTGAGCAAATGTTAGCTTTTGTTCATGCAAGTAAGGGAAAAACAAAAAACAAAAAACCATTAAGTCTAATTACATTCCTTTTCTTCTCCCCAGCTGCTTCATGTGTTCAGAGTACGGCTGTCTTCAATGGAATATTCTAATGTCAAACCTATATCCCCAAATCAAACTGGAGAGGCAGATCAATCATTTACATGAAGGGGGCTTCATAGCCAACACAGTTCTAAGGATAAAAGAAGACTGACCTTATAAAGATGGGGCGGAAAAAAAGAAAAAACCCCACTGCTCACAGTACAAAGGTAGAAAGCTTTTGTGCTCCACCCCTCTCTTTATATATACCCAGAATGTATAAAGAACTGAGGGGGTCCTAATTAGTAAAAAAGCATTCAAACATGATTAATTGGTAATCTTGGCACCAGCTGTATGGAACCAAATGCTAGACTTTATTAGACAGACACTTGCAAGTTTTACATCTGCTTCATGCTAAGAGAACATCTGCTTTACTCATTCAAACACTTTTCCAGTTTTACAGCAATTTATACTTTGCCTGCCGGATTGTGCTAGTGAAAATGTACACCAAGAGAAGCTACCCTCTGAAGAATGCAAAATGAACAAATACTTCATATTTTAATTTGCATCGGTTCCACAGGGAAAGCAATGTCGGGAGAATGAAAGGATCTTTTCTGAAGACAATGACAGAAAGAAATAGAAAGATGAAAGCACTGTATTTTTAAGGAACCGTATAGCTAACACCATTTAAGTAGTAGTTTATATTGTAATTTAACAAAAGTACTCAAAGGAAAAGCATTAAAAAATGTTCATACTTAATCTGAATCCCCTAGAAATACTCGAAATGTAACAACCCCTTTTAGACAAATGACACCAAATCTGCCAAAGGAAACCTCTCGTTAGTTTTTTAAAAATCTCGTGAAAGTAACTTTTGTTTACAGAAACTGCACCCAAAATGACGAGGCCGCTGGTAGTGGGGAAGCCAGGGAAAGATGAACTTCATACATGTCATCTGTTTCAGAATTAGATAACAAATCATCTCACCAAGAAATAGTAGCTCACGATAAAGACAGCTGTTCTTGAAGTTTTGCACTGGGAATCATGCCCTTAGCAAATATATTTATGGCACATACATGGTTGATGGTCTGGTTCGATTCCTGTCCATCTGTTGGAATGGAACAATTCCTGCCCTGGAATTGATGAATGCCTTGATGTGTGATAGTTGCCAAGCAGGGTGTGGGAGGTTAGATGGCTGCTGTGTGGACCGGCACCCGCGGGGCTCGCACAGAAGCCACCTCCAAGTCCTCGGGAGCACCTGAAGTCACCGCTTCGCGGACTTGCCCTGTTTAGTCTAAAGAGCCCTTGCTGAGCAGGTGCGTTCATTCAGTGGGAAGAGAAGCAAATTCTGTAGTATCAAGCCAATATGACAGTAAGAGTGGAAAATACCAGTCTAAGAAAGGATTGTACAAACTTGGTAAAAATTGAGTGACAGGAGTGCTTTTTTAGCCGAATGAGAATGATCTTTCCTTATCACTCAACATTTATTTGCTGGGGGAAACCAAGGTATAAAACCTCAGTCCTTGATCCCGAGAGGTTTATGTCTCCATGAGGAAAGAATAATGCATATTTTAAAAAGGAAAATGACAGCTCAAGGAAAAGTATCAATTAGAGAGAAGGAAGAGCCTTTTGCCTGAACTATTAACCCAGCCCCCATCACATTCTGTGTTTCTCATCAGTCTCTTTTTTGCTCTATCTTCCTCATTCATTCATTCATTCATTCAACAGCTACTGACCAACAAGTGACAAGCATTCACCTGCTGAGAAATTCAGCTGGGAACAAAAGGGGACACAAATATCTGTCTTCACAGGATTTTTAATCTAGAGCAGAGGGAAGCATTTCCTTGCTTAGTAAACAAGTCCAGTATAAGAAGTAAAGCAGAGAAGGGGGTGGCTAGGGCGGGGCGGTGCTGTGGTCCTGCAGATGCATGAGGAAGGCCGCACCCGTGAAGGGACAATTGCAGAGATGAGGTGAGGCGGTGAGCCATGTGCAGAAGACCCTGCCAACCAGGCAGGACAGCCAAATACACCTTGAAGAAGGCAGTGTGGTCTGAGTGAGAGGGAGGAAGGAAGGTCAGGGGCGGCAGTGCAGAGCGGTCTGAGAGGTGACGTGGGGTCAAACACCCGGTCCTGGCAGGTGACAAGGACTCTAAGCTTGCACTCTGAGCTAGGTGTGTGTGAGGGGAGCTGGGAGGGGGGAGGTCAGGAGGGGAGTGTCAGACATGCTGAGCTGGACTGCGAAGGATTCTGAGTAGGGAGGGAGCTGCTGTAATAAATCCAGGTGGGGATAAAGGTTGTGGGAGGTGATTACATTCTAGATAGATACTGTCAAAGGAAACCTGATAGGACTTCCTGAGGCTGTAAGGTGGGACTTGAGAACCAGGACTGTGCGAGGGCAGAAGCCCAAGCTCCTGAGGGAGGAAGCTGCAAATTACAGAGATGGAGATACCAGGAGAAACACGTGAGGGCAGGGACGGTCAGGTGGCTGATGTTGCACCTGTTGAGTCTGAAACGCCCCCCGGACATCCAAACTCAGGTGGCCAAGTCAGAAGCTGTACATGCAAGTCTGGAGTTGAGGAGAGAGGTCTGAGCAGGGACAGACGTTTGGGAGCCATCAGCACAGAGATGTATGTAAAGCTATGGATAAGACTGTTCTTAGAAATGAGAGCGGACGGAAAAACAGAGCCAAGTCCTGGGTTCCCTGCCAACAAGAAGTCAGAAGGCTGAGGAGGAGCCTGTCAAGGAGCCAAACGATCAGCTGGAGAGGTAGGAGGAGATCCGGGAGAACCCGTGTCCCAGAGCCAGGAAAACTGCTGAAAGCCCAAGGAAAACGAGGACTGAGACAGGATCACTAAACCGAACAGCCTGGAGGGCCACAGTGGCTTGAACCAGAATCTTTCAAGAGCAGGGCCAAGGCCGAAGCCTGACTGGAGTGGGTTCAAGAGAGACAGTGGGAGGAGAGGAACAGAGACCACGGGCTCACAGACTTGTGGGGGAGGCTGGGTGTGAAGATGAGCAGGAACGGTGGGGCAGCAGCTGGAAGAGAAAGTGGGGCTCCAACAGCCTCCCTCACTCCCCGCATGGGAGAAGGCAGGAGAGACCTGACAGCTGGAGTGAGGGAATCCAGGAGAGGCGAGGGAGAGGGCCTCACACCTGTGTGGGGACAAGTCCGCATCCAGGGACGACATCCGGGCAGAGGCGGGGTGGAAGCATGTGGAAGGTCTTTTCAGCTCGCCTCTCCTTTCTCAGCTGGGAACATGCTACCTCCGAACATGCAGGCCGGCATACTGGGTGTTTGCGGCTGAAGGACTCCCTGACCTCCCCCTTGTCTCTTGTGAAAGCGGTACCCCTTGTCCCTGGAGGAAAGAACATCCTTATCTCCAGAGATGGAGGGACATGGCAGGCGTCTGAACCAACAGGCCTTCCTATAAGTTCGCCTTGGTTCACTACCCCTATCTCAGACCTTTTGGTCCTATTATATCTTTTCCATGACTTCCTACTCTTAGTCAAATCGAGCATAAAAATGCTCAGGTTTAACCCTTTCTTCAGGTCTTCATTTCCTTATGAAGGTGCTAGCGTCACGTAGAACTTGTATTAAGTGAATCTGGCTGCTCTTCTCTTGTTAGTCTGTCTTTTGTCAGTTCATTGAACAGGACCCCAGCCAGAGTACCTAGGAGGGCAGGGGGCCCCCCTCGACAGTGAAACAGGAAGCAATGCAACAGCTGACAGTCAAGTACTGGGGGAGAAAGGAGGGAAGAAAAAGTTCATCATCCCAGGAGAGCTTGGGGGTGGGGAGTACATGGACAAAGGAAGTGGAAGAGGACCGCCAGGGAACTTTTAAAAAAGGCACATTTGAGGTTTTCCTTCCTTATTGATTTCAATTTGAGAAATTTAAAAAATATTTTGGTATCTCTATATTTAATTTCGGATTCAGTCCCAGCTACTTACTGAGTTTTCCTACTGCTCGTAGTAATTTTTCAGATTGGGGCGCCTGCGTGGCTCAGTGGGTTAAAGCCTCTGCCTTCGGCTCTCCTCATGATCCCAGGGTCCTGGGATCGAGCCCCGCATCGGGCTCTCTGCTCGGCAGGGAGCCTGCCCCCCCAACCTCTCTGCCTGCTTCTCTGCCTACTTGTGATCTCTGTCTGTCAAATAAATAAATAAAATCTTTAAAAATTTTTTTTCAAGATTATTCTCTTGTGGTTTCCAGGTATATAATGACACAATCTGCAAATAATGTCACCTTCTTCCCACCTGTTGGTATTTTTTATTTCTCATGTTTCTGTTGCTGGCCCCTCCAAAGAAATGTTAAACAGTATGAACAGATCGCTTTGGCTTGGAATATGCTTCAATGTCATGATGCCACCAGACACACGTGCTGACTTAATTAAAATGAAAAATTTCGTTTCTCAGTTCCTCAACACACTTGGCTAATGGCTAGAGTATTGATTCAGCACGAAGAACTTTTCATTATTATATGAAATATATATCTACTAGATAGCACTGTTCTAGTGTTTCCCTAATGGGTAAGGTCTTAGCATTTGGTCTGAGATGTACGCATGCTATATTAAAAAAAAAATGCATCTATTTTCTTAAGTTTTACTGAGCTAGAATTCAAATACTATATACTTCACCCATTTACAGTATACAATTCAATGGCTTTGACTGTATTCACAAAGTTATACATGCATCCCTAGCATCAATTTTAGACTATTTCACTGCCCCTAAAAAGAAACACCAAATCCCTGGCTGTCACTCTGCAAATCCCTCACGCCTTCCTAATCTAATTTCTGTCTCTTTAGATTGGTTATCCTGGACATTTCGTTTTAATGAAATGATACAATACGTGCCTTGTGCCTGATTTCTTTCATTTAGCATGTTTTCAAGGCTCCTCTACTGTATTATTAATTCACTAAAAAATTGCCAAACAATATTCCATTCCATGAATATGCCACATTTTACTTATCCATTCATGCATTAGTGGACATTAGATTTGTGTCCTCTTTTTGGCTATTATGAAAAATGCTGCCATGAATATTCATGTACCAGTTTTTGTGGGGACATATTTTCATTTTTCTTGGGTATTTTCTTTGGAGTGGAATTGCTAAGATCGTACAATAACTACGTTTCACTGTCTGAGGGCCTGCCAGACCCTTTACGAAAGCGTTTGCACCGTTATACATTCCCCCCAGCATTGTAGAAGGGTTCCAATTTCTCCACGCCCTTGTCAACACTTATTACATGTCTTCTTATTAAAGCCCTGCTAGTGGATGTGAGGTGTTACCTCATTGTGGCTTTGATTAGAATTTTCCTGACAGGCTAATGATGTTGAGAATCTTTTCATGAGCTTTTTGCCCATTTGTAGATCATCTCTGGAAAAATGTCTATTTCAAGTTCTATGCTCATTAAAAAAATTGAACTCTATTTTTATTATTGAGTTATTATGGTTCTTTGTAGATTGCAGACTCAAATCTCTTACCAGGAATATGATTTGTAAATATTTTCTCCTATTCTAAGTGGAGTCTTTTTGTTTTCTTGACCATATGCCTGGAGCACAAAACTTTCTAATTTTGAAGAGGTCCAATATAACTATTTTTCCTCTAGCACAAGCTTTGGGTGTTGTATCCAGGACAGGATGGCTTAGCCTAACCCAAGGCCATGATAATTTATTCATGCCCCCCCCCTTTTTTTTTTTTTTAGAAGTTTCATAGTTACTTTTAAGTCTCTGATCCACTTTGAGTTAATCTGTGTGTATGTAGGAGGAAGGGGCCCAATTTCCTTGTTTTGCTCATGAATATCTAATTGTCCCCAGGTCATTTGTTGCAGACTATTCTTTCTTCATTTAATTATCTTGGTATCTTTGTTGAAAATCAACTGACCAGAAATGTAAGGGTTTATTTCTGGACTCTCAATTCTGTTTCATCTCTCTTCCTGCTAAGTGCTCACTGTCCCGATTACTGTACTCTTAGAATAAGTTTTGAAATCAGGGAGTGTGAGTCCTTCAACTTTGTTCTTCTTTTTCAAAACTGCTTTGGCTATTCTGGGTCCTTTCAGTTTCCATATAAATTTTAGGATCAGCTTGTCAATTTCTGCAAAAACATCCACCTGGGATTTTGAGAGCAATCATTTTGAATCTGGACACCAACTCCATCTTAACCAGACTGTCTTCCAATTCATGAACATGATTTTAGCTTTAGACTTGTTTTGCTCAATTTATTCTTAAGTACCTTATTCTTTAGTTGCTATTGTAAAATGAAGCTATTTTCTTAATTTCATTTTTGGCCTGCTCATTGCTACTGCATACGAATACAATCAGTTTTTGTGTATCAATCTTGTATCCTGCAACCCTGATAAACCGACTTATTAGTTCTAATAGTTCTTTTTGGTGAATTCTATGTAGAAGATAATATTATTATAAACAGAGACAGTTTTACTTCTTCCTTTCCAATTTGGAGGCCTTTTGTTTTATTTTATTGCCTAATTTCCCTGACTAGGACCTCTAGTATAATGTTGAATAGAAGTAGCTAGAACAGACATCTTTGTCTTGTTCCTAATATGAGGGGAAAGCTTTCAATTTATCACCAGTGCGATTTTTGGCAGATGCCCTTTAGGAGGCTGAAGTTCTCTTCTATTTCCAGTCTGCTATGGAGAGTTGTTGAATTCTACCAAATGCTTTTTCTGTGTTTTTTGAGACAATCATATGATTTTTGTCTTTTATTCCAGTGATGTAATGGGCTCATCTGGTCTATTCTTAATTTGAAGTTACATATGTTACAAGGAAATAATAGATTTTTTCAAATACCTTTTTTTTTTTTTTTGCATCTTGTCAAGTTCTGAGATAGCAAACAAGTATATTACTAGATTTCCAAACAATTTCCTTTAGTTTCTTGGCATAAAAATGACTTTTTCGTGGTGCATTATATTTCTGATATGCAACTAGATTCTCTTGATATTAATTAGGATTTTTGGTTCAAGATATGTAAGTGGGATTAGTCTCTGAGCTTTGTTTTTTTAATTATTATCTAGATTATATACAATTGATTCTCACTATTTGCAGATTTCTGGTTCGCCCATCTGCCTACTAGCTAAAATTTGTAACCACCAAATTGACAGCATTAACACTTGCTGTGTTTTTGCAGTAAGGTGCAGACCAGTGAAAGTGTGCTCTGCCTCTTGCTCCAGCTCTCAGACAGAAACGATCAGAAGAGGAATACAGTAAGGGGCAGTGAGTGCAAACAGTGACCGCAGCTCTGAGCCCTCATGGATGGAGCTGGAATCCAGCTCTGGTACCTGTTAGTGGGGTAGCCCTGGCAAGTCATTTGACCCTCCAGAACCTCATTCTCTCTTTTATAAAATAAAGAAAATAGAAACTACCAGGAAGTGCTTTTAGAATTTAAGACCTATGTGTGTGTCTCACACACACACACACACACACACACACACACACACACACACACATTTCCCCAGGAGCAATGGTTCAGTATTCTCTTACTCAGCATTCTCAGTGACTCTTAGAACGGAACTGCTGGGGATTAAGGAAAGCTGACTGTGGTTATATTCTGATCCTCAGTCTCAGTGTGTTACATCTGATTCATAAAAATAATTTGGAAGTTTTCTTTCTCTTTGGTGTTCTAAAATGGCTGAAATAGTGCTGGAATATTTTATTTGGTAAAACTCCTCCATAAAATCAACGGGGTTGGCTGTTTGGGGAGGTGTAGGACGGGTAGCTCATTACCAAGTTTTCTCTGCTACACCTGTAAAAATAATAATATGTTTTGGGGCCCGTTTTGGTAATTTATATTCCAGAAAATCATGTTTCATCCATTCATCTAATTTGCACTGAATCAAAAAGAACAGACTTTTGGTGCTTTCCTATTTCATGGTCTACGGTTATTTCTCTGCTGCCACATTTCATGATCTCTGTAATTACTTGTCTGTTATTTCTTAATTTGGGTACTTGTACTTCCTACCTCATCCTTACCCTTATTTTTCACTCCCCAAATAACCATTCATTATTTTCCTATTTCCCAATTGATCAATTTCTCCTTTTACTTTTATCCTTCCTTCTATTTCTAGATTTTTACTTTCCAACTTCATAAGCGGAATACTTTTGTTTGTTTATTCATTTTTATTTCCTAATATAATACTTAAAGCTACAAATTCTTCTGAATACTGCTTTAGCTGTATTCCCTAGTCCTGACATACGGTTTTTATCACCTTCTAGATTTCATTTATAATTTCTGTAAATTCAGTTTTAATTTCCTGTGACCAAAATGTTAGGAAATATTTTTAGATTTCTAGAAAGAGACTTTTTCTTTTTAGTTATCTTGTTTTTATTTAAATGAATGAATGAATGAAAAGAGTATAATGTTGAATCTGTGACCATTATCCCCAGAGTCAAGAAGAAGCCAAGACTATGCACTATCATACTGCGATAAGGAAATAACGCCTGTAGTTTTGGATCTGAGATTTTCTCTATGGCTTAACATATCAACATTTTAGTTAATGCTCTGTGGATATTTGAAAAAAAAAATACATTCTGTCTTTAGATATTTATAGATTAAAACCCTTATTATTGGGGCACCTGGGTGGCTCAGTGGGTTAAGCCACTGCCTTCGGCTCGGGTCATAATCTCAGGGTCCTGGGATCGAGTCCCGCATCAGGCTCTCTGCTCAGCGGGGAGCCTGCTTCCCTTTCTCTCTCTCTCTCTCTCTCTGCCTGCCTCTCTGCCTACTGTGATCTCTCTCTGTCAAATAAATAAATAAAATCTTTAAAAAAAACCAAAACCCTTATTATTTTCCCTAGGCCTTCTATATTCTTATTTTTGACCACTTGATTTTTATGAACTGAGAAAGAATTAAAACCCAGCATTAATGTGTTTCTCTGTTTCTTCTTGTATTTCCGGTGCTTTTTGCTTTATAAATATTGGTAAGTTATCTGATACATGGATAGTCCTATCTGTGGCTGGCATCTTCATCACCGAAAAACTGCCCTTCTTCACTTCATTTAACACTTTCTGTCTAAGACTTTCTTTCCCCCTTATGGGGAAATAGTTCAACAAATCCTTATCTACCTTTGGTCTAATCCTTCTAAGGAACTCTGTTCTGTGAGAATCTTATGCATATAGTAAGTGATTTGGATTTTGCTTTATGATACAGTTTTTATCAAGTGAATAAAGCAGACAGACTTATTTATACAAAAATATTTTGGCATATTTGTGTTAATACATGTTGTATCAGATTTTTTTGTTACTCTTTAGAACAAATCCTTTATGATATGGTCTGTGTCTGAGGGGTGTGTGTGTGTGTGTGTGTGTGTCTTTTAATATGGAAGGTTTGTTTTTGTTCTAGGAGCTACCTTTATAACTTTGAAGGATCACTTAATTCTCTATTTCTACGGATAGTATCTATTGTTTTCCTATATAACAAGTAATGATAATCTGATGAAATTTATAGTTCTTCCCTGCCCCATTTTACTTGATATTTTTCTTAGAATTTTCTTTTACAAAAACACTATACATCTATCTCTTGACTATTTAAAGTAGGCTCCACACCCAGTATGGAGCCCAACATGGGGCTTGAACTCGCCACCCTGAGATCAGGACCCGAGATGAGATCAAGAGCTGAACATTTAGCTGCTTGAGCCACCCACGTGCTTCTGGACTTCTCATTTTGAAATGAAACCTGACTTCTGTCTATTAAAAAAAAAAAAAAAGATGGATTCCTCCACCATCTTCTACCTTTTCTTTTCTTTCCTCTTCTAACTCATTATTACATTGTTATTCTGTTACTGTTTCATAGTTATAACACTGCTAGGTGTTACACGTTGTTTCCATCATATTATTTTGTTCTACAACTATTTAGTGCTAGTTCCACAGTTAAATATGTTTGCACCTCAAGGCAGTCTTTCTGCCATGGTTTTTGCCTTTTCTCTCTCAGCTGGATAAAGTTTTCTCTCTACCAGTTTCTTCAGGTGTTCTTAAAAAAATATATTTCTCAGAATCAGGGCAATTTGTATAATGCTTTTATACATGATAGAATGACTGGATTAAAATATATAAAGCATGGGGCGCCTTGGTGGCTCACTGGGTTGGGACCTCTGCCTTCGGCTAGGGTCATGGTCCCGGGGTCCTGGGATCAAGCCCCGCATCGGGCTCTCTGCTCGGAGGGGAGTCTGCTTCCCCCTCTCTCTGTCTCTGCCTGCTTCGCTGCCCGCTTGTGATCTCTCTCTGTCAAATAAATAAAATCTTAAAAAAAAAAAAAGGGATAAACAATACGGAGTTTTCTCAAAAAATTTAAAAAATATATATATAAATAAAGCACATTCGCTTATGTGAGTCTTGTGCGGGATCATTCCAGGCCTTTAAGCATTAAACGTTACCATGGAAAAGTTGGAAGCCACACTGACTTCTCTTGCAGGTAAAGGGATCTTTTGTTAGGATGTCCAGGGGTTTCTTACTATTGAAGCCCAGCAATTTCACAGAACTATATCCTGCTAATGACTTTTCTAGGCCAAGTTTTCCTGGGGCCCATTGTGCCCTGTCAATTTGTAGATTCAAATCATCTTTCATTTTTCAAAGGTTTTCTTGAATTACGTCTTTAAACATGATTCTCCCTTGTTTCACTGCTTTGGTTCTCTTCTGTTGGGACAAATTATGCATGTTTGCTGTTGTCTTACTCAGATTCTCTCCACTATTTTAACTGTATTAATTTCATTTTGTTTTCTTTTCTTTCTTTTTTTTTTTTTTTAAGATTTTATTTATTTATTTGACAGAAAGATCACAAGTAGGCAGAGAGGCAGGCGAGAGAGAGAAGGAAGCAGGCTCCAGGCTGAGCAGAGAGCCCGATGCGGGGCTAAATTCCAGGACCCAGAGATCATGACCTGCACCAAAGGCAGAGGCTTAACCCACTGAGCCACCCAGGCGTCCCCATTTTGTTTTCTTTTATCAGGGCAACCACTTCCTATTCTGTGCCTTCTGCAGACTCTAATCTTGTGTGTTTTGCTTCCAAGATTGTTGTGATTTCTGTTATGGTTTTATCTTTTAATTCGACTTCTTGCCTAAGTTCTGCCAGCTCATCTTTCATTTCCTCTTGTTACCTTCCTGTAAGTCCTTGAGGACGGTCTATACCTTCTTACAGTCCTGCTTTGAATTCATCTTCCACGGTGGTAAATGCTTATTATGTTAGTTTTTAATGTGAGTACGTTTTTTAGTTTGGTCAGTTTTCAGGCCTTTGCTAGGAATTGTTTCTGGTGACTATTCTTCATCTTATCATCTGTTCCTGTTTTTCTCTTCCTTCTCTTCTTGCAGCTTCACTGTACAGATCCTGTGCTAGTTCCTTTCTGGTTGTGAGCCATTTCTTAACTTGGCCAGTTCTTATCAAACCAGCAGGAAGTTTATGTGGGGGACAGGCCGGGGCCACCGGTCAGGCCAGCAAGAATTCTCCTTGTGATACGGCGTTGTTTACAAGAGCGAGCCCTTTATTCTTTTCCTCATTTTAGCCAACCAAGATTGGCAGCCTCAGAGCTATTCAACACACAGTTTTCTCTCCTTATCCTGGTCTTCTTAAACAGTACTTTTACAAAAATGGCTTGTCCCTGTGATCACTGCCTTTGGCCTGCCTAGCTTACTTCTCTTTCATACCGGAAGATCTCCAGGAAAGCTCCCACCATTACCGCTCGCATCCGGCCCCATGGTTCTCCTTCAGCGACCTCAGTCTCAGCCCTCAGGGTATGCCAGCAGCCTCGGAGAAGTGGGCTTTGGTGACTTCCTCTGACACCTGCAGCTCTGAGAGTCCTCTCCCGGTACCTTTCCACGCTCCTCCGAGTTTCACTGGGTTTGGTGGCCCTCCCTCACACACTGGTCTAGATCATAGGCCTTTCTTAGTTTCATCAAGGATAGAAAATGCCTATCTGCTTTTCAGTTTCCTTAACTGCTTTGAGGTAATTCTAAAAAGGTGAAGGAACCGACATCTTTACACTACCACTTTGAAACAAGAAGTAATGAGCAATTCGAGGGGTTTAACTGCACCATTAGGAACAATCTACCCCAAATCAGGGAGCATAGAAATAAGAAAATAACTAAGAGTATTAAATATAAAAAAATATTAAATTATATAAACATAATAATTTACATAATAATCGTGCAAGTTCATATACATATGTAACTTTATATATGGGAAAAGCATATGATGTAACATCAGATAAATCTGTTTATTAGAAGTATACTGGAGGGGCATCTGGGTGGCTCAGTCAATTAAGCATCTGACTTATTTCAGCTCAGGTTTTGATCTCAGAGTCATGAGTCATAAATATGTGAAATATATGCAAATACAGGATGAAGCATGGAAGAGAAATACAAAAACTGGGTTTTGTTAAGGGTTATGAATACTGAGTAATGTTTTTGATTTAAAGTTTTTGTTGTCACGGTATAGTTTGTAAGAAGTAACACAACACGTGTTCAAAAAATAAAAAGAGTCACACTATATATATTTTTACGCTAGCATCTACTAAACACAAGTCACTAAAAAAGCACTGACTAGCTCCCTACTTGCCAGGACTAACTATATCCTATCTCTGAAGGCAAGTTCCAAAAGCTGTGTCCCTCTGCTCTAGTTCCCGCCCAGATCTTTTATAGCAGCTGTTGTCCCCATCTCCCCTCTCTCTTCCTTATAATGCTTCCCTCACCTGTACAGGTCAAGCCAGTCTAAACAGATCACGTTACTCCGCGCTGACGATGGGCTGGGCACCGTAAGGGTAGACAGCAAGTAAGAGCATTGGCTTTGAACCCTTTTAGTGTGTTTTGTTTATAAGAAAGGGCAGCAGAAAAGCACGTTGCATTTAAAGGTCAATTTAGAGTTAAAAGGTTTGGGCTTTGCAGACAGTCAGATTAAATAAAATGTTTAAATTTTACCTATAACAGTACTAAGCACACAGCAGACATTTAATAAGAGGGGGAGGGCACCTGAGTGGCTCAGTTGGGTAAGTGTCTGCCTTCGGCTCAGGTCATTATTTTGGGGTCCTGGGATGGAGCCCCACATCAGGCTCCCCACATCAGGGAATCCGTTTCTCCCTCTTCCTTTGCCCTTAACCCTACCTCATGCTCTGTCTCTTGATCTCTCTCGCTCTCAAATAAAAATAAATCTTAAAAAAAAAAAATAAAATTATAAAAGAAATAATGAAATCTCAACATTTGCAATGACGTGGAAGGAGCTAGAGAGTGTAACAGTGAGCAAAATAAGTCAGTCAGAGAAAGACAAATGCCCTATGATTTCAGTCATATGAATTTAAGAAACAAAACAAATGATCATGGGGGGAAAGAGGCAAACCAAGAAACGGACTCTTAACTGTAGAGAACAAACTGGCAGTGGCTGGGGGCTTGGGGAAGTAGGCGACAGGGATTAAGGAGGGCGCTTATTGTGACAAGCACTGGGTGACGTATAAAAGTGATGAATCACTCAACTGTACACCTGAAACTAATATTACACCGTATGTCAACTGGAATTTAAATAAAAACTAAAAATAAACTAAAAAATATTCTAAGAAAGGATAGTATATATACATTTTCCACGACCATTTAAACCAACATCTTCAACTTTCCAGTTGTTCTTTGGTCCAGAGTTCCCACATTCAAATACTAACATTGTTAGGATTAGTAACTAACATTTAAAGCATCATTCTGAATGCATAAACTCAATGTGTGATTTGTTTCTTTTAGAAACAATGTTTTTACTCTCTGAATAATTACAACTAATACAAAGTGTTCAGAGAGGATCAAAGTATTTTCATAAAAAATAGCCTAGCAATTTTGGTAAGTTATAACCCATAAGGATAAAAAGAAAACAGCTTTACACTTCTCAAATATTCCCATAATCCACCAATATGAAAATGGTATAAATTAAGGAGTAAATTTCCGAAGGCGTATACTCTGAAAACGAGCTTTCCCTTTGGCTGAGTAATGTCTCTGATCGCTAATGGCTATCATTTTCATTGGTTTATTCACAGAAAATGTATACACATTTTAAAACTAAATAAAATGTAAAATTTAGTTCCTCAGCTGCAGTAGCCACATTTCAAGTGTTTAACAGCTACATTTGGCTAGTGGTTGCTGCACTGAACGGTGCAGAAATAGATCATTTCCTTCACTGCAGAAAGTTTCTTGGACAGCACTGGGTTTACATAATCTAAGAGGAAAGATAAACCAAGTGCCTATGCAGAGGTATCATCAGGTCTGAGAAATAGTTGAAACATCTGAGGACTCCTCTTATGATGGGGGGGGGGAATTCTGTGCTACAAGCTATTGCTTGAATAAAGAGAAAAAAATGCCACAAGACTGAGCTCAATTGTACGTTTCAGGGGACGGGGGTGTTGGTGGAAAGAAACCTGTTAGATTCGAGGATGTTCCTGTTTTATAGCTGCTCCCAGATGGTATCTGAGGCACAGACAGAAACTAGCCTCGGGTCTCTTTCTCACTCTGAACACTCCTCAAACATTCTTGCCCACACAACTACAAGCTGGTAATATGAAAATGTCCATTTCCAACACAGATGGGTCTCCTGCCTCCAGATCCATGAATCCAGCTCCCTTTACTCCATCTCTCTCCTTGGACTGTTTCAAAAGTGACTCATAACGTATCCAAACAAGGATGTATCATTTGCTGTCTCGCTGTCCCCTGCAAAGAATTTGGCTGGCCTCTGTCCCCAGTTCTTGGGAAGTAGCCAGTAAATCTGCAAATTTCCCAAGTGAGAACAGTGTCTTTGTTCATGGTGGGTTCCTCAGGACGACATCTGACGACTCTGTTCTAAGGAGATGACTCAGGATGGGGGCTGACCAAGCCAGAAAGACCAGCTGTGTGATTAGAGGATTGGGGCTTGGAGCCAGCTGATATTGGCCCAACCCCCAGGAGGAGAGCGGGATTAAAGCTTGAATTCAACACTGTGGCCAAGGACTCCATCAATCATACCTACATAATGGAAGTCCAGTCAAAGCTCTGGACACAGGAGCTCAGGTAAGCTTCCTTGCTTGGCAAAACTCAACACATTATACCTCTCAATGTGCCTGGAAGACAATGTGTCCTAACCCCACAGGGAAAGGACAACGGAAAGCCCGAGTTTGGGATCCTTTTTCAATGAGTCTCTGCCTTTGGCTGGTTCTGATTTATATCCATCATAATAAAACTGTAATAAATGTAAGGCTCTCTTGAGTTCTGTGAGGCATTTTAGTGAATTACTGAACCTGAGAGGGGTGGGTATCCCCAAATTAATAGTCTACTTGTGGTCAGAAGTGAGGGTAGTCTGAGGACCCCCAAACCTTTCAGTGGTCGTCGAAAGTGAGGGCAGTTTTGTGGCAGACTCTGTGCCCTTAACTTGTCAAGTTCAGCTTAACTCTAGGTAGGTGGTGACAGAAGTTCTTTTGCACTCCAGATCTGTTCCTCCCACAGGGTTCATTATCACAGTGAACAGCATACCCACCCATCTATTCGGCTGCTAATGGCAGAAAGCAGATGATCACCGATGATTCTTCCTTCTCAATCACCAACCACACAAATGATGAATCGCTACACCCTTTCTGAGTTCTGACTCTGTCCACTTCTCTCCAACAGGATCCGGTCTTTGCTTCTCTGGTTCCATTCTCCTCTTTGCTCATAAAATTCTGGCCCCATGTGCCTTCTCTCTGATACTAAACTTGACCAGTTTCATCCTACCCGAGGGCCTTTTCACTTGTTGTTCCCTCTGCTTTTGACTGGTTCCTAGGATTTAAGTGTTGATGTAGGTCTTATCTTCAAAATTATCTGCTTTCCCTCCCAGTTTCATAACTATGTCCCCACATAACTATGTCACCCACTCCCAATAACTATGTCATCACCACCCTGTCTGGTTTCCCCTACAATACCATTTTTTGTTAGTTTCTTTTTCCCTCCTCCCCATCAGAAATAGGTTCCTCATCGGATTCAAAGGCTATACTCTCAGGGCCTAGTTCCATGTCTAGTGCACAGAAAACATGCATTTACTGACATTCAGATAGTAATGAATCCACTGAATTGGATTTTCTTGGCGGTTTCCTCTCACTTTAGTGCTATCCTCCTCAAACCCACTCTTCATACTGTAGCTGGAGCCATCTTTCCCAAACAAGATGATGACACTGCTGTTCCTTTGTGACCTGGCCTCTGTTTACCACCCCAGTACATTCTCTCCCCATGTGCTCCCTAGCCAGGCTGAACTGCTGCCAGCACCTGAATGCTCTCAATGCTCTTGCTTCTCGAAGTTCCTGTACATGTCCCTTCTCTAGGACTTTCGTCTTTCCTCCCTAGTTTGTCTGGTTAACCCTTCTAATCCTTCAGGTCTCCTTAACCATTACTTCCCTGACCTTCCACAACTGGGGCAGGCTCCCCCTGCTCTGTGCTCCCACAATACTCTATCCTACCCCAACAATGTACTGATTTTGGATGGGCTGTCACGGTCTGCCTACTTGCCTATACCCTCAAGAGCATAAACTCTCTGAAGGCAGGGGCCTGGCTTCAGTTGGCAGTATTGCTACAGCTGAGCACGGTGCTGGCTGGCATACCACAGGTGCTCAACACATCTTACAGAATTAACATGTTACACTGGAGCATCTGCTGGCAAATTCATTAGTCTTTGTTACTCTTGCCATGTTCTCTACTGTGTTTAGATCAGTGCTACTACAGAAGCGGTGCTCAATAAATACTAGGTAAAAGTATAATGCCTTCTTTAACCTGGAGAGATTTCAGAGACAGATTAAGGGTGTTCAAGTTTCGTAATGATGGAGGTGTATTTATTTAAGGTTATTAGCAAAGCCACTTAAAAACTCTGAGGAGCTAAAATTACAATTTGAAAATAAGTTATGTGATCCCTTTCAACATCTTGTCCCTACTACAGAGTTACTAGCACTTAACTTCAGCCATATGCCCACACAAGTATATTTCAGTCTTTATTCAAAATACTTGTGTGGATAAAAAAGTATTATATTGTGTAGTTCTAAGAAATCTACTTGTAAGCACTCCATTTTAAAGAAATAAAGGTGAGTAAAATACTTCTTCACAAGAAAAACTCCCCACTATCCCAGAAGGAGAATTACTTTTTGTATCATGATAATTTGTATGAAGGTATACACACACATACACATTACACCTATACAGTACTATGACAGGTTTTAAAAATAAACATACGAGAAGTTATTCCTATAAATTAAATTTGTCATTCAAAGTAGTCTCCTTTGGAGACTCATTCCAACAATGGAATCAAAGCTCAACATATTTTGGAAAGCTCTTTGAGAACTATTTTAGATTCTGCAAAGACTTTTTTGAATATCCAGACAGATGATAAATATTTGACCTTTTCAAAGTGAATTTTACCTTTACCAGCAACTAGGCATTAGAAGCCATAGTAAAAAAGGTCAAAGAGCACAACATTTTGGATCAAAAACAAAAGATATTTAGATGAAAAATACTGTGCTCGCTTCAGCAGCACATATACTGGATGAAAAATACTGGCAATGTGTAAATTTCCTTGCATAAGTGATACACTGGTTCTGAAAACAAAGACAAATTAAAAGATACTTAGAAATGTTTAAAAAGGGAACAAAGAGAACAAGGATTGGGGTTTAAGATGGCACAGACCCTCCTGAGAACGCGATGAAAATTACGGCTCCTTTCCTCAGAAAAATATGGGCTCCCCTGTCCTCTCACCACTGCATTTATGCTTAGAAAGGTATGAAACACTGAGGTCATCTATGGCCCTATGGTTTGGAGCACTGGCTTTTGATTTCTCTCCTATTTTACTGTACCCAATAGAAAAAAAAAAGTTCCTACTGTGACCCCATTTGTACATACATATATATATAACAGATTAAATATTATATATATCTATTAATTATATAACAGTATAAAATTAATAGTTACATAAATAATTCTCAGCCCTAGTGTATTTGTCCTAGTACTCTTTTGCATCTTTCTTTAACTAGAAAAACGTTACTTGTGATTTGACTGGGCCAATTTCACAATGTACAGGTTGAAAAAACACTGGTTTAGAGTAACCACCGTGTAACTGGAGAAAGTTAATGAAACTGAGAAAAATCACTGATGACAAAAACTCTGATGCCCTTTTAAACTAACGAAGTCTCTTTACACTAGAGTCAAGCTTTTTAAGAGATTAGATTCTTTATGGCAAAGCTGCGTTATCTTGGTCATTCATGTACATGGTAAACTACTGGAGACACTGACGAGTAAACCACACAGGGATCATAGGAAACTCATACCTTAATATTAGAAAACCACAAATCGTTCTCATGTAAAGTGGCCAGGTAGACAGACGTTAGAAGTCCGATGCAAAGGGCAATGGTTCCACCAACCGTGAATGACAGAAGCTTCCACAACCTTCTAATGGTATAACCTTTTAGAAAAACAAAACGAACAGTGAAGTCAGTAAAGAATGCAGCATTGACTAGTTCTACTTCAGCCTAGCAGGTATGCTAAGCTCCGCTGCCTGTTGCTGCCGCCGAAGCTTCCCCTATTCCCAGCAGACACTTAGGGGTTCCTTTCTGTGATTCAGGAGACCTGTTTTCATACTTTATCACGGTTTTTACCTAACTCTATCTAACTGTTCACTTGTCCATTTTGCCAGATAGCGTGAGTTTTCAGAGGACAAGCACCTTATCTTATTCATCTTAATAACTAGGGTCTCTGTCTGGCATAGCTTAATAACTATAATTTACCTATGAAATTTGGAGGAGTAAATGGGTTACATGTCTAGGATATAAAAAGTCTTTGAGACGGTCTACAGATAATTTGTGGTTTATTCATTAAAAACTACCAAAAACCTTGACAACTTAAAATCCAAAAACCCATCAGGGGAGAAAAATCCATTACAACTCAAGTTAGAGGACACTTAAACTAGGAAAATATATTTATAGCACATATAAGAAAGTTTAAGTAACCTTAATACGAGATGGACACTTTCAGGATTTAAAAAATGAGTATTTCAATTGGAAACAGATTAAACATATGAGTAGGCAAAGCACAAAAGAAAAAATGGCCAATAATAGACAAGAATATTCACATTCCTCAGTATTAAAGAAATGCGAATCAGGGCACCTGAGTGGCTCAGTAGGTTGAGCCTCTGATTTTCAGCTCAAGTTATAATCCTAGGGTTTTGAGACTGAGCCCTGCATTGGGCTCTGTGCTGGCCCCTGAGCCTGCTTCTCTTTCCCCCTCTCCCTCTGACCCCCTCACTCCCTGGCCCACATTCTCTCTCTCTCTAAAAAAAAACAGAAAAAAGAAAGAAAGAAAGGAAGGAAGAAAGAAATGCGTATCAAAACGATAAGCTGTAACTTTTTAGATGCTGGTCAATTTGATAGCTTAAAAATGCTAACCCTGTTTTTTTTTTTTTTTTTTTAAAGATTTTATTTATTTATTTGACAGAGAGAAATCACAAGTAGATGGAGAGGCAGGCAGAGAGAGAGAGAGGGAAGCAGGCTCTCTGCTCAGCAGAGAGCCCGATGCGGGACTCGATCCCAGGACTCTGAGATCATGACCTGAGCTGAAGGCAGTGGCTTAACCCACTAAGCCACCCAGGCGCCCCTAACCCTGTTTTAATAAGGGTATAAAAAAGAGTATTTTTCTTCTTCTTCTTCTTTTTTTTTTTTCCAGTATGGAATGCTTCACAAATTTGCGTGTCATCCTTGTGCAGGGGGCCATGCTAATCTTCTCTGTATTGTTCCAATTTTAATATACGTGCTGCCGAAGTGAGCACCAAAAGAGTATTTTTCTTTTTTTTTTAAAAAAAAATTTATTTATTTATTTATTTATTTATTTATTTATTTGACAGAGAGAGAGAGAGAGAGAGATCACAAGTAGGCAGAGAAGCAGGCAGAGAGAGAGAGAGAGAGAGGGAAGCAGGCTCCCTGCCGAGAAGACAGCCCGATTCGGGACTCGATCCCAGGACCCCTGAGATCATGACCCGAGCCAAAGGCAGGGGTTTAACCCACTGAGTCACCCAGGTGTCCCCAAAAGAGTATTTTTCAAACATAGCTGGTGGGAAAGTAACTTGGTAACTCTCTGGAATGCAACAAGGCAATAACTAGTAAAAAAACCTACCAAAATAAGCATACAATTTGACCAATAATTTGAAATCCAGGCATATACAATGTTTGTATACAAACAAATGTTTGGCCACAGTATATTTCTTATAGTTCTGTTTATCTAAGTAAAAGGTTAAAAAACATCTAAACACTCAACAATGAATGAGTTAAATAAACTATGCTATGGCCACACAATGACTATGTTGGTAACATTTTAAACTACATTGACTGACTTAAGATATGTTCGTAACATAAAAGAAGAAATGTAGCAAGTTATAAAACAGCTAGGATCTCAATTTTGTAAAACCACATATGAATGCTTGCATTTATATCCCTGCAGAGACATTCGGACAGCAAGATCAAATTTCATGGGTGGCATTCTCAGGATCGATTTGTTTGTGGGAGGATTTTCTTTTCTCTTTTCTTTTCTTTAGTTTTCAGGGTTTTTTTCCTGACACAAATAAATACTGCTTCAATAAAATGAAGAATTCTCAAAATTATGTTTTATTTTATTTTTTTAAAGGATTTTATTTACTTGACAGATAGAGATCACAAGTAAGCAGAGAGCCTGGCAGAGAGAGGAGGAAGCAGGCTCCCTGCTGAGCAGAGAGCCCGATGTGGGGTTTGATCCCAGGACACTGGGATCATGACCTGAGCCGAAGGCAGATGCTTTAACCCACTGAGCCACCCAGGTGCCTCTCAAAATTATGTTTTAATATAAAAAAGAGAACTTGGGGCAGTCAGTTAAGCATCTGCCTTCAGCTCAGGTCGTGACTCCAGAGTTCTAGTATCTAGACCTGAGTCGACTCCCTGCTCAGCAGCAGGCCTGCTTCTCCCTCTCCTCCCTGCTCATTCTTGTGCGCTCTCTCTCGCAAATTAAAAAAAAAAAAAAAAAAAGAAAGAAAGAAAAAAAGAAAAACAACTTTAAAAAATAAATAAAATAATAAACAAAAAAGCAAACTTGAAGTAACATTGTTTAAGCCTTAAGAAAGTATGCTGTCTTGTCCAAAATTGCTAATAGCAGAGTTGGATGGAATGACTTCTCGATATAGATTAATTTTATTTTATAAAACTGTTCCCTCAAATTACTTTACTAGTTCTGGCTGATAAGAATTAACATAGCTGCCATTAATATAAATTCTGTCAGATATCCAAAATGGTTGACAGACATGGAATTCTTCATGCTTATTTTTAAAAACCTTGAGCATGCTTAGTTAAGAAAGCAAATATGGAGTCAGGAAGTTGGTAATTAATATCACTTGATGTACAGCTTAGAATCTTCAGCATTATATAAACAACTCACCCAATTTTGACTGTCCTCCCTCCCAAAACCAAAGGAGAAAATTTCAGGAATTCATATAAAGAATAAAAAGAAGTTTGATTCATTTTCAATACCTTCATGAAATGAGAAAGTCTCCCAAGGTAAGGCTGTGCAGAGCGAACAGCACACACAAACCAGAAAATTTAGAAACAGACTAAAATCTGAACCGTGGGGGAAAGTATTACTTTAGGAAATCAAAGATTGGCAAAACCAGAACCTACTGAACAGAAAGCTGAGAAACAATGGGTTTTAATCAGAGCTCTTTCACCTTATATCTGATAATAACTATAAATCCGATATTATAAAAGTACAATCAAATCATTTGTCGAACTAAAACATCAGGGTATTAGAACAAGTCTCCCCAACTGTCAGGTCTCACCAAATTCTTATTCTATTGGAGAGTGATATTTTAATATGCAGAAAATAAAAGCAATCCCAAATGGTGCTTTAATTTAAATCACCTACCAGATGGCAATTTATTTCCCAACTTCACATTTGCTTCTTGTGCTGCATAATCCTCAGAAACTTCTGTGGTTTTCACTCCTTTTCTTTGCCTGATGGATATCATGGTGTCAAAGACTTACATGCATTGTTCTTCCAACCACTCCTACAAACAACAGAAAAGTAAACTGCCTGTCCATATGCCAGTACCCTCTCCCCAACACACCCTGTGCTCATCTGTGCTTAAGTGACTTGAAGCCTTATCCCTGGCTTAGCATGCCCTCCCACTTTCCCATCAAATCTTAACCAGCCTTCAAAGTTACTGTCAAGACACAACACCAATATTTACTTAATACATGCTGTCAAGAGTTAAGAATACAGGTGGGCATCCCAGACCAGCCCCTGCCCTTCTTGCAAGAAGGCTTCCTGGCTCTGCCTGTGCCAGCTGCTGCTGCTGCTGCTGTTGTCTCCTTCCTGAGCCACTGCAGTTACCTTGCAATTGGTCACCTAATTATGCAGTTTTAGATTATGTCCTACAGTTCCCTACCACGCGAGGAGGCATTCAGTAGTAAATTTGTTGAGAGCCGGATTCCGAAGAAGTGACATATTGTTTGGTCTCAGGTACCTGAATTTTAATACCGGTGTTCTTTAAAAACAATTCACACTGGAAGCTTTAGGAACACGCCTCAGTGGTGATGGCAGCGGGGGTGTGCCAATCAGGGCAGCTGCTATCCCAGGGAGCAAAAGTGGGAGTAAAGGCAGGGTGCAGAAGCCTGGTTTGGAAGCAGCGAGTGGGAGGCGAGGGAGTGGTGGCAGTGAGTAAGCTGGCTACAGTCCTCCGGAACATCTTGCTTCCCTCTTCTGAATAATGAACAGCGTTTTACTAATTACTACGAAATATGACCAGATGCCGGGCACCATTGTTTGGGCAGTTTACCAATTCCTAAAGGTAAACAATTTGCTTTATAGAAGGAACCAACCAACCAACCAACCAAAATTATACAATTTATTCGTTCGTTCATTCATACAAAAAAAAAAAAAAAAAGTGAGACGCAAAAACAGTTAAGTACACACAATGAAAATGGAGAACCTGGAGCAGCGAGGGAGGAAAAAAGAGTGTAGGCAGAAAGTCGTACTGGGGTCGATGGGCTCGTTTCCCAATCACTCTATCCTGGAATCCTGCCCTTTCTAAGGGCTCGGGAAGGAGTTGTAAATATCCCAGAGCCGATACACTCTAACAAGTTAAGACAGAAGGGCCACAAACACTGACGCGCCAACTCGGGGTCGGGCAACCGCGATAACCGCACGAACTACGAAACAAAAGTTTCCCCACCCAAGGAAAGGGAATGCCATCTCCAGCACGGGAACGGAGAGGAAAGCGACGCTTGCCCTCCACTCCGAAGGGCCAGCGCGCGAGGAGCGTCCCGGGCGCTGCAGGGCACGTCCCCCAGCTTCCCGCCGCACCCCAGCCCACAGCACCGGGTGTCCCCAGCAGACGCCGAGGGGCCGGCGGCGGCCGCCCAAGTTCGCTCCGGCTGGGCACCGTGGCGCGGCCGCGGCCGCGGCCGCCGGCACCGACCAGGCCCGCGAGGCCGGAGCGAGAAGTGGCCCGCGAACGCGGCCCCGCCCTCTGCAAACTTCCTCACTCCCGCCCTGCCGCCCCCGGCCCCGCAGTTCGCGCGGACCAGCGGGCGCCGCGTCCCCTAGCCGGGCGCCCCCAGACGCCCCGCGGCCCGGGCCGCGCCCCCCGACTGCACAGCGCGGCGGGACGGCCCGCGGGCTCCCGGTGGTCGCGGCGCATTCGGCGGGACGCCGGACTCCCCGCGCGGCCCGCCGCCGAAGCCTCTCGCCCGCGTGTCCCCTCGCGCCGCCCGCGGCCCGACACGCAGTCACAGACCTGCGGCCTCAGCCGTCCTGGCGCGCGGCTCCGGGCGGGGAAGGAGGCCGGCCGGCCAGGGGGCGCCTAGGGGCGCGGGGGCGGGGCCGCACAACAGCCTGCAACGCGTCGTGGGGACAGAGAGGACCGGGCAGCGGCCACCGGGGCAGCGGCGGAGCTTTGCGCGACGCCCGAGAAATGGGGAACCGGGCGCGGGGGGGGGGGGGGCGTCCGCGGCCGCGAGGAAGGGGCGCGCCAGGGAGGCCGGGCCGCCGCGGCCGCACCCATAGGTCCCGGGAGCCGTCCGTCAGCGTGAGCCCCCGCCCCTACCCGGAGCGCCCCGCCCCGTCTCGTGCGCCGCCGGCCGGAAGGAAGCAGCGCATTTCCGCTCGCCGCTCCGGCCCCGCCCCCGCGTTCTCACGATGCTGCGACCCGGGGTTGCTGACACGGAGGCTCTGAGGTTGCTTTCGGCCCCACAGACTCCCGACGGCCCCGGGGCAGAGCGAGAGGCAGCGGCTCAGGGAGAGGAGGAGCCTGGCTCCGAGGAAGGGTGGCTCCAGGGCTGAGAGTGGGGCGCGCCTTGGCGCCGCGGAAACCTCTTGCTGGCGCGCGTGGCCGCCTGTCCCCCACCCCAGGGCAGATGGGTGCGGGGGGCGCGCTGAGGGCCGGGCGGACCGAAGCAGGGCGACCCCTCGAGACTCTCCCCGCCTCCCGCGTCGGTGGGCCCGGTGCGCCCCCTCGGTGGGTCTCGGCCGCCCCCACCAGGCCCTGGAGGCCCCTGGCGTGTGCTGGGACCGCGTCTCGCGACTGCCAGTGCGACCGCCTGGAGATGCCTTCGCCTCGCCCTAGACTCCCCCCTAGTGTTGGGGTGGGGGCGGCGCGCTCGATCCGTAATTTCGCCTTCAAGGAAGGATGTGCTTGCCTTGCTCTCCAAACTAGAGCGTAAGCCTTTTTTGAGGGCAGGTACTGTGCTTTTTCCTGGGTATCTTTCTTGTGGATCACCCTGCGAGGAGCGGTAGATGAAGCCTTTTCTCAGCAGATGCTCAAGCCACATGTTTAATTGATTTTTCTTAAGGAATGGTCTGGTCTTCTGGGTTCTCCACCTGTGCAAAGACTGTCCATCTGTCTCCTTCCAGTACGAAATTACTTCATCCAGGAAGCCTTTCCTGGTCACCCCTGTTGGGTATTTTCTCCTCCCTGGGTCTGTTGCTTTTAATAACAGGCGCACATTCTGTGCAAATGATTTGAGGTATCTGCTGGGTGGCTTGAATAAAAATTAGTCTCCGCTGTCTTTTCAGATGGCCTTTGTCATGTTTTAACTTGATCGTTGGTGTCTTTGATGTTAAGGATTTGAGAGCAGGGCTTATATTTGTAATCCATCTCTTTCGTGTTCAGGTGCCTTACGTAAAACACATTTGGGTGCTTAATAAATACATAGGGGAATTGAGTCCTCTTTAAATAAAATTTTTCCCTTTTTGTGCCGTAGGGTTTTGTCTAAAACTGTGTCCCTCTGGGGAAGAATGTGTCTGTGGTGCAATGTACATCCCGAGTAAAGGAAGTAGTGCTCATTAGCAGCTGCTTGGTTTAATACCAGGAAATGGCTTTACCAGCAAGATAAAGCCTTGAGACCTGTAAAAAGTAGGCACCCACTGCTGAGAGTTAAGTCTTCAGAATGATGATACTTCAAATAAGAAGGCATCCTTCGCTGGGATACAGTAACCATGAGAGTGATGGATAGCAAGTAGTAGGCCCCGCCCTCGGTGAGCTCTGGTCACGGACTGACTGCAGTGGTGCACAGGGATATCTCTTGTTAGTGTTGTTTTGAGATCCAAATGGATTTCGCTATGTTGTGGCCAGCAGTAGGTAAGCGGTGGTCCTCTAGAAGGGTACAGTTCAAACTGTGGTCTTTGGGGACCCATGGCATCACTATCACCGTTGCCAGGGAGGTTGTTAGAAATGTAAATTAGATCCTACCCCAGACCTACTGAATCATAATCTGTAGGGGTGAATTTTTAAGAACTTCGTGTGCGTCTGTGCTCAGTCAAGTTGGAGAGCCACAGCGGAGCCTTGCTATGCCAAATGTCTGTGGTCGGGGAGTACCAGTATCACCCGGGACTTTCTTAGAAACAGGATCTCCGGCCCTCTCCAACACCTACCGAGCCAGAATCTGTGTTTTCATATAATCCCCAGGTTATTTGTATGTAGGTCACACTTTGAGAAGCACCACACCAGAAGTCATCAATGCTGTTTACATCCTTCCCAGAAAGGGAGGAAGCTGTCTGTCTCTATGGTCTTTTTCTTAGTTGCTGTACAATGTTTGTTCAGTTTTAAATTGCTTGGCTTAGTAGTATGACCACTCTTGATCACCGCTCTCTTCATGTCAGTAGCCTCTCCTGGTGTTCTGCCATCTACCTTTCTGGCCTTCTTGAAATTTTCAGTCTCTTGTAAACTCTTCCTTTTAAAAGCAACGCTTCTCTGGCTCATGGCTCCCTGTTTCCACTGGTATCCTGATGGCTCATGAGTTTTTAATGCCCAGGCATAGCTCCTGACCTCCAGGTCCCATGTGGCCAGTGCCTATTCGACATTTCCAGATGTGCAAGCATCTCCAACCCAACTTGTTAAAAAAAGAAACTTTTTCTAACCCCCAACCCTGTTTTTCATCCCTTGCGCCTAATCACCTAATTGTTCAAGTCAAGACCCGAGGAGCCAAACGTGGTTTCTCCCATGTCATGTAATCCATATGTCTAAATACTGAGTCCTTTGGACTTGACCCTAAATATCTCTAAACTTGCCTGACTTTTCTCCCCTTCTATTGCCAAGTTACCCTTTCCTTGTCAGGATCATTTTAACGGCCTCTTAGCTGATGGCTTCACCTGCATCCCTGCCCCAACCTCCATCCCTGCCCTGTGTCCTTGTCTGTCCAGGCCACCCTCCATGTAATAACCAGAGCGGTCTTCTTAAAACAGAGCTCCGCTGGTGACTTTGTGGCTTTATATAAAAATCAAGCTCCTTAGACACGGTTACAATGATGGCCATGAATCAGTTTCCATTTACCTGTCCAGCCTCATCTCTGTGTCCTTTTTGTAAACTTCAGGGGTTTTGCGGGTGTCTCCTTGTACTGTCTTTGTCTGACTTCCCTGCTATTCAGTCTTTGAATTTCGGCTTCCATGATCCTTGCTGCCTAGTATTTATACCCTCGTAGACTCCATTCATACTGAACCCTCGCTGTTCTGTGTGATCGATAGGGTATGGTGGAAATGACTTGTAGGGCTTAAAAGACATCCCAATTTCAGCCTTAGCCTCTCTTGGATTGCTCACTTCAGGGCCCCCAACCACCATGTTGCAAGGGCACTCAAACAGCCAGTGGAGAAGGCCACCTGGGCAGCAGCTGGCCTCTGGCTCAGCGCTAGCTTCGAGGCGGGAGGTCAGCCAACTCCGGGTCAGCCTTCAGATAACTGCATCCTCATGAGAGATCCCGAGCTGGAAATGCCCATCTGTGCCACTCCCGAATACCTCACCGGAAACAATAAGGATTATACATGTTTATTGTGGTTTTGAGTTTGGGGGTAATTTTGTTACACGATGATAGGTAATCAGTCCGTTAGTATTCCTCTGTGTGGTTTTATTTAACTCTTCCCCTCTGATTGGACATTTAGGTTATTTCTAGCATTATCCTATTACAAGCAATGCTGTAGAGACTATCTTTATAGTTTTGTAATTCTTTAGGACATATTTCAGGAAACAGAATTGCTAGAAGTCGTATTTTAAATGATGATACACACTGGCAAACCCTTCCAAAAAGGTTAATGATTCCATTACTCTACACTTCCATGGATGTGTATCACAGTGTTGATTTCTTCACGCCCTTGCCAACAATGGATACTTTGAATCTTGGCCAATCTTCTGCGACAGATGAGGGATCACTTAACATGCTCTGTGTGAGGCGGAGACAGTGGGGTTAGGGGTTTATTGGCTGTTTGCGTTTCTTTTTCTAGGATTTGTGTTTTTTGTGTTCTTTGACTGGTCATTGATTTAATGTTGACACAAGGGATTATTCCCAGATTACAGATATCAGCCTTTAGTTTTATGCCCTGCAGATGTTTCCTCATTCTCGAATGCCTTGCCAGGTGTCTTGCTACCTAGCAATTTTCCATTTTTATGTTGTCAAATCTGTCACCTTTCCTTTATAGTTTCTGGGTTTTTCCATCATGCTAGGAAAACTTTTCCCATTGCAAGATGATAAAATTTTAAAAATAGTTTCTTATAATTTTTAGAAATGTGGCATCTTTTTAATACGGGGTGAGATGGGGATCTGACATAATTTCTTTCTAGCTGGTTGGTTGGCTGCTTCATCATTATTCTTAATCTACTGCTTTCTTAATCTACTGTCACCTCCTAATCCCATATGTCTATGGCCTGTTTGTTAACTCACTTCACTATGTTTAAGTGACTTAAAAAAGGAATTCTGTTGAAAAGTTCAACATATTCACAATTACTGTTTCTTTATAGAAAGCTTTGATACATGCAAGAACAAGTGCCCCTTTATTATACTTCTTTTAAACATGTCTTGGTAAGTTTTTCGTATTTACTCACTCAGAGGAACTTTATAATCATTTATCAGTTTTTTCTTTCCTTTTTTTTTTTTTTTTTTTTGGCTTGTTCATTCCCCCCCCCCTTCCAAATTTTTATTTAAATTCTAGTTAATGTAGAGTGCAATATTGGTTTCAGGAGTAGAATTGAGTGATGTATCACTTCCATACAACACCCGGTGCTCAGCATAAGTGTCTTCCTTTTTTTTTTTTTTTTTTTTAAAGATTTTATTTATTTATTTATTTGTCAGAGAGAGAGAGCAAGCGAGAGCGAGCACAGGCAGACAGAGTGGCAGGCAGAGTCAGAGGGAGAAGCAGGCTCCCTGCGGAGCAAGGAGCCTGATGTGGGACTCGATCCCAGGACGCCGGGATCATGACCTGAGCCGAAGGCAGCTGCTTAACCACTGAGCCACCCAGGCGTCCCCATAAGTGTCTTCCTTAATACCCATCACCTACTTAGCCCATCTCCCCAACCCCTTCCCCTCCAGCAACCCTCAAGTTTGTTCTCCATAGTTAAGAGTCTGTTTTCTGGTTTGTGTGTGTGTGTCTCTCTCTTTTTGCCTTGCTCCTATGTTCATCTGTTTTGTTTTGTTTTTTTAATTCCACCTGTGAGTGAAGTCATGTGGTATTTGTCTTTCTCTGACTTATTTCACTAAGCACAATACCGTCTAGATCCAGCCACGTTGTTGCAAATGGCAAAATTTCATTCTTTTTGATGGCTGAGTGTTATTTTACTCTGTGTGTGTGTGTGTGTGTATCACATCTTCTTTATCCATTCATCAGTCAGTGGACACTTGGGCTCCTTCCATAATTTGGCTGTTAATGCTGCTGTAAACATCACAGTGCATGTACCTCTTTGAATCTGTATTTTTGTATCCTTTGGTAATTACCTAGCAGTGCAATCACTGGATCACAGTGATTTATTTCTAGCTCTGTTTTTAACTTCTTGAGGAACCTCCATACTGTTTTCCACAGTGGCTGCACCAGTTTGCATTCCTACCAACATGTAAGAGGGTTCCCCTTTCTCCGCATCCTCGCCAACACCTGTCATTTCCTGACTTGTTAATTTTAGCCATTCTGATGGTGTGAGGTGGTGTCTCACTGGTTTTGATTTATATTTCCCTAATGATGAGTGATGTTGAGCATCTTTTCACGTGCCCGTTGGCCATCTGGATGTCTTTTATGGAAAAATCTCTGTTCATGTCTTCTGCCCATTTCTTAACTGGATTGTTTTTCTTTCTTTAAAAAAAAAGTAAAGATTTTGTATATTTATTTGTCAGAGAGAGAGAATGTGAGCAAGCACAAGTAGGGGGAGCAGCAGACAGAGGGAGAAGCAGACTCCTTACTGAGCAAGGAGCAGGATGTGAGACTCGATCCCAGGACTCCAGGATCATGACCTGAGCTGAAGGCAGATGCTTAACCAGCTGAACCACCCAGGTGCCCCTGGATTGTTTTTTGGGTGTTGAGTTTGATAAGTTCTTCATAGATTTTGGAAGTGTGAAGTCAGATACTGGAAGTACCCTTTACCAGATATGTCATTTGCAAATACTTTTCCTATTCCGTAGGCCCTTTTTTAGTTTTGTTGATTGTTTCCTTTGCTTTGCAGAAGCTTCTTCTCTTGATGAAGTTCCAATAGTTCATTTTTTGCTTTTGTTTCCCTTGCCTCGGGCAGCGTGTCCAGTAAGAAGTTACTTTGGCCAAAGTCAGAGAGGTGGCTGCCTGTATTCTCAGATTTTGATGATTTTCCTATGTCATATTTAGGTCTTTCATCCCTTTTGAGTTTATTTTTGTGTATAGTGTATGAGAACAGCCCAGTTTCATTCTGCACTTCTTCCAGTTTTCCCAGCACCGTTTATTGCAAAGACTTATCTTTTCTTCCCCTGGACATTCTTTCCTGCTTTGTCGAAAATTAGTTGACCATAGAGTTGTGGGTATATTATTCTGTTCCATTGGTCTGTGTGTCTGTTTTTATGCCAGGACCATACTGTCTTGATGACGACAGCTTTGTAATAGAGCTTGAAGTCCTGAATCATGATGCCTCCTGCTTTGCTTTTCTTATTCAGAATTGCTTTGGTTATTCTGGGTTTTTTGTAGTTCCACGCAAATTTTAGGATTGTTTGTTCTGTCAAAAACGCAGCTGGTATTTTGGTAGGGATTGTATTAAATGTGTAGATTGCTTTGGGTAGCATAGACTAAAATTTTAACAGTGTTTGTTCTTCCAATCCATGAGCATGGAATGTTTTTCCATTCTTTTGGGTCCTCTTCCATTTCTTTCATGTTCTGTAGTTTTTAGAATACAGATCTTTTACCTCTTTGGTTTTGTTTATTCCTAGTATCTTCCTGGTTTGGGTGCGGTTGTACTTGGGAACATCCCCTTGGTTTCTTCTTCTGCTGCTTCCTTACTGGTTATTTACAGATTTTCAACAAAGAATCCATGGAGGTTTTTACTGGCATCGTATAAAATGCATAGAAACGTTTGGGTGTAAAATGCATAGAAACGTTTGGGTGAAGTGAGATCTTTCTGATGCTGGGTATACTTTTATAGGAACGTGTATTCAGGTGAGGACAGTTTGGCCAACCACCTGTGTTCTTCTAACCGTGCTTTCATCCAATTCCTGTTTTTCTACAAGCGTTGACTTTTCAGGTGTCTTTTTTTTTTTTTTTTTAAGATTTTATTTATTCACCTGACAGAAATCACAAGTAGGTGGAGAGGTAGGCAGAGAGAGAGAGAGAGAGAGCAGGAAGCAGGCTCCCCGCTGAGCAGAGAGCCCGATGCGGGACTCGATCCCAGAACTCTGGGATCACGACCTGAGCTGAAGGCCTTAGGCCGAAGGCCTTAACCCACTTAACCTGCAGGCGCCTCTCAGGTGTCTTGATAAAAGAGCAGACTTTTTGCTCTCAGACCTTTATTGGATAAAAATTATAGACACATACATATATTTAGCTAAAGTAAATATAAATGGAAATCCTAGTATTTTCTGCCTGGATGCCAACGGATTGTTCTATACATTCCTGTGTAAGACCCATACACGATTCTGCGGCAACAGGCCATGCCTAAAGCCCTCCTCTGGGCCCAGCTCGGCGTGCTTCCTTTTAGGGAAGATGTGCCAAGTCCAAGGGAATGCTTCCTCACTGCTTACAAATCATTACAGAGCTGCACAGAATTGACTTTATACTCGAGGCCTTCCCTTTAAGACATTTGTCCACAGAGGGGCGCCTGGGTGGCTAGGTTGGTTAAGCCTCTGACTCTTGATTTCAGCTCAGGTTGTGATCTCAGGGTCATGGGATCAAGCCCCAGGGCAGGTGCCTTGCTGGACCTGGAACCTGCTTATGATTCTCTTCTTTCCCTCTTCCTCCACTCCCTACCCCTGCTATGCACTCATATGGCACTCTCTCTCTCTCTCTAAAAAAAAAAAAAAAAAAAAAGATATTTGTCAGTATATGGTTCCTTTCCTGTGAGATTCTTTAGAAAAGCATTATGAAATATTGTTAGTATTGATTTTTTTTCTGCCTTTGATCAACTTTGTAATAACTAGATTTGTAGTGTTTAAACAGTGAAATTCAGGGGCACCTGACTGGCTCAGTTGGTAGAGCATGGGACTCTTGATCTCGGGGTTGTGAGTTCAAGCCCCATGTTGGATATGGAGCCTCCCTAAAATAAAAAATAAAATAGAGAAATTCACAGGCAGGTCAGCATTGGTGCACAATTACTGACTCTTTCTTTCTTTTTTTTTTTTTTTAAGATTTTATTTATTTATTTGACAGAGAGAGAGAGATCACAAGTAGGCAGAGAGGCAGGTGGGGTGGGGGGCGGTGAAGCAGGCTCCCCGCTGAACAGAGACCCCAATGCAGGGGTTTGATCCCAGGGTCTAGAGACCATGACCTGAGCCAAAGGCAGAGGCTTAACCCAGTGAGCCACCCAGGCACCCACAATTACTGACTCTTAACATTAACAGTACTTCAGCATTACCAATTTTGTTTCATTATCCTCCTTCATACCTGCTACTCCTACCTCTCCTGTCTCTTCTTCCCACCTACACCTTCTTTTTCCATTTCCATGGCTAGAAGAACTGTTGTACTTCTCTATTTCAAATGAGGACATGAATAGTCAAGTTATTCAATTAAAGCAGATGGTGGTTCTTTATCATATAAGCTTTTTGCCAAATGTGACGATTCCTCGATGTTGGCTGTTCTGGTCCACAGACCAGTGGCCCTGGCTGGCCTTCCCAGTTTGTTCCTTTGGACTGCTCAAATGTCACTCCCTGCAACAGGCATAATACAACAGGTGTCTGAACTCCTAGAAGTACACATTTCCTACCAACGGATGCCAAAGCGTATTGTCTGGCTTGGGAGTTTTTCCGTAGGAAGAAGTAGGACTTTGAGCCAGAAATATATATGTTTCTAACACTCTGAAACTAAGTTATTTTATCCTGCTTTCAATCATGGCTAACCTAGCATGGGGCTGGATTTTTTCACTAACACTAAGTGTTCCTCAGCAGCCCTCCTGAGTCCACCCATGAATCTCAGTAAGCCAGCCGGAGGGACTCCTGTGGAAAATTCGCAGGTATGGCCGCAGCTCTCCAGACCTGCCAGCCAGGGCTCACCGGACCCCAGCAGCCGTGTGGAGTGTGAACTGGGTGTATTCAGCACTGTAGGGATCCCCGCACGATGAGGGAGCAGATGCAGCCATCTCGGAGAGGTTTTTATTCAAAATCTCTTGAGGACCTTTTGAATTTTCAGTCTGGATACCAGAAAACCGCTTGCAGTGGTATCCTACTCTCCTGGCAATGGTATCCTACTCTCCCGGCAATGATCGCCAACCAGGTCATTTATCGAGAAGCCTGGCTGAGGATTCAGTATTAAACAGGGTACGGCTTAGCTGCCCGAAGCCTCACCTCAAAAACAGTGGCTTCCGGAAGACGTTTATTTCTGTCATGGAGGCAGCCCAGCTCCACAGTCTCAGGGACCCCGGGTCTGTGTCAGGGCTCTGCTCTCCCCAGGATGTCACACTCGTTACTGTAGTCAGCTCTTCACCACAGTCACAAAACAGACAGCAGGAAACCAAAGGGAAGGGGAGGGAGCTCAACCCAGTAGTTTCATGTCACTTCTGCTCATACCCCATTAGCCTTCCTTTGGTCACACGGCCTTGCCTAAGCCACAAGGAAGATTGGGAAGCCGGCTGGCCACGTGCGCCCTTCTAGAAACCCTCCCGCCGTGGGAGAGAGTGGGTGTTGGGGAACACGTGAGAGCGTCTGCCACAGCTCACACGGGAGGTACTTTCTTCCGAGGGGCGAGGTTGAACTGTGCTGTGTCATTAGTTTCGTCTCTGCCGATCACAAACTCCAGGAGCACCAGCAGTACAGAATCCCTTTCTATAATAGAGTGTGGGAATGGTTCACAACCGTGAAACAGACCCAGAGCAATTCACAGTTTACGTATGTTGTGAAGGGTCCCAACTCAAGCCAAAACATTATCGAACTGGCTACTAACTGAGGATTCCCTAGCTGTCAGTATCCCCCACCAACAACCTTGGCTTTATGGAAGCGTGTACATTTCTTTTTTTTTTTTTTAAACTGGAAATTTATCTTAGATGCGACGTGTCTACAATATTCTAGGTACTGAGAGATAGGTTTGCCTTTTTTGGTATCGGTTAAGGGATAGGATATTTTGAGTATCCTTCCCCAAAACACAAGCCAGCATGGTTCTTAGGTTAGTTTCTAAGGTTGTAGCAAGAATCTTTGCTACCAGCATTTATAAGGCCAAGTTTAATCTCCAATGCCCTCACAGTTAATGCGCCAAACGAAACCACCACCGTCGAGCTCCTCGATGGCCAGGCCCTCTCGTTGCCTGGTCACTAACCTTCCCAACTGCCCTGCGAGCTCTGAGTAGTACCTTCTGTTCTACTGATGAAGAAATGGGCTCAGGAAAGGTGGAATGTCTTGCTCAAGGTCACATGGCTGGGAAGCCAGTTCTGTCCCGAGCTGTGTCAGGACTTGACCAAGTGTTTTATGGACAGTCTCGTTTGACCCATGGGTCTCTGTGAGGCCGGTATTAGACTGGTGGCCCAACATTTCACAAAACAGAAGAAAGAGCCAAACTTCTAAAAGATTAGAGAGGGTCCAGCCAGGCCGTGTTCCAAACCGGTGGTGGCGGCAGTGCCCCCGGCGCCCGGTGTGCGGCTCAGGTGGGCTGTCTCCCTGACATTCCTCCCCAGTTTCAGATGGGAACGTGGTGCCTGCTTTCCCATGGGGAAGAGTCACACTTAGTTTTTTTCCTGCTATTTCAAAGTTTAGTTTTAAACATTGTCGGGCTGTATGGCTGCTTAATCAGCATTTGCTCACCAGGATACAAAGCGACTCCAGCTGGGCACAGGTTCTGAAGAGCCTTATTTTAGATTTTTTGTCCTATACGGTGATATTCCACATGGACTCCAGTATCAGCATTCTAGAAAGACACCACCTCACCACCTGTGTTCTGCTTCACACTGGAGAAGGCCTGAAACAATGAAGGTAACCTTGAAACCACTGGTTTACTTAATTAAGACTGGTTGGGGTTTTTTTGGTACCATGTTAGCTATAGAAGATCAGACATAAATACAGCTTAAGATTTGAACCACGTCCTGCTGTACTTTTTCTCAAGCCTGAAATAGAATTTTCTAACACCTTTTGTGGTTGGAAATGCTGAATTTAAATAGGACTGCAGATATAAACAAAAAGAGCAAGATGTGGATTGATGTGCCTATTTCAGTAGAGTGCAGCCACATTATTTCTGAAATACAGATACAAAAATTGACAAACTGACAAGTGGGAAATACAGAAATCTGGAGATGTGCACTGCAGTGACAATAGGCCTTTAAATAACGCTATTAGGTACTAATAAAAGACCTGAGAAACGAGTAACTTATGTTGTCGAGGGTCTCTCCAGGTCATAGTTTTTAAGAATAATAAAAACCCCATTTCATCATTATTCGTACCAGTGGCAATGACACAGATAAGTTTTCATTTCATTTTTCTTTTTAACAAAGGATAAAGCTGAGAAATCGGTTGAGGTAACTAGGTGAGTCTGAGCTTGTGGTCAAGGATTCATTTTCTTCTGATTTGTGGAAGTCAGACTCCATCTATCCAACGTGCAATGTCCTTTCCAAACAAAGGACCCAGGTACCTCAGTATTACCATGGAAGTCCCTGGCTTACGTTTAGTTTTGCAACGTGTTAAGCAATGGTGCCTTCACTAACTGGTCGAAGTGACAATTGGTGTGAATGTGGTTGAGTTAGGAAGCCAAAAGACAGCAACATTTGGTAATTTAGTTACGAAATGGTAAGAATTTATATTAGGTGCCTAAAATCAAACTCTTTAATTCAAAGGAAGATCTATTATTTACTTTTGTAAGGCAAACAAGTGAAGTGGTGATTACCCATTACTGGAAAAAACACTCAAGGAGACAAGAAAAACTGAGTAGGTCAGAATCTTATACTTAGGGTTTGTGTAGGAAAATGCAGCACCACAACATGAGGTCCAGTCCTCAGTCCAATACATGGACTGGGTCTTGCTGCGCAGGTGGGACTCCGGAAATTGATCATGAACCTTACTTACAGTCATTTGGATTTTAAGCTATAAACCCAAACACACTACCTAAGCAAGCCTGTCCTATGGCATCGATTAGAAACTTTTCTAGGAAACTACAGGGCTGAAAATGTCTGTTTTACATTTTGGTGGCTAATGTGGAAGACATCTAGGAAGGAAAGGACTCTTCACTCTGCCAGTTAGGTCAACAGACCGACACTAAAGCAAGCCACAACCTCCTTGAATGTGGCATTAGGCTTGGACAAGCTGTTCTCCATCACCAAGAGGCACATCAAACACTCTCAATTCTGGATCCTGGATTCCTCTGTCATCTGTCGGCAGGGTGAGGGGCTCAGCTCCAGCGGCTACCCAGTTACCAGGCACAGTGGTCAACCGTGCGGGTGGAACAGCCAGGCCGGTTGAAGCGCCCAGGTCGCCGAGAGGGTGAAGCAGGCAGCGGACGGGCAACACTGTCAGGCCGTTGGGAGAAAACAAGGCAGGACTTTTTATAGCAGCATTATTTAGTTTCTTATTTAATCGTGCACTGTTATTTTAAACAAATTGTGTGTGGCTCTAAATAGCAGAGATGATGAAATAGGTTAAAGTCATAAATTATGGATAAGGGCTGTGGAAGAACAGGAAGACTTTATAAAAATTACAGAGGGAGAAATAATAATGATTTAGCTAGAAAACAGTGCTATAAAAAGCTTTCTCTATAAAAAGGTTTTTTTCCCTTTTTTCTTTCTGGTAGTTTTAAAGCACGGGTCATACCATTGTTCCAGCTCAGAGGTCAGCCAACTTTTTCTCTGGAACTATTTATTGTCTGACAAATGGTACGTAATTTGGGCTTCGTGGGCCTTACGGTCTCTGTCTCAACTCCTGGACGCCCCTGTTGGACATTGAACATAGTCATGTGCCAGTGGAAACCAACGGGTGTGGTTTTACTCTAGTCACAAACACAAGTGGTAGGCCAGAACAGAAGCCAGAGTGTAGTTTGGTCCAATAGACCAGCACAGTCCAACAGGAAAATGATGTCGGCCACATGTGGAATTTAAAATCTTCTGATAGCTACATTAGAGAAGTAAAATCAGGTAAAATTATTTTAATAGTCTATTTTATTTAAACCCAAGTGTCATTTCAACATGTACTATAAAAGCTATTAGTAACACTTTACCGAGGTGCCTGGGTGGCTCAGTTGTTAAGCATCTGCCTTTGGCTTAGGTGATGATCCCAGAATCCTGGGATCGAGTCCCACGTCCGGCTCCCTGTTCCGCAGGAAGCCTGCTTCTCTCTCTCCCACTGCCCCTACTTCTGTTCCCTCTCTAGCTGTGTCTTTGCCAAATGAGTAAATAAAAAATTTTTTAAAAAGATTTTATTTATTTATTTGACAGAGAGAGATCACAAGTAGACAGAGAGGCAGGCAGAGAGAGAGAGAGAGAGAGAGAGAGAGAGAGAGGGAAGCAGGCTCCCTGCTGAGCAGAGAGCCTGATGCGGGACCCGATCCCAGGACGGAGATCATGACCTGAGCCGAAGGCAGCGGCTTAACCCACTGAGCCACCTAGGCGCCCTAAGTAAATAAAATCTTAAAAAAACCCACACTACCTTTTTTGTACTAAGTTTTCAAAACTGTGTGTACTGTACACTCACAGCGCACTTGTCAGGTCTCAGCTGCTTGAAAGCCACACGTGGTTCGTGGCTACCAACCTGTAGTATTAACGTTCTGGAACTTCTATGCTGGGCTTTCCATAACCGGTGTGGTTTGATGACAAAGTACTGGCATTTGCTTCTTACAAAATAGGGGATGGAATTACACTGCTGCAAGGGATAAAGAACAAGATTACAGCTACTGAGAAGCATGTGGCCTCAGACACTTTAAGCTGAGCTGGCCTAGGATGCTGGGGCACAAATGGGTAAATGAGAGGAATGACAGAGTCGGATGATGTTAGCGTCACGTGTCAGTGCAACAAACAAATCTAGTTAAAAAAAAAAAAAGCTTTGATATAGACCACAAAATCATCAAGGTGTAAATATAACACTGTAGATTTTGGCCTTCAGTAAAAAAATGCTGATTGTTATTAACCTAGCTGGTCTTCAGCACTGTCACTATCAGAATTGAAGGTGTCTAAAAATGATTGGGAAGATAAAAATGGAAAACCGTGTAGCAGGAAAGAAAAAGAGCTTCAAAAGTAGACTCAATTTTTAAAATGATTAAAATGATCTAAGTGCTTTTCCAATTATTTTTGTATAACAGGGTTTAATGCTCGTTGATAATTTACCAAGTTCCCAAAGGGTAATCTTAAGCCATAATCGTAAGCTCAAGCCTTGAGAAGTTCTTCAGTATTTAAACCTAACTGTCCAAGTGATCAAATCAACATTTCTAGGATAAAAATGGATAGAACCTTTTGGTAAGAAAACGTAGAGGCAAGTGTTTTTAACAAAAAATTTATTACCAAAATACAATATTAAAGTCAATACATGACAAACTCCTGTAAAGCAAAATAAATTATTCTAACATTGTACAGTATTTCCAAAGGTAGTTAAAGAAGCACTATAGACCTTGCTTCACTGTTTGTGGAACAGATGAACTGTTCTACCATGAACACAGTCCTAGAGTTTTAGGCTTTAAGGCATGCAGCTTGATGTGCAGGATAATTTTACAAAATGCAAATCATCCTATTTTAATAAGATACAGTGTCGGAATTAACTGTAGTCTTTACATGTCAGTGTTCCAGAAATTTTTAGACTTTGGCTATAGAAGCAATGCCATAGTGTTACACAATACTCATTTCTTAAAAAAATACATGTATTCATGTCCATGAATATCAAACTCAAATTTCTATTAAATATATTTTATAGAATATTACTTAGAGCACCTTGCTGTACAATAAAAAAAGATTAAATAAGTGTCTATGAAAACTAAAAATATAATAAGTCTCAATAGAGAAGCCTGCTTGTCTTTGTCAAGCCAAGTACATTGTGGGAAGATACAATGTAAACATGGGTGCCCACCATCTGCTTTGTGAGAAACGACAGAAAATAAAGAAGCCACCAATAACTACCTCAAATAGGATGAGAGATCTAGAACAAAGGCTTCCATCAGTGCCCATACACTGCACCGGACACAGAACTAAAGTCTACAGGCAGGGCACTGGGAGAACAGTGGGGCCGCCCACCACCTTCTGGGTTATTAGAGGAGGAGAGAAAATGCTGGCCCCCTGGAAAGTATTACTTGTAATCATCAGAATGCATCATCTTGTCCCCTTTCCACCTTTGCCTCATATCTAGTACGTTTCTTTTAAAAACTATTTTTACTATCAAATCTTAGAACTCCAAAGTGGAAAACAAATACTATGAGCTTTATTATGGCAAAAGATCTACTACAAGTAAAATGTTATTCCTATAAGGAGAATTCCTGCTGATTATTGAAATAGCTATCTCTTCTACAATTAAAATTGCATACTTAGCCTTCATTATTACTTTTAGAAATGTTCAATTGTTTGTAGTAGAGACACTGTTCACTTAAGGCTTGCCACAAAATGCTAACAGGAAGGTACAGAACACCCATGGCATAGGGGTCCTCCTATCGTCCCGGGGAAAGCGTGTGAGGATATTCTAGGCTAGAATCGGATGAATGTGAAAGATTTTGAACTTCTGGTTTAATTTTTTCTCCATGAGTTAGGTAAATTTCAAATCCATGATTCCAAATGGAAAATTTAAGTAACAATCAATGGAAGTGGTTTAGGGAACTGAAGGTAATTTAGAAAGTCACTATTGATGTTTTTGGGATTTTGGGGGGTTATTAATATTTTCCAAATGATCACATGAAATTAAAACCAAGGAAACATTATAAAACAAAATCTGGCTACTAAGGTGGTTAATTTTTAGAGTAGGTGGTAAAAATGGAACCACTTAAAATACTTAAATTTGAAATGAAATATAATTGTATTTTAATTCTGAAAACATGAGAAAATATAAATCCACATGCAGTGAATTTGGGTAATATAATTTAGTATATATATAAGTTCATTTTATCTTTTTAAAAACCACCTATCAGAAATGGAGTAACTCTCATAAATAAGTTAAAGCTACCTAAATCAAACAGCTGCAAAGTTAGGATCAATTCTGTTTAAATATCATCGACATGAGATTATAAAAAAATTTAAACAATGTTTCAAGATGGCCTGGCCCCACTTGACTAGTTCCTGATATGACTTTAAAAACATTCATTCACTCAACCCATACCTGGAGTTTGGGAATTCTTTCCTAAAGGTGTCTACAGAGTACTCCACTCAAGAAATTGTTTTCAGTGTGTTCTAAGGTTATCACAGTCACAGCCTCAGCACTAGAAGGTGTTAGAAATCAAGTTCAGGAAGAGCACCATGAAGATGGTGCACTGTGTGGTGCACCCGCCTTTTGACTTGTGCGCAGAATTTACTTTGACAAAACAACACACACACACAAAAAATGATCAGCACTACCAAAGCGAAAACAAAACACCCCTGTTCTCTTCACTTCGAACACACTATACTAAAACGGTGTAACTGATGAGAAGCTTACATGTATCCTGCGGCGAGTTTTAGAGCAAAAGCACTGGTCGTTGGTCTTCCACATGTCCTACTGCCCACTGACAAAATGGAATATCCGAGCTGGGAGAAACACTGTGGACTTGCCAAATGTTTGTTATTAAAAGTTTTATAAACAACCTGAATTTTTACTAGAGTGTAGCCACATCTGATTATACCTCTCGTGCTGTACAACTAGATTAATAAGCTTCCGGAAGAGTCAGATCTCCGCAGCAGTACTCATTTTAAGAGGATTCTGAATTTCACCACTCTTCCCCCAAATGATTTTTATTTAAGAGTTCTAAGTACTTCCAAGGTCTGATGATCAAATGCAGCTTTTCATACTTTGTTGCCTGAATAGACCTTTGTGATACCACACTTGGTCTGGTTTGGGAAAGAGAACTACAGGGCCCGTGTAGCTACGGAGAAAACGGCGGTGTTCTGTCAGGCACTTTGAAAAGAGCCTTTGGGAATGTGCTGCGCTAAAGGAGTCCCCATTTTCATGAACCTTCTCATTTGGTTTGAGCCTGGTGGGAACTCACCTATTTTCTCCTTTGCTCACAAGAAATTCCCTGTAAATTTAAGACAGTAAGTTACGTCTTAAATGCCTACTTATACTCTGGATTTGGATTCAGAGGTTTCTTTAAGAAGTAATGTTTCTTTAAAAAAAAAAAAAAGAGAAGTACTGTATCTTAGATTGAGCATAGGATTAATTCCTATCAATTTGGGGGAAGATTTAGGTAGATAATTTCAAAGCCCTCTGGTGATCTTTTCCTTGACTCTGTTGGTGACAGTGAAAACCCCTCAAGAGAGGAGCCTCCCACCGCCCCCAAGAGGCCTGTCCCTCTAGAGCTGGCACATCCAAGTTCAGAAGGAAGAAAAACTAAACTCTGCTTAAGATTGTGACACTTCTACAACAAGTTTTAGCATAGTTCCAGAAAAGCTCTTTCTTAATTCTTTTGCTTGCATTTCTACACTATGATAAGCTTTGAATAATAAATACACTCAATACTCAGAAGAGGTAACAGGGTTAACACAGGGTTATGTCTTTGCTTCATGCTCAAACCACTTCCCCTCACTCAGAATATTTAAATATCATTAGCGTGTATCCACTTGGAATTTTTTTTTATTACACTGCAAATTTGGTTCGGAAGTCACATGCGTCTCCTCAAAAAAACCAAAAACCAAAACCCAAATACCACACCAACTACTTCTTCTGTGTCTAGTAAGTTACTTCAGTTACTTGATAGCGCAAAGGGGAAACCGTGGTTTAAAGGATTTCTCTTCTACCGTGTTCCTCTTCAAGACATTATTCAATCTAATTTGTGTTTAAAGTGGTGCCGTGGTCCTTATTTAGGATGATGTTTACAATCTCACCTTCATGCTCTTTCATATGATCCAAGAGATTTTCTTTGCTGGTAGATTCGAAGCCACAGATACAACAACAGAAGAGTAAGACACAATACTCCATGCCAGGAGGCGCCAGACTGGAGTTTTTTTCTAAACTATATGAGGTATTACTTGTAGGGCTCAGTTTCTCATTGTCGTTGGAAGCGACGACTTCGCCAGGAGCCTGGGAAATCAGCTCTGAGGATGATACCAAATTTTCCGAACTTCCAGTGACAGGATCGGCTCTTTCCTCGCTGCTGTTTAAGAGCGTCTTTGCAGGGGATCTCCCCAGAACTCTTAAAAACAAAACACAACACACCAAACGCTGAGCTGGTTATACTGTAAGACTACAGGTTTAACTCTCACTTTAGCTTACATACAACAAGGAAAGGAGTAGGATCAGGTACCTGCCGCTCTGTGAAATGGCGTCATTGATGGCCTTGTTCACTTGTTCGTAGTTGTAATTTTGGTCACTTGCATGCTTCCACATGTGAGACTTCAAAGACGGAGGATGGCTGCACACGTACCCACACAGAGAGCATCTGAAAGACACGTGTGAGAGACAGAACGATCCCGTGACATCACTCGAAGAATTATAGTGATTCTGTAACAGTTATGAAATTCCTTCTCTGGAAGCCTTATGAGACATCCTATCTCCCTAAACTTAAGACATTACTGATTGTAAGAGACGTATTGATTTCGGAGGCTAAAGTGTCCTAGAAGAGATATCCGAGAATCAATAAAATTAAGTGTTTTCTGCTATAAAAAATTTATTAGCATCATGACAAACATCCCAGATTACTTTGGCTATTACAGTTATTTGGAAAGATTTCTAATATAGTAAAATACAACATCTTTGCTCTAAATTACTTAAATAACTACACAAAGAAAGAAAAATACATAAGATCAATACTCTATACCACTCTATTTTTTAAGAAAGTAAAAAGGGGGCACCTGGATGGCTCAGTTGGCCAAACGTCTGCCTTTTGGCACAGGTCATGATCCCAAAGTCCTAGAATCGAGCCCAGCATCAGGCTCCTTGCTCAGTGGGGAGTCTGTTTGTCCCTCTCCCTCAACCCCTTCCCCCCGTTCATGCTCTCTCTCCAATAAATAAAATCTTTCAAAAAAAAAAAAAAAGAAAGACTGTGAAAAGGAATTAAATAACTTTAACATGAACTCTGCTTATTTACAGATCCACAGAAAATGGAAGTAGTCCTTAAAAGCATCAGCAATTTAGATTTCATAAATAAAACTGTTAATTAGTTAATTAAAAAAAATTTTCTATTCAAAATAACATTTGTTTCACATGACTGGTTATACTTGGTAAAATCTGAACAGAGTGAAGTATTTAAAAAAAGTAAAAAAAAAAATAGACATTTTGGGAATAAATTCTTTTAGCACTTTTCCCCTGCATCCAGTTCCCCCTCTTAGTAACATCTTGCATCAGTGTGAAGTACCAGTTAGAAATAGTGAGCCAAAATGGATACACCATTATTAACAGCTGACTGTTCACTGATGGTGTTACACAGTTCTGTCACAGTTCTGTGACAATGCATAATGTCACACATATCCACCATGACAAATCCTAAAGGATAATTTCCCTGCCTGAAACATCCCCTGTGCTCTATGTATTCAGCCCTCCCACCCTCTTAATCCCTGTCACTGAGTCTTTTGCTGTCTCCACAGTTTTGCCTTTTCTAGAATGACACAGTTGGAATCATACAGAATGTGGGCCTAAGGACTGGTTTCGTTCATGAGGCCATATGTAGTTAAAGTTCCTTCACGTGTTTTCATGCCTGAGAGTTCTTATCACCAAATAATAGTCCACTGTCCAGATGCACCATAATTTGTTTATCCATTCACCTTCTAAAGGATATCTGGGCTGCTTCTGTATTTCGGTGATCATGAATAAAGTTGCTGTAAACATACATGGGCAGCTTTTTCGATGGATATGAATTTTCATTTTTTTGGGTAAATACCTATGAACACAACTGCTGGAGTGGATGGTAAAATTATGTTTATTTTTTATTTCATTTTTATTTTTCAAGATTTTATTTTTAATTAATCTCTATACCGAACGTGGGGCCTGAACTCCCAACCCTGAGACCAAGAGTCGCATGTTCTATGGAAGGACCCAGCCAGGTGCCCTGCAAATATAGTTTGTAAAAGAAATTTTTGTTGAATACTTCAGCAGAAGCCTAACAAATCAGCTAACTTAGCTGAACTCTTCACAACAATAAGAGACATGCTCACTAATAATGAAACACAAAGAAAACAAAAGGGCACAAGTAAATACAATTAAACAGGCAAGGTCTGAACTCTCCCTCTAACCTGCCTTCAACTTTATGACAGAAGCAGCAGTATTAGCTTTTATTACACGTCCTGAGGCATCAGGTCCAAGGCCAGTGAAGGGCCTTCTACCTCAGGAAACACTAGGCCATTTAAAGGCAATAAACGTGCAATTCCTGGAAGAACTTCCATAAATTCAAACATAAAAAAGATGTCCAATTTTCATTAATAAGCAGAAAAATGCATCATGCCTACAAGCCTGACAGGTGAGTAAGTCTGATAATGCCATTTTTGTAGAGATGTGAAGAAATGGAAATGTCTGTAAGAACAAGCACTCTGGAGAGTAATTCTTTGAAGAATGAAGAGGGGCACATATCTGTGACCATGTAGTACAGATGTAGTATAGATGTAGTATAACAAGAATAAAGATATTCTTGTTTTCACCAGGGCACATATGCAAGAATCATCACCACTGTAGCCATGACCAGTTTAAAAAAAAAAAAAAAAAGGATGCAACTCACAGCCACTGTTTTCCCACAAGAAAATGGAAATAAGGGGCGCCTGGGTGGCTCAGTGGGTTAAGCCACTGCCTTTGGCTCAGGTCATGATCTCAGGGTCCTGGGATCGAGTCCCGCATCGGGCTCTCTGCACAGCGGGGAGCCTGCTTCCCTCTCTCTCTCTGCCTGCCTCTCTGTCTACTTGTGATTTCTCTCTGTCAAATTAATAAATAAAATCTTAAAAAAAAAAAAAAAGAAAATGGAAATAAAATGGTTTATCTTCTTCCTTCCTTTCTTTTTAAAGATTTTACTTATTTATGTGGCAAAGAGAGACACAGCAAGAGAGGAACACAAGCAGGGGGAGTGGCAGACTGAGAAAGAAGCAGGATTCCCGAGAAAGGAGCCCAATGTGGGGCTCGATCCCAGGACCCCAGGATCATGACCCGAATCAAAGGCAGATGCTTAATGACTGAGCCACCCAGGTGCCCCCAAATGGTTTATTTTCATATAAAGGAACATTATACTCTGCCTAAAATGAAAGAACTAGATGTATACTTATCACTATGAACCAATGTCAATAATGATCAATGAAAAGAAAAAGTAACAAAAAGATTTGTTTAGTATATCATTTAAATAAATTGTGAAAATACCAAAACCAGTATATATTAATATATACATATAAGTGTACACACACACACACAGTCTTGAAAAAATGTTAGGAAATGATACATATTAGTATCAGGACAATGGGAAGGAAGGGAAGAAGTTTTAGCTGTCCCTGTTTTACTTCTTCAAAATGTGGTAAGATGTTTGAAAGGTTTTAGTATTTAAAATATTTTAAAACTGTTATCCCAATCTCGTTAAGACTTTATAGCTTGCATAATAATTTTATGATTGGCCACACACAGAAAACTAGCCTTAAATCATTTTATTTTGCCTACATATATATATATACACACACATACATATCTCTATATATCTGGGATGCAGTACTTTTCTCTTTTTAAGTGGCCTCCACACCAGAGCCCAACAAGGGGCTTGAACTCACAGCCCTAAGATCAAGACCTGAGCTGAAAAGAAGAGTTGGACACTTAACTGACTGAGCCACCCAGGCACCCCATGAGTGCAGTACTTTTCTGACACAATCCAATAAATCTGTTTCACTAATAATCTAGAAAAGGGCTGGCAGCTGGTGATCACTCCCATCTCCATGCCATTAAGCTCAGCATCCATGTCTGACTATACTTGCTACACTGTGGGGTTAAGTGTGCTCTGGTACAGTCCCTGGACTGGTCCCTTGAAAGGAGAGGCTGCCCTGCACCACTGTGGCCTGGCACCCAGGTCTACACTGAGCAAGTGGGAGTGAAACAGCCAAGGCCAAGAGATGCCCACTCATTCCCATCAGAACTTTCACCAAGCACAATGCCTCAATGGATGTCAAACACTGCATAGTAATTTATAATATACACACCTTTATAATTGTACTAGAAAAGGGGGAAATATACATAAACTTCTGACTCTTCAGATTACTTGTCTCCTTGTATGGATTAAGACTCTTGCCCTGAAACCTCACTGGAAAACTCTGTACCCAGATGAACGGCAGAATGCTGCACGTCAAAGCATCCTCTGAATGAAAAGTCAGTCTTATCCAATGAGAACTTTATACTTTGAGAAAAATGGGCCAAAAAGAAATGTCAGAAATTGCAAACTTATCCCACTGAAGCATCTCCAATATTACTCAAATCTTTTAAAAATAAGAGCAGTGAATTATTCAGTTAAAGAATAGATTTTTTTTTTTTTAAAGCAAACTAACTTTAGAATAGTTTTAGAGTTTTACAAAAAAGTTGAGTTCTTCCTATTGTTAACATTTTTTACTGCTGAAGTATATCTATCATAAATAAGAAGCCAAAGTTGATACATTATTATTATTAACTAAAGTTCATACTGTATTCAGATTTCCTTGGCTTTCTCCTTTTTCTACTCCAGAATCCTATCTAGGATACCATGTTACATTCCTATCTAGGATACCATGTGACATTTAGTCATCATATATCCTCTGATCTTCCAGACTTTAACAGTTTCTCAGACTTTGAAGAATACTGGTCAGATATTTTGTAGAATGTCCCTCAATTTGGGTTTGTCTGATGTCTTTGTCATGTTTAGGGTAGGGTAATGGGCTTGCTGGGGGAGGAAAACCAAGGGGTATAGTGCTATTCTCATCACATAATACTGTCACAACATGAACAATGTTGGTGCTGACCTTGAGGTCAAGTTTCTCCACAGGAAAGTTAGGCTTTCTTATCTCCTTTCCAACCTGCACACTTAGGAATCAAAGTCACAACGTGCAGCCCACACCTCACTTAAAAGAGTGGGAATTATAGTCTACCTCCTGACAGCAGAGTTATCTATGTAAAATCACTGGGAATTCTGCACAGGAGCTTTCCCTATTCTCATCCATTTATTTATTCAATCATTAATGTCAGTATGGACTGCTGCATATTTTATAGTCTGGGATATAATTCAATACTACATTACTTATTTTACTGCTGAAATCAGTGGGGGCTCCTCCAACTGGCTCCCATGTCCTGCTGACATACTCCCATTGTTTTGTCTGTTGAGCACGTCCCTTACTTTTTGGCACTACAATCTGCTCCAGGCTTACTTATCTACCTATGTGGATCAGTCATTTCTCTAAGCCATTTGTCTTTTTCCTTTTATTGGTATTAGAAACCAAGATTTGGGTGTTCAATTTACCCCCCCTTTTTTTAGACTTACTTATTTTAGAAACAGAGTGCGCTTGCAAGGTGGAGCAGAGGGTGCAGATGGAGAGGGAGAATCCAAGCAGACTCCCCACTGAGCATGGGGCCCGATGCGGGGCTCGATCTTAACATGAGATCATGACCTTAGATGAAATTAAGAGTTGGATGCTTAACTGAAAGAGACACTCAGGCGCCCCTGAATTGCTTTATTTTTATAAATAACTTATTTCTTGACTTCAAAAATTCACTGTGGAAAATTAGAAATACGCAAAAGTATACAAAGAAAACAAAAATCACTTATAGCTTAACCACTAGATGTAACCAGTATTTGATGTGTGCTTCCAGATTTTTTTTTTTTAAAGATTTTATTTATTTATTTGACTGACAGATCACAACTGACACAACTGACTGACAGAGAGGCAGGCAGAGAGAGAGAGAAGGGAGGAAGCAGGCTCCCCGCTGAGCAGAGAGCCTGCCGTGGGGCCCGATCCCAGGACGCTGGGATCATGACCTGAGCTGAAGGCAGAGGCTTTAACCCACTGAGCCACCCAGGCGCCCCTGTGCTTCCCAATCTTAAAATAGTTTATAAAATTGGAATCATGCAGGTTAACTGTTTTGTTAATATTCCTCAATATGACTTAAATTTTCTATGATAAAATATTTATGGCTGCCCACAATTCCATTCCTGATGAAACTGATGAAATTCGATCCATAATTCCCTATCAAGTTATGCAAAACATGTAATTCTAAAAACTGACAAACAACAACAACAACAACAACAACAAACCAACAAAACAAAACAAACAAACAAAAAAACCCCCTGATAATCATGACCTTCTGGTTTCAGGTCCAGCCCATAAGAAGACTTGACAGTAACTGATGACTTGCTGGCTGTTAGACCCGAGTATAAGAGTTAAAAACATGGAGGGACATAATCACAGGGAGCCCTCCATACTTTTTTGAATTTAACTCCTGGAGTTCTATCAGGCTCTTAGTGAATGTTGGAGAAAAATCCTTCTATGTCTTGGCAGGTGGAGAGTTAAAAGAACCACTTCAAAATATGCCATATCATTCTGTCCTTAACATGGTCCAACTCTAGGACAAATGCTTTAACCAGATCCTCACCTGCTGGAGTTTACCGAAGCACCAGTGGCCTGAGGGAAGGCAAATACCCAACTGCAGCTCACTCAAGCTATCTTGTCCCACAAAGAGGGGGACTGAGAAGCACACGTGAAGTTCTGTCCGGAGTCACAGACTCACTACACAACTGACACCCAATCACAGGACTATAGAATGCATCCCCTTGCCCCACATAGTACCCACGACTAAAGGCCTATTTACAGCACTGCTGTTTACCTAGCTCATCACGCCTGGCTATCAAGAAAAAAATGACAAAATTTAATACTAAGAGATAAAAACCGAAGCTTAAAGAGACACAGCAAGCGTCAGAACAAGACTGACATATGGTGGGACATTGGAATGATTTGTGACTTACACAACTGGTGATTTACACAACTATGATTAATATGCTGAGAGTGCTAGTAAGCACAATACACAGTGTGCAATAACAGATGGGTAGTGAAAGCAGAGAGATAAAAAGTCTAACAAAGAACCAAAAACACGCACAAAAACCTGGAGATAAAAAATATGTCGCAATAATGAAGAATGCCTTTAAGGGGCTTATTAGTAGATGGGACATGACTGAGGAAAGAATTTCTGAGCTTAATGATATCTCAGTAGAAATCTCCAAAATTGGAAAGCAAAGAGAAAAGACACTGGAAAAAACAAACAAAAATATACAACCAAAAAAGGTGTAACATGCATGTAACAGGAATAGAGAGAAGAAAAGAAAGAAATATAGGAAATAATTTTAAACAATAATAACTAAGAATTTCCCCAAATTAATGTCAGACACCAAACTGCAAATCTAAGAAGCTCAGAGAATACCAAGCAGAATAAATGGCAGAAGAACTACATGTAGGCATATTATTTTTGAACTATAAAAAATAAAAGAAAAAAAATCACAAAAGAAGCCAGAGGGAAAAAATACTTTAACTATAAAAGAATGAAGGTAAGAATTTTATCTGACTTCTCAGAAATCAGACAAACAAGAGAATGGAGTGAAACACTTCAAGTATTGAGGGAAAAAACAACCAACCTAGAATTCTGTAGCCAGCAAAATTTTTCTTCAAAAGTAAATCAAGGCTATCTTAGACAGACAAAAAAACTGAAGCACTTTGCTGCCAGCAGACCAGCAAGAAATTGTCTGACAAAAAATGTTAACATTTACAAGTATTTCTCCAGAAAGAAGGCAAATGATATAGGCCAGAAATGTGGATGTACATAAGGAAAGAAAGAGAATATTTAACAAACCCTCATTTTTCTTATTCTTAATTGATCTAATAACAATTTGCTCAAAATAATATCAATAATGTACCTGATTATATATGCTTATGTATGTGTACACACACACACACACACACACACACACACCATTAAGTATAAATGAAATTAATGACAGAAATGATACAAGGATGGGAGAGAAGAATTAGATTATTATTATGATTTTTAAAGATTTTATTTATTTATTTGACAGAGAGAGAGACAGTGAGAGAAGGAACACAAGCAGGGGGAGTGGATCCCAGGACCCTGGGATCATGACCTGTGCTGAAGGCAGATGCTTAACGACTGAGTCACCCAGGTGCCCAGAATTAGGATTATTTTATTATAAGGTACTTGTATTCCCCATGAAGTTGGTGTGATGTTATCTGAATGTGGATCTGGATTAGTTGTAAATGTATATTGCAATGTCTAGGGAAACCACTACTAAAAAGTAAAAAAAGAAGTGTAACTGATAAGCTAAAAAAGAAAAGAAAATGAAATCATACCACATCTTCAATCAAAAACACAAATGGCAGAGAAAGAGCAAAAGAAAAAACAGGAACAAAGAACAAAGGCAACAAACAGAAAATAGTAACAAATACGGTAAATATAAATTCAGTGATACCAACAATAATTTTGAACAGCAGTGGTCTAACAATACCAATTAAAAGACAGAGGTATTTGGGAGTGGTTTAAAGACAAGAATCAACCACATGTTGTTCATAAAAAACCCATTTTAACTACAAATACACACAGAGATGAAAAGTAGCTGGATGGAGATACATACACCACACTAATACTAATTAAAAGAAAGCAAGAGTCCTCTATTCATTTTAGACAAGGCTGACTTCAGAGTAAAGGAAAGTGATCATGACTTGAGGAAAAAGAGGGGTACTACATAATGATAAAGGGGTCAATTCTCCAAGACAGATGGTCGTTAATATGGTGTGCCAAACAAAAGATGAAACTATATGAGGCAAAAACTGATAGAACTGCAAGGAGGAACAGATGAACCCACTATTGTAGTGGAAGACTTAAGCAGCACCTAAAACAGATCGGCAGACATCACTGAATTCAGTACCACCACTAATCAGCTGGGTATAACTGACATCTATAGACTACTTCACCCAACAGCGGCAGAATACAAATTCTCAAACTCACATGGAATATTCACCCAAACAGACCACACCTTTGGCCATAACACCCCCGAACAAATTTAACAGAAGAGAAACCATGCTGTCAAACCACAATGGAATTAAGGTAAAATAACAAAAGTAGTGGAAAATCTCAAAATATTTGGATATTAAACAACACACTTAGAGTGAGCAAAATGGTATAGTATTTTGAAATTATGAAAAAGCAACTATCAAAATGTGTGGAATCCAGCAAAAGCAATGCTTGGAGGGAAATTGACAGCACTGAATGCACAGATTAGAAAAAAAAAATCTAAAACAATCATTTAAGTTTTCACTTTAGGAAACTAGGGGAAAAAATTAAGAGCATACTAAACTCAAATAGGTAGGAAAAAAAAAAAGATAGGAAGAAGATCTAGAATAGCCAACAAATACTGAAGGAGAACCAAGCTGAAGAAGGGACACTGTACAACCATGGAATCAGTTAAGAGATCAGTGGTCACTAGGAGTTTGGAGTGTGTGTGTGAGTGTGTGTGTGTGTGTGCGTGTGTGTGTTGTGGAGGCGTTGATGAGTAGGGGGAGCACAGGGGATTTTTAGGGCTATGAAACTACTCTGTGTGATACTGTTATTACTGTAATGGTAGATACATGTCATTATACATTTGTTCAAACACACAGAATGTCCACCAAGAGTGAACCTGAAAGTAAACTATGGACTTTGGATCATAATGATTTGTCACTGCAGGTTCATCAGCTGTAAGGAATATACGCCTCTGGCAGATAATACTGATAATGAAAGAGGCTATAAATGTGTGGAACAGGGAGTATATGGGAAGTCTTTGTACTTCTGCTCGATATTACAATGAACCTAAACTGCTCTAAAAAATAAAGACTCAGTCTTTAAAAATGTTTTTTTTTTTTTTTTTTAAAGATTTTTTATTTATTTATTTGACAGAGAGAGATGACAAGCAGGCAGAGAGGCAGGCAGAGAGAGGGGAGGAAGCAGACTCCCCGCTGAGCAGAGAGCCTGATGCGGGGCTCGATCGGATCATGACCTGAGCCGAAGGCAGCGGCTTAACCCACTGAGCCACCCAGGCGCCCCAAGACTCAGTCTTTAAAAAGACTGACAGCCCTATATTAAGAATTTTAGGCACTTAAAGCTTTTTTTTTTTTTTTTTGTTAAAGATTTTTTTAATTTTTTTATTTACTTGAGAGAGAGAGAGTGAGAAGGTAAGAGAGGAGAAGGTCAGAGAGAGAAGCAGACTCCCCATGGAGCTGGGAGTCTGATGCGGGACTCGATCCCGGGACTCCAGGATCATGACCTGAGCCGAAGGCAGTCGTCCAACCAATTGAGCCACCCAGACGTCCCGCCTTTTTTTTTTTTAAGAGGATTTCATTTATTTATTTGACAGAGATCACAAGTAGGCAGAGAGAGAGAGAGAGAGAGAGAGAGAGAAGGAAGCAGGCTCTCCACTGAGCAGAGAGCCAGACTCGGGACTCGATCCCAGAACCCTGAGATCATGACCCGAGCTGAAGGCAGAGTTTTAACCACTGAGCCACCCAGGCGCCCCATAGGCACTTAAAGCTTTTGATACAAAAAGTCACTTGAGAACATTGCCTGTAAACTCTAATATTTGTACCAGTATGTGTTCATTCTTTTAGAAGATACTTAGAGTAGAAATTAGGGAAAGAAATGAAGCATCGATGTTCTTTTCAAAGGACTACTGGGTCCTATGTCTAAAGTCAACAGAAAATAGCTAGTTTCTTTGTATTCAAATTAGCTTGGGCCTTAAAGTTTCAGAGTTTTTAAAAAAGTTGTTCAAAGTCTTTCTACAAAGTTAGAATCACACTGATATGGAAACCTGGCAAGTACAATTGAAAAAAAAAACAACTACATACCAAATCTCAGTTACGGATATCAACACAGATTATTCTGAATAGAATGCTAGCAAAGAGATTCTCACAGTGCATTGAAAGAATAATATACCATGACGAAGGGAGGCGATTCCAAGAATACAGAGAACTCAGTATTAGGAAATTTATTATTATCATTCACCATTTGAAAGGATCAAAAGAGAAGTCACATTTTCCTTGTTGTTGCTGAGATTTAATCTAAAGAAATTCAACAACCATTTAAACAAAATTTTTTACTACAGAAATCTTTTTTCCCCCCCGAGGAAGAGTATGCTTGTGTGTGTTGGGGGCCAAGGGAGGAGGACAGAGAGAATCCCAAGCAGGCTCCATACCCTGCGCAGGGCCTGATACAGAGCGTGCGACCCTGAAATCATGACCTAAGCCTAAATCGAGAATTGGACGCTTGACCAACTGAGCCACCCAGAAGCCCCCTCAATATCTTTTAATATGATTAAGTCCTTAAAATCTTTAAGAGTGGAAGAGAGAGAGAGAGAGTGCATGTGCAAGAGCAGTGTATGGAATGACTAAGCCCTAATCCTAGAAGCATCAACCTTAGGTTGGTAGCGATTTTCTGAAGGGACACAAACAATGGTAAATATTCACAGAAAGATCCAAACATGAGAAAAGTGGGAAAATGTTGGTTAACTGGTAAATAAGGTTAAGCACTTATTAAAATAATTTTCAACTGATTAGAGGAGAAGGATACTATAGGAGAACCCCAACTTTGAAGTTTGGTATAGGCAGCTTACACTTATTTCTACCTGCTTTTTAAAGAACAGGTTTCCTTTAGCTAAAGCACTATTTCCCCACTTTCCATTCCCTCTGCATTCTTCCTCTACAATTCCATGGAGGAATCCAAATTCTCTTAGTTTACAAAAAAGAGAGTGAACTACTATTACACTATCATCTTGTTTTATTCACTTTGCTTACCATACACTTATTTTTCTGAAATTCTGTTGTTTACTTATTGTCTATCTTCTTTCATGAAGGTATTGTTAACATAAAAAAAAAATAAAGCTGCCAGTTATTTATCAGGGAAAAAACTGGGTTTATTCAGGAATAACAGAGAATTGCAATCTGGGGCAAACGAACTTTGGCAAAACCAAGTCTTCTGAACAAAGAATAGGGATGCCCTTTCACAGAGGAAAGCACGAGGTAGGAAGACTGTCATAAATAAAAAATCCACTGGGGTAAAGTGGGAACTAGAAGCATAGTGAGTTTTCAGTGGCAGAGCTGTGACGATCTGTCACTGCCTGTGCTAGCTGGGTGGTGGTGAGGAGGTAAACCTTTCTTTCTCCTGCTGGGAGAGTAAAGTAGTATCCACCTGCAAGGTCCTTGTCTTCCTGCGGGGTCTGCAACTGACAATGAGTGGTAGGGCCCGAGAGCTCCCCCTGCTGAACCTGCAACTCCATTCTAGAGAAGTTTCCCTTTACTTACCTTCACAGTATAAATGACATGAGACAGAAAACGCACAGGTGACCCTATACCAACCTGACCAAAATACATGCAGTACCGCAACAAAATATGTTTTGAAACAGAGGGCTATCTATGTCTAACAGATCATTTCTAACCATGTTACCAACAGACCATCAACATCCCTATTTTCCAATCACTCCATATACTGGCAGAAAAAACAAACAAACCCAAAAAGCAAAGCAAAAAACCCTACTGACACAGCAACAGCAGCAGCACACTTACATGACATCACTTAGCACAATTTTGTTTTGCTTTTTTAGTGGACCTACCTGATGCTCTGATGACAATCTCCTTTGGTACCTCAGTTATTCCAATCTATCAAGGCAAAGTGTACGTGCAATATTCGGAAACAATAAGCACCCTAACAGATCAATTGCTGGTTCAGCCTCTGAATAAGGCTGGACCAAAGCTTTGGAATACCAGAAAGAACCCTATTATTCCGTAGGCCAATAAAGTCACATCCACATTTGTATGAAAAATGAGATTTCTTCCCAGTGCAAGAAAGCTACACTGAAACCTGTGATATCGTGATTTCCAGTAAGAAATATATATTTGGGGTACGCCTAGGGGTGGCAGTCAGTTAAGTGTCTGCCTTTGGCTCAGGTCGTGATCCCAAGGTCCTGGGACTGAGTCCCACATAGGGCTCCTTGCTCAGCAGGGGACCTGCTTCTGCCACTGCCTACTGTTCTCCCTGCTTGTGCTCCTCTCTTTATCTCTCTCTCTGACAAATAAATGAATAAGCAATCTTGAAAAAGGGGGAAAAAAAAAAGATATATTTAGTCTTTGTCCCCATTCCTAGCAGAGTTCCAAAACTTTGGGAAGTCAAGTAGGAGAGGAATCAGATGTCTTTTGTTATGTTAATGATGTAATATTCGGACCCCCTCAAGGTAACCTAAGGATGGGGGCTGGTTGTCAGAGGAGCCAAGAATGGGACTGGAAGGTGGAAGGTTGGAACGTTCAGTCTCCCCTTCCCGGAGGAGAGGGGCTGGACTAAGTAATGAAGCCTCCATAAAACCCAAAAGGATGTTCTGAGAGCTTCTGAGTTGGTGACCACATGAAAGTGCTGGGAGAGTGGTACCCAGAGAGGAAATGGAAGCTCTGTCCCTCTGGGGCCTTGCCCTGTGAACTTCCTCATCTGCCTGCTCATCTGTATCCTTTATATCCTTCAAAAGAAACTGGTAAACGTAAGTAAACCGGTTTCCTGAGTTTTGTAAGCTGGTCTAGCAAACCTCTGATTTATGGTCAGTTGGTTAGGAGCACAGGTGACGAGGAAGTGGGGACAGTCTTGTGGAATGGAGCCCCTCACCAGTGAGACCTGAGGCTATCTCCAGGATTCAATTTGTAAGACCCGTGGCCCAGTCAGTGTCCGCTGAGAACTGAGTTAATTGCTTGATGGTGTAGAAAAACACACATGGCTTCTCATAATTTGGCTAAAAAACTGAAAAAACCAAAACCAAAACCAAAACCAAAAAAAAAAACCACACAAAACCAAACCAAAACAAAACCCAAAGACTGAATTTTTCCATAGGCTTTCTCTTATTATTCATGGGTCAGTTACCAAGAAAATAAGAATGTGGTTCAAACACCCTCTTTCCCTGGCCTTGGACTGTACTCGGACCTTACTCCAGGTCTGATTCAATTAGAAACAGCTGCCTTGAGGGATTAGGTAGAAGAAAGCAGAACTTGGGGACGTTCTACAAGATCTGAAATGACCTGAGTAGGATTTGAATACGCACAAAAAGATGTCGATAAAAATTCTGCAGTAGGGTTTGTCTTACCACATTTGTTTCCTATGTTTTCAAAGGAATAAATAACTAAGGTTCAGAAAAGTGGCCACTTTAAATTTTGTTAAGAACCCAAGAAATCTTTATGCCACTGTGAAAAACAAACTTCTTTGGTACATCCCTTCAATACAAAACATACTGTTTTCCTTCAAATTAAACTATCTGTTCTGTTTCCTTAAAAGAAATTCAAGTTTTTCAAAGACTTGAGCTTTTCCCCAAGCCAAGAAAATTGACTGAAATTCAACATGCTTTCATATTGAGACTGAAGAAGTCTGTAACTAGTGGAAGTGATGGTCTGTGACTTCCAAGGGGAGTTCATAGAAGTAAGTAATAGTGCCTGCCTACTGGTAATCTAAGCATTCACTCTGGGGCACTGGCACAGCTGGGATGTCCTCATGGAGAAATCGTGCATATGTTCCTGCAGAAAGCCCTGGCCGAGGCCCTCGCCAACAGCTAGTAGCAACCACCAGCCTGGGGAGGGAGTCTTCAGATGGGGTCACCTCCAGCCTTCAAGTCTGTGCTAAGGCCCCAGACCTTCTGGAACAGAGACAAGCCATTTCTGTAGTGCCCTTTCTGAATCCCTGAGCATAATAAAACTGCTGCTGTTTTATACCACTAAATTGGGGTGGTTTGGCATGCAGTGGTGGTAGGCATCACTAAGAGTTTTCTGGCATACCTGAGACAGGCAAATTTTAATCCACCCAGTTCCTGTTTGCACATCTATGAAATTGGGACAGTAATATTTCTAAGTATGGGGCCATTATAAGGCTTAAAAGTGAGCTCACAGGGGCACCTGGGTGGCTCAGTGGGTTAAGCCGCTGCCTTCGGCTCAGGTCATGATCTCGGGGTCCTGGGATCGAGTCCCGCATTGGGCTCTCTGCTCAGCAGGGAGCCTGCTTCCCTCTCTCTCTGGCTGCCTCTCTGTCTACTTGTGATTTCTCTCTGTCAAATTAATAAATGGAATCTTTAAAAAAAAAAAAAGTGAGCTCACAAAAATGAAGTGCTTAGCACACTGTTTGGCCCATGTTAAAAAAAATGTTGATGGTTATTATAATTTCTAATATTTTTATAGTTGTAGAAAGACCAGACTTTATTCAATGACTGACTATAAGGAGAGGCAGCCTTGTCATTCCAAAATGTCATTTCCACTGCTTAAAACATTCCTGGATTTCGGGCGCCTGGGTGACTCAGTCAGTTAAGTGTCTGCCTTTGCCTCAGGTCATGATCCCCACATCAGGCTCTCTCTGCTCAGCAGGGAGCCTACTTCTCCCTCTCCCTATGCCCCTAATCCAGTTTGTACTCCCTCCTCACTCTCTGTCTCTCAAATAAATAAAAAATAAAAAAATATCTTAAAAAAAAAAAAAAAACCCAAACGTTCCTGGATTTCATTTAAAAAGTATTTTTCTTTTAGTTTTAGTGTCATATTAGAAAACTAGGCTCATTAGTACAAAAATACAGTATTTTAGATTCAGTTGATGTGCATCCCCGAAAATCAGAATCATTATCCTATGAGCACACATTTTCACTTCTAATTTATGTACCTCACAAGGCTATTTCAAAAACACCAATATCAGTTTCAGAGTATAAAGACCCATAAGTCCTAACTACAAAGAACAAGATTAATAAATTTGACTATATTAAAGATAGAAATTTGTCAAAAATGGTGGCTCAGTGGGTTAAGCCGCTGCCTTCGGCTCGGGTCATGATCCCAGAGTCCTGGGATCGGGTCCGCGTCAGGCTCTCTGCTTGGCGGGGAGCCTGCTCCCGCTCCCCCCCCACCCCCGGCTTGTGATTTCTCTGTCAAATAAATTAAAAAAAAAAATCACTGTGAATAAAAGATAAGCCACAGTTTAGAAGAGATAAGCAATATGCGTAACAGACAAAGAACCTGTATTCTGAACACAGAACTGCTACAAACCAGTAAGAAAAATGGCAGATAATCCAATAAAGAAACAGACAATAGCACACAAATGAAAAGATACTCAACCTCACAAATCATTAGGGAAATGCAAATTAGAACCAGAACAACATACCTCTCCACACCTACCAGAATGATCAAAATTAAAGAGTGATAATACAGAGTGTTGGTGAGAATATGAACTGATAGTCACTGTACATTTTAGATAACTGCTGAGCATCTACGAAGGCAGAATGTATATCTGTGCCTTATTACCCAGATACTCTGTTCCTAGGCATAAACCCAATGAAAATGGCCTTGTTTCATATATACACTGAGAAACACATAAAAGAATGTTCAGGGCACCTGGGCAACTCAGTTGGTTAAGTGTCTGCCTTTGGCTCAGGTCAAAGGGCTCCAGGGATGAAGCCCTGCATCAGGCTCCTTGCTCAGTGGGAAGTCTGTTTCTTCCTCTCCCTCTGCTCTTGCCTCTGTTCATGCTCAATCTCAAATAAATTAAGAAAATCTTGTATATTTAAAATAGAATGCTCAAAAGGCATTATCTGCAATAAAGGGGAAATAGGGCAATAACCCAAACATCTACCATTAGAAGAAGAAATGAATGAATGGCTAGTCTTACAACGGAATACGACACAGCAATGAAAAGGAATGCATTAGTACCACATTAAATTATACATAGTGATGATGAGTAAAAAAAAGCCAGACATAAAAGAATGTACATTGGGGCGATGGGCTGGTTCAGCTGAAAAAATCTTGAGGAGTTCCAGCCCCATGCTGGGTGTAGAGCTTATTTAAAAAAACTTAAAAAAAAAAATAGATGTACTACATGATTTCATTTCTGTTAAGTTCAAAGAAGGGCAAAACTAATTTCTGATGTTAAAGGTCAAATGGATGCCTAGGTTGGTCTGTCAGTTACAGCGTCTGACTTTTGCTATCAGCTCAGGTCTTGATCTTACAGAGTTGTTGAGTTCAAGCCATGTGCTGGGGTCCACTCCAGTCAAGAGAGTTAGGGGGTAGAGGCTAAGGGAGAAGGGAGGAGAAAGGTAGTCAGTGTCTGGAAGGCCCCAAGAAGAGGGTGCTGCAGAGGAGCTGGCAATGGCTTATTTCTTGGTCTGAATAGTTATAAGAAGAAGTTTAATTTGTGACCCAACCATCAAGCTGTACACTTCAAGTTTATGCACTTTTCAGGATGTGCACTACCTTAAATTAAAAAGTATTAAAAATTTTAAAGAGAGAAAGACCATCAACCAAATGCAATGTTTGGACCTTGTTTAGCTGCTGATTTGAACAAACTTACTTTGAAAGTATATCTGAAACATTTAGGGGAAATATTGGGTATTTCTGGCCTCGGTATTAAAACAGGACTCTTAAAAAATTCAACATTCCTATCTGGGCAGCTCTTCTTCTTAAGGAGGAAAAAAGCATAGTAATTCCATTATATGTTTATTTTCAAAACACAACTTACAGAACCAGAGCCATTTCACAGATGAGAAAAACTATCAGTCAACATTTACTGAGCACCTAATACATGCCAGGCAGTGTACCAAGTACTTTAGTCCAAAGCCTGTTCCTTCTTTGTCATGTTGCCTCTCCTGCCTCTTGCCATGCCATGGTGTAGTTTCAAAACATAAGGACTAATACAAGTGTGTTTATTTTTTAATTTTAATTTTTAATTTTATGGGGGAGGAAGGGCAGTTGGAGAAGGCATGGAATTCCTTCCAGTGCACAGCCTAACGTGGAGCTCTGTCTCACAACCCTGAGATTGTGACCAAGATTGTGACAGCCACTGTGCTCCATGCCTACTGAGTGCACAGCCCAATGTGGAGTTCTATCTTACAACCCTGAGATCGTGACCAAGCTGAAATTAAGCATCAGATGCTTAACAGACTGAGTCACGTAGGTGCCCTTCAAGTGTCTTTCCAAGGGAGAATTGGTTCAGTGTTAGACAGTGAGAAGGGAACTTGGTAATTTGAGGAAAATGTGTTGTCATCCCATCTTCCATCTCTAGCCAGTCAAAAAAGTAATATTGGGGGATGTAAACCAGGAGGAATTCTACAACTGTAATGTTAAAATTAAGAGGATAATCTATTCTTTGAAAATCCTGAATGGAGCCCTTTAACTGTGGGGTCAATGTTATAAACATCAGGTATATGGTTTACATGGAAATTCCTTTTAAAAAAAAAAAACTTTTTAAAAAGATTTTATTTATTAATTTGACAGATGGAGATCACAAGTAGGCAGAGAGGCAGGCAGAGAGAGAGAGAGGAGGAAGCAGGCTCCCTGCTGAGCAGAGAGCCTGATGTGGGGCTCGATCCCAGGACCCTGAGATCATGACCTGAGCCGAAGGCAGAGGCTTTAACCCACTGAGCCACCCAGGTGCCCCTACATGGAAATTCCTTAATGAAGCACTGAAAAACAAAGTTTGTTCCATTTGGTAATGCAACATTTGGGGTGGGATGATGCCTTTTTCATCTTTCTGTGTCCTCACACAGGAATGGCAAATAGCTCTCTTCCTTCTGTGACAGGGACAGAGTTTCTGAGCTGACCCTGAAAGCAAAGAAGCAGGAGAAGAAAACCAGCTCCTTTGATGTCCCAGGAAATATGGTGGGCGTTTAATACAACTGACCTCACTCAGTACTCACAAAGCTTTATGAGCAAGGCAGTATTCTCCCGATTCATATGGGAAAGCAGGCTTACCCTGTAAAAACATCCACAATGTCACCCAGCTGGGCACAGGTGTGTGGCCTAGGCCTGAGACTCAAAAGCATGAGTGCTGCACAAGACACTGGGTTGCCTCTAAGGCAACACAGCACAGGGATCTCAGCTGTGACATTTCTACTTGGGAGTAGCATCTCTCTTGTAAAAGAAATAAGCTATGCCTGTCTATCCAGAAATAGGATTACTCTTTGTTTCTAAAATGAGAGGTCAATAGCATTTCTGGGGAGGGGGTTAGGGGAGGTGATGTTACACAATGAATCCGTGACAGAGGACGCGGATAGAAACTGGGACCAATGAATATTACTTACTGGGTGCTTAGTTTGTGACAGGATGTTGCATATGGTATTGAATTTAGTCTTCATGCCTGCCCTGTAAAGCAGGTGCCTTAATTATCCTCATTTTAGAAAAGACAGGACCAAGCATAATAGGGTAAATAGTTTCCCCAACGTAATATGTGCCATTAAGTCAGAGAGCTCAGATTCAATCTCAGGACTATCTGCCCCTGGAACCAGGCTCTTCTTAACTAGTACATGAAGCGGATGGCCCAGATCACACAAATGGGTTCTGTGAAGGACTGGAATGGAAGCATAAAAAGGAAAGGTTTGTGCAAAGAACAGTTACACATACTGCAGAACACCCATTATATAACAGGCACATTAAAACACCAACGCACCTGTTCTGCCCTTGTGCAAAGACTAGAAGTTGCGCAACAAGGCACTCTAACTCCATGAAAAATTCATCATTGCTCCTGGTAAGCGTGTTTCTTAACAAAAAGTAGGTATATGGCACGGATTCTGAGAAAAGCAGCCCAAACTCTGACCAGTAAGTGTATAAGGTGGCAAAACTGAATGAAGCATACATGCAACTGGCTAGAAAGACTACGGTGATTACTCGGGTTAAATGAGACTTCAAGAACGCGATGCTAACTAGCTTGAATCAAGCAATATTGACAAGGAAGAGGAAGTCCTAGAAGCTTACTGTAATACACTGTGTTAATTCACAATCCCATGTGGATTTAAAGTATCTACAGAAAGTCAAAAAAAGAGTCCCAAGATTTGACTGTTTAAAAATAAGACTTTTGAGGGGTGCCTGGGTGGCTCAGTGGGTTAAGCCTCTGACCTCAGCTCAGGTCATGATCTCAGGGTCCTGGGATCAAGCCCCGCATCGGGCTCTCTGCTGAGCGGGGAGTATGCTTCTCCCCCTCTCTCTCTGCCTGCCTCTCTGCGTACTTGTAACCTCTCTCGCTCTCTGTCAAATAAATAAATAAAATCTTTAAAAAAAAAAAAAAAATAAGACTTTTGATAATCAGATAAAGACAACTATCATATGATCTCCCTGATATGAGGAAGTGGAGATGCAACATGGGGGGTTAAGGGGGTAGGAGAAGAATAAATGAAACAAGATGGGATTGGGAGGGAGACAAACCATAAGTGACTCTTAATCTCACAAAACAAACTGGGGGTCGCTGGGAGGAGGAAGGTTGGGAGAAGGGGGGTGGGGCTATGGACACTGGGGAGGGTATGTGCTATGGTGAGTGCTGTGAAGTGTGTAAACCTGGCGATTCACAGACCTGTACCCTTGGGGATAAAAATATATTATGTGTTTATAAAAAATAAAATAAAAAAAAAAAGACTTTTGAGAAAATATTCATAATTACAGGGAGCGGGACATAAGACATATGTCTCCTAAGACATAAGCACTCAGGCTAAACCCAGTGACCAAGTATAGTGTGAATAATCCTGGAAAGTAACAAATGGATGCCACTTTCTTGTAAGAGGAGGAGGATTCTCATAGTACATTGCCCACTGGTAGGAAGACCCTAGGACAATCACAGCCAACCCTAGGAATCTGTGAATATCTTAAGAACATAAGAAAACATAAACTCTAGGACACCAAAAACTATCAAAGTTCTTTTTTAAGCTCTAAGACTAATCTACTCAGGTAGATGTGAAGACTCCTCTAGAGAGCCAGAATCTTTTTTTTTTTTTTAAAGATTTTATTTATTTGACAGACAGAGATCACAAGTAGGCAGAAAGGAAGGCCGAGAGAGAGGAGGAAGCAGGCTCCCTGCTGAGTAAAGAGCCCGATGCGGGGCTCAATCCCAGGACCCTGGGATCATGACCCGAGCTGAAGGCAGAGGCTTTAACCCACTGAGCCACCCAGGTGCCCCATAGAGCCAGAATCTTTCATAAACTTATCATAACTGTCTATTTGAGAGTTCACTTATTTATTATCTACAAATTTCATGAAAGAGGTATAATAACCTTTTGATCATGACTATACTCTAATAGCCCAGCACAGCTCCTGGAACGTAGTATTGCTCAATAAATACTTCTCAATGAATCTAATTCTAGATCCAAAGAATGTTATTTTATTCTTGCCTGGATCACATGAATTTGGCACAGGATATCATTACATTTAAAAATAAAGATACCCAAAATATAAAGGCAAAACTTTTTCCTCTTATCAGATGAACCAGTGTCCCATTTCCATCATGTTCTTCTAAATGCTTCCTAGTAACAATCATAAATGATACACGCTAAGTACCTATTACTGCTCATCTATAATTTCTGGCATGAAGTTGTTGATAATGGTTAATGGCCTTCATTGTATTCTGGGGAAAAATCTTTCTTAGGGATCCTAGTTTTAAAAATGTTTGAAATAAGGGCGCCCGGGTGGCTCAGCGGGTTGAGCCGCTGCCGTCGGCTCGGGTCATGATCTCAAGGTCCTGGGATCGAGTCCCGCATCGGGCTCTCTGCTCAGCAGGGAGCCTGCTTCCTCCTCTCTCTGCTTGCCTCTCTGCCTACTTGTGATCTCTGTCAAGTAAATAAATAAAATCTTTAAAAAAAAAAAAAAAAGTTTGAAATAAAAACACAATGAGATAAGGCCAAACACCTTCCATAGAGCTATGAGACTTGGCAAATGAATATACTGAGGACTGATTATAAATAAATAAATAAGAATGATTATAAATAAGTTTGCAAATGTTATACTATAGCATCAAATAATGGCATTTTCAGGCACAGTCTGTCAGGTTTTCATTTAGCTACTAATACAGTGGGGAAGTTTCCCACACACTGTGTCATATCTATATAAAAAACTAGGGAGAGAAGTTAAAATGTGAAACAGGTTTTGATAAGCCATTGAAAAAGATCACGCCCGTGGCCTAGCACAAGTAGTCACGGTGACGGTCTCAGCTTTGAGTAGGATCCTGATACTCCATTGTGGCTTCAAGTGGAACAGATTGCCTTGGGACGGGGGACCTTCTGCAAAAATGTCTATACTTTTAGCACACGAACAACATGCAGCTTATTCTCAAGAGCTGAAGTGTACTTAGGAAATAATGATTTCTATCTTTCTATCTTGATCACCTGAGAACGTCTTTATTTCCTGAAAACAAGTATTAGAATTGGCTTTTGTGGAAAATCAAGTAACAAAATTAAATGATAATTTAATTTTCAAAAAAAACCCTCTTTCATAGGGAATTTTATTGCTTTTAAGTTTTAAGCATCTTTTGTTGGAATATGGAGCAATTAAACCTCCAAATTACCGAAATGTACTCAAAGCACTGAAGTTTACTATGGTAATTTATACCCACATGAAACTGAGAACATCAAACTGACAGATGTAGGTATCTTCCTCTATTTCAACTAGATGAAATGCCGGTTGTCCTAAGACAAAAGCTTAAAGTTCATATTTCTTAACAAACTAGACAACACTCACCAGTAGTGAGTTTCTTTGTACCTACCTTGTGTTTAAACAGGTGTTATGAATCTTTAATTCTATTTTTTTCTTTACTGTAAAATATTCTAATACAAGCATTAAAACTTGAGGATCATCACACTTACCTGTATGGCTTGTCAGAGTTATGGATTCGTCTGTGGTTTCTGACTCCAACGTATGTTGTACTTGTATAATCGCACACATCACATCTATACTGTTTCTGGACTGAGGACTTAGTCCCTAGACAAGGGATTGGAGAGCTTTAGCGAAATGCACTGATTAGATACAAATGACACAGTTTCCACTGTAACTGAATATTTGTAACACACAGTATTAATATTTCAATCAAGGCTTTCCCATTTATTAAAATTAACAAGTTTGAACACGGCTTTCCAGGTTCTCCTGCAACTAGACTATCAGCAGATATAAGCTGAACATCATTTGACCTGTAAACACAAATACATTGGGTTAGTTTATGCATTACCTTGTACAAAATGCTAGAATGTAATAAACTTGATGACAGCTGCCCTGCTGACTGTGCAGCAGCTGAATTAACCAGAGATACACTGTTGATCTGAAAGGTGGTCTAACTAATACTGGATACACTGTCTTAAGGAAACACTGATTTGCCAACAAGCTTTGATTTCATACACTAATACAACATTACAGAGTATGCCGCAAGGCATATATAACAAACTCTAGATAAAAAGACTAAAGCTTTTTACCCTGTGGGTTTCCTTTTTTACAACTGAAAGCCAGCTATCAGTGCAACAACGGAAGGAAAAAACCAGCTTGAATTATTCAGTGCTAAATAATATCATATAATCATACTCAGCAAACCGACAGGTGACAAGGATAAGTGTCATCACTAATGTGAGTGTGCCACTCTCTGGAATCCAGAAGACATGGATCCAGTGGAAAAGAGGCCATGTTACCACCCTCACTCTGCAGCAACAGGGCTGGGTAGTTTTATTCAGGGTAAGCCGGAGACAAAACAAGCTGGATGCCTTGATCATGTAAAACTGTTCCTGAAGATATTCAACACTCTCTTTACTCTTCTGTAAGCACAAAATCTGTAGGCCATTCACAGCCTGACTGCTTTATATTCAGAAACAAAGCAAGCATGGAAAGCTGGAGAATAAGCCAGAACAGGAAGGAAGCTTAGGTAGAACACTAGCACACAGTACAGAATCGTAAAACTGCTGGCACAAAAGAAACCCACGCTGAAAATTCAACAAAGAAAATCCTTAAGTTAAATTTAAGCTTTCTAAAATTGAAATTTTCTTTTGCCTGTAACTACTTTTGCCAGGCAGAACAAAATGTCCTAATTTCCTGGTGTAAGTCTACAACATTAATATACACACTGATCATAATTATAATTTAAGTATTACTCTTAATTGGTAGGTTAAAAACTTGGACTTGATTATAAGTGGCACTGTTCCAAATTCAGTTAAAAAAAAAAAAAACCCTGAAAAAATGAAGTGTGAAATATTGGATAATGGTTTTGTGTGAGAAATATTACAGATCAATGACAACTAATAAAAATGACAGATGGAAAAACTTAATATAGCACAGAATGAGAGCCCGTGCTACTTCAAGCAACTGTTTCCAGTAGAAAGAATATTAGATTTAAAAGTTCAAAACTCTAGGCTTTGTCCTTGCTCTTCCACCTAGTACCAGGGTGATCATGGGCAAAAGCATTTTATCTGGTGAGGACTCAGTTTTCTCATCTACAAAATGGAAATTCTAGAACCTCCCAGCATGGTTTACTTAGAAAGCAGAGAACCCTCTATTCTTCCTTCACTGCAGTCTGCGTGTCACCGGCATGTTTGTGTCGGATCTCTTGACCTGTCCCTAGCTGTAGACTCCCCTGAGGGCAGAGATCTGTGTTTTCGGTTTATGCCGAATTTCTAAAGCTTTGCGAATTTTATGTTTGCAATAAGGAACAATTTAATTAAATTTCACGAAGGAGCACCATATGAAAGTGCTTTGCCCATGGCTCTAGGAGAGCACCTGTGACGTTAGCTGACACCCCTGTCAGTACAGTTCTGTCTTCCTCCCCGGCTGCAGTCTGTACAGGCACTGGATGCCTTCACTGGACTGCTGGCAGCAAGCTCAGGATGGGCACTCCATGCCTTTTGGCAGAAAGAATGTCTGAAACACCATTACACTGGGTCTCAGAGTCAAAAACATGTCCTATATAATGTAGGTTATAACATAACCCCATAAGAGTGGGGAGAGGCAGAGGCTGGGGACGACTGAGGCACACATCCCCCAACTTGTTCATTAATTTTATTAAGTGGCTAAAGAAGTTCTAGCAAGGCATGAATTTCTTTGACCTTCTTTGTGAGCAAAACACTTTGTTTCTTGGCCTGACAACCAGATTTCCGAAGATTTAATATTGAATTAATAAAGTGTCAACATTTAAGTATGCAGGAGATTATCAGTCATCTGAAGCGTTTTACTATTACCACAGAGAAGAAAAATGGAATGAAGTGAGAGAAAAACAGACATGGCAAGCAGTTTAAATCCATACATTTAACCCCAAGAAATAGCAGAATGCACTAAGAAAAGATGCTGTAAAATGGGGATATGGTGGACAGATGCTATCACCGTAAAGCTCAAACTGGTTACTTTAATTTTGAGCTGACATTTTAATCTTTTTTATTAAAATTGTGAGTTCTAATTTGTTAACCCATTTGGACAGTTTTATAAACTACTGCTTTGGAAGATGGTGCTAGAAAAGCCATTCCACCACTAGTATTAACCGCAGGTGGTGCCACTGAGTAGTATTTACTTTATTCCTTCATTAGGGATTTATGGTCCAACAACATCAAATGTTTTAATGTCTCCTTTAAAGGGGAATATGGAAACATAATGAATTAAAATAAAAGGAGGCATTTAGGGCTATTTTGTAAAAAGGAAACAAAACTGTTTTAGCTCAGCCATCTATTGCAGAAACAGATGCTATGTCATAAACTCCTTTTGTTTTGGATAGTTTTACAGGGATGACATCTGTTTGACAAGGGAATTTTGGTGCTACAGTGGTGTCAAAATCAGTTCTTTCAGAAACATTCTTGAATCAGTTATGCTTTCTGGGGTATAATTTAATGAAACATTACGGTAAAACATTTTACTCTGCAGTTGTTTCTAACTTTAATTCTTGGGAAATCTAAAAAGGAAAGTCACCCCAATATGTTTTATTTCCCATAAACACTACGTACAGCACTTGAGACACTTAAAGTATATCAATTTAAGAGAGCTGATGCAAGGAAGCACGGTTTATTACGCTTTATCCCTAATTCTCCGGATGTGGCATCCGCCTTTTCATGGAACTCTAATTAAATCTTTTGATTCTAATATTCCTATTAGCAGAAACTCGGCCAACTAGTACCTAACTAGTGCATAAAAAGATCTTGTGCGTGTTTTTTTTTTTTTTTTTGAATAATGCAGATGAAATCTGGCAGCCATACTTGGATAAGAATAAGATCTCAGCAGGAAGCCTCACTTAAAGTTTGAGGTGAGAGCCTGCCGTTTGCAAAAGCTTCCCCAGCTTGCTGGTATGTCACCCAAGGGTTTATGCTGGGATTGGCTCTGACAGGACAGCATAAATTTCAACCTATTATTTACCTACAGTGTTGAAGCCGAATACTTACTAATACAGTGTTTCATTCAATACCTCAGGAACACAGGTTAAGATTCACTCCGCAGTATGAAAAGAGAGAATATAGGCAGCTTTAGTCCTGAAATTAACCCACATGACAACTAAGCTTTTTAAGAAAACTTTCTATACTACTCATGCAGCCTGGACCAAAAAGAAAAAATGCACGGATACCTTCCTGAATACATTTTCCATCAGCTGTATCACCGGCAATCCTTGACTCATTAGAAGTTGCTACTGACAAGGTATCTGGAAGACTGTGTTGCTCTCTCTCATGGTTCCTCAGCTGACTCTAAAAAAATTGAGAAATATTCACATGTAACCTTCAATAAATACACCTGCACTGTTACTCAGAGACTGGAGAAGCAGTTAATTGCTTTCACGGCCTAGTACCTAAAACACATTATCAGTATTTTAAAATCAAATGTGCTAAAAGATTACCTGACTTATTTGACAGTTTATGGAAAGAAATACTCTAGGGAAATCACAGTCCATCAAAATGGCAGCTCTTTGTGCCTTTTCCGAGAGGAATCCCCTGCTACCCCCTGCTTACGCACGGCACGTGCATACTTACTTACACACTGGCCTGCCAGCGGAGGAAAGAGCAGAGCACTCAGAATAACCCAATGCTTTCATAAAAATAAATCCAAACAGCAATTGTTTTGCTGGACTCCTGGTAATTTTTCTTTCAGTATCAACTAAATGTGCCAGAGAGACCTAAATGGAACCGTTCCTCCACGGGATCTTCTTCCCCCACCTCCACAATCGAGAGTGCAGGAGCCAAAGGAACTTCGGGAACCTGTTTTTGCTGCCCATCTGGATGCATTGCTTGTCTGGTAGTCTGAGACCACTTCGGATTTTCATGAGGGCAATCCAAGTAGGTAGTGAAATCTCAGACTCAAAGACTTTTTTATTCCTGAGCTAGACCTCCAACTCTGGGGAATCTGAGAGAAAAAGCCTACATCCTAGCTACCCTTTAAGCACACTTTCCTCCCACCGAACAGTCAACTGAAACACGAGAGAAGGAAAGTTTGAAAGTAATGAGTCAATCCAGTTTCCTTTACAGAAACAGTATCTCATGCTAGTTGTTGGTTTTAAGGTAGCATGTAAGATGAAAATCAGTCAAAATAGTCCTTGAAAGTCCCTTAAACTGCCCATAAAACAACACATGTGGCTCTGTTTCCACTTGACTATCTTTCATTAAGTCCAAAACAGCTTATCTTCCCTCATGCAATGACACAGATCACTACTGGCTGGTTGTGTAGCTCAAGTGAATGACCTACATTTTGGGGCCATGGAAGATGAAAAATAGCTATTTTTTTGCACTGATGATGTAGGATTACATTTGTGTAAATCAAATTTGTGTACGTCCCTCCACCGTACATTCCCTTGTAATTACCCTGCAATTTAAAATCAACACATTTAAAAAAAGATATCCGCACTAAAACTAAAGCAGTAAACACAGAAACTGTTAAGGAGGCGGTCGGCAGGGAAAACAATCCTACACCAGAAATTCTGATGACCTAGATTTCAGTCCCTATTTTAATACTAATTCAGTTGGGATCCTCTGGGCAAATTATCCAACTTCCCTAGGTCTCAGTTTCCTTATCTATAAAATGAGGTGGTTGGGCTCTCTCTACCAAGCTTCCTTCTAACTCTAAAAATTTGAAGGTTCTCTGAATGACTTCCTGAACCAATGCTTACCTTATAATGAAAAGACTCTTCGCACTGCTTGCACTGGTATATTCTTGTTTTACAGTGGTTGATCATGTGGTTTTCCAGATCTTTGCTGTTGTCAGCTATGTGCTCACAGATAGGACACTGATACGGCTGTCTCTGCCGATGGACTCGCAAGTGCTGCTTGATGTAGCCCTTGTTCCCGCTGGCGTAGTGACACAGGCGGCAGCGGTAGGGCCGATCAGCATTGGGGATGTACTCCACCACGCTGCTTCCCGACAGGCTCGCCTCGCTGTTTGGTTGGCACTGGGCGTTGTCCTGCAACTCCTTCAAAATGTCGTCATCTGAAGCATTTTGGTCTGTCCTTTCCCTCAGCTTTTCAATGACAGTCAGTAAGGACATGCTGATGCCTGTCTTAACTTGCCCATCGGACAATTCCTGCCTACCCTCCGGGAGTGCTACCAATGTTGAGTTGCTTTGGTTAAAAGTTGCTAATCCATCTGCAGAGTTTTTGAGTGGTGACATCATTTTAGAGTATGCCGCCAATGTGCTATCTACTTGCCTTTGTCCGGTGTCTGGATCTAGAAGGTTTATGTTCCCGTAGTGCCCGAGGTTGGCTCTCGTCAGCTCTGCAGCTCGTATGGGCATTGTGACGAGGGCTTCTGCGGCTAACGAGTGTAGTCTGAGAGACTCAGAATTTGTTCTCCTTCGGCCTGGTGGGGCGTTCTCATCAGCAGCCAGTCCTTTGTTTATTAACTCACTGTCTTTCTTCTCTGGACTGCTCCAGCCTATGATCAGCCCCCCAATATCAACAGTACATTTATCAGCTCGATAAACTTCATCTCTTCCTTCACACCCGATCTGGGATTCTGTTGGGTTCAGGTTTTTGCCCTCTTCGATTTCAGCATTCATGAGGAAATGCTTCTGTGGAAGAGTTTCTTCCGCACTCGGGAGACGCTCCACTATCACGTTAACATGGCCTTTTTTATTTGGGCTGCTACTAATGATTTTCTGTGCAGATGAAAGCAGACTGTCGGCAATCAGATTCTCCTCCACATCAGAAATCACCTCCAGCATTTCTTCCTCGTTAGGGTCAAGAGTAACCGACTGACCTAGATGAACTCCCCCTTCCACACTCTGTTCCAAAGGAGATGAAGAGGATAATGTTTCTGAGCTGCAAATCTGTACTTGTACTGAAGGCCCGTTGTGGATACTCAGTTCATTGTCTCCAATAGCAATGACTACTGCGTCCAGCCCACCAGGCTCAGCAGCTACTGAGGAGTCCAGCAAGCCTAGGGGCTCGTTTTCATTTTCGAAGATTGGATAGGAGCAATCGACCTCCCCGGCATGCTTCCAAGCATGTGTTTTCAACATTCTCTGCTGGCCACAGGTGTAACTACAGAACAAGCAGCGGTACATGCCGTACTGTTCATATGCGTACCACTTCCTCTTACCCATCTCTGTCACGGGTACATTTTGGGCGGGGTGAGCTTGCGGACTGTCCACACTCATGGCGGTATCAGAAGTTGTTTCATTCTTTCTTTCTGCGGGTCTCTGAGACAAAGAGTTGGAGGGGCTTATACACTGTAGGGCTTTGGGTTGAGTGCGACTGTTGGCATCATTTTCATGGTCATTTACCACGTGAGCTTCAAGTTCCTCTTGGCTTTTAGATGTGATGTGGCACTCCGAGCACATCAGAATCACTTCATTCTGGTGACCATGCTGCTTGATATGATCTTTTAACACAGAAAACGATGACGACAGAAACTTGCAAAGGCTACACTGGTAAGACATAGCCTTCCCATCATTCTGGGCAAGAGAGCCAGGGGTGAAGTGTATCTGTGACATCTCAGTCTTTCTAATCTCGGCAGCAGGTGACTGGGTTACTTTAGCTGGAATCTCGCAAAGTTCTTGGGCTTCAAGAGAGTGTGCTGCAGTACTGGAACGTGAGCGTTTCTTCCCAATTAAGAGACATTTTTGTGACTTTTCATGTTCTACTATCTTGCTTAACTTCTGGATAACATGGATTAATGGATCTGTTTTAACTTTTCTTTGTTCATCAATTTCCAATGATGAACTGATGACAGTTTCAGCAGTCAACAGAGCCTCTTGTTCTCCAATATCTGGCACCAACATGGCAACACTGCTGCTTTCTTCCATATCTAGAAAGGATAACATACAACAGAAAGAAATAACCAGATTATAGGTAACCCAGGTATGTAATTACAGGAAATTGAAACTAATCTTAGAGTTTAAGCTAATCTCTGTATTCTCTAACCTGGGAGCTCCGTATCAGTATACCTGGGTATGCCCAACAGAGACTTAAACTGTTCACAACTTCTCTTTGGAGTGCCGTTCCCTATCAAGACTGATGATGATCTTTCCATCGATTTCTTTCTTTGGAAATAACTTTAACAATGTGAAACTCCTTTTTCTTCACTTTCTTTCCCCTAGACATCTAGCTGGGTCCAATCAGTACCCCTCTCTTTTGCCCAATGCCAAAAAACAGGACTCCTATTCCTTGACTGAAAGAACATAGGCATTCCCAGGGCATGTGGAACCACCTCAAGTTACTACAAAATACATGATTGACACAATTCTTGGGAGACAACTTCTTACACCAAATATAATTATAATTTTATTATTAAAACCATACAGTTTTTCCTCCCCAGATCTTTGGAATTATGAAAATACAGCTGTGAACCTCTTGTAAAGGGCAGAGTAAATTTTCAGAAGTACTATGCAAACGAAACTACATAAAAGCAATGATCTAGTTCCTTCTTTTACTTCCTTCGATTTATCTTCCTGAAGATAAACCACAAACCATGCTGTGGTTTTTTCCTAGAAGCCGTATTAGTGGTCAACTACTACTCATATGCATGTATGTTCTTCATTCTTTTTTTTTTTTTCCCTGAAAGGGAGAGGGGTATCAGAGAAGGAAAACAACTGGTGTTTCAGGTCTACATATTCAAAGTCCTTAAAAGGGGTTCTCTGTAAGTTCTAGCAATGCACTACAGCCAAGGAAGTTACAAAACAAAAAATACTCACAATATCTTTCCGCCTAGATCTTGAATCCTCTATTTCCTGGCAGTACTTTCATTTCAAACATTTCCTTTGGCTCAAAGTGAGATTAATTTGTTGACTTGGATCACATTTTTCAGTTTAGGCTTTTTTCCAGCAACAAGTTTTGTTTTTCCACATTTTAGGTGCATTCTGGAGTCTTACTCACAACATTCAATAAATGCCAGCAAAATTTTTAGTGGCACCAGCTATAGACCAAAGACCATACTATTCTTAAACTCCAGTTACAGGCTCTGAATTCTTATTTTAGGAGGTGAATAATGGCTTCTCTCCCCCCAGGTGGCTGAATCAACACGGAAGGGCCCTTCAGCCCTGCCAAGATCAGACCTAACTCCTGCTAGACCCTACCAGTGCTCTGACCAGCTGCAGTGCCAGTCCTCCCATATCTACTCTTGGCAACAGTGATGGCTTTTCCTCTGATTTTTCTGCTCTTTCTGGCACACAAACTTTCTATATCTAGGTCCACATCAGGCAAAAATGCAAACATTTTACACTCGGTTTCTTTAGTACTACTTCTTCCCTCCTTCCCTGATAGTTTGTCCAATGTGATCAGTTTTCTTCTCCATGTCCAACTGCATTCGTGGAAAGGAACGCATTCCATAGCCATTACAACAGTGACTGCTACCCCAGCTCAGATGGCTGGCCCTTTAGCTACTCTCTCCCTTAAACAACCCGAGGGCATTACCTCTCAAAAGACTATGGAGTCCCTTTCCATCTTTCTCAAGTAGGAAGAGTAATATTTTTAAATCCCTATAAAATCTTAAGTCACTAATGAAGGGATCAGTATGGGAAAAATTTCTCTGGGGAAAATCCTTTGTGACTTTGTCAGTTACCTTACTGCCTGACAATTTCACATTTTTAGGCCAAACGGCACTGTGGCTCTTTCTGTGACTACTGATTTCCCTTTAAGGTCACTCAAGGCTTTTTTTTTTCTTTCGGTTCAATTATTAAATGCAAATTAGTTAAGTAATTGTTAGTAACAGGAATCCTTGGACATTTAGTTTCTTGCACAAGATCTGGTGGTCTACTGTAGACCTAAGGTGTCCTTCTCAATGAAATGTGACATCCATGTAGGCTGATTGATAGTCTGCAAGTTAACAAGTGACTATTGGCTCAACAGACTTTGCATACCCACAGGGTTACAAAGGTGATTCATGTTATCCCTCTTCTACTTAATGACAGAATAGGAAAGAGAGCAGTGCAAATTGCTCCCTGTGGATATTTCAGTGTGTAACCTTAAAAAGAAAGTAAAATGAAGAGGAGGAGGAGTTCATTTTATCTGAAGAAAAAGACTAATACAAAAGAAACTGACAAAACATTCCGATTTTAAAAGCGGTATCTGCTCAGGCATTAAGAGCTAATGGAAATTTGCAGCAGATGCTCCAATTTTCCCTGAACATTTATGTAAGTACCTCATTTTAGAGGCTGCATACATTTGGGGATAAGTACAGAAATGGCAGCTATAAAACAGATATGACAACATAAAATACATCACGAAACACCTGAAAAACCAGTTTGAGTCTGCATGGCAGAATTGTACAAGTCTCGTCTCATTAAACAAAAGTCTCTGTTAGAAAAGGTTAGATAAACAGTTCATGATAAAGTATACACAAAGAGGGAGTTAAGCTGACCTTAAGGCCAATCCTTTAAATTTTCACAAAAATTTCACTTTGGGCCACCAATGTGCACATATATATGGGATTCCATGTCAAGTGAAGTAAAATTTGGGGAGGAAAAAAAAAGAGATGAAAAGGAGTACAAATACAATCCCAGTGGTTCAGTGATGATGACAACATGGATTATGAACATGTCATACTATCCATGACCTTCAACAGATCAATGTAAATGAAACTTTAAAAAATGATTATGGTTAAAGGGGTGGGTGGAGGGTGGGATGAAGTAGGAATGGCAAATTTTATAACTGAAGTTGAGTGATGAGTACCCAGGAATTCCTCATACTGTTCTTTCTACTGCGTACATGTTTAAAACTTTTCATAATAAAAAGCTGTAGTAAAAGCTGTTATATGCAAGGCATTAAACAAAACATGATTATGGAAAAAAAAATCACAGTACTCATGGTTTAAAACTGAGTTGACTGGATAGGACAAACATATTTAGAAGTTAAAAGAAAATTAACAGCTTTTAAATAATGAAACAGTACACATGACAAAATAGAAGGCAACAGCTAATGACCAAACCCTAATAAAAACTGAAAAGCTAGTTTTGGTCTAGGAAGGTAAGGAAAAGCTTTATGAAGAGGTGGGAGGTACACTGTATTCTAAAAGACGGCTGTGCCAGATGTCAACCATCTGTCCCTCTGGGCTCAGTGTCTCCTTTTCTCCACTCTGTTCTCTGCCTCAGGAGGTATTACATCATTAGACTCCTATGCCCTCTGGTTCCTGGTTGCCCGTGGGGAGCCACGACAGGAGATCAGAGGGATGCAGCAGAGTGAGACCAGGGTATTCATGTCCTTGGTTCCTTCCCTCTAGGTCACCTTGGATTGGCCATGTTCAATGGAAGGCCATTCTCTCCAGGCAGGGGGCTCTGCAAGACTTTTCTGCTTCTGGTAACTCTTCCTTCTCCTGACACTGCTAGCATCAGATAACTGCATTATCCCTGTAGTTTGCCTACATCTTTATGAAGTCCTACATCTTTATTAAGAGTATCTTTGTAAATACATCCTCCTTGAATTATCCTAATTAGAGTGCTTCAGTTGCTCTTTTGGAATTCTGTTAACACAAGGGTAAGATTGACAAGGAAAACAGCCATAACATTATTATATTTTCATAAACAAGAATAAACCTGCTATCTAATTATCTGGTTAGGGAAAAGACCAATATGGCTGAATAGGAAGATTTACAGAAAGAGGAAAGACTAGAGGCATCAGTAAAGTAGGGAGCTCCTTGTTTGGAATCTTTAGACATAACATTAGACAAAATATACCAAACTGTTACAAATAAATAAATATAAATTGCATCCCAAGCCAGAAAAGTTCTACAATCCTTCCACTCAGTCTCAAATTTTTCCTAGACGACAGGACAGGCTTCCCCAGCTACCTGAAAGTAGAAATTTCCTATGAGATCTTTTAGAAGCCAAAATGATGTCAAGTGAAGAAGGAATGACCCTTAAATTATATGGAAGAAGTTTTGCGTGTTCCCCAAACCAAAAGTAACCTCTTAGGCTTTTCTGATACCTCAGGACACACCTTGCTAACGAATGCACAAAACAGATCAAGATAAAGCACAGATGCTCACAGACACAGTTCAAAGCTCTGGTGCCTTGATGTTGAGATGCTGAATGCAATTCTTGGGCAGGGAAGGAGCTTGGTGGGGCCACTCTTGCTGCCGGGGGTATGTGCTGCCTCTATTAATGGCTTGCTGCAAAACAAAGATTAAAAACTACTTTTGGTTTTCATCCTTTTTTTTTTTTTTTGGTAGAAGGGAAATCTTTGGATTTCTTTCAGTTAGAGAAAATAGGTACTTTTGTAGATCCTTCATAAAAGCGAAATGGCAGAAAGCAAACTGAAAAGTGGGGGGAGACCTGTATTCCACAGCCCAAGCTTGTAATTAATGTCTTTCCCAAGAAAAGAACCAAATTATTTCTGTTGTCTTTCTTTCCTTATAATTTACTACTTGGTTTCTTTGTACATCTAATTAGTTCCTTTCAGTTATAGCATATGGTTATCATAAGTAAAATCAAGTTGAACAATTCTTGTGGGCCTGAGGGGAACTGGAGAAAGGCTGTAATTTTCTGTGTGTGTACAAAGGCAGTTTGCTATTTTATAAAGAACTTTCTCTTTCAGACTTACAATTTGTTCTTTCCCAACTAAAGATTGTGTGAAGTAATGACCAATTTCCCATTCTTTCCTTTTGCTCCAGTCAAAAGGCAGAAGTTCCTCTTCTAGAGTACCCTCAATCAGCTGTGTGACCTTAGGCAAGTCACTGTTTCTGTGGGTTTTATTCAGATTCCTCAGATGTAAAACAAGAGACTGGTACTGGATGAACTTTCATGTTCCTAAATTATGAACTGTCTATAAAAAATTACCGTGAGATTGCTTACACATTTATAGATTTATCTTACTGTCAGCTATAATTTATTTGAATTAAAATCTCCTTAGCTTAATGTGATTAATTGCCACTAAGAAAAAAACAGTATCAATATCACAAGTACATGAATTTCTTAATCTAAAATTTCTTAGTTGGCATCTAGCCTGAGAGAATATTCTAATTTGGCAGCCATGGCGAAGACATAAGGCCTAACTAACATTAACCAATATTAAGATTTAACATTTATTAAGTACCTATAATGCGCCAAGCACAGTACTGGAGACTACAAAAATAAGTAAGAAGAAATCCTTGTCCTTGAAGTGTTTACTACCATCCAGGGGGCAGTGCCTATGCAGACGTGTGTATTCGTGTTATTTCTGATAATAGTAGCCTCTTTTTGCACTCAAGGAATCTGAGGCTCACAGATGTAAAGTAATAACTGGCTTAAGAATTGGAATCCAGACCTATCTGATTCTAAATCCCCTTTCTTAATACACCAATTTCCCTTTTAAATCTCAGTGAGAACATATATGTATAAGAATCAATACTGAAAAGAGTAACAGCCTCAGAGCAAGGCTATATCAAACATGTCAGCCTGTTTGATCTTAGTAACACTCTGGATCAGGCCAGGTGGGTGTTACACAACTTTACAAATAAGGAAACACTCAGTATGGTTTAAGTGACTTACCCAAGGTTACATGGCTGTCAAGTGGCAGAGCCAATGTCTTTCAAATCAATTCCTGAAATTAACACAGTCCCTTGGATCAATCTTCAGAATTCAGCTGTGGCCAAGAATGAAAGTATATAGTATCAAACATTTCATTTTCTTGGTGAAACAAAGTAATGATTTCTTTTGGCAGTGAAAAATTTCCCAATATTCTATGTGAAAAAGAAATTCAGAGGAATGTTCATGCAATCTAACCATGTGATGTAAATTTACATAATTTCCCTAACAAGTAGACTATGATTTTGCACAAGTTTGGAAAAAAAACTGCCCTGGAAACTTCTCCCAATAATTGTGTATTTTGTTTTAGCTCAGAATTTAACTAGTTGACTCAAAATACTATTGGTTTTACTGATACCTTTCTAATGAATAAAAATCTATAAATTGTATACTGTTATTTTAATCTTAACCAAAAATACAATCTAAAGGATGATTCTGCAAACTTCAAACAGTTCTGCAAGCACATTGGGTATGAAAAGAGAGGACAGATTGACCTATATATCTTCTAATGCAGTTTCCTGCCCTGGTCCTTGCTACTGTTTCTTATACCAACTAGACTTAATCTCAAAAATCGAATAATGCCTGTCCGTTTCTCCTAGAATGCAGCTATCTTATCGATTATGGTTAAGTAAATAGTTCGTTGCCAGGGCAGAAAGCACGTCTTTGGTCCTCCCCTGAAGTTAATTTTAAACGAGTTAGTGAGGTAAAGGAATGAAGGGCCAGGCTTTCTCTTTTAATCAATAACGCAACGCATACACTGAGTCAAAGCAGAGTACTGAAGAAAGTACAAGCTCAGGGAGGTGATAAATCCAGTAATTGCCTGATAAAAGAGATGCAGACTGATAGTAAATTACAGCCCACCGCAGTAACTAAAAAGATCGCCTACGGGTTGGGATGATGGCCTCCGCCTAATTAATCATCCAGGCCTTCCACACAAACCATTCACTCCGGATGCCCGCAGGTCTTAAAAGGTGGGAGCTTTTTTTTAAAGCTGATCTCAGTGATCTCTGGGGACACCACTTCACCGACAAGGTTCGTAATAAGGGCAGAAGGCTAGGATTTTCTGCACTAGCTTTTTCTATACCAAGAATTGGCTACAGGGCTGGGGCGATGGGGCCTGAGAAAAGTAATCAGGAGATGCGGTGAGGACACCGTCGTGAGCTTTATCGCGGCTGCCCTAAGCGGTTTCACATCTGCTGGGGGAAAGGAAGCAAGGAACGCCTTGAAGGCCCGCCTGCAGACCAGGCTGGTGACAGTATGCCGAGAGCGGCAGTTCCCCCCCCCCACCCCCCGCGGCAGGGCAAGCCCGGGGTCTCCGCTGGCCTTGCTGTGGGCGGCGAAGAGCACTGGAAGAGAACGCGGAACTTAGGGCATGTGGCGAGCACCGGGCGGTGTCGTCCAGCTGAAGAGGAAGCGGGCGCCGGTAGAGGCCTGAGGGGAGGACGCACATGGCCGGCGGCGGCGCTACCTGCGGGCGGAGGGGCGGCCCCGGGGCGCGGTACCTGCGGTCGGGCGGCGGCTGCTGCTTCCGCGAGCCTCCTTTGGCCGGCCAGGAGCCCGGCCGTGCCCTCGCCCTCGTCCTCGCCCACCTCTCTCCCAGCTCTTTTCCCTCTTTTCCCCCGCTTTTCCCCTCCTTATCCGGAGCTCCAAAATGGCGGCGCTGGGGACGGATCACGTGAGCCTCGGGCAGGTCAGGTGACCCGAGTGGCGGGCCGCGGGGCGGGGCGATGCGCAGGCCCCGCCCACGGGCATCCTGGGGCATTCCGGCTGGGCCGGCGCGGAGAAGGTACTTTGGCTGCTCGGGGTACTCCCGGTCCTGGGTGGGTTTGGGTCTGGGGCGTCGGCCTCCAAAAGCGTCTACGTTGTCCTCTCAGTGGTTGCCTGGGCCAAAAAGTCGGTGTGTCTCCCCACGTCGCCCCACTCTGCTGCTAGCTTCATCACTCCATCTCCTCCCTAGTTGGCTTTTCACCATGATCACAGGCACTCTTCAGCCCTATGCATATGAATTTGTTCCTGCGCTTGTGGGGCTATGCTTTTTGTGGCGTTCTTGGCTAAAATGGAGAGGTCCTAGCTGGGTTTGTGGCTGGACTTCAGGTGTGACTGGTGAGGGGCAGGGCTAGCCCTGGGTAATCTATTTGCTTGAGAGAAGATTTCCAGGGCAAGAATTCATCCTAGGGGTTATGGCCTGACGTGGTAGCTCCACGGAGTCACACGACCTCAGTCCTTCTGCGGGCATCATGGTGTTTGTCATTTGGCTCTGTTTTTATTAGTGACATACACACCGGGGTTATAAGCAGTCTTGTTTTGGTTCCCCTGCGAAAAAAGTAAAATACAAAGGGACTGAAGCATTTCATCCAACTTCACAGAGAATGCGGGACTGTTTTGGTACATTAGGAGCTACATAGCAGGGTGTTTTGGTCTGGACTCAGTAGGTTGGCTAGGAGCATTAGGAAGGGAGCACACCTAAGATTCCCGTCACGGCAATGGATTGGACTTGTTCATTGAGATAGCCCTTGGGGACTTCCAGATGTATTAGAAGTCTTTGCAGTTGGCTGGGGTCTCAATTTTCAAGTGAGAGAAATACCTAGCAAAACTTGGGCTCTGTTCAGACAGGTCAGTAATTCTCCTCACTGTATCTCAGGATACAAATTCGCCTGAATTGGCAGGGTTGGGAAACCAGGAACGTTTGAGAGTTCTGCTAATCTACAAGACTCCTTTGACAATTGGACCAAATAGCTAAGAAGAAGGAAAAATAAAGTGTTGGGCAGTTTTTTTTTTTTTTTTTGATAAAAGAGATTAAGCAGGAGATGACCGTGGAAGGGGAAAAGAAAAAAAATAAGGAAAACCAGAAATATATGAAGAGGAGAAAGGGAGAACAATTAGTGTGCAAATTTCTTTCCTTTTCTTGATCTGTACGAATAATCCTAGTTTATAACTATCTGAAGAGAAAATTTCCTTTAGAAATAACTAACATCCACAAATCCAAAAGTGGACAGAAGCCAGAGAATTATTTGATCAGGGAAGAGGGCAAAAACAAAGTGGGGAAATTGTGATCTAGAGAAAATAAGGGACTTCTCAACAAGAGAAGATACGTGTATCTGTCTGAAGTTTCTGTGGTCATCTTTTCTGGAATACACCAATTATTTTTCGATGTCCCTCTTATAGGACAAGGTTAGGTAGAGCTTTGTGGCCCTCTTCCTGGCTCAGAGGTGTGGCCTGTGATGGATGCTGGCTCGTGGTAGGAGTGTCACCTCTATCCTGGGAGCATTTAGTTGTCAGTGCAGTTGCTTCCAGGGTACCGTTTTCCCTGCTGACTTGATGACTGGCAGTGTTCAAAATGGTGGCCACCTTGTCAGCCTCCATCTTAGCATAGCAACAGAGAGCCAAGCCTCCAGCTGTCCCACAGTGGATATGTAGGGTGAGGAAGTCACCAACCCTTGGGGCTGTTTGTTACTGCAGCATAGCATGGCTCCTGCTGACTGATATTCTTCCTCCCCACACTGATGTAATGGGAAGAGGCAGAACCAATAGAAAGAAACCAGTCAGGGACGCCTGGGTGGCTCAGTTGGTTAAGCAGCTGCCTTCGGCTCAGGTCATGATCCCAGCGTCCTGGGATCGAGTCCCACATCAGGCTCCTTGCTCGGCAGGGAGCCTGCTTCTCCCTCTGCCTCTGCCTGCCATTCTGTCTGCCTGTGCTCACTCTCTCCCCCTTTCTCTCTCTGATAAATAAATAAAATCTTTAAAAAAAAAAAAAGAAAGAAACCAGTCAGATAGCAATGTTAATGAATTAGAACCTTCATTCCTGAAGACAGAGAAGGTGTAAGACACAGAACTGATAGGAAAACATTAGCAACTTCAAAAAGCCACTAGAGCAAAACCTCAGTATTTTTCTTTCCTGTACGAGAGCTCCTGTACAGTAAACATTTTTTTTTTGAAAGATTTATTTATTTGACTGAGAGAGAAATCACAAGTAGGCAGAGAGGCAGGCAGAGAGAGGAAGGGAAGCAGGCTCCCTGCTGAGCAGAGAGCCCGATGCAGGGCTTGATCCCAGGACCCTGAGACCGTGACCTGAGCCAAAGGCAGAGGCTTTAACCCACTGAGCCAGTCAGGCGCCCTTACAGTAAACATTTTTAAGTCAGAAGTGCAAAGACACTCAGATGTAGTGAATGTCTTTGAACCACTGAACTTGTGGTCATCTCACCAAACTCTGCTGAGCACCTTCCACTTGCCACAGAATGTTATTTGTCATGATTTAATTAACCGATCATAGTAAGATTTAGTGTTACAGATAGGAAACTTGCTTACTCAGTTCTCTCGCACCTACTCTGGAATCTGATTCTGTCTCCAGATGAGAGATGGCCGGGATAACTGGATCCCTATCTCCACGTATCTCATCATTCCACTTTGTGATCATTAATTAGTGGAGGAGCTTAAAGATTTTGCTTCTACAAGTATCATGGGTCTATATCTTCTAAAATGGCCAGGGTGTTTGATAATACGTGGCCTGCGCTGGACGACTTCAACAAGAACGCTGTTTAAATTTTGAGAATGCTAAGGGCAGTGCAGCGAGTAAGTTGCCAAGGTGCTGACTGGTTGTAAACTGAATGAGGCGTTGAACCAGTCGAAACTAGAGAACACCAACTTGTTCCCAGCCATGATACTTATAAAGGACACCTTGTCTTTGGTGTAATAAGATTAGATTAGATTTCTTTTGACAGGATTAATCGTGTAAGTCTTTGGCACAGCACAGAAAATTGGAGGAGACATGTTAGCCTGTATTTCTTTTAGTTGTAATTTTTATCTTGACCTTTAAAAACATATCCTTTGAATATACTGCCTCAAAAAAAGGAAAGATGGTGGAGGGGTGGCAGGAGGCGGTGGGGGGGGGGTGTTATAACTAAAAGGAGGAAAAAAAAAAAAAAGAGAGTAGTAGTGTGAACTGAGAAGATAAACACAAACATTTCCCCTGACTTTCTGTTTAGCTCCAGTGGGACTGTGAGCAGGTGGGCTCCATCTTTCTGATGTTTTTTCATCCTGTCTGTAAAACAAGAAGTTCAATTTATCTTTTTTTTTTTTGAGCTTCAGATGTCTGGTATATGGAAGTACAGAGTTTAATTATAGGAGTCCTCCGGATTCAAAATGGGACTTCATCGTTAAGAATAATGGCAAGGCTTGATTTTATTAATGAATGAAAGGATTGCTTGATGTAAGTCAGAAGGAATGTAAGATTAAAAGACATGATATATTATTATATATACAGCTGTCAGTAATAAATTAACATTAGCTCTAGGTTCCTTACACTTTGCATCCTGAATATACACCTAGAAATACTTCATAATTACAGTTCAGATCTCGAGAATCATCATAAATTATCCATCTGTCATTCATTCTCTGCTAAAAGCCACAGACCTACATTATTTCCGCAGCACATTGACATCTAAAATCTCTGGTGCTACGAGACACACATATCAATTTATTTCTTACCGAGGACCTGAATAAGCCAGAAGGATACCCAGTGACCGGTGATGGCTAGGACAGATTGGAGGAAGAGCAGCTGTTGTGAGAGTTAGGGGCTACTCCAGCTAATATCGCTCATACTTACTTCCAGCTCAGGTGTTTGGGGTCTGAGCCACCGACTAGTTTAGAAGAAGCCCGCCGAGGAGCTCAGACCGTCCTAGCATCTAAGGCAGCCCTGCCATCCAGGTAGCGATGGAATTCTGTATAGACTTCCCTTAATCCCTGGTACTGGCTTCTAGGCGGGCCCTGGGAATAAGGACAGGAATCCACAGTGGGGACATCTAGTGGCTTCCCTGGAAGGTGCATTCAAGCCCCAGAGCCCTCCAGTGGGAAGGGGGACACGAGCCTTGTCAAGCTAACCCAGGTCCGACCTCTGGGTCCCTGAATCGGCCTACACGAATTTGGTTTCTGGCAGAGATTCCCTGAATTCATGTTGATTTATGGTTGGGATCCAGGAAAGGCAGCAGCCGGCTGGGAGTGGAGGTGGAGAGGGGCTGCTTCTGAGGACTTCGGGAGGCTCCTTCCAGTCTGGTCTGCATATGCGCAGGCTGGTGCGCAGCGCAGTGTGGCTCAGCCGAGCTGCCGCGGAGCAGGGAGCTCGCCTCCGCCAGACTGTCTCTCTGCTTCAACGCAGACTGGTTATTGGAACGCTCAAGCAATTTTCAGTCGTCTTTGTCAATAAAGTCAGTCTCTTTCCCACAACGGGAATGAAAATGAGATTCTGAGGCCTCCGGAGGGCTGTCTCCTTTGGTCACTTTATCTGGCCGGGAGCCTCAGCCGAGGTGGGCAGCGGCTATTTGCAATGTCCAAAACCCCGTTGACAGGTAATACCACCTGCTTCTGAGCGGACGAGGTGATTATAATAGGATACTGTTAAATTCTTCTCGGAGAGGCGGTTTCCTTAACGCAGTGACCTTTATTGATGAGAGGGGCAGGGGAAGAAAATGAAAAGAAGGAGAAGAAGATAAGAAGGACGCTAAGAGGAAAAGTAACTGCTAATCAAACCAAGAGGGCCTGGCTAAGGGGTAATCCGGCAACCTAAAAATGTGTCGTTTGTTATTTTGACAGCTCTTCTTGAGGTGATAGACTAGGATAGGAGGCCAGTGGCAGCATCATTAGCTGGCTGGGAGCTCCACTTCTTGCTTCCTGAAGACGTCCATAAATGGACACCCATAGATAGCAAGTCATCTCCCTCCTGGGGTCTCCCAGTTCCGAGGGAAGAACCAAGCCTAAAAGGCATTGTTTAGTTTTAGACCCTCTAGGAGGCTTCTTTCATTGACAAAGAAACATGAGCGAGAAAGGAGAGAGAAAATGCACGTGGCTCCCAGGGGTCATCTATGCTGCGGATTTTTATGCCCTTTCTGGCCACGAAGCTCCAGCAAGTCATAAGGTTGGCAGGGCCCAGTGGTAATCTGTTGTGAGTTGGAAATGGCACATCCAGGATCAGGCACAAGTGGGGCTCCCTGAGCAGGTAACAAGACTTGCATGTCATTCACTCTCTCTTGCATCTGGAAGGATCTCTTGGCACACGGAAGGAGAGCCCTGTGACCAGCTGATGTGAGGAAAAAGTGGCCCGAGCTAAGTTTCTGAACAGATTTGCTTGGTATGTGTAAGGAAATGGACCAACACGAATGGAGGTGCCAAGTGGGAATGGACACAGGGCGTCTCTCTGGGTCGTGGAGGCAGCTCTGCCTGGCATGGGGGGCTTGTGGTGGGGAGCAGGCTGAGCTCTGGCTAGAATGTCACCCTGGGCCTGGGGCTGGCCCAGGCACAGACAGGCATCGAGCATCTGGCGAGGGCCTTCCTGGGCCAGGGCCCTGTGTTCGGGGCTCTGTTTGTCTTATTTCACACATCTTTGTGGACTGAGCTCTGTGGTCATTAATTACATATGTAATCCCTGCCTTACCATCTGCCTACCCTGGTGGAGAATGAGTTCCAAGAGCCCAGGGAGCTTGTTAGTCTTGTTCATTGATATTCCCCCCTGGCTTAGAATAGGGCTTGGAACATAGGTACACTCAATACACATCCATTGATTGAATGAAAAAGTGATTTCATTCAGCAGACACACTCCTAGGCATGGATTTTATTTGAGGAACAGCTTGAAAGCTGTCTTTTGGGAAGATCCTGCATCAGATTGGGAACCCAGGGCTTGGGAGAGAGAAGAAACATGGCATCCAGTTAGGGACCTGAGAGCTGGTCTTGGAGAAGCCCTCAGAATCCAGGCTATACCCTGGGTTTCACCCTGAGCTCAAAATCTATTAACTGTTCATTAGCTGTGTGAGCTAGGGCAAGTTACTTAACCTCTCTGTGCTTCTGTTACTTCATCTGTAAAATGGGGATAGTGACACCTATCTCGCAGAGTTGTTGAAAAGATTCAGGGACAGAATGTATAGGAAACCCTGATGCCCCTGGCCTCTAGGAAATGATTAGTAAACAATATGTATTATTATTGCAAAGGTTCAGGTTGGAACGATACTTAATGGGAGGGAGAGATTGAGACAAGGGACACTAAACGAAGAGCATGTCGCATTTGAGGCTAATTTGAAATAGGGTGTGAGGTGGAGGGCCAGTGAGCATCTCTGTTCATTCAGTGCGCCCTCGGTGGGAAGCACAGACAGCTCTTGGCTCCAGCACTGATGACAGAGTCAGGCACAGAAGTCGGGGGACACACGGAAAAGAAGAGGCCAGAATCATCCAGCTACTCTAAAATCAGCTTCTCAGTTGTAGAAGTTGATGTGAGCCCAGTTAGTCATGTCACATATGACTACGTGGGTTTTAAGCCTATTTTTCCTAAACGCGGATTTTCTTGGCAACGGAATGCGTGCTAACACCCTAAGATTTAGTTACATTTTGGTTAAGAAGTCCAGAAGACTTTGGACTTGGCTTTGAAAAATTGAAAGTGAATTGAATTTGCATTATTTAAGTGGCTTATTCAGATTAACACTGCTATCTCTTCAGATTTAAAATTTCAAAGACTCAAAGATTTGATATTTCAGCAGCAACAATGACATCTAGGGGTTGGTTTCTACAGGTTTAATCTTAGATATATAGCCTCTGCATTTTGAAGAATGAGGGTGCTAACATGTTTATTCAATCCAAAATGATGTTGATTCAATCCAAAATGTCTGGACTGTGTGAACTTGGTTGATGGCTAGGGCAACATTGATGGATCAGAGAAAAGAAAAATCTGGAAGTGGTTTCTGCTGTCATCTAAGAAACCTACTTTCCTTCTAAAATTGCAAAACTTCTCATTTTGCTTAATATACTCATTTATATATTCATTCCCGCCCCCCTCCCCCGACCTTTTAACCAGAAATATGCCATGTTCCACTTTTCCCCTGTGGAAGACAGAATTGCCTTCTCTTCATGGGGAGGGGCTGGGGCCCCGGGTTCTGGCTCCTTCCAGCTTTTTCTGTTTCCATTCTTGGATGAGCCAGTGGAAGGAGTCTTCGACAGTTCTCCTCCTCTCTACCCTATGTTTTTTACCAGATTCTTTTAATATAGTTTTAAAAGATTTTTAAATTTATTTTAGAGAGAGAGAGGGGAGCAACAGTGCCTCAGTGGGAGGGGCAGAGGAAGAGGTAGAGAGAATCTCGGACTTTGCACTGAGCATGGGGCTGGATGTGCGGCTCGATTTCATGACCTTGCGATCACAACCGGAGCTGAAACCAAGAGTGGGACACTTAACTGACTATGCCACCCAGGCTCCCTGTTTGCCAGATTCTTTTAAATGCGGCCTCGATCCTTCTTTTGACTTTTTGGCTTTGACTCTGCGGTTTAGAGGCAGCCTTTGTGCTGTGTAAGTTAGTCAGTCAGCTAACAGTGTTGGTTGAGCACCTGCTGGATACACTCTTGTCCGTGCATGTGTGTGTGTGTGTGTGTGTGTGTGTCCCACTGGGGTTCAGGGGGGAATGAGAGGGACCTACAAGGCAATATACATATGTTAGCCCATGAAAAACAATTTATTTAGAGGACACCAAACATACATGTTAATAGGAAATAAATTATACATGAAAACATCTATGAACATACTGGAAAAATTCACAAATATTCAGATGATATTTAAAGTTCCTTTCAGCATGAAATTCCTGTGATTTTTGTGTAGATTAAAATTAGTACCCTGTTACACTGATGCATGATAATGTCGGTGTCAGCACAAGAATTATCTTTTTTTTTTTTTTTTATGGTCTAGTCAAAGTAATGCCAGAACCCATCTCCATGGGTGAGTATGAGCTGACCCTCAATGTTACCAAGCTGTGAAGGTCATTTCTGCTTTGTAGAACTGTAGGCAGTGGCCTGAGGGTAGTGAGACCCAACTGCACCCCCTTGGGGATGCAGTATCCTACCATTTAACTTTCTGATGATGGGATGATGGGCCAGATAACCCTTTTGTTTCAACCCCAGCTGTTGACCTTTTCTTTTCTTTCCTAGTCTCTCCACCCAGTTTCCTGCCTTAGCGAGTAGAGTGAACCAAAGTGATGTGTTACTGGGCTGTCAATGTCACCTTCTGAACAGTCCTCAGATCTTTTCCTTTCCAGCAGTGCCCCAGATCTCCAGTGGCTTCTGACAAAGGTCCAGACCTTTATCCAGACTTGGGGTCAGGCCTCATGTTCCCGCCCGCTGCCCCAGCCTCATTCCCTCCCAGCCACCCATTCTCACAGCTGGTTTCCCAGCTGCATCAAGCCTGGTGTCCTCCTACCTCTTCCCTGTCTTCTCCTGGTCTCCACAAAGAGCCAGTGTCTCAGGCAAGCCTTCCCTGACTACCGTGACCAGGTTGAAATGCCTTTGTCCTCTCTTTGGTGCCTTGTGCTTTTAGATTGCAAGCTCTCACATCAACACCCTCCCATAAATGGCAAATTCTGTGAGGTCATCTGACGTGTGTGTCAGTGTGGTGCCTGGCGCTGGTGCATGCCCATGAGAAACAATGAATGAATGAATGAATAAGTGAATGAATGATGCATGTAGTGGAGTCTGTCTTGGGTGACTGAGATCCTTGTGGTGCTTCAGGTTCCTCAGCCCAATATCAGATCGCTCTGTGATGACTTGGTGCTTCAGGCTGCTGTAACAGAAAGCCAGAGATCGCAAGGCTTATAAACATCAGACATTTGTTTCTCACGTTTTGGGAGGCTGGGAAGTTTAAGGGAAGGCACTGGCAGCTTCAGAGTCTGGTGATGGCCTGCTTCCTGGTTTGTAGACAGTTGTCCTCACACAGCAGTAGGGGCCAGGGTGGTCTCTGGGGTTTCTTTTATATAAGGCTCTCATTTCATTCACGGGGGCTCTCCCCTCAATGATCTGATCATCTTCCCCAAATCCTACCTCCTGATACCATCACCTTGAGGATAGGTCTCAACATAAGAATTTGGGGGTGTGGGTTAACACGATGTTCCATCTGTAGCCTTCTGTTTGATTGTGTAGAATGGAGAAGTAGATGGCAGACAACGTGGGTCCCATCTCTGTGGGTTCTAGGCCTCGTTGAGAAAATTCTGATTTAAATGAATACTTTACATTACATTACCGGACCTCAGTGTTGAGTATAGAGAGGTCCAGCTCTTTGAGTAAGCTCATTAATCAAAGCTCCTCCTGCACATGGACACTAAAATGATGTAGAAGAAAAGGGTCCCTGTGGGAAAGAAAAGGGCCCCTATGGCCAGTTTTGCATCTATGGGGAAGTTCATCTGTGTTGGCTGAGCACTCCCGTAATCCAAACCCAGGCAGAGCCCTAGAGGGGGACTTGCCTTCCCAGCCCCAGGGAAGAACTGCATTCCACTCCCTCATGGAAAGAATTTTCTGAATCATTTGCCTCGCTATCCTCAGGTTAAGCATAGTCTTGATGTATAATCTATAAGGGAGAGATTATCAAGTGACATCTTGATTTGGAGCAGAGGTTTGTAATTTGTAATCTAGTTTGAATGAAAAATAGGAGTCAACTCAAGGAGACATCGTGTTGTGCCCAGAGACTTCCCTCGGGGTATCTTTCTAATTATTACAATTTTTTTTTTTCGTATTTATCCTAGATTTCAAAGTCAAGAGAAATAGCGTAACATGGAGCACAGAGTCTGGACTGGACTGCCTGCATCTATTCCCTAGCCCTGTCATTTACTTAGCTGTGTGACCTTGGGCACATCACTTTGCCTCTCTGTGCCCCAGTTCCTGACCTTTGAACAGTGCCTCTGAAGAAAGCACTGTTTCCGTGTTTGCTGTGATGATTCCTTGAAAAGAGTTGGAGGTGTGCTTTTGCCTATCCCAATGCTTTTGTGGTTTGCAAACTCTCATCCACTTATGTAAGTTCTAAAGCATGTAAGGTGTGTGCGGTGCTGAGTGAGATGCTGGAGGGACATCCCTGCTTTCAGGCACATTGTCTAGTTGAGGAGAGGAGGGCCAAACCCCTAAGCAGAACATACTGACTCCATTTATTCCTTCAACAAATGCTTCTTTGGCATCTGCTGTGTGCCAGGGGCTGTGCTAGGCACTAGGAACATGGCCATGGGAAGGGCAGATTAGATCTCTACTCTTGTGGACCTTAGAATTGAGTGAGGGAGGTGGAAGCAGACAGGTAATCAGGCAGACCAGTAAGAAGCCTGGCCACGGCACAAGACAGGAACGAAAGCAGTGGGAGGGCGGAAGGCCTGTGGGGTGGGAGTCAGTCACCGTTTTTGAGAAATGGAGTGTTCCGGAGGGGCTGACTGGAGGAAGACCAGAAGGATGAAATCCAGGAATTGGGGGATTGCAAAATGAAAGAGTCCAGGATGAGCTACACTGAGCTCAGGCAGGCCAAGAGGCAACCTGGAGAGCCTTGAAGAAAATGACAAGTGTGGGTTGGCAGAGACCCAGAGGAGGGTGTCAGGAGAAGCCGGTCTGCTCACTTTTGTGAAGGGCATTGTGGGGGCTGCTCCAGGTGCCTATAGCCCAGGTCCTGGTGCCGAGCGCTTGCTGGTTTCTGCAGCTGGTGCCCCATCAAGCTAAACCCCTTCCCCTCTCCCTTTCGGTATTGGGAGGCTGAAGCAGGTGCGGTGACACCAGTTGAGAGCCCAAGAGCAAATGGAATTTTAAAGTTGTTAGGGCGTTTTGGCATCCAGTTCCCCGAGATGAACAAAGTGTCTTGTCTGGTAATTGCAATTAATGGCTCCGCTATTCAAGCATATCCGTCAATAAATCTCCTCTAATAACCGATGGGGCACAGTCGCCATAGTTATGTCTCTAAATTGAGCCCAGGGTAGTTGTCCACGACACTGACCTTCCTGGGGTCAGGCCTACTTCCTGACTGTATGACTCCATATCCCAGGAATTAAAGTTACCCTCCAGATGACTGGCTTGGAGCCAGCTGAAAGACAAGCTCAGCCCGTCGCCTTAACCGCCTGGAGATTTTCTGTAAGTCTCTTAAATGCTGAATGAAAGTCTTTGAAACCCTTTAACGTCAACAGTTGCAGTAATTAGTCCTGTCCAACCCACTTTTGTACAAGCCTGGGATATAGTCAGTGGAGGAACCACACATCAGCTCTGTGATCCTCGGTGTCATTTATGACAGGCCTCACCTCAGATTCCCTGGCTGACGCAGTCAGTGCCTCACCAAGGAGTCCTTGACTTCAGTTCCTCCCTTCTAGAGAATTCCTTCCCTCAACCCCAAGTTCTGTCTTCAGGAGCCTTTCACTTCTCCCATGGGCCCTTATCTTGCCGTCACCACACTGACTCACTTGGTTAAGGGCTCAACTTCCTGAGACCAGATCTGCTCCCTTTCCTCCTCAACTCATGACATGCCTTGCGTCCTCAGGAGATCTTGGATTTCTAGAAGCCGAGTTGGAAACACCTGATGAGGTGGGGGTATTTTTAAATGTGTCTATTTATATATTTGAGTTGATTGCAGGTAATTACACGGAAGATGGAAGAAGGGATCTGGAAACAAAAATACTCAGTAAAATGGCCTTGCTTAATTCCTATTGGTGTGGAACTCTGGGAGGGGGAGGGATGCAGGGAAGACAATGGAAGCTTCTTTCCTGACTGTGGCTGGGCCCAAGCTCGACTTAAGCTTTCCAAACTCTTGTTTCCATTTCTTTCCGTTTTCACTTCCTTTTCTGCCTTCACTGTTTATCTCAGAGTGAATGCTGGAGACTTCTCGAGCTGAAGGACCTCAAGGATGGGAAGGACAGTGAGGCGGGGCCACTGTGGGGTTCCTGGGGCAGATGTGAGCCCAGGTCCCACACCACCTTCCTTCCTGGTGGATCCCTCTGACAACAGTGCCGCAGGGTTAAGCGTGTTCATCGTTTCTCCCTGTGTGTCTGTGAGCACAGGGGAGGGGGGTGTCCACACAGCGTCCCTTTTTAATATAACCCCTGTTTATCCTTTCGTCCCTAACTTTTCTGTAACCTCTGAATAGAGTAAAAATGACGGTGTTCTTTCAAAATGGGGAAAGCTTGTCAAAATTCGCTGGGTCAGTGCGGGAACACTCCCAATCTTTTGAACCGTAGCATTTCGAGTTATTACCAGAAGAAAACTAACCAGCCCACACGTGTGGGCCCGGATGGGAAACGTGCACGCTTTTAAAATGCTGCCGCTCCGTGGCTTAGTGTTTTGATGGATGTTTGATGAAATTTGAATGATTAAACAATGTCAAATAGAATTCTGGCTTCCCTGTTAATGACGTGTCATTGAAAGGAGGTGTAAAAATAGCAAGAGGTTTGTTTTCATAAAAGAAGGAAAAGGGAAAGGCAAATTAAATCCAATAAAGGCAGGAAACTCAGCAGCTGGAGGCACCCACCTCCTTTCTTTGCCTCCCTCTCTCTGAGCTGTGCGCCCCGCTCTGCCTCTGCTGAGCTCTCCATGCGGCCAGCCACTTGATGCTGGGGGACCCCAGTCCATATCCGAGAAGTGGCAGGTGGACTCCCTACCCCATTGCCTTCTCCCAGACCATGGACTATCCCCAGTTTCCAAATGCATATCTTCTGCATCCTGGTGCTGTTTAGTGGGCAGATAGAGTGTTCATCATTGTGGTACCTGGGTGTAGGGAAGGAGTGGAATACCCACAATTCTTTGCTGAACCTTGAGTTCCAGTAGAGGGCAGATGGCTGCTGGGGCTGTTCACCGCAATGCAGCTTCTTCACACTGTGTGCCTCGAGCGCACGCAGCGTGGACCTGGCAAGCCCAGCCACGGGCTGGCACCAGGAGCAGAAGGACTGGCTCTCATCCTCCTCAAGTTGAAGACTATGGAGGCAGAGGGTCCCCTAGAAAGAGACAGACAGAACCCAAGGAATCACAGAGAAATTGAAATGAGAATCATCTAGAAGAGTCAGAAGAGAGTGAAAGGCACAAGGAGACTAGGGACGAAATGCAGGTTCACGCTGGATCAGAGCAGGCAAACCAGCGAGGGGTAGGCGGTGCTTCCAGCAAGCCCTGACCCCAGCGCACCTTCCCTTAACCGCCCTTTCCTCCTCTTCCTCCCCTGGGGTGGGTCTCCTTTGTCTTTTCTCCACAGTGTTGATTTTCCCTTTGAACGGCAGTCTGAAGAGGTTTTTAAAACCTTTAATTTTTATTTGCACATTTCAAGTAGTTAATACATATAGGCAGTATAAAATTTAAGACAAAAATGGGTATACAGTGAAAATCGTCACCCCGTTCCGGTTACTGGCCCCCCAACTCTTCTATGAAGGGAACCATTGTTAATGGTTTATTGTATTACAAGGAGATTCTAGGCAAATACATACACACAAAGCATATGATACACACTATTTTGCACATTGCATTTTTTTTTCCCTACCCAACCATATGATGTTGGAAATCATGCCATATTGGTATGTATAGAGCTGCCTTGTTGATCTCAAAGGCTGCACAGTGTTCTATTTTATGGATTTACTATAATTTACTTTACAAGTCTTCTGTTGATGGACGTTTAGTTTGTGTCCGATCTTTTGCTGTAATTTCCTGGTACGGACATCTTTGTGTCCATGTATGTATATGTCTAAAAAATAAATTTTTGGAAAGGGGATGGCTGGTCAGAGGGTACATGCATTTTAAGATTTGAAAAATATCACCACATTTCCCTCTCTTCTCATTTACATACCACCTTGCCAAACCAGTGTGATCAAAAGTTGATCTTTGACAATCTGTTAGGCAAAACATGTATCTCTCTGAGTGAGTCGGCTCATTGGCATCTCCTTCTCTGTAAACTGTTTGTTCATGCTAAGGGTAGTTTTGATAAATCCATTTGGAAGAGACTCAGGTTCATAGAGGTCACCAACTGGGAAAGATTGAAGAAGGAGAGGAAAAGAGCCAAGTGAGCTTTATGGAGGAAAAATAAACTCGAGGACTATTTCTTTTTCTAAAGAAACCACTGTGCCTGGATTATGCCCTGTCAATATGCCAGTTATGCACAGATGGCTCGACAGTTTGATGAATTGACATTTCTTCCCCTGGACTGTGATAGAGGAGCCTTTCCTCTCATAGACCTGGTACTCACAATGGCTTCCTCCCATTCCTGGAGTTTGTTTCCGCTGCAAATGGCATATAGAGCCCATTGTTTCATTGCAAATAAAAGTTTAGATTTACCGTGACGTGACCACAATGTGATAGTTTCATCCGTAAAACCCTTGGTTACTTACTTGCTTTAGTGCATTGGACTGAAGTGAGCCACCTCATTTTCAGTGAGTGACCTTGAGGTGGCAGCAACATTACATTCAATTCGGTGATGCACCAAGTCCATTACAAAGGGAAAGTAAAAATTGCAATAAATCAGAATAATACTGATTGTTATAATTTTATTATCAGAGCATTAAGTCAATAAAACTTATCTGAAATGTCATTTGCATTGTATACAATTTTTACTAGTTATCCAGTATGTCTTAAAAGCATGTTTAAAACAACAAAATGAAGAAATCAGTGATAAATTGTGCACAAGCTGGGATTTGTCTCTTGCTCTGGTAAAACTAAATTCTCGTTTGATTCCTTGAATTCTAAAGTATTCTTTTTCAGACTTGAACTATACCATAATGCTTTAAGTCTTGCCCAACTGTATTTAGTGCCCTATTGTCTGATTACTTATTTTCTTGCAGGTTGTCTGGCCCTTTTTCATTTATGATTTTATATAGGAAGGTCATCTAATATATGGTATCCTTTCGGGAGAGGAGAATGTGGTTGTTTTTTTAAATAATGAGGAATAATGAAACTTATTTATGAAGGAAGTCAGAAAAATTTATTGAAGCATCACTATAAGAGAAAAATGCAAATTAAAAAAAGCTGCTTAATAGCATATTCATTACCAGGGAGCTTCCAAGTAATAAAATAGTTGTGTAAAAGGCAGGATATTAGGTGATGTACAATTGCTTGTATCAGGTACAATACATGATTACTATGCATTTTAGTCTTGTCAATTGCTATTACATTATCATAGTATTACTATGTAATTACTTAAGATGCAAGACACTAAGAATGTTTGGGCCTATGTTTTTGCAACTTTTTTTTTTTTTCATTTTATGCCATGGATTACTGACATGTAAGTTATAACAAGTTGGAGAAGTAGATTCTGAATGTGTCCCTGGTTGATAATGTTAATAATGTTCTAGTGATAGATTTGGTCTTGGTCTTTGATTAAACCCTTTAAAAAAAACTTATTTATTTGACAGAGAGAGAGATCACAAGTAGGCAGAGAGAAGGAGGGAAGCAGGCTCTCTTTTGAGCAGAGAGCCCAATGCGGGGCTCCATCCCAGGACCTGAGATAATGACCTGAGCCGAAGGCAGAGGCTTAAGCCACTGAGCCACCCAGGCACCTCCCTACCCCCTCCTTTTTTTTTTTTTTTAAAGATTCACTAATTTTTTAGAGTGAGAATGTAAGTACATGGATGCAAGAGGTAGGGGAAGGGCAGAGAGAGAGAGAGATGATCTCAAGCAGATTCCCCGCTGAGCACGAGCCCATGCAGGGCTGGATCTCCTTGAACCTGAGATCATGACCTGAGCCGAAACCAAGAGTTGGGCAACTTGACTGACTGAGTCACACAGGCACTTGTTGATTAAATCTTTTTAAGAAAATGCCAAATTGAGGCACTGTGCTATAGTGGGCAGGCACTGGGCTAGAAGTCAAGAGGCTTGACTTCCTTGACTTCCTTCCAGCTCTGCCACTGTTAGTGGCTTGGCCTCTCTGAACTTTGATTACTTTGTACGGCATGTGGCATTGGAGTAAGTGCACGTATGCAATCATTCACTCACTCAACAGACATTCATGAGTGCCGGCAGCGGGTCAGAAACCGTGTTGGGGGCTGGAGATCCTGAGATGAATGAGACACAACCCAGGCTGCGAGGGTCTCACAGTATGGTGGAGGAGGAAAGTGTGTAAACAAAGCCTCATAGCAGGCGTCATGCAGGATGTGATGATGGGGGTCTCACTGGGTGATCATGGCTCATGTAACAGAACTGAGCACTTCCTCTCTACCAGGTGCTTGGTGAGTGCCCTATATGGGTTACTTCTTTTAACCATCCCCCTTACCCATGCTGCAGAGGAATTAGGACCATCCCGGTATTACAGACAAAAAAAGTAGGTGCAGAGGATTGACCCTTACCAGGAACACCTAGTTAATAGTTGATGAGCTGGGAGTTCTGCACAGGCACTCCTCGTCCGCATGCTATACCACACACGTGTTCCTTTCCTCCCCCTTTATTAATACCCTGTGTCTAAAGAATAGGATGGACTGCTGCGCCATTTCTTATACAACACTCCTAGAGAAGGGGCGAACACCCTCGACAGAGGGAAACTGAAGCATCGCAGAGAGGTGACTTGGACCTTATTTGGGGACTGGGTCATCTGTTAGGTCCATTCTAGCACAACCCTCTGATTATTGGCTAACCCAGAGTGAAAGGAATCTTAAAGACATCTCCACTTGGAATTACTCATGTGGCTAAGAAGTGGAGCCAAGTAGTGGTTGGAAGCAAGGCTCTCAAGTCAGACTGGCTGGGTCAAATCCTGGGGATAAGTCACTTCATGTCTCAGACTCAGTTCATCATCTCTACAATGTGGATACCAATCATGGCTTCCTTGTGGACTTTACTCTGAAGATTAAAGTAGACAATCCCAGTGATGGCTTGAGCCCAGATTCTGCCATGTTCGAAGTGCTCAATAAGTATTTTCCATAACTACTGTTATTACTGATGGTCTTTTCCTCTTGGGCAATTGACATAAATAGGTATGTCATAGGAAATCCAAAACAAAATTAAATTAGAAGCTCAAATTTTATCCAAATGCAACTGATACCGAGATCAGAGTAATGTATAGTTAAATGTAAATAATTGAAAAATGCCTTTTGGTAATAGCACAGCATAGTGAATCCCAAATAAGTTGATTATTAGATATTTATTTGTCTTTCATAATAAGTATTGATTGAATTTTGGTGACAGCATCAATTTGAGGGAGCCGGTTGAATATGTTGGGTTGTATTTGTGTGAAGTGGTCTAACAAGACAAGTTCTTTGAATTGCATGGACAGTTGTATGTATTTATAAATTTCAGAATTGACCTTCCCCCCTGGATGCTCTTAGAGCTAGGAGTCTGGCCGTAACCCAGTCCTTTGTATTGGACTCTAGGGTAGCTCTTGTCTGTCAGTTTTCACAAAGCCACATATTGCCTTGATAAAGCTTGTTTTATATGTTATGGAGTGATCTCAAAAACACATCACCAAACAGAAGATAAGTCCCAAATGGCTTGCTAATACTGGTTTCTTTGAGAGGGACATTGGGGAAATATCCTCTTTTGGAAAGTGATTGTATTTGCCTGAAATATTAGACCACAGATATTAGATCACAAAACATGTAAAAACAATTCACAGCTCTCCGAGGCACGGCTTTTCAATGTGCACCTGTTGGTGTAAAACCAATGAGCTCTGCAGCTTCTGAGCTTGACCTAAGGGGTCACAGGGCTTGGGAGGATTGTTTTGCTGTTCTGGGATCAGAAAACTCACTGTGATCAATTGCCAGTGGGAGCTGAATTGGGTTCTCAGGGAGGCCTGGTTGTGCACTTCCAGGGCTTCCTGACAGTATTTTCCAGCTCACGGTCATCTTTCTAGTTTTGGTAGTTTGAAAGGACCATGCAGCTTGTCAGAAAAGCAATGGATGGTTTGGCTTCTGGTACTTTGAGGGTGTCACACACACATACACACGTGCATGCACACGTGTTCTTGTACACATATGCACATGACACAAAACATATGTGTTTGTGTGCACAGCACATTCTTTACTGTCTTCTTCTCCAAGCTAAGAAGGCCTTTAATTTTCTTCGTAAGTCAAAAGCACTAGTCATTATTGCCACCCAAACCTTTTATTATTGTCACTGAAGTTTCATATTTGATGGAGTATAGCTTTTATCATCTCCTCGGAGGAGCCCCGTCGTTCTGATTAGCTCTGTGCAGTTCTACCGAAACTTAGAGCACCAAGATTCATCTTCCTCAGAGACCGTGATCACGAGTTCCCTTGCCCTGATCTTGTGGCAAGGAGGTTTGAAGGTGAGCTCTTTTACCCAGCAAGTGTCCCATTGCAAAAGGAACAATGACACACTTGACTGAGCACTTGTTGGTATCAAAACGAATGTGCGCTTTTCTGGAAAGAGGTAGGAGCAATGTGGGGAGGAAAGCCACGGACTTTTCAAGGTAGGTGGCAGACTTTAATGGAGCTTCAGTGAGCATGCTCAGTACTGCTTTGGGTTAGTTTTAAGATTTGGACAAACAAGAGAGAGTCCATGGACAGACTACTTCTGCTGGGGATAGCGCTATCTCTGTCTCCTGTGGAAGAAAATTCTTAGTTTCCTAGTGCGTTCATGCAGGATTTCTTGTCATCTATAATCAGGATTTCCACCCCTGCTGGCTGAGTCTGCCCCAAGTCAGACTCCCAAGTGCCTGGGCTCTAAATTATCTTGAGCCTGGAAGGGAAGAAACGGAGAGGTCTAGTTCTCCCAACAAGAACAGAGGGCAGAGAAAGGTTGAAAAATGGATTGAGCTCTTGCCTGGAATGATCCAGAAAAGATTAAAAAAGGCCCATTATCGGGGTCATTTTAGTTCGATGAGTTCAAGATCTCAAGATGGTAACCTGATTGAACTCATCTTCTTTATTGTCATCATCATCATCACCACCATCACCTTCACCTTCTTCTTTTTACTTCAAGCAAAAAGTGTTTGAATTGCAGTGAGGGATTCTGCTGTCCATCCAGAACCATAACTCACCAGGTTAACAGGCTGCAGTGCTTAATGCAAAACAGATCGCCAACCTGGCACTGAGCAATGTGAAATCCAACTAGCTAGAAACTGTGTCTCATTAGAGGTCTTCCACGCAGCAAGCAAATGCACTTGGAAATAGTCATGTGATTCCTTCATAGGAACCACAGAAGTGAAATTTGCTGCTGGGAAGCCCATCGATTCCCTTGAATCTGTTTGCAGTTTCTCTTCTTTGATATTCTGCCTCTTCTAAAATCTCATCCTTCCTCTGCATCCTCAGTTTGCTTTTGCCCACTCGCCTCCACCAAACACATTAACATCCTGCACGAAGATATTCCATTAAGTTGGCTTCTGGACCCACTGGGATAAGTGTAAAGTCTGGATCTCACCCTCCCCCAAACAGTTGACTTAAGGCCTCTTCTGTACTTTGCAGATTAGACACAAACACATTTGTGGCAGAGAAAGGACCTGTGTTTGGTTGAGTCTCCACAGAGTGGATGTTTACATTTATGCCAAGATTTCTTCCTAACCTCTGCTCGGCATTTGTTTTTCTGAAGAAGTAGGGGAAGAATCATCATATGCAAACAAAAGCTAAAACATTTCTCATATTGCAGAGCTGAGTGTTACCAGCACTTCTATTTCTTATGAGTTGGCTCCAGAGGCTCCTAAGACTCCTCCTAAAACCACAAAAACAAACAAACTCCCGTGTCTCCCTCCCAAGGATATGGGAAAGGGTTTAATGTTATTCCTGACAGACTGATCACTCATTTCCATCAAAGAGTTGTTAAAGCCAAAAAACTCCAAGAGTCACCCTGAGTTTCTTTCTTCACGTTCCACTTCACTCATTAGTAGGACATGTTGGCTCCATCTAAAAGAAAAAAAAAAAAATCCCCAATCCAGCTGCTTATCTCCATTGCCATCATCCCAGGCCAGCATCATCCTTTACCCGACGCCCACGAGAACCTCCTTCCTGGCCTCCCTACTGCCACACCTGTTCCCTGCAAACTTTCTTCAGACACTGGCCAGGGCCGTCTTTAAAAAGCATAAAATAAGGTCATGTCACTACTGTGCTTGAAATCCCTCAGGGTTTCCTGATGCCCTTAGAACAAAATCCAAACTTTTTGCCAAGGCTCCTGCCTCTTAATCTCATCTGGTACCCTTCTCCTCTGTGCTTTAGCTGTATAGACATTCTTTGTGCCCTGGAGGTCACTGATGGGCCTTTGCATGGGCTGTTGTGGATGCTTAGAAGGCTCTTTCCTTGATGTCTACCTGGCTGGCTTTATCTCAGCCTGTATGTGTCCATTTAAATGTCGCCTCCTCGGAGAGCCCTTTTCTGACCACCGAGGCTATTCTAGAGGCCTCTCTGACCCTACCAATGTCTCTCAATCCTGCTTTGTTTTCTTCATAGTATTTAAAGTATTCTGAGTCATCATGTCTATGATATGTTTACAACTTGATTGTTGGTCTTCCCTTTCCAGAAAGTGTCAGAGGAACAGGAATCCTGTTGGCCTATCCCTCTTGTGTGGAGAGTCAGCACCCGGGACAGCGCCCTGCCCTTTGTGCCGCCACTTGAAGGCCTGAGTCATCCCGCATTTCCCAAGCCAACACATAAAGTGCTTGAATCCTCTCTGTTTTTGTTTTTATTTTGGTTTCTCTCTCACTATGGTCCCTGGACTTATTTCCTGCCCTCTTGAAAGTTTCTAGTGAACTAGTCCTTCCAGTTATACATTTAAAAAAAGACCAACTTAATTTTTTATGTTCAGTTAGCCAATATAT